>NC_052535.1:84591366-85273466 GCF_016699485.2 Gallus gallus
GGAAGGTCATCCTGTGCTGGACATCTTGGACACTATCACAGGGTTAGGAGAGCAGCCAGTTGGAAGACTAAGTGGAAAACCTGCCTTGAAAAATAATCACTGACTAATTTTATGTCACGAGTATCTTAGGGGTAGGAAAACACACACTGTGCACATGATTTGTGTGTCCCCTCTCTACAAGTTGGTTTTGTGGTGTTAGAAAGCTTAACCAATTTGACAAGAAACCTGACGTGGAAGATTCCCATATCAGGTCAGGTGACAAACTACCGTACCATGACAGGTGATAAGACTCCTCTGTCATGTCAGGTGATAGACTTGGAGAGACGGGATAAACCTATGTAGCCCCCTTCCCCTCCAAGTATCACACCTGGCCATTAAAGATTGGGACAGAACGGGTCCAAAGGCATCCAGCTGTTCAGGAATGCTGTCCCAGTGGCTGACCCCCAGTTGCTGCCCCCTGGGATGTTGTTCCAAGCTAGCTTCCAGGCTGAGATGCCACAGGTTGGTGTGGGCTGGGGAAGTGTTGGGTGGGGTGAAACAAGCATCATGGGCTTGTTTTTGTATGTGATTTGATGCATCTGAGAGTATGAGGCCTTGGCTATCAGTGCTGACGTCATGGCCAAATTGCTCTTTCACACTCCAGAAAGCTCTATGCATATTGCCTGCCATGTGTCCTTCTGGTTGATTTCCTTTCACAAAACAGGTTAGATTTCTTCAGACAGGGATTTCTGTATGTAACCCCATCAGCTGACAAATGGGATCCTATGGGACAAAGAGCGCCATATAAGCAGAGTATGGTTACCATTTATTACCATAGCAGAATTGTTCCACTGCCTCTTAAAAGTTAAAACAAATGGAAAATTCTGCATAATGATCTGACTCCAAGAGGAGCTGATGGGAAATATTCACAGGCTGTTACTGAGCCAGGATCAAATTTTATTTACCCACAAGCTTTCTGTGGAGGCTTCATGTTTTAGCTGAATGGGCATGACTTGTTTTCAAACCAATACCATGTTCTGTGCACCCAACCCCAAGTTAAAACAACCTCCCAGTTTATGAAGCAAAACTCTAGCCATAATGTTTCTCTATGATTCACAAAGTTGCTTTAATTTGTTATAATGCAAGGCCAGTCCCTGCTCTGACTTGATGGGACCAGCTTTGGAGCCTTTGATGTCAGAGGCCTTGAAAGCCCCATTTCACAGATGAGCCAGCTTTGCATAAATAAACAAAGTGACCTCTGAACTGGAGCCTGAGACATGAACACACTTCAAAGCTCTAGGGGAGGTACTGGGAAGGGGGGGGGCAGGAGGGAATGAAGCAATCAGCATGCATCATTAAGGCAGCCCCTACTCAACACTCAACGCTGCTGCCCAACAAGGGGTGCAAATAAAATGAGGGAGGGAGTGAAATGAGCGGGAAAGTGATGTAATCCAGTCAGGCTTGAACAATTAGAATGAGGCCTTTTCTCATGGATGAATGAAAGGGATCTCTCCGAACTCCAGCTTTGGGCACTTTCCCTCGCACTTACCTACGTGCGCCATATTTGCACCTTGTGTTTGTGCCCCATCTTTGCTGCTGCGGAGGCCCAATAAATGACAGACCTGAAGTTGGCTGTGGGTGGTGGATCTTGGGCCTTCCTTGGAGCTAAATCAGAATTTGTTATAATGAACTTAGCCATAAAATTAAGGGGTGAGAATAGACCAGCGTTTGGACTTCTTTCCCAGTAGTCCTGATGATGCAGCAGACAGAGGATAAACAACTTAAGAAAGCAAGTGCAATCTGAAAAAGCCTGTATCTACAGTTTATCTCAGATAAATTCAGGATTTGCTGTAGTGCTTTCTGAAATTTAAAGGGAGACACAAGGGTAAGATCATTCTGCTTTAGTGAACCTCCTGCTATCCTAACAGGTTCAACCGATGCCCAAATGAATGGTCCATGAGGTATGCACGTAGACAGTAACGACTTTATCACAGGGTTTGCAGGGATTAAGGCACTTGCTTTCCCCAGATCTCCTTAATGCAGATTAACACGCGAGGTTTCACTTAGAATTTCAGCTGGTATTAACTCCCAATGGCCAGAGAAATGAGTCCCAGTCCACTGGCTAGTGCATGATTTCAATCTGAAAGCCACTTATGCCAGCTTCCAAGGTTTTACTGCCTGCCTTGTGATATTTGGGGTTTCTAAAGAACCTTGATCCTGGCATGAGACTGCTTGAGAATTTCAGGGTTTTGTTTGTTATTGAATTGCAGTTTGTGATTGCAAAGAAGAAATATACCTGAAGACTTGGAAGGAAGAAAACATTGATTTTTGAGATCTTGTGACCCTTTTAGCCTGACTCATGCTTTTTTTTTTGAGGCCCGGATTATGACTTTAGAATTCCTGGGTCTGGTGATCCATAGATGAATTCAAAGCCTGATTTGAAATCACAGCAAGGATTAAAAAGCAAAATTTGTATCTCAACTAATCCTGAATTTCCTCACATTGCTGAGGTTTAATTTAGCAAGCTTTCTCTCTGGGCACTCCATTGTGCTAGAGTCAGATAGGAATAAAATCCAATGAATTCATCCCACTAACACAAACCTGGTTTAAATCTTAAATGGCATTTTGAATATTTTTTCATAGTTCCTCCAGCAACCCTTCATTTCATGCTCGCCACTCCTTAACCTGCCTACTACTGTATTAACAGTGTCATCCACTGTATTAACAGTGCTGATGCTATGAAAAGGCAGGAAATGTGTTTAGAATTTATTTGGAAGAGTGCAGTGAAAACAAAGTGATCAGGAATTCTTGGAGCGATGAAAAAAAGGCTCCTGGAGGAAACCCCTTTCCTTGGGCCCAGCCAAACTAAACCCCTGAAGATGAAAAAGAAGAAACCCACTCAGAGGAGCACATAGCCAAGAGCACATAGCCAAGGAACACTCTAGCTATTTTTATTTATTTTATTTTTTATTAAAAAAAAAAAAATGTTACTGGCAGAGAATTAGCCTCTGTAATGGGCACTGCAGACTTTACTGCTTATTGCCTTTGGTTTCATTTGGGCCAAAAATAACCAGAGCTATTGGTACTAGAATTTCCTAAATATATAGATTATATATATATATAAAATATGGTTTGTGCTAGTGGCTTTTTTGGTATTTTCATCTCTGGTCAAATTCATGGGAATTTCCATTTAAAAAAAAAATCATGGATTTCACTGCAGCCCCAGTACTGGGAGTTTCTCTGTAAGCAAGATGCACTGAAAAGAATCCTTTGCAGCCCACCTTGTGAATTCAGGAGGGACACGACAGGCTACAGGCTACAGCCTAGGCTAGGAAGTGAGGAGACCCAACTTTTGTCCCTTCCTACATTCTACTTTTTTAAGCTATACCATTCCTTACTGTAGATGACAAAGCTCTTAGTTGCTGTCTATTGCTGCAACCCACATCTCAGTGGGTGAACATATGTTAGGAGCAACTGCTTTAAGACCAAAGAAGATAGAACACCATTCTACAGAATAAAAGAAGGAGGGACCATGGGGTAGCATAAACATGACAGAGTCAGCTTATTTTATGTGCTGATACCAATCTAGCTCCAAAAGCACAGGCAAACCTATTCTGGTTCTCCAGAGAGCAGCCCATAGAGAATCTAGCACTGCTATGTGTAAGCTGCTACCAGCACCTGAGCTAACTCTTTTACCACCAATTCCTTCTTTATACAGCAGTCCTCTGCTGAGTGTGCAATGTAGACATATCCCCAAAGAATGCTGTGGTTTATAGTTTAAGCTTGATTTAAAAAACTTTGGTTTGGAAAGGGATCACATATTTCCTCAGAGAAGTAAATGTGTTAAGTGGTGAGATGGAATTTCAGAAAAAATGGGCTATTTTAGGTACATGTAAAAGTATTAATGCACAAATAATGAGATGTGGAATGAAAGTATTTAAATTTCAGCATATGAGAGAGCTTCTCAAAAGGAGTATCTACTAGACTATGTCACCTAGAAAAAGCATAAGTTTATTTCCTTCAATTTTTGGAACATTTGAGATTTAAAATTATAATGGTCTACCTATGGCTGAACTAGAGATTTTATGAATCCACTGGCAAATGCTGGATCATCTAGTTCTCATAGCATGCTGTAGTAACTCCTCCATTGTTATTGTGAATATGGTATGATGTTCATGACAAAAAGACCTGAAGGATCCAAAAAAAAAAAAAAAAAAAAACCAAAAAACAACCTTTTCTAGTGGCTGTATTCACTGTATCCTATGTATAGAGGAACTTTGGAGATCTTCTGAGCTCCTGAGTTCATACAGGATGAGACCTGCCCTGGGCAGACCATGCTCATCTGTCCCCTTGGCTTCTCTGTACCTGGGTCAGGTCCCCACCTACTTTACCTCTGCACTCCCTTCCCCAACCACTTTCTATACTGCTATAGAGGGAGAAGCCTTCCTGAAGATTGGGTTCTTCCCTTGCTCTTTGTGGCCCATTATTACCCACAGAACTCACTATATCATCTGAGACATTCCCAGCCATGGAACATCTTGCACATGAGGGTGCTCAATCTACTGCTGTAACCACACAAAGAACCACAAGGAGCAATGGCTGGAGTCACTCATGGAACCACTGCAATTCTTCAACCTACCATTATAACAATTACAAAGGCAATCAGAGCCCTTCTGCCACACAGACTTCTCCAGACACCAGGACCTCCCGCCTGCATCCAGGTCTCCATTCCACAGGAGACAAGAAAATAACTCTTCCTTTTAGTTGTTGTTGTTGAGGTTACTTTTTTTTATCAGCATGCTACAGTATACACAGACAGTAGCTCCCAGAGCTCTGCACCACAGGCACCAGTCTGCGGTTACGCTCTTGATCTACTGCTGGTGAGGATGAAAGGGCAAAGAAATCAGAGAACAAGACAAGTGGTTAGGCTTCTGCCTTGTCACCAGCATTTTCTGGGCATGAAATAGCAGCACCAAGCAGACAGCAGTTACCAATCAACTCCTCCAGCCCTCGAATAACATGAGAATATCTTCCAGTATTTTTTAATCATTCCTTGTACCATGACAGTATCAAGGATTTCTTAGAGACAGGTTCCCATTATATTAAATACTGCTCACACATAGTGCAAAAGACATTCCCTGTTCAAGGTTTTCTGTCTTAGTACTGTGAGCATGGAGTGGATGCAAAGTACATTAAGGTTTGCCAATAATATTTTCTTTAGGCTGCAGTCATTCAGATCTGCTAGGAGAATGATGAGGATTTCTCACTGATTCATAGAGTTGAGAAACTAAGTTTCATTTATAATATCAAACAGTCTAATATCTGAATTTATAGCAATTTGGTTGCATTCATTATTTATGCTAATCAATCATTTGTTACATAAAGTTTATAAAAAATGGCATGTTTCATTTGGCTTACTTTATTGTCTGACAAATAAATATCTTTAAAATAGTCTTTCCTTTAGAAATAAGTGTTCAAATTAGGAGTGAGGATGAGAAGGTCAGGTTGACATCTACCTCTTCTCCTTGAGTGCAAAGGGATGATGGAGGGGTCCTCAACCATGTACAATGGGTGCCAGAAGTGAGGTGGTATGAATGCTCCACCCAAGAACATAGGCCAAAATTCCATCTTCAACAATCCCAAACTGCTTAGGGTTGGGGGAGGGAGGCATGCCACTGAAAGGACTAATGCAAGGTTAATGATAAGATGAAGATTATAGCAGAGCCAAGGATAAACTGCTAAGACCTGGCTCTCAACCTTCTATTTTAACCACTATGCAGCTACTGTTCCTCTCATAAAGTTATCTCTATCCTTCCCCTTCCTAGTAGAGCTGATCGATGTTCATTATTTCCTTTACTGAGATGTGTACAAACATCATTGATATGTATTCAATCTCCCTGAACTTTCATGTGGTCAAAACAGCCAGCTCCCAGAAATTTCCAGAGGGGCTGCTAGGAAAGAGAAGTCAGACATGTCAGTGATTGAGTGCAATCATTATTTTTGGATGGCATTTATGATCAAACAAAAATAATCAATCATACAGTCCTGACCCTTCCAAACACTCAGCTAATTCCTTAGTGTGGAATTACCCAATCCATCACAATGAACTGGGAATTGCAATTCTGAATGATACAGATAGGAATGTGGATCCAGCTGTTTCTTCAATGCCAGTATGAAAATTATTTAAACATCATTTTTGGGCTTGCATATTTCACAGTCTATTGGTGGAAAGGGAAAATATCTCCTATGGAAGAAAATCAAACATACTATGCAGTAGAGCAATTATGAAATGAAGTTAAGCCCCAGAGAGAACTGCTGCTTAACATGTCTGATGGGAAAACTGAGTCCTCTTGTCTCTTTGCTTGAGGCAGAAACTCACACCTCATCAAGATCCATCAATAGCGTATTAAGTTTAACTTTGATTTCAATAATAGCACCTGTATGTGTTAAGAGTGCTATGAAAGGGGAAGAAGATGATGGTTTTCAACTGGACTTTAAAAGAACATATAGAAATAGGAGTGTTTAAATTGTTAGTTATATTCGGTAAGACACAGAACGTTGGTAAGGAATCTTCTGCCCCAGGTTTCATGAATAAAGAGATCTCCTATTTCACAAAACAGTCCACGTGTAATAAATAGGATTTCATAAATGATGTCATTTGCAACCATCATCACCCCAACGAGCCACAAGTCTCTGAACAATATCAAATATCTCTCGATAAATGAACTTTCTTGAGGACACAAGTAAAATACTAAGATAGACAGTATAAAAAAGGCATTGAAAAGGGTGGAGAGGAAAATGAAATTTTGTTAGCTTTTTGTGTTCAACGTTGATTCAACGTTTGTTAACAAAGTGATAAGGAGCAGTGCAATAGCAATACAGCAGTGATGTAGCCTTGGCTTTTCGCACTCTTTCTCTGATCACTGTAGTTTTCAGCATGACAAGATACTAACGAAACTGGAACTTTGGGGTCTGATCATGAAAATACGAAGTACCCTCAGTGCCTGATGATGTCAAGCAGTCATTTGATATTCTCCGCATAGGCTGTCAAATACATAATTTTATTACTGCAGTGCCTTACACCTTCTCCGTGATGTTCAGTGAATGCTGCATACGTATCTGGTCATTGTCTGACTAATAATAGCAAGGAGCAAAATGTTACCACTTTCACAATTCTGTCCAAGAACAACTCTGGACAAGTGGTAATTTTGCTGGCTCCCAAAACAAATGGAATACTTGGCACCTCAAATAATGTGAGGATTACAGTATATTACACTGGATAATTCTGGCCTGCATCTTGCCAGAATTAAACTTAACCTAATTACATGGAGTAAATTATAGCTTTCCATGTGGGGTAAAACACAAATTGTAAAAGTGGTTGTTCCACAATTAACTCTATATTCGCAATGCTGTCATTACAAATTTCTAAAGCATACTTCAAAACAACGACTAGTGTAGCACAGCCATTCCTGTGGGATGGAATTAACTTCCCTTGTGTGCTTTTGTGATTTATTGTTCTTTTTTTTTTTTTAAATCCCTCTCTGAGCACATGACCCCCATTGTAAGGGAACAGAGGCCAGAGTGTAACCAGAAAGGAACCGCAGTCAGGAGCCATCTAACAATACATGCAAAATTTTTTTAGGTGGCACTCAAAGGCATTTGGGTCCTCAGTCGTGGTTACTGCATTTTTCAGAGTGATGGTGCAGATCTCCTCGACAGTCAGAGCTGAATCCAGAGGCATAAGTCACCCCGTGTCAGTGTGCTTCATACCCTGTACCTCTTTAAAAGACTTCGCTGAGATAAAGTAGCAGAGAATCTGCAGTAGTAAATCTATTTTGGGAATAGTTAACAGCCATGAAGACCATTCAAACGCAATGAGAAGATGGAGTAGGTATGCAGTTCAAATCCAGTGGCTATGAATGAACCAGAGCTGGGTAGCACCAAAGCAGAGTTGGCTGCCACCTATGACCTTGCCTTGATGATCCATAAAGAACATTTTTCACCACCTCTGATATTTAAAAGCTAAAGCAGGTGCAGTTTATTGGCTTTCTATGTGAGTTACCCCATCAGGACCGATACTGGAGAGTGCTGTAAGCCACACTTCACTCTGAGGGTGCAAATGGGAACATTTAAGTCCCCATTCAAACTACAAAGAACCTATCCTACCTTTATCTATGGGGAACATATATTATTTTTTTCACAATTAAACAGTGCTCTCTCCAAAACTTCTAAATACTTACTCTTATGAGTACTGCATTTACACACCTTATTTTTCACGGCCATGATGTATACTGTTATTAACATTCTCATATGAATATTACATACTGAATGTATCCCACACGCTGCTGGCTATTTTAAACAACAGATGTGAGAGGATTTAAATGCCAATTTTAAATCTATGCAGTTGATTAAAATCCTGTGAGCCATTCATAGATTGCCAGATATTCTATTTACATGTACTCCTCCTATGTAAAATTCTTCAGGGAATACTCTAGACCCTGGCATATGGCTTAGAATGATGTGAACCGATGTCAGAGATGCCACACAGACAACAGGCCATATTATCCAGTTACATCTGTGTGTAAAATGCTTAGGGATTTTTTGATGGAAGGAGTTATGAATGTGTAAAGATGAGATGCTACATTTATGTCCCTCTAAATCCTGCTCAGAGATAACAAGCATCTCAAGTCCCATCAGTACAAAACCAAGCACTTTTATGAATGCGTTTCATTGCATCCATGTGCTGTTATTCTCCGGGGTAGTTACGACTTGTGGGTGAACCTTGAAAGACTGTAGAAGATCAGCTTAAAAGGAGCACTATAAGGCCAAAAAAGCCTTGGAAATCGAAACCTTGTGAGAAGATCCTGTGTGAAGGCAGACTGCAGCATGCTCAGGGCTTACTGTTCACTTCTCGTAGTGCTGGGGAAACCCCCAACCATGCCCCAAATCCAACTGCCTCCAGCTCCTGCATCTGCAGCCTCACAAATCCCAAGGGCCCAAAACTCCCACGCTCTACAGCACAGGCCCTGCCCGGCGGATTACATGCAAATGTTATAAATACATCATAGATTGCAGCAGAGGAATGTTCACAGCACTGCAGATGCATTCAAGAGAAGAGATCCCACAAGATCCCTCTGTGCGGTCCCCATGGCCATACATCCTGAATGAGGAGCTCCATCATGTGAGAACATTCCTAGTAATTCCTCCAGTTTTCATTAATACTATTAAATTTCGCACTTCTAGGGTACCGCTTTGTTAACCAAGTGTAGATTTTGGTTTTGTTTTCTGAGAGGCTGTTCCACTGCGGCCCATTATTACTATTTACACTGAAGTCGATTAAATAAACCCAGCATTCATTTCCAAAATCAGCAACTGGCAAGCCATAATCTCATACCAGCCAGATTAATGTGACACCTGAGATGCTTTTTCATTCAAGACGTAGAAGTCTGAATGGCTAAAAGTGTCAGAAATGCATGAAAAAAACAGTCCCTCTGCTTCAGAAATGTATACGCAATTGACTCTGTAGTGTTGGTAAGTGACCTTCAGTAATCTTTTTCCTGACAAAGAGCCAACTAAAATTAAACCAAATTGTAGTATGCAAATTGTTTGAAATCACAGGCAAATAAATAAATAAATAAATAAATAAAGAGTAAGAAAAAAGATTTGCTTTCTTACTATTTGAAATACTCCATCCTGGCCCAGAAATAAATAGGGGTGGATAAATTATCTGGTCTCTGATTTTCTTTGGCATATTATTTTACTCCTGCCTTTCTTCTTCCTCTGCATGGGGTGCTTGTGGTCATATTGTTCTTTTATTTATGACTAACAGCCTTTTCAGTGGCAGCGTGCACACCAAAGCGCAGGCACGGGGCAGGAATGCAAATTCCTGGCGAGGTAACCAAGATGAGAAAAATGTCCCCAACCATGCCAACTCTTTACAAGGCCGGCAGTTAAACAGAAAGCTATACCCTTAAAACACAAAACCTGGGAAACAACAGCGCTTAATTAGAATGCCGTGATGTGTGTATTTATAAGGTTTAAATATAAAACCTGGTTCCCTATTGAGGTCTAATTGGTTCTTTTGAAATTCCCCTATAAACTGGTGCTCATATTATCCAGCCGATGCATTCCCCTATTTATTTTGCTTGCTGGTGACTTGCTTCTGCTTTGAATCGGTTGCTCTGAGGACCACTCTCTGGCTCAGCTTTCAAGCTGATTTCTCTGACAAGCTGGCAACAATAAAATAATTCATTCCAGAGGCTGAGAGAATCACCCACAGCATATAGTACGAGTATCGTCTGGCAGCAGTACAGAGGCCAATGCAATGGGAAGCCTGGGGTAAACCCTGCTCTGGGACACATGAATGCTGCGGGGAGGAGGAAAGGCTGCAGCAATCCGAACAGGAATAAGGGCAGCAGCATAGTTCTGGGATGGGAGGAATGCAGGAGAGGGGATGCTCCAAAGAATACCCAGCAAAAGAGGGGAGAAGCATCCAAGGAGAAGAATGTTTTGAGTTAAGCCACGTTTTCCAAGAGAAGAAGCAAGCCCCCATGATGAAGCCCGTGATGTGGAAAGCGCTGCAGTATGAATGTTCAACCTCTGCTTTGCAAACTCATGGCTGCTGCTGGAGGCCCAGGGAAAACAACCCAAGAGTACAAACCAAATGGCAGCAGACAGGTTTTTGTACAGCTCTTGATATAGGTTTGTCTTTATTTCTGCTGGAAAAGCTGATAAAAGGCAAACAAATTCCTTGTGCCAAACACGATGTAGGAAGTCTTGTAACTATGAATACATTCCCATTCAGAAGGAAAACGGAACTCATCTCAACTGGGTTTTGGGATCACATCCCTAGGATTTCTATAAGAAATAAATGGCTCAAGTTCCTGCACCTCCCTGCTGAACTCCACGGATTTCCAAGCACTCAGGCAATCAGGACTTTCCCGTATCAACATGATGTGTAATACACTGGCCCAATATCTCACTGCACAATCACCAGCCTGCTGCAAGGAAACCTGATTACATATCCCTGTATGCTTCCAAACCAATCACATCTGGGTAGAGATTAGTCACTGTTTTTACAGCAAACTCCTGGACTCAGACCTGCTGTCTGATGTATTTCCGAAGTCTGGAGATCCCATATCCATATGCCCCGAAACCAGTATTAGCAACAGCCCCAGCAGACTTCCATGCAGGGAAAGGAAAGTTGAGTGATTTGGCAAGCTCCCTTTGAGATAACACAGCAGGGAAGCGAGGAACACGAGCTCAGCGGGATTTAACTGTGCTGGCTTTGCTCTGTGAGCACTTAAAAATTATACCGTCGGAAAATGATATCAGCCTCCACATGAATCTTTCTTAATTTGACTTCTGGTTGGTGTAACCATCATTTCCAACTAGAAGAATCCCCTCCTGAAAGACTTAGTTATGCACAGAGAGAGTTGGCCCAGTGTAACCCATGGTGCTCAGCTCATTTGGCAGATATCCATTGCCACCATTGAAATCTGCCCACCTTTGTCCCAACCAAGTGTTCAAAAGGTTCTCCTGTCCCTGAGGACAGCTCTGCCAATGCCACCTGCCCAACCTGCAGCTCTCTGGATGCACCAGGTTGTCCTTTCAGAAGGAAGAGCCGGTACAACCACACTGCCAGTGCACCCAAGATGCAAACAGGCTTCATAACATGGCATTCAACCACAGAGCCCCATACCAAAAACTTTCATTCATTTGCCAAGGTGAAGTCAGTGGAATTTAGGATTAAGTTTTTAATTGCCTCTATTCCATTTCTATGCATTACTCAAGTGACAGATATTCCAAATGAAAACTTCCCAGAAATGGAGATGTGGTGTTGGTTCTGTATAAAGCAGAGCAGAGGGCAGAATGCTATCATCTCCATCAATGGTGAGCTGATGCTCAGCAGTCTTAAGATTATCTGTCACCTTAATCTCAGAAGCTTTCTGCTCTGGCTATAAAAATGCTACAACTGCAATAATAATAATAATAATACAACTGATCATAAAAAGTCAATGTTTGCCCTGGATTAATATTACTGCTTCTTTATTCCACAGGGAAAGTACCGCAGTGGGTTTTAAGCGCTATCTCCTCCAGACAAGGGTTAATTATACATTATTCATTGCAGCCGTTGTGTTTTTTCCTACTCAAACAAAGGGTTAAACTTGGCAGCTGAAAAAAATAAAACAATCTTGGAAAGCAGGTCATTTGTTCCCATTAGCCTTCTTACAAAAATGAAAAGCATAGCAAAGTGAAAAGCATTTTTTAGCTACTGATTTTAAAAAAAGAGTAAGTTAAAAATGTGATTTGGAGACGATAAGGCCAGGGAACACATACCTGCCTCCAAGGTAAACATGCCATATGAACATTGTGCAGAAGACATCTATTAGAAGAGACTTTCAGGGAGCTGTTAGCTCAAACTTGTCAGAACCACTTCTCTTTTCACTTCCTTGTCTCTGAGGAGGAGGAGCAGTGCAGATGAGCCCCAAGCTGAGCTCTGGGTGCTCCTCAAGCACTGAGGCGACTTTCCATGCTGATGGGCCTAGACCTCATCTGTGAAACCAGGTGCAGCAGGTTCCCACCAACTGGGAGTAACGTGAGGATAACTGCAGCCCATTTGTGAGCCCCTCTGGTAGAAGCGCAGACGCAGATAGACAGGCATGTTGTTTTAGTCAGTGTGTATAACTCACTTAAATTTACCATGCAGTTTCAACTTGCAATCCCATATTTCCTGTTCTAATCTCACATACAATGTGGGTTTTGTACTGTTAAACAGCTTCTCTGTAGTTGTTCCATAGCAATGGGCAAACCAATTTCTATATGAAAGGCTTTCAGATACATACACTGTTTCTGCTGTTCTGAAAAGGGGGTTGCTGGTGTGCTCAGGAGCAACTGGTTGAAGGATAAGGCTCAGGGGAGCTGACCTTTTCTCAGCTTTTACCAATGTCTCTAAGTAAAAATTAGCAAATTATCTATGTTAATTCTGCCCTGCCTGCTGCTATTCATTGCAAGAAGTTTTTTCAACTGTCTACAGCCAATTGCACAACAGGTTCCCACTACAAGAAGTTAGTAAGAACTAAGAGCAATGCTGGGATGCTTTTAGAGGAAAAACTCAATACAATCTCCTTTTAACAACTTATACAGCATGACAGCAACCTTATACTACTATGAAAGTACACTCAAGCCAATTAAACTGTTCACTGGCTTCAAAGTCTAATGGATGGAGGCCTTTAATATTTAGGGATAGAGAAGAGCACTGAAAGAACCAAGAACCTGAAACTTCTCTTTAATAGCTTCTCCCTGAAAGGCTGAAGTGTTCTCCATCATATAAGAAGGGATTACATGGACGAGACTGAAGCAATGCCACAGGAAAAAAAAAAACAAACAACACAAAAACCAACAATGGAAACACAAGCTGTAGAAGTTCTCAGTACAAGGAACAATACAGATTACATAGGAAAAAAGCCTGGATAAAATTACCAACTTCACCCTTCAAAGTTTCTGCCTGAAACCAAATCTAGCTCGCACCTAATCTGCACAGAGGTATTGCCAGAGGGGAAGATGAAATGCCTTGTTAACAGCAGCAATGCAAAGAAAGGCAATGAGAGATGCAAAACCACCTGTTTAGTAAAAGCTGCCATAGGACAACATATGCTACACAGGTTATTTGTGTGAGTTCTTTGACACCCGATTTGATCATAGAATCATAGAATCACAAGGTCGGAAAGGACCTACAAGATCATCTAATCCAACCGTCCTCCCATTACCCTTGCTACCACAAGCCACTAAACCATATCTCGTAGCTCCTCATCCAGATGCCTCTTGAACACTGCCAGGGACAGGGACTCCACCACATCCCTGGGCAGGCCATTCCAGTGCCTGACCACTCTTTGAGAGAAAATGTTTTTCCTTACGTTTAAGATGATCTGTATCTTCTTGGTGGGCTTGTTTCTTCAAATACGTGATTGCTTGTCTGCACACAGCAGATAAACCAACATTGTTTTGGGCTTCTGTCGTCTAACTAAAGCTTCCAACATCATCCACAAAATCAGACAGCACCTGAGTGAACTCCCATGTGCTACTAGGAGAGGGAGCACCCCATGCAAGAGAAATTCCACCTGGCCTTACGATGCTTTCTCTGTTCTTGCCGTTTCATATAACAAACAATCTTCACCGTTGCCAAAATCCATATTTGGAAAAAAATATACTTGGAGAGAATAGTGGACAGTGTGAAGCCACCCAAGCATGGGCAGTTCATAGAGTCATAGAATTGTAGAATCATTAAATTCGGAAAAGACCACTCAGTTCATCTAGCCCAACTTTTGACCCATTACCACCATGTTCACTGACAAAAAGGGAGATGAGCCTGCAGCAGAAACAAAGATGCAAATTGCCAGCGGGAACAGATCAAACAGTGCTTGATTGGAAGTGGGTGGGCATTGGGATACACAGAAAATCCTTGGGTTTGAAGATACACTTTCTCAGAAAGGTGAGGATTTACTTGTCCAGATGGCCTTACTCTGTGCAAAGAGAGGGACCAGATAACAAATGTAATATTTTCCACACCTTCACCATCTCATTAAGGTGAAACATAAGTAGCAGGTTTGGCTTTTCCAGCAAAATCTCTGCATTTCACTGGGGGTCTTGGCTGCTGGATTTTTTTAATCATACATCCTCAAGATCTGAGAGCAGGAACTGGTTATTAAAACAGTAGAAATGAGTGAACACAGTTGACAAGCACAACCCAGGAGGCAGAGGGAAGCAGGCTTTTATGTCATACATTACTGCTTCTGAACAAGGAAAACATAACTGGCAATAAATTACAATGAAAAGAAACAAGCCGATCAAATAATCAGCACTGAAAAAATTGCTGTAAAGGGAAAATGATTTAACCAGCCACAGGTAGCGCATAATGACACATCTGAGCTTTCTCCTGTGAAAGGTAAAGGAGATGCTCTTGGAAAATGAGCTAAATGCCTCATAACCTACCAAACATAAAAGCACAGACACCTGTAGTGCAAAGCCACAGCTGAGAGCATTTTAAGGTTTATTAATAGCAGTAGAGAAAAAAGGTTTCTTTTTCTTATGTCTTAACTGTTGCATATTCAGCATGAGAAGCAGCTTCCTCCCTCCTTCACTTCAGTCTGGCCAAGAAAGGCCACCAGAGCCAGGGAGGTGTTCAGAGTGGGGCGTCAATGAGAAGTCAGCTACATGTCAAGAAGTCCCACAGATTTGCCTTAAATCCATGGGGATAATCTGAGCGGGTTGTAAAGATCCTGATTCACAGATTGAGCAAGGGAAGCTTGGACAAGTTTGAAAGAAGCCAAAAAATAGCAGAATCACAGAATGGCCCAGGTTGGAAGGGATCTCAAGGATCATGAAGCTCCAACCTCACCACCACAGGCAGGGCCACCAACCTCCACATTTAATACTAGACCAGGCTGCCCAGGGCCCCATCCAACCTGGCCTTGAACACCTCCAGGGACGGGGCATCCACAGCCTCTCTGGGCAGCCTGTGGCCAGCACCTCACCACTCTCATAGTAAAGAAGCAGAAGGAGGCAAAAGGAACCAAAAGTCAGGCCAGCTGTACTGGAGAAAACACTGTTGTATTGGCTGACTTCAAAAGCTGTCCCTTTCTCCAGAAATTGCTGCCAACCTAACACTGTAGAAAAGATAGTTCTCTAACAATGTAGAAAGTATTGGCAGCGCAAAGGTTAAGCAACCCTTCCAAAACAACCCTTCCCCTTCACTATTGCTAATTTCTCATCTTTCGAGGAGTTCTGCTCAGGCCCAGGTGACACAGGAGTCTAGGAAAATTCAAGTGAACCTCAAAAAGGGGCAGGTCAGACTGCCTGTATCAGGCTCTGAGCACAAGCAGCAATTATCTCCAACTGCCTGCCTTTAAGGCACCTACTGCAATCTTTCTCTTCCGAGCTATGCATGTGGTGGGCTTCATCCGCACAAGTGTCCAATAGATACAACACGTGGAGTGCTGCAGGAGAAAAGCGGAAGGATTATGCTACAAACACTTCTGGAGCCTTCAAAAACCTTCACTATGTTAATAGCCCTTCAAGCGACATTTCAGAGCACCTGGTCCAGCTGCTCACAGCTCCATCCGAGCTCCTCGCTGCTCATCTCCCAACCCCATGGCCAAGGTGAGGAGGGCTTGTGGCTGCCTACTCAGTGCTAAAATTTATTGGTTGGGCAAGAGTAGAGAGGACACAGGATTCTCCTTTGGTTTCTTGTGCACATTCTCCTCTACAGCTGCTGAACGTAACTTTAGCAAACATCAAGGAGAACAGGAGGCTTTACTGAATTAAAATATTTAACATACTGGCTAGTCATCGTTCCCTTTGAAACCAATACCCATCTGGGATTTGACTTCATGAAGACTGCTACAGTCTTTCCATACCATGTCCCAAAAAAGTTCAGAAGGGAAGCACATTGTTGTATACTTTATGTGGGCCCATAGCAAGACTGGGATGGAGCGCATACGCACACAAATGCTTTTTATCTCCAGGGACCTAACCTTTGATAACTGTCATTGCAAGCATTTTATTCTGCTCACTTAAGTAGCACTATCAATAACCACCTTTAGCTCTAAAGACAAAAGTGTTCTGCTTTTCCAAGCAAAGGAAAACAAATTAAAGACTCAAAACACCCATCAGTTGCTCACTTCAGCAATTTGATCACTATCTTTTTTCTTTTTTTGCCAGAAGACCCTTCAGGCCAGATAATAGTCACTAACTGCACTCCAGTCTGCAGCACATGTATTTTTTGAGAGCTTCAGTGAAATATGAGCGAGAGGCAGAGATTAGAATCTGCCCTGGAATTACTGCTTGAACTTTGCAAAAGCGGATACAGCAGGTCGAATTCTCTTCTCAGTTACACCAGAGTAGCATTCCAACGAAGAACAGAAAATCCATGTTTTTAGCCCTCATCTTTTGGGTTATTTACACAACCCAGTATGATGGAGAGGGCTTTTGGAAGGATTAAAACCATTTGTAAGAGAAGTACTTCAGCCAAATGCTCAACTGCAGCCTGAAGAAGTGCCATTTGGGAGGAGGTGAACAGGTCTTCCTGCTACAGGTCCTACAGCTTGCTGTGGCAAATCCTGGAGTCTACCTGAGCTTGGAGGAAGAACATGAGAACATCTCTCCAGGCAGCACACAGCTCAGCAGGGGTGATTTTACTCAAATACTCCAGATTCCAGAGTTATTCTGATTTACTCAGCCTAACATTATCCTAAGACACACAGAGCAGCGTGGCAGAGGGATGCTGCTCCTCCTGTATCCGTACTGATCGTATCTGTCATCACTCCATTGCATTGGTGACAGTACTGGGGCATATCCAGAAAACAGGGAGAGGAACTTGACATTTATCTCTAAATGGGCAGAAGCTGCAATTGGCAGCTGACAGTTGGACTTGTTGATCTTAGCGGTCTTTTCCAACCTTAACGATTCTATTCTATGATTCTAAGTGATGTAAGCATGGTGGTGAAGAACAGCACTGAAAAGGACACACGTATCCTGTGCAGTACAGTCTGGGAAGTTCTGGTGTGGGAGTAATGTGCAGCAATTTTGATGTGCACAACAGAAAAGCTGCATGGGGGATCTGAATCTGTGCATATGTGTAAATCCAAGGCTGAGGTACACCCACCCTTGTGCATGTGGGAAAGGGAATGGGGATGTGCACCTCTGGAGCTATTGCACTGGGATTATACATTTATTGGCACTGCTCCTCTGCTTGCTTACGATGGAGATACATCAGGGATAAATTTCATCCTGTGATTCTAAACAGATGGCCAAAACAATAAAACTGCAATCTGTAAACGTGCTCAGAATTTTCTTTTTTTTTCAAAAGTAACAACTTCCCCTTACACACACATATGCACATTTTTCACAAATATTAGGCATTTCTCCTGTGCTCCAGCTCTGGTAAGTCAGGTAATTGAAGCTTCAAAGGAGAATCGTGGCTTAATGGAGCTGTGCTTGCCAAAGAAGACAAAGGACTTTCATTAGATTTTTTTCCAGCTTATTTACATGACTTATCTTTTTATAAATTCAACTTCCTTCCAAAGTTGATAATGAGGTGCCTTGAAAAAAAAGAAAGAAATGGAATGGTTTATTTTTTCACAAGACGAGTGATTATTTTTGTGATAGAGTACGTCTGGTGTAACGTTCAAAAACAATGGAACTAATAGTCTGTAGGCAAAAAACATAACTGTTCCTGATAACAGTCTACCAGGAAAAGTGGCATTTTTCAGAACTCTGCATAATGGCATTGACAAATACCTTCCATGAGCAGTTGTCATGGTCAATTTCTGCTCTAAAACATAAAACCAGAGATGGCTTTTCAAATAGATGTTAATCGTAATTTTTTTTTTTTTTGCATTCTATTTCTTTTGCCTGAGTAGGAAACAGACATCTCTGAGACAGGAAAAGAACTATTAACATACTGGATTAAAATGTTTCCATGCATTTCAGCCCTTGTCATTCTTACTTGGACACAAATATATCCAATTTCTGCATTGCAGAATCCTCATAAAATCACAGGCATGCTGATATTTTCCTAAACTGGCCGCTGAAGTGCAGCAATGAGCCCTGTGGAGATTGAGGTGGCAGTGAAGGGAAAGCAGAAACAGAGCAATTGGATGATTTAGAATAATGATGGAAGTTACTTTCAAAGAATTCTCTAGGCTGGATGTGGCTCTGGGCAGCCTGGGTTGGTGGTTGGCGACCCTGCACATAGAAGGAGGGTTGAAACTAGACGATCATTGTGGTTCTTTTCAACCCAGGCCATTCTATGATTCTATGAAATTAATAAGTGATTAAAAAAATAGACAAAGTGATAGGAACTGATTCAGCAGCTTGGATGCATGGAAAAGATTTACCCAAAAGGACAGACGGGGATGGATGATCTGGAGCAGGATGGAGCATTCCCCTCTGCAGAGAGTCAGGTTCATCACCTTAACTACATCTCCATGGCTTGCATAAAGCTCTGGAAAATAAGCACTCACTCAGACAAAATAATCTGAGGGTCCTGAGGGTCTGCCCATGAAGATTTGTCCCAGTAACTATCTCATTTAAATCATCTTGTAGTCGAATGTAAATTCACTTGACAAATACATGGCTTTGGCTCCAAGATTCCCGGTTCTAGATTTCTCAATATATACATCAGCAAATGAACTGCTCATATGTTTGAGTTCGCTCAAATAAAAATTTCCTTGTCATGAAATGAAAACAGCATTAAAGCAGAACTATGTGCGCAGTAATTAAACAAAAATAAGAGCGCTAGCGTACTTGAGTAGACGACCCATAAATAGTTGCCAAGGAGATTCTCGAGATTGCTAAAATTAAAAGCTGTCATAATAACAGCATGTTGCAATGGCAAATATTGCGGTGAAAACTTCTGAACCTTCTGTGTGTGAGCTAACAGAAACTAAAGCAAGAATTTTTACAAGTCACTTGACTCAATATTATGGTACATTAGCCTTGATTTTTATTACCGCTCAGCATTTTTGCCTTTGGAACAGACTAAAGCCCAGAAATACCAATGAATACACAGACTGGGGTGGGGGAGAGAGAACTAGGAGCTGGGTTTGTAATAACTGAAAAAAAATATGCAGAGTGAGTTCTGTGCTAAAGTCCGAGTGGGTTTCCAATTTATCTAACTGATTAACTCCATTCATAATTAAAAAGTAACTTTTCTCTCTTCAGGCTATGAATCAAAATCTGCAGCTGAGAACAGTGCGGGATGGACAGCAGGGATGTGATGTGGGCTCAGGTCCAGGCACAGCTCAGCCCCACTCTGTCGAGTCAAGGCTCCAGGAGGAAAGCATCTTGCCAAAACAGCCATTCCAGTGACCACTCTAACTCAGTGCAATATCACATGGTTTCAAATCAAGCTGCTAAAAATAAAAGGGGTAGCAGTTCTGCCTTTGCCCTGATGGGAAAGGCAGATGTTGCCTCTAGCTCTCCCCACCACAATTTTATTCTCAGTTTACCCACCACCTCCTGTTTTATGGCTCACCATGTGGTAAGATACTGGAAGTCAGAGCTGCTGATTGCCAGTATGAGCCTCGTGGCTGCTTGTACCAGCAGCTTTTGCTTGGAAAACTGTTAGGAAAATATCAGTACACATTCTCCAGTCATTCCACTGGGAGTCCATGAGAGCTCTGAATTAACCTTGGCCAAAAAGGAAGTGAAAAGGGAAATAAAGAAAACAAGTGAAGATAGCATTCCTGATAATATGCTTGGTTCGTGTGCCTAATTCCTGCCCGCAGACAGAAACAGGCGACTCGGCTGCTAAACAAGTGCTTGAGCCAAGAATTTGGCACCCACACTTCTAACCACAGGCCACTGCATACAAATGGTCTTGCTGCCCTTCTCAGACTGAGAAAGGTCATTTCCCAAAGAGGCAGAGCTCTAAAGTGCTCTGGTGGGCCAGAAGACACCAGGAGCACCATGGTTGAGCACCAACTGTGGTACAAAGCAGCAGCATCAATCAGATAATCTAAATCTCTTCTTAGGTCAAATGAGAACTTCTGCAGCCTTCCTGATGTGGCCAAAAGCTCCTTGTGCTCAACACAATGAAATGCCGGTGGTGTAGCTGATCTGGCTTTATTGAACATCCTCACATCCCTCGTTATGGGTCTCATGATCTGCAGATCACAGAATCATAGAACCATTTGAGTTGGAAGGGTCCCTTAAAGGCCATCTGGTCCAACTCCCCTGCAATGAACAGGGACACCTACAGCTCCATCAGGTGCTCAGAGCCCCGTCCAGCCTGACCTTGGGTGTCTCCAAGGACAGGGCATCCACCTCTGGGCAACCTGTGCCAGTGCCTCACAACCCTTACTGTAAAAGACTTCTTTCTTACATCCAATCTAAATCTCCCCTCTTGTAGTTTGAAACCATCTCCTCTTAGTCCTATCACAACAGGCTCTGCTGAAGAGTTTGTCCCCTTCTTTCTTATAGCCCCTCTCCAGGTAGTGAAAGGCCACTCTCTGGTCTCCCTGGAGATGATTATCCCAGATTTTTCCTGTCACAGATCCATAGATTCATGTTATGCCAACACAGAGCAGATGCCCTTTCCCACATCATGTTTGCGTCCCTCCTTGACCTGACACACCTTTACAAATGTCACCACGCTACTGCGGGACTTCTGTAAAACAAATATTTGAATTGTGATTTCTGCTACCAACAGCTCCTGCAATGAGTCGTGAACGTGTATTAGTCTACATCACTAGGAAAAAAACAGGCAGATGTGCACCGAAGAAGCAGAACACCTCATGGCAAATGCACTGGCAGCCAAAAGTAGGAGAAAACAGTAAAACATTAGCCCAGATTTCTTCAGCCGAACTGACATATGAGTTGTTCAGCTGTGGCTCATCTCCAGTGGAAATGCAGCATATGCTGAGTATTTCAGTGATGTGGTGAATGCATTTAGCACAGAAATGCAAGCCCTGAGAAACACATGGCTGCTTTTACAGGCCATACAACACAGACTTTTCTCAAACAGCTCCCTTCATCACCAACCACCCTCCATCTATCCTGATGGTCCTAAAAAAAAAAATGCATAAACTTTCAGTGTTCAGCCATATATCTCCTTATTCCTAGAGGTCTGTCATGGCGTGCCCCTAGTGAGCAGGAAATAACAAGAGGGTACATGCAGGGTACAAGCAAAGCTTGTAACTTGATGAGTTTTAGTATATATTTTTTTGTTCCTATTAGAGATATTTTTTATATTACTCAATCATGACTCTTCCATCAAGCGAAATGGTTTGGATGCCTTTGGATTCAGGCTGGCACGGTGAGAAGGTGAGACCGGACCTCTATGCCCACCAAAACTCCCACTGCTCCAGGGGAAATAACTTCGAGAGCATCTGTGCTCGGAGTTGGCTCCAGGATAATTATTTTGCTGTGAGCCCCCTGACAATACCCTTACTTCCAAACTCTCTTCCAGATGAGGAACAAGCAGTGAGCTCAAGCCCCTGGAAAGGGAGGTTTGCACTTCAGAATTGGTGTCACCATAGAATCTGTGCCACAAAAACCTTTCCAGAATTTCCAAGTGTTTGTGCAAGCAAAGCAAACCAGGCTCCCTGGACGAGTCTCTGCGCCAGTTCACTTGCATTAACTCTGCGTTCAGCATTGCTCCCCAAGAAGAACAAGAACTATTTTGGTTGCCAAAGGAATGTTCCATCGGAACAGCAGGAGGCAAGCCCTGGAGCCCTGAGCTTGCTGGCTACGTTGGCTGATGCTCAAGAGAGATTCCTGTTCAGCATGGAGAGAGCTTAACTTATACACAAACTTTGGACCCAAGCAAATACTCATACCTGAATAAAAGAAAAAGAAAGGAAAAATCCTCTCCGCCTCCGGAGTGGGAGCATTTGGGATTGGGGGGAAGTTCAAAAGCTCCTAACGAAGGGAAACATTTCTATGCAGAAACTCCTCAGTGAGGGCAAATGAGTAGTGGAAAGAAAAAAAAATCAAAGCTCCAGAGGGTTTTATGCAACAGTAGCCAAAACCCTGAAAGAAAACATTGTTAAAGGTTCCTAGTTTCTCTTTTCTTTGGGGGACTGTTTCTTCTGGAGTGGCCTACATTCTCAGGCCTGAATGCTCCCAAATTAATTGCTTCAGGTCCCCTTCCCTCCCCCCCAGCCCCTTTTTCTTTCACTCCCTTCAGCTTATCCCAAGGCAGAGAAGTCCTTGCTGAAGCCACAATGAACTGGCAGGATGATAAAGGGAGGCTGGGCTGGAGGGGGAGCAAAAGCACGCTAATAAGGACAGGATCCCCTACTTACAGCATGCCCCACCGCGGGGAAGCCATTAAAGTCCTGCAGAATAGAAGAGAAAAGGAAGAAAGTTCTTAGGGAGAGACCTCCCCTCCCGGCCCTCTCCAGCACTTGTTCAGAGCAGAGCCCTGGACACGGCTAATCCCCCCACCGCTTAATGAACTACAAGCTTCCCTTTCACTCGGACAAAAGTTTCTTTCCTTTCTCGGGCCTAATCGCAGACAAATGGTCCCCCCACCATGATGCCTGTTAAAAGCCCATTCCCTTTTCTGAAGCTGGAGGCAGGAGGAATGCCACAGGCAAGAATAGGTACCCTTGAAATGAGCTCCTTCTGTGCTTCTGAGAGATAAGTGGGAGATGACATTGGAGCTATAATGGAAAAAATATTTTCACAAGGCAGCATCTGTTGTTTCAGTGGATGCAGCCCCATTTTTGTTCCAGAATGCTTCTGTGCATCTGTCTATATCTTCTCTGTCAGTGAAATAATTACCTCCCGCCCTCCCTCTCTCCCCTGCTCGCACACACATATATTATGGGGAGGAATGTTGCATGGCTGCACAATAAAGCTGCCACGGCCTGGCCTGAGTTCCATACAGACAGCAACTTTCTGCAAGAGATATTTATTGGTTTGCTCCCAGAGTGAAATAGTAGGCATGACTTTTACAGTGCCTGTATAACACTTCACAATGTGTGGGATGTACTCAGGTAGTGCCAGTTTGATACGGGGGGGAAAGTACACTATCTAATTGAGCATAAAAAACCCAAACATCCAAATCTTATTTAGGTACATTATTTCAGGTAAAGCATCTGCAGATCTCACTTCTGATAAGCAGCAGTGAAATCAGCCTGGTTATTTCAGTGCTTGATCTTTAAATACATTATGAATATTTTGTCTTGGATGACTTTTTAGATGACCACTCAAAACTGATTTCCCCAGGTTTGTACAATACATCAGCATCACACTTGGGAACGCGTCAGGTCTTCCGAGCCTCCCTCAAGAACTATGTCCCACCTCATGCTTGTGTTTGACAAGAAGATGTATAGACTTTTTTGGTCATCTAATCCGAATCTGAACTCCCCTCTGTTCAATGCTACTGAATTTGGTGGAAACATTTTCCAGAAAGGCTTCCAGAAAGCAGCTGAAGACACCAAGAGGTGCAAAATCCACCCCTTCCCTCAGCAGTTTGCCCCAGGGGTTTTTCACCTCCACTGCCTGGCTAGTTTCTAACTTGCTTTTGTCCTGAGTCACCTTTCAGCTCTCACATCAATGTATGACTTCCTATTGCTGAATTCAGAGCTGTTTAATACCCTGTACCTTGCTCCCATGAAGTGCTTGCACACTGCAAGTAAGACATTTCTCAATCTTCCTGTTGACAATGTTTACATTTACATTAACATACATTAATGTTTAAATCCCTTCCTTTAAAGTCCTATCTTCCTTCTGTTAATATTTTTGCAGCTTTTCATAAGTCAATGTGATTTTTAATTTACGGGCACTTTGGGTTGTGTGCAACATCCCGCTACGTCACCGATGTTTTCAGATGGCAAAACAACTTCCTACTCCTTATGAACAAGACCACACCATCCCTTCTGCAACAGCCTCACTAATTTTCTGCATCTGGACTGAAAGAGAAGGCAAACTTTAAGTTGTTTGCAGAAAGATATTCAGTTTGACTGGATTTGACTGGGAGGGAAGAGAGAAGGGAAAGCTCTCAAACCTATCCCCAAACAGTCTTTGGACACAGGCTTTTGACTTGCTTCCATTAAAGAGAAGGGCTGGAGTTTGAACCCTGACTTTGACTATGCGTCAATAGACTTCATATCCAGTCATTTTATGTTTATAAAAGGGGGGGAAAATTGTCTACTAATTAAATGAGCAGCTGTAAATTGATTACAGTGAGATGCTCAAAACAGGAAAAAAAGTTTCCACTGTTTAGTATGTCATGTCCAATAAGACCCACGGCATGTCCCTGGAGCATCACACATTATATATGTTTTCTTTCTTATTACAAACTGTCATAGCAATAGGCCCCTGTGTGCAGGCTCAGAGTTTGGATACACCACCAGCCAGCCCCGAAGGCTGCACAAGAGTTCACGGATGCATTTTTCCCTGCAGGACTCCAAGCAGCTCTTGCTCCTGTCTTGCTTTCCTATCACAATATTTCTGCCTATGCCCTAGAGGAACCAGTAAGTGCAGAGGCCAACAAGGAAATGGGATCATAGAATCATGATGGGAGTTGTGCAAAGTGATCTGACATCTCTGTGTGCTGCAGAGGAGGGAGAAGCTGAAAACTGCTGGTGTGAACAGGAGCTCTGTGGCTTCGAGCCCACCTTGAACCACCACATTTATCTTATACCAGGGTGATGACACACATTTGGACCAATGAGGCTTTAAACAGAACTCATAGCAGCTATGCAGAATCAGTTAAACACATTTCTGACAGAAGAGGTCTCTTTTAAAGGCCATTCCCCACTACTACGCCACTGAATTTTGGCTCTCTTGGGAGAGGCTCCCCACATTAAAGCAACACAGCCCGGAGTATCAGAGTCACTCCAGGCTTTTACCAAAGTGTCACAGAGCTGATCACGACCAGCTTGCAGCACAGGGCACATCACAGCCTAGGTGCCTTAGCCAATGTTTGTAGAGCACCTGGGATGTGAGAAATGACAATCATTAGTACTTCCAACCAAGACTTTTTGCCTCTGCAGAGCAGGTTCGGTTTCAATGGGCTGGATTTGGTTCTCATTTCTCTCAAGTCTGCCTGCCCATCAGTATTTGCAGGGTCGGGCTTAGGAGGAGGGGACTTCTACCCAGCAAATCAAACAGCCACAAAACAAAAGGAATCCCATTCAGTTATTCCCAGCAAGCGGATTAAGCAAGGAAATTGACATACGAGCCCTTTGTGTGGTATTTTTGCAATTACGTTCATTTTTTCTACATTACTAATATGCTACTAGAAACCAGACACCATGACCAATAATGCAAAAACAAGATAAAAGACTGGAGCCAAGATGGGGAGGAAACAGAGGGAAGAATGTGAAACCATTCCTTTTAGCCAACGTTAAGTACCAGCGAGGGCACATAATAGCAGGGCTTGGGACTCAGGCAGCAGAGAGCTGGGAGAAAAGCAGCAGATGGTGCAGCAGATCAGTGCTACTGACTGTCTGTCCAGAGAGCTTTGCTTGGGGTTACGGGCTTGTAGCAAAATACATCAGAGTGGAAGGGTGCTTGAAAGAGGAAGGGCACTGGCTTGGTGGAGCTTAAATCTACCCATGTGGACTTTACCCTGCCAGAGTTGGAGAAAGCAGACGGAAAGGTTTTGTGAATGTGTTACTAGAAAAAGTAACCGGATCGTGTTACTGTTGTGAATCAATGCAGCTGCACTGGCATCAGCAGATCCGAGTCCAAAAGCGCCACATGAGATTCAGACTTCAGAGACCAGGAGAAAACTGATGAAAGTAATCGATTTTTAAACTAAGAATGGGTTATTTTTAGAAGACTAGTAACATCCTCTGGCCAGATAGGACAGGAGTAGCTCTGCAGGTCTCAGAGCCCTTCTCTGTCCTTTCACAGAGCCTGCTGTGCAGTGTGCTGAACTGTCCATATCTCTCTCTTGGTTCCTGGCCCCCATGCCTAAGACACATAGTACAGATGTGCACCTATGGCAGGAGAGTTTTGGGCGTACCAAAGTGCTTATCAGTGCTCCCTTCAGTGGAGATCAATCATTAATTCTCCTTTACTCATCTATCCCCACTGTCTTCCACGGGTAATTGTAGAATGCAGCTCTTTCTAGTGTGGAACAAGTGTGTCTAACAAACAAACTCATTCAGAGTTAGATTTCATACCACAGATTCATATTTCCTCTCCCCTTCTGCAGCAGGACCCACTCCCAGTGAAGCCACATGTGCAATCCACGCTATGCTCACAGAAACTGATAACAGCTGTTGCTTTTATCTGATTGGGATCACCCTGAGGAAAAGATGATCGCGTATGCTGAGATGAGATTTGCAGTTGGACAGCATGCATGGGTTTGCTACCTTTAAATCACCTAATGTTATTTACAAGCTGAGGAATTTGGAAGAGCCAATTAAATAGTGTCCCAGATCTTGGATTAAGCAAGCAGAATGCTCCCTTGATTCACAAGGTCAACCCCGTATTAAATAATTCTTAATTGAATTCATGATCACTAGCAGCAGCTACTGGTATATCAGCATATCTCTATTGACAAAGTAACAAGCACACCTAGGCATGAACCAAAGAGGGTAAAGGAACCGACCTCAAACTTTACAGCATATAACCTTCCCCACGTATGACCAGAGATATTTTCCAGAGCAGAAGTTAGATGAAAGCTTGGGGGGAGATCTACTATAGCAGGATGGGCAAATGTGCATGTATGCATATATTTATCACCAGAGTGTTCCCAGCCACTCAAAGTGCCTTCTGCAAAGGGATACAGTTTCTTTACTGGGTGATGTCCAAGCATCAGCTTCTGTCATTGGCTTCAACTAATGAAACATTCTGACAATAAAGTGCAGCAAGTTGCATACCACATTCATAGCCCCCAACCAGTGTGCGTTTGCACATACATTTTTTGAAAGCACGTTTTCCTTGATGAGCATGTAATTTGACTCAGTGTGTTACTGCAGTAGAACTTATATGGAATGGGAGAGTTCTTCATGGTGTCATTCACATGGCCAAGGATCTGAAGCAAATCTACTAAACACATGATGTTATTCCAGATATTTAGCTGTGGAAACAAGATCAGGACCTGGCTTGTGATCACAAGGAAAATGTCCCTTATGACCTTTGTCTTTCAAGAGTGGGGGGAAAAATCTGCCACTTGAACATATATAAGGTTTACAGATATATATTTTGACCTGGACTAAAGAGGACCTAACGAGAGGGGCAAATGTTCAAAGTAGAAAAGTATCCTGCAGCAGGTCAGATCTGGAACTCCAGTTGTCAGGCCTACCAAATGCTGACCTCTTTCAATTCTGGCATCTTCCAACCAAAGCAACATAGGATTCCCATTCCCTCATGGGAATACAAAACTCCAAGTAGCCTTGGAGTTTTACTATAAAATACCTACATGCATATGCATTATAATTGCACCCATGTCTCAGCATGGCCCCATTTAGTACATGGGAATGTATATTTGCAGTAAACTATTTTTAAGTAGGAACGAGAAAGAGAACGTTCTCCTGCAAATGAAATCTCAAACTCATGAAGGAAAATCAGTCCCCACCAATGTAGTTGTCCCTGTCATAGAGAGTGACTATAAGGAGGTAAAGTACCAGACTTGTTCAGCACTAATTCTTCAAAGCCATGTTTTCCATGAACATTTCCTCTTAGCACAGGTATTCAGAAACTTGGCATTTTCACATAGTATCTGTTGAACAAACAAGATTTTGCTGGGAAATAAGCACACAGACTGCCCTGCTAGGGCTTCTTCTGAGAACACTGTGGGCATGAGAAGCAAGACATGTCAACTCTCACTGCCACATGGGATGGCTAGAGGGCCAGATCCCACCAGCAATGTTACAGACGTATGCCAGGAGTTCCGGGAAGGGAGCAGGCAGGGGTTATTGCCATCTCCAGAAGGAATAAACCCCAGTCAGACCGGCCAAGGCAAATGCTGACCTGCCCTCCAGCCCAGCGCCAAGGTCAGTCATGCAGTGGAGCCCAGCCAAGCGCTGGCTGTTGTCTGCTGAACCCAGGCCATCCCGCAACGCAGACGAGGCCCTGCTTTTCCCATACACAGCTGTGTCCAGGACTGGCAGGCTCTCCTCGTTGGTGATGCCAGGACTTTCACCTTGGCTTGGCTTCTGCCATTTGGATGGGAGTCCTTGCTGGCGGCAGACAGGTCGACGCCTGAGGAGGGCTGCCCTGCAGGCAGGATGCGAGGATGCGACCATGGCGGTGGCCAAGGGCTCCCTTTTCTCTCACCCTGGGCAATCCCATGGTGCACAGTGCTGCTGGATCCAGCAGAAGAAGGCATAAGCTGTGGTTGCTCCTTCTGCTGCAGAGAACTCAGTTCTATAAAACAGCAGAGCTGGCGAAGTTTCTTTTAAAGCCAGCGCCGCTTGTAATGAAGGCAGAAGAAATATGTTAAACTAAAACCCCAATTACAATGGTCTTTTTACATCAAAAGACAATTTAGTAACTCTGTTGCTTTCACAATAATGATTATTAGAAAAAGAATCACTTCTCAGGATCACAAATTAAATATTTGTCTTTGAGGGCAGAAAGGGTGAGGTTTCCTCATCTGCTGCACAAGTAAATCTGTGCGTGCTCCCCTCATGTAATACAACCCCTCTCTGCCATCAAAGCAGTGTGTGGGTAGGGCTTAATCACTGCCTCTACTTGCTCTGCTTACAAGCCGTGCCTTAGAAGACAAATCTTCCTTCAGAGATGGATTTTACCATCAAATCCCTCTTTTCAATGCCACACCCACTGCTCCGGATCACAAAGAAAGGGGATTGTTTAAACACCAAACCACAACTGTTTGATCACAGCGGAGCTATCACATACAGATGCTGCAGATTCTTTCAAATCTCCAGGTATGCGTGTAAAGAAAATAGCTAATTGCTGTTTCACATCTTAAAGACATATTATTCCTTCTTCACTAAAGTCGAATGAAACTTAGAAAATGAGAATGGCATTTTTATATGTAGCATTTATAAATACGTTTCCATTCCCTATTCTACACCCTACGGCTCTACTTAAATACTACCTCAAGCCATAAGCCAGGATATGAACAAAATCAGGTTATGAAAACAAGTGGATCCAACAGTGTTAAGGCCAATCTACAGTAAGATAACATGAAGATACAGTGCAGCAGAAGAATTAGGGATTCTTCTCCATCTGAATGAGGCACGCATTCTAGCAGATTCTGTCCTTCAAGCTAAATGGCTTTCTAGAACACCAGCACCACCTCTGTGTTATTTCTAATGCAACCATGCAATCTATAAGACCATTGTACCAAAAGAGATCTTGAGACAACTTTGAGCATGGAACAAACTGAGAAGTACAGAAAAAATACAGAATTTCTGCTCTATGGAAAATTCTGACGTTTCAGCATTGGTTATGTACCCTTGGGCTGTATAAAGTTTTCACACCTTTTAATGTTTGTCTAGTAGACCAAAATGTCAAGCTGCTTCATTTTCATGCTGTCAAATGAAAACAAAATATGCTAATATTCTCAAAAAAAAAAAAAATAAATATCCTACTGTAATGCATTGAAACAACCTAGATTTTCTCCTATTTTGACATAATTTCTCCCACCCTTGCACATTGCCTTCTGGGAGCTGTAGTTTTTAGCCATACCTCATCATCCATCAGGAGCAGTATGACTGATTCTTGGGATGGATCAAACAAGTCTGGACAAGAGATATATGTATTATATTACTAATATGAGTCTTTCCATGGGAAAGACTGAAGCATAAGTGCTAGAAGCTGCTTGCTGCATTAATAAAAGCAACTTAATATCTTACTGAATTGACTCTAAACTGAGTAAGTAGAGTCAGATTCAATAAAACAAAATATTCTAGTTTGAATCATACATACTCAACATTTCTTTGAGATTTTCCCAACAGAAGAACTGATGGTTTTGGCATAATCAGAAGTTTTCTGAATTAATGGCTTTTTAATTTAATGGAAATTCCATTTTCCATTAGAAAATGTCTCTGGGAAAAAGCCCCCAACCAGCTCTCAGAAACTTTCTGAGGCAGCAGTCATCTCTGTTCTTTGCACACTGGCTAGCATAATAGGCTCCCAGTTTGTGACAGGGCTCCTACATCCTACCTTGTTACCAATATCATTAAATCCTAGGAGAAATACACTCCCAATCCCTTGTTTTATAATAGTTTTTTTTGGTTTCCCATGGCATATTTTTCCTCTCCAAGACATAAGTCAATTTGACATTCACAAGGCTTCTTGTATTGCCATATAAAGAACTTGTCCTTGGATCATGAAAGAAGCTGGCAAGGCTTCCAGCCCCTGGCAAAACTCTTCTCAATATGGCTCAGATGACGAATTTACTTTTGAAAACATGCAGATGAGAACTTTCACACTAATTTATTGCACTTCATTAACACACCACTGAATAGGTCTTCTCCTATTGCTACCAGTTCTTAGGTGGGCAAATAAGTTTCATTCACATGGCACACATCTACTCCAGGCAAGAGAAGTTATTTTCAGGGCTCGGAGGAAAGAATGTGACAGCAACGGATTGAGATGAATGGCTGTGGTCCACCTCTTGGGGCCAATGAAACATGGGAACATGCCATCCAAAACTTGTACTATCGCAGCTTAGGAAAACAGCCCAATCAATAAATCCTCTATGAATGCACTACTGCATTGCTGCTTTATCACAACAAGTGTGTTTGACGTGAAGCCATGTGGAACACCTCATTTGGAGAGTGGCCCAGTCGGCCTCTCTGTAAGCAATCCCCCCAGCACCATGTTTCCCAGCACTGGAGCGAAACCCAACCTCACAACTGCACTGCCGGAACCTCATTTTGTGCCCACTACGTGTCAGCATCTGTTTTTATTTTCTGGCACCTTGAGCAAGTATTAGTGACTCTAAATACTAAGTGACTTACAGGCAATTTGCTGGGAATGAGCACCTGGACTGGATCACGGCCTTCATTAAGCTGCAATGCATTCACCTGCCGGGCTCTTCTGTACCACACAATTACTCACGTGCCTACTGGTGAGGTGAGAAATGGAAAATACAGCATGCCTCACTGGCCTAACGACTAGATCATGATTCCAGCTAAGCTCTCTTCCTCTGTGCTCCCTTTCATCCTTGTTGTATGGCACACTGAATAACACCACAGGCACACCTTGGTTGGTTTCCTCATTACAGTAGATTAGGCACTTGTTTTTCTTCACTGTGTTAAAGCCAGGTATGCCATATAGAGGTGCACTCAAGCTGAAATGGCAAGTATGCTTTGCTTTAGATGGGAAAACAAATATCAGGTGAAGTTACCTGCAACTTTATAGCTTTATAACTTGCAAAAAACTTGAATGATTGAAGCACATCTTCTACAAAGTTGAACTTCAAAGTACAGAACAGAATGTGCACCATGATGGTTTTGAGACCTGTTGGTTCTTCCCTATCTTGTATAACAACTATTCACTTATCACTTCAGTATGACTAGAGAAGGAAAGGAGAAGACATACTAGTGACTCATTTTATGAACTTGAAGAGGTGAATTAACTTGGAAATTTATATTTCTGTAGAAAAGAAAACAAGCGGACCTGCTCAGCTTGACTGCTCCATCACAAGGTATCCTTAGGTTCTAGTGTAGGAGAGACAAACTAAAGGCCTTATTCTTCCCAAAGAAAGAACCTGACTTGGCTTTCACACTTAGCCTCAGACCCCAGTTTCTATATCTGATTAGTCAGTAGAAACAGACAGAAGATATATGTTGAGTAACTTGTGGGTGAGGAGGAGGTTGCCAGCAGTCATCATCCCCTAAAGGATTTGTTGAACTACGCATCCAGCTTCCTCCACATAGGAAGGTGTGTCTGCAGGGGTGGAGGGAGCATAATGGCTGCGTTGTACTGTGCTAAATAATGCATGACAACCTACAGATTTCCAGACCACGTGAAGGAAGAGGAGAGATTTATAACTTTTACCTACAACAAGACCAGTCAAATGAGAAGAGGCTGGACAATCATGAAGCTTTTTCATGGAGCATCTACTTTCCCTGGCAGACCATCCATTTCCATTAGCAAAGACAATGGACAATGGCTGCTTCTTAAGCCTCTAGTTACAGCATGTCTTTTTCTTCCTTTTTTTTTTTTTTCCTTCCTTTTTTTTTTTTTTTTTAATAAACTTTCCAGGGATGATTTGGAGCATTTATTCCAAGTAAATGGAGTATTTACTCCATTCCCCATGAAGCCAGTAAACTTCCCATTCATCAAAGACTGTTCTGGCTAAAATGGTGTGTGAAAGTACTACTAAAACATTATGAAAATGTGTATACATTCATATATATGTGTGTGTATACATTCCCTGAAAAACAGGGATGAGATTAATGACAAAGAATGTTACTAGTCTTTAAAAAACACAGCCTGCTATAAAACTCAAGCTAAAAGAGTGAAACACCAGGGACTCATAGAGCCAAAACCAATAAAGCAACATTTAAAAATCCATTTCCAGTTTAGGGTAAGCCTGTTGCTGGATGGAGAAGGAAAAACCATCAGTGCTGGCACAGAAAGGACTGGAGAAAAAGATGACTGTGGAGATTGTACAGACAGAGAAAAGAGATGAGTGATTGAGCATAAACTACACCCTCCACTGAATAGGTAAGCGTTCAGCAAAATGCAGGTCAGTGCATACAGAAGTAGAGGCAGTCAGCTCAACATGAACTCTAAGGCAAAATCTGTGGTGAAAACAGCAAATGTACTATTTTAATATAGGGGCAATACTATGTAGAAGAGGATAGGTAGTCTGCCTTTATATGCAATAGCATTCTGGGTCCAGACTTGAAATCATGGATCAAAAATTAAGTAGGAATAATGGAACAAAAATAGGCCAAAAATAATAAGGAGACCAGGAGAAAACACTTGTTAGTGTTAAGGTCCTCAACACATCCTAATAGTTAGAAAGCTAAGTAAGTTGAATTTCCTTAAAAGATATTACTACGCAACCAACACAAAAAATTAGAGCCTCTATAATCTTAATTATCCAGGCAAAACGGAAACTGACTGGAGCTGGAAGTCAGCAAATGGCAAAAGAGAATTTACACCTGACTAAACAACATCCAACCCTTTCCTTGGAATACCCCTATTTCCGCTACCACCATTTCCTCACCTGTAGTTTATTTTCTCCTTTCTGTCTTAATTTTCTCCTTTTCTCTCCATAATTTTCTCCATTATGAAAGCTGGCTGTGAATTCTTGGGCTCCTCTGACACACTATTCCTTCTCATTGCTTTTAGACTTAAAAAGCAGTAGTTCCAATCTCTTTTCTACTTATTCACTCATTGGCTACAGAATATTACAAGTCAGGATGACAGTTTATGTAATACATCTCTAATTCTATCACTGAGAGAAACATCTTCATACAGCCTACCTCTGCTCCCTACTACCAGCAGGTGGGTGCACCTAGCCTCAGAAGTTTAGAACACCCTATAACGATCCAAGTAGTACACTATTCTCTATGCAAAGCAGCCATTAAACTGACCACTAGCTCTTTTGATCACCTATGTGAATACAATACCTACTTTCTATAATATCCACCGTGTGCCGATACACAGTACTTGGATTCTAATAACTACCATGTGTCATCATAGCATAGCATTAATTTCCAGACTTCTCAGTAGTTCAGTATGTTTCCAGCGCTTGATCTACCGAATCATACTTGTTTTACTCCGCACCAAGGTTTTTTTTCTGCTTTTTGGGGAGGTTTTCTCCTGACACCATTTCACTGATTGAACTTGAATTACCATTAAATCTTCAAACAGAGCTGTTTTCTCCAGCTGCTGAGTACCTTGTGTAGCTGTGGTTCTACACCATGATGCATTTACAGTAAGACTGATGAAGAACTGCTGTATGAACCACTAAGCAAATGAATTTACTAATCCCTGCACATGCAGATGTGTGTGTACATGCACTTCCTTGGACATGAAAGGACTTACACATAGACACAGAGCTGCAGTATGGGACTGAAGAAGTCAACTGTTTGGTAGGTTGTTTTTTTTTTTTCATAGCAAATCTTTCATAGATCCCTAATCCTGCCATTTTTCATCAACTTTAATCTTGGTAGGTTTCACCCTACTTTATTTATGAAAACAAAACAACCAAACCCAAATATGTCATAATTTTTCCAAACAAAAGGAATGAGTGTAGCATAGGTAGCCAATGTGATGACATTTGAGATAATCCTATAATCCTGTTTCAATCTCCCATCTGGAGACTGAAGACTGAATTGTCTCAAACCCATGAAGCCATTGAATTTTAAAGTTTTAGCAGGCAAGTAGAAAGCAATGTAGATCAATGACACCAAATCTGCTATGAGGTATGCTGAATATGGATTTTTATACGTGTCCTCTGTGTGCTTATTCTGATATAAACAGTCAAAGCAAAACAGAAATATGTGCTGTCTGTGCAAGACAGACCGGAATTCTGTCCTTGCTCATGCCTAATCTGCTCACACAGAAGTCAGCAGGATCAGCCAAAGGAAGAGGCATTCTCAAGACAGAAGGTATTTAACAGCAACAACAAAAAAATCCTAAAAAATTTGATCATGAAGGAAGAAAGGTCATGGGGAGCAGAGTATGCATCTTTATACTCTTTGTATTGCATTGTAGTGTGTGACTAGCTCTTGTCCACTAACTCAATCAGGAAGACATATTTTAAAGAGTGACAAGTAAGAATGAATACAGTCAGCCTTGTTTTCACCACAGGACACAGAGATGGGGTTTGGATGTCTTTTTGAAACATTCATTTGCCAGGCAGAATGGGAGCCTGAGGGCAGAAGGCCTCAGAAAAGAAGAGAGTATGCACTCCAAAAGTCATCTAAAATGTAGGGCTATACTGTCAGTTAGTGTAAATGAATGTAGCTCCACTAATGAGACTGAGTGTCTAGAGTATAAACCAGAGAAGTATGTCCATGACAAACTGAAATTGTGCCCTTGGTCACATCTGATCTATTCACACAAATATGCATGCCTTCTGGGGCAAATTTTACTATCTGCTCGAGTCTGTTTGGTGAGTATGTGCAACTACGTCTGCTGGGAGAAGCAGGAGGGGCAGAGGGAGTGCTCTGGCATAAAAAGCACTACATCATTAAGCATCTCGAGGAGAAAATTCCACCCTCACTTGCACAGAAGACAATTAACCCCTCCAGAAACTCTGTTTCAGACAATCAACCCAATGCCCACAATTCACCATTCTTATGGCAAAGCTCCTGATAGAGCTGATCTCCTCCAAGCATTGTGTTGGCACAGAATAGGAGCAACTTTGCTGAAATAACTCTTATCACCAGTCTGCCATACAGCCTGCAAGGGGAATGCAGTTAGAATTGAGAGAATTTATCTGTCATGTGTGGAAACGTGCTCCATTTCAGAGCAAATTCCTTGTCATTTACACACACAGCTCTATGTAGTTTTAACCTTAGCATAGTCGTTGGTAAATCAATAGTAACAGGAGGACTGGGGGAAGAATGATTTATTTATCCTTCTTGCCTTTGCAGAGAACTACATACTTTCCTTGTCAACAGCTGTAGTTCATATACACTACAGAGATAGGCAGAAAGGAGGAAAAAAAACCCACCCCAATAAACAAGATGTAGGACTCTGAGGAATTGTTATTACATGCTGAGCATACCACTATAATGCTATTCAGTCTCCTCTCTAGGTCACCAGAGATTCCAGTGTCCTTTATCCAAAACAGTTGCTCTTTCTTTTCTCCTTGACGTTCTGCCATACTGCCAAGACCCAAAGGAGCTTTTAACCAAGGAAGGGTGAGCAAGTTCCATTTGTGCACCCATCTGAGCCCCCTCTGCTCTTCACACTGAATTGCCATGTGCCTGTCTGCTCTCTTTCTTTGTATCCTTCTTCTGTGCTTCTTTTCTGCTGCCTTCCTCCTGAATGCTCATGTCTGTAATCCTGTCTCAGTCCCACTTCTCTAATGCCTTCAGCACGCTCCTGCTGGGAGGTTTCACTGATGCTGCAGTCCACAAGGACAACTAATCTCAACACTGGCAGGCAGTGATGCTCCTATACGCTTTTCACCTTCTCCATACATATGCTTACAGCTCAGCATATTGGAAACTCCAAGAGAACAAACCCAGGCTATGTGGCTGTGTTCCCTTTCAGCATCAAGGCTCACAAGCAAAGACAGCAGAGCTGCTGTGTCTGTCCCAACTACCTCTCCAGCACAACGCATCATAACTCAGCCTGCCCCAGCAGAAAATTAAACATGGAAATCCAAACTGCTGCGAATGTGATAACAGAAACATCCAGTTTTGGGTAACATAGCTCAGCTGACCAGGGGTAGCTCATTAAGCAGCGATCACATCAGCGTTTTTCATCCAAAATCTGGAGTTTTAATAGCTGTAAATTCAGTAGCACCTTACTGCCATGAAAATACAAGCATATTCAGGCTCAGCCCTCTGCTTCAGCTTTCTTTGGGGTAGCACATCAAGCAACACCAGCTGTCTATGGGCGCAAAACACAAGTGCTGACCTAAACCTATGTTAAAAAAGAAGTCAGGTTCCCACTGTTTGCAGTATCCCATCCAAAAGCATTCAGCCTCCTGAAGCACCAAATCCTTTTGGTAGGTATATAGGCAAAAATGTACACAGGAATATTCCCAAGGAGACCATGGCAATTCTAATTGGGCCACATAAGCCACAGCCTGAATGGCCACACTCTTCTGGGGTTGAATCTCCAACTACTGCAATACAAATGTGCATTTACACATCCGATGAGGATTTGTTCAGACTGGCTAATGTTGGAAAAGACAAGAAATTGAGGTTAATTGTGTAGAGCTCTAACAAAATTTAAGCCAACTTATATACTGATGCAGTTTTGAGCTTAGTTTTGTCTGCATAGGATCTCAGCAGAAGTTGAGGTCAGTAGAAAAAAAAACAAAACTTGGTTTTCCACTGTTTTCATCATAGTGAAAAATAACACAGCATCTGAGCTTCTTACAGCAACCATGGTATACACATTTTTCAGTTTGAGATCTCATTTCATGCATATAATACTGGCTCCATAAATGGCTCCTGGAGAAAACCGTGTTACAAATACTAATGTATCAGGAACAGATGCGGTCCCATGAAAAAACATCTGTTCCCAGGTAGAAAAGGAAGCACACAGAGAACCCAAAACAATTTTAATGTTCATTTTCATATATATATATAAGAGAAAATAGCCAGTGATAGCTGCAGAGGCCCTGCAGCCAGGCTGAAGCCTGATTTCAAACCAAGCACTGTGGAAAAATGAACAGCACAGCTGGCACTTCCACAAAGCAGGTTGGAGGCAATGCTATAACCATGGATCGACACTCGACTCCTTCCCAGTAACCTTTGGGAGCTGCACAGAACTAACATCTCTCTGCACCCGCTTGCCTTCCTCACCCGCTCCCCTGACTTTACATCCTCCCAGCTGGACTGAAGTTTGACACCAGCAGCAACGAGAACAACAAAGCACAAAACACCTTGCTCTCCCTGCAAGGTGCTGAGCTATGCCTACGTGTCTGGAGGCAGCTACTCTCCTGCCTGGCTTTCGCAATGCCAACTTCTCCCTTGTTTTGAGGCACATCTCACACAAGGAACCAGTGTCTGCTTGCATTCACAGGGATCACCCACATAGCCCTCCCTGTGCCTGTAGGAAACCTTTCTCTTTCTCTCGGTGGGTTTTATGGGGGTTATCTTCCAGTTTGCACAGCAAACACGTGGCCTGATCTAACCAGCAGAAAGACTCCTGATTTCTGTGGCTCTTGCTCCCTTGGACAGCAAGGAACTAGCCTTCCAAATTAGACCGTGGACCAAAAATAGGATGGAACACATGACACTGCTCTCACCCCAACACCACTCTCATCCCCCACCTGCTTCTGCAGGTCACGGCTTTGTAGCCACAGGAAGATGTTTACACCATGGTCCTATTGACACGGGTCAGAGGTCAAGGAAGGCCAGTAAATCATGTGCCTACATAGGGCAGGGCCAGAGCTGGGAGGAGAAGAGAGGGGAGGGAATGAGAGCAACACCATCTCTTTGAAGAGGAACAAATGGGAATGTTTACAGTCCCCCTGGTGCGTTCTCCCTCTGCTAAAAACATGTCCAGGCGCTGGTTGGTTAATCTGCCTTCTGAGAAGCTGTGCTGAATAGCAAGGATCCCCATTCACTCAACAACTTAGTTGATGCCTTAATCTGTAAAAATTCTAGTTTCATGGAAAGGAGCCAACACATTAGTCTTGTATTTTTGTCTGCACTGTATCGAAGAGTCCAGAGGCTATGTGTCTGTAATCCTAACAGGTTGCTGAAATCAGACTTAGTGCCAGCACAGAGTGAGATTCTGCTGAAAAGGGTAAAAGCCAAAAAAATCAACAAAATAACCAGCAAACAAGACAGGGCATGTTCCTACACTAAACTACAGTTAATAGTTTCATAGCTTTTCACAAGCCTTCTTCATTTACAATTAGTCTAGAGGCAATTTCTTTTTCTTCAGCAGAGTGTGTGTGACCCAGCTCCTTTCTACTACAACAATTCTGGGTTTCCTATACGGTTCAGAGGACCTCAGGGATGTTACCACTGCCCATAACTACTGCACAGAGTATTAGTTCTTCACTCACTGATTTCTTCTGTCTCATTATGGTTGGACTAGATGATCTTAGTTGTCTTTTCCAAACTTAATGATTCTATGATTAAGGCTTCAGGAGTGTCTGATTAGAGAACGTAATTAAAATTGAGCACAGGCTAATTATGAGGCCACATGTTCTTTTGATCATCGGCTAACTGATTAATAAACAGTAAACTCTAAGGACTGAGGGGGAAACTCTAGGACAAAACAAGTGGAAGAATACTAAGAAGGGAGAGTTAACGTCCAGGTGTGGAACATTGTTCCTGTAAAATCAAATCCATGCCAAGGTCCATGCAGCAAGGGTGGACACTCTATTAGATATGCTTGACCTTTCTTCATTTTAATCACAGTCCGTGTTTCAAAGACATATGAAAAGCATTTGCAAGACAGAATAGTCCTGTACATGGGGACAGGCTTCTAAAGAGAATTGTGATCTGCCTGCTGTGCTCCATCCACTTAGCCAATATAATCCAGGCTGTTTTCAGCACAGCCCCTTTACTGATGTCTCATCTATGGCAGAAACATTATACTTACACAGCTTTATTACCTACTCCTTCTTTCCTCAAACAGACACAGCAAATAAGAATATGAACAAAATCCTATCAGTGCTTGTAAAAAACCAATGTACACCAGCTGAGCAGTTGGTCCTAGGCTTTATTTGCTCTTCAAGAAAGTCCTTATGGAGATTCAGACACAGAAAGGGATCACCTGGTAAAATCAACATGTATTTGGATTCTCAAACGTAGCCTTGGCAGATACTACTTCTATTAGATGGCTGTTCCAGTGAAGGGGTATTTACCACATGGACAGGCAGCCTCCTGCTTCCATAGCTTAGAGTGAAACTTTTCATTTTAGACTTCAGTCCCTCTAAGCCACAAACATTGATCTGGATCAAATATCATTACAGATTGCAAAAGCAGCTACTGAATTAGACTCTTTAGCAGGGTCCGTTGTGATAGGACAAGGGGAAATGATTTCAAACTAAAAGAGGGGAGATTTAGATTGGATTGAAGAACAAACTTTTTTTACAACATGGTCAGTGAAGCACTGGCACAGTTTGCCCAGAAAGGTGGTGGATTCCCCAACCCTGCAGACACTCAAGGTCAGGCTGGATGGGGCTCTGAGCACCTGATGGAGCTGTAGGTATCCCTGCTCACTGCAGAGGAGTTGGACTAGATGGCCTTTAAGAGTCTCTCCCAACTCAAATGATTCTATGATTCTAAATCCTTGCCCACAGAAGCCAGACAGCTTCTCTCTGGAAGAAACCAGAGAAGGGCCTATGGGGTCAGACTGGCCTTTCCTCCATATCTGTACACTGAAAAATCTGTTCTGACTGCTGACCTATGTTGTGGCATGATACACTGTCTAAATTCTTCACTGAAAACCCCAAAGCCTTTAGTTACACTAAGTTTTTAATTTTTAGGCAACTAGGTAGAGCACCACAGTATAAGCCTAACCACTGACTGATTTTCCAGGCCCCAATCAGCACGAGGATTAATTGCCTGAGCTAGGCCTCAGGGCTAGCAATATCCCTGGCTACAAGTAAACAACAAAAAATCAATCTCGAGAGGTTCCTGCCAACACTTTCAAGAGCAAAAAATGGCTGGCTTACAGTCTGGCAGTGAATGGACCTCACCACATAGGTCAGTCAAGAAGACAGACATTGAAACTGCTGTAGCTGCAGGGTGATTTTCTGCTTCTCAGAAATAAGATAAAAAGTCTCCGTTCTGTTGGTATGCTCTACTGGAGTGGTCTATAGAAGAGGACAATAGGAATTATTCTGTGGTAGTAGCTATTTTCTTCATATTTTTCCTCAACTACTTCTGCGTAACCTGTGGATTTTAACAATGTCGCACCCCAGTCAGTGCAATGACTGCTGGTTTAATTATTATTGTTAATTCTGTACTAGCACTCAGGCAGGACACTCAGGTCCAGCATCTGGCCACACTGCACTCCCCATTAAAAACAGACATAAAATGTGAGACTCACAGGCCAGGAGAGTATGCCCAAGGTGACACAGATAAACAAAGTAGCCTTACATCTGGTTTTTAGCCTTAGAGTAATTGTTATTATTTTCTTGTTAGGTAATAAAACATGAGATGCAATGGTATCAGCCAACCTTCCCGGCACCTGCCCAGCCACACAAGTGATAAGCAACAAAGCCCGTGGTATTGCTTTTAGTAGAGGAACATACACAATTTCCTCCTCTGGCTACCTGGAACAATATACTTCTGTCTTATCATCACTGGAGAAAAACATTGTGTTAGCAAACATATTTGTTAGCACAACGTTCAAGACTCTTTTGCCCTGTGAACAATAACTATCACATTTAAAAACACATTAAGTGATTTCAGATATTTCATGGAAACCCAGGTTGGCTACCTGCTAACACGTTAACTGTGTCTTGGCCCAAGCACTCCAGGAAGATGAAGTCAAGGACAAGCTTATCTCTCTACCTGCAAAGGATTTGAACTATCTTTACTCTTTTAAGGAAGAGTTGGTAGCAATATTTGGTTGCATAATTCTCTGCTGCTTTGCATTCTGAGCTGCTGCAGGTATTTTTGACAACCCCCAGGAAAGCATGCAGCATCCTCCTGCTCAGCAGAGGATGGAGTGGACCAGCTGCAGCCGTTCAGACAACTTTCCTAATGCCATCCCATGATGCAACGTCTCCTGCTCAGAACTTACTCAGAAATCCCCACTTACGAAAACAGGGCACAGGAAGAGGATTTTCAGGACACCCAGGACAGGCTGGCATAACCACAGCTCTGTCAAAATATGCGTCCCTCTCTGGACATAGTAATGATCTTGCATAGTTAAGTGATGTAACCTGCCATGTTCCAAATAAGCACCAGCTGCAATTTTCCCCATATTTTGCAAATTACATGTGGCTTTCAAGAGCTTGGCAAATTGTCAACACAGCCCCTAGTCTGGTGCAATTTAAGTGTCCTTAATCCAAACGGTATAAAAGGAAACAGTTACAGAAAGTCTGAAAATAAAGGATGATGTTGAATTGATGGCTTTCTAAACATTTCTCAAAATCCTAGGGGTGCCTTCTGTAGACATCTACTTTCAGGAAAACCCTTAAAAGCCTGCCATCACTTTCCAGAGAGCTAGTTTAAAAGCTGTATTTAGAAGATCCTGTCAAATAAAGTTTCCTTTAAATCCATCTGCTTAGCCCTACCTAGAAATGCATGTCATTTTATATTCGTCTGTTTAACTTCTAGACATATCCATATGTACACATTTTTTTAAAAGAGAGAAATGATTGGGCTACCACCTAAACTTAAATGAAACCACCATAAAAACTCCACGGAGAAAATGCCAGCTTTTATGCTGCATAAAAAACAGTGTCGTATTTTCCTGGCACTACGCAAATGACTGATCCAATGGTTGTTATCTTTGCAAAATACTCAAATTAAGAAATTCTCCGTTGGCTGGCAATTGCTAAAAAATCCTGGGCAGAACCCAGCTTATGTCACTTGAACATTGCTTAGCATCTCTCATGAAAAAGGCTTAGAATGAGATTTCTTCTTTTGCAGGAATGCAGTGAAATATAACCTGAAAGTATGAGGAAAGAAGCAAGCAAACACAGAAGCCACATTGCTACTACTGGGGTGTTCTTTAAGTATCTTGAATCATCAAGCATGAATATGATGCTGTCTTGGGGATGAATTAGATGATCTATTTCTCTATTTCTAGCTCTCATATCTATGATTCATCTCTCTTTTGGGCAAAACATAAAACCAGCATGATGATCATTTATCGTCATAAAAAATCTCACTGTATTTTTTTTACAAAAGATTCCAGGCAAAATTCCAGTGTGTGTAACAACTGTGTTATTCTGTGTATTCTGTCTACCTCAATATCTTCCTTCAGTTTCAGTCACATTGTTCTATAGTATCCTCTCCTCAAAGGCAACAGCCTTTGTTGCTCACTTTCTTGAAGACTGTGCAGTCACTTGCACTTATCTAAAGTGGATATAGAACACCATTCTGATGTCCCATTCCTAAAGGCAGCATGTAAAGACCCTATTTGAAGGAATGAACTCAGTGGCAGTACAGCAACAATACAGATATCAGTGATAGTACAGATAGTTTTAGAGTGTAATTTTGTATCACTGAGCCCAGTACAGATTGTAAGTTCAAAGACTTCTCAAAAAAAGCAAATCCTTGGAGAACAGAAGTTGTACTTCATTTATTGTGAAGACATAAATCTGCAAAATTCTAAGACCAAACTGATTCTATGAGAAGGCCAAGAAGATTTATGGCACGTCCAGTGCATTGGGACACTTTTGGGTCACTAATTCAACAAGTACAATATGGGAATCCTCATGCCTGTAAAATAAATTTGGACAAAAAAATACATGTGTGTGTATGTACATATATATAAACTTCAGAGGAAAACACTGACCATAGTCAGGGTTTAGGACAGATTGTAGAAACTTCTGAGTTGTTGACAGATTGAATCTTCTACATGTGGGCCAGGTATGCCCGCATGGAAGCACCTTTATCTCACATCTTCTCCTCTTCATGCCTGAACACTATATTGTGCTTTATTTTCTTTTATAAGCATGTCTTCCAGGCAAGTTTTGACACTCAATACCTACCATATGTGTTAAAGAATTTTCCTGACACACCAGCAGATCTTGTTCTTATAAGTAGGACCTAACCCTATTCTTTATCATGTATTTGAGTTGTAATAGTAGAAAGCCAAAGCCAAATGAAAAAAAGGGTTATCAAATTCATTGGAGTGTGTCTACCTCAAACAAGCAAGGTGAAATCCAAAAAGAAAATATTTAGGTTTTGGAAAAGCCTTCCATGCAGAGAAATAACATCTATTAATAAATAAGTTCTAGAGAAGAAGGACAGACTTCTGATTCTGGCACTGGGACTTGTAACACAGAGTTCAATTTCCAGTTCCTAAAGGAGCTCAATTTCCAGTTTCTCTACAAACTTCCTGTGGGAATTGGGACAAGGGCTGCCACTCGTCATTTGTCTGTAGAATTGACTCAGCCTGTAAGATCATAAGGGTGAGATCTATTTCTTACTACATGTAAGAAAAACGTCTACCACAACACGGCCTTGCTTTTCATTTGGATTTCAGAGCACTATGACATAAACAATAAATAACTCCAAAGTATTTAAAATTGTCTGGGACAATGAACTGAAAAATAGCTTTAGGAGGATAAAATACTAACAAGAATGATCATCCAAGCTTCTTGCAAAAAATATGGTGTAAAGCAGGAAGGAAAACTGTGCTGCCCAACAAAGAAAAGACCAGTCCTGAGGTGAGACTAGGCAGAGTTTGTAGCCAAGAATGGGCTGTCAAATGGATGTAGCTGCCTCAATATCCAAGACAGCAGGGTGGGAGCAGACGTGCTATAAATGGTGTAAGCTTTGGATCCTGAAAAATACATGCAGGATTTGCCCTCAGACGGAGAGCAGAATCGTTTCAAAACCAACGAATCAAATTCAGACTTGGCACAATCCCAAGCATCTCAGGCTACACTGAAACCCAGGGGACTGCAAGGCAGTATCTTGCTTTTTAGCACCGTGCTGCCTTTTGGCTGTCCCAACACCATAATGCAAATTAAAGGTCCGGCCCCCACCTTATAAACCTCTGACAGGTGTTCCCATGTCATACAAAAGTGTACATGACAGAGAGAGGTAAGTGGAGAGGGAGAGAGAACTAAAGAAATCAAATGCTGTATGCCCAACTGACATAAACACTAAATATTTACCTCAATGTAAAACCTTTCTCCTTTTCAGTGCTATCAAATATCATCCTAATCCTACACACTTGTTATTTTTCCCCAAGGACACAAATACAGTTGGCAAAACTTCTACCTGAGGAAAAACAGAGCACTGATGATGTGACATGGGCTTGCCAGAATCCAAACTTCACTTTAACTCCTATAATGGGATAATTACAATGAAATCCTGAGCTCAGCTGCTTATGCCTAAGCCTGAGACTTGCCACTTGAAATGAAGGGACTACACCCCCAATTTCAATTAAATGGCTTTTGCAAAGGAAATTGTTTTAGCAGGAGCCACGCAAGCTGAACCATTTGCAAGCTGTGAAGATCCACAGGAACTGAAGAACTTTTCTCCTGTGACCGCTGCATTGTTCTGCACAAGGAAGGATGAACAAGAGGTCAAAAGCAATGCAGGAACAGAAGCCTTTGGCCAATTTTGTTTGCTGAGGTCTAGGAAGTCCCACTCGGAATTTGCCCTGCATTATACAGAACAATATGGTCCCTTTGCAGTGTCCAAAAATCCCGACCTATCTCCTCAACAGTGGCACATAGCCCCTCCAGCGTGAAGAAACTAACTAAAATTATCTCATCCTGTGCTCTGGTTAAAGTGTTAGACCAGGTTTCCTTCCAGTCCTTAAAGCTTAGTGGAAAAAAAAAAAGCCCCAAGCTCTCTGCAAAGACAATATCCAGAAGTAGGTCTTTGTATTCTTTCCTATCCAGGATAGGTAGGAGCAGAAATACACCAGTCTGCCTCAAGGATTACATGAAGAAATTAGGAGAAAAATACTTAAAAGCCTTTGCAATTTAAGTGTGACTCACCACTAAAAAGATACTGAGGCCTGATTTGCAAACATACTGCAAAACTGCCAAGTAATATTACTATAGTGCTATTAAATAGCAGGGTGAACTGATTCCAGATGTAATGGGGATGGAAAGGAAGAGGTTGCCTCACACTCCCCCACAGTTACACCTTTAGACTACTGCTGCTCTATCTGAAACATCCCACTCTGTGACCTAAGAGTGGAGGTCCACAGTGCCTTATACACTGAAACTAAGACGAAGTCCACAATAATACTCAATTAGGCAAATATGATAGTCCCTCTTAATTTCTCTGTCAAAGCACATGCAACCTGTTGAGTGCCACAAAACCGAATCTGTTCCTAATCATCAGCCCTCCCAACATCCTATGCGTACACAGAAAATTCCCATCTGCCCTGGATGGTACCTTTTCCTGCCTCTGGATGTAGCTTGCAGATGAGGCTTTATATCCACAAGGCATAGGGACAGCAGGGAAAAAGAAGATGGGGCAAGGAGAAGCAGACACAAACATGGGAGTCAGACTGGCAAGATGTGCAATATAGGCTGAGTAAAAGCCAACGCATGAATCTTTTCTACCTTAGACTTTATGGGTATGAACTTGAATCCTACCTAATCTTTCACACAGAGGTCACTGGTACAAACTGCCTGGCTTATTTACTTTCCCACCTTACTCTCTTCCATCTTCCCTAATGCCATTACACCCAATGAAACCCCACGAATCCCAGGAAATGGCTTTGCCATTGCTCCGGCATGAATACTGGCTGTATGCAGGAGCTTAGCCTGGAGACATAAACCCAAATATACAGCCGTGTACAGTATGCTGAAAACTAACCCAGCACAGAGAGCTGCTTTTATGGGCAGGATTTGTTTTTCCAAATGGGATTTATTTAAAGGAAAATTGAACGGTTATAAAGAGCTCATTCTAACAATAACACAGAAAATGAATCCAGTGTTCACTGCTGGCCTTGCAGCGTGGTACAATCCAGACTGAGAAAACTGCTTTAATGGGACCAGGCAGCAAATGGCTGCAGAGAGAGCAGGCTGTGCCTTGTGGGGGAATGACTGGGTGCAAACTGGGACTGCTAATGCCTGAAATTAAGACAGGAATTTCACTGGGTGAGGTTACAATGCCAATATGAGAAAGAGAATACGGGAGCAGCCCTCTTTCAATAGCCCATCCCAGCCATGTAGCCAGGCTCGAGGAGACAAATAGGGCTTCATCCTGCAGGAAATCGTTATGCTCCCCACTCCCGTTTCACCATCCCCATCACAAGGGTAGGGGGCCCTTCAGTCTGTAGGTTGCTTGTATTCCCTCAGTGCTCCTGCCAGCTGTGTAAAACTGCCTTTGTCCCACCTTGCTTCAATTCTGCTGGCATTTGGCACTCATGGGTATGATGGAAGTGTGCACCAGTAAAAATCTGATGTTTTAGGTTTCTGCATAAGGCATCTATAACCTGCCCCACTGTGTTCCTTAAAGCACCTGAGACCTGCTGAACATCTCACTGTACAACCAGCCTTCTCTACCTGATTTTTCTAATGCAGCTTCTTTTGTCCTTTTTGTCTTCTTCACTACACATCCCAAAACAATCACCTAATTGCAGTTTATCTGACTATCTGGAGAATACAAAAAGAATTACCCATGACCATTAAAGTTTCCAATACAATTTGCTTCAGATCTATCAAATCTACTTCAGTGACTAATTAGAGAGACCATTAGGTGCATTTAATCTGGGACACATCAAAGATCTTTCTTCTCCTATTAAGCAATGGGCTTCACTGAGTCCTGTCCAGGTCACTAAGCCATACAGTGCTGCACAGATGGTTTCAAGTCACAAAGCAGAGCGGGTGCGGGGACAATTTTTACAGCTCTTACTGGAAACCTATTAAGGTCATGGTGTTGAGAAAGAGCACAGTATGGCCTTCATAGTTTCAGCTTTGGAAATATCAACCCCAGATTTATAAGATTATTTATACTGGAAGCTGGTTAGTGGGCAGCTGCCAGGATAGAGCTAATCAAGGGACTGGCTGTCCTATTAATCCTGACATATTCCCTTGCCCATGGTTTGCCCCATAGCCTTCCAGGCCTGCTCCATAGTTAGCAGTTGATATATTACACTAAGAAGTCCTGATGAAACCCCAGATACACCAGTTTTGGAATACAGGCACAGAATAAGAAGCTGGTTACTTAGCTGTTATGGACAGAAAACCAAGATGTGGATTAGTCATGGGAAGACTGCTCCTTGAGATCCTCTTATCCCTTTCCAAACACTCCAAGAGCTCCACAGGCTTTTTCTTCCTTAAGGGACACCAGCTTTGCAGAGGTATAGAGCTGCTAGAGCCACAGAGGCTCTAGTTTTAATCCGAATCATATCCCATCTACTTGTGCTAGCACCCTACATAGCAACTCAGCACTGCCCCTGGCCTGCATTTCCCAGCAGCCTGGGACAGCACTTCAAAAGCATATTGCAGCATCCTTTCCTTCTCCCATTATCCAGCATTCAGCCACCATCCAGCACTTCCCTTGCCTCCATCTCATATTGCCTACTGCAAATCTACCACTCTGCTCTGCTTTAAAGTCATCTTAACGGAATTCAGGTTTCAAGCAACACCAAGGAGCCCATCTGCTCTCTAATAAATCAGCTGCGGTGATATCCCATGTTCCATCTTGGTAATATGATTCCTTTCCAAGTTCTTTGAGGAATAACTCACCCAAAACAGTACAGCACATTGAAGAGTTAAGGCACCTGTGCAAGATCGAAGTTTTAGTAGAGTATATTAAGTGGTGTGCACAAATTACACAATTTAAGTAGTTTTTTAGGATCTCTGTAAAGAGCCTCCAAGTAGGTACTTCTTTTACCATTACACTGGTTCATTTGCTGAGAATCCCAATGTTACCCAGTGCTAGGAAAAAAACCCCGTCAAACAGCTACCAGTGTTAAAAAAAGAGGAATTTCCCTTATTTAACCTTTTGAGGAACAAGAGGTTAACAGAAAAGGTAAATTGTAAATCTTTCCAATTTAGAAAATAGGACCTTTTCAACAGCATTTTCAAGAAAATCTATTCCCAGAGCGCTCCTAGAATTAAAATGGAAAACCTGACACCTTTAACAATTTCCTGCCACTGTATAACTGTCAGCATCGAATGGGTTTTATCAAGACAAAAGTTAAGTATCAAGAATAAGAAACCTTTGCATTCATATGCTTTTGGGTTGTTTTCACGTCGTTTTCTTCCAGTACTTAAAGGGAGTTTATAAGCAGGAGGGGACCGGCTTTTTACATGCTCTAGTAGTGATAGGACAAGGGAGCATGGCTTTAAACTAAAAGAGAGGAGATGTTAGGGAGAAATTTTTTACTTAGAGGGTGGTGAGACACTGGAACAGGTTGTCCAGAGAGCTGTGGGTGCCCCATCCCTGGAGGTGCTCAAGGCCATGGCTGGGGCCCTGGACGACCTGATCTGGTGGAGGGCAACCAGCCCAGGGCAGGGAGTTGGGACTGGATGATCTTTAAAGTCCCCTCCAACCTAAGTTTAACCTAAAGTCCCCTCCATTCTATGATTCTGTATAACTCCATACAATAAGGATCTGAAGAGGAGAGATGTGGACCACTCCTGTGATCCAAAAAATCTCAAAACTGTTGCCCTTCATGTCAAGTCACAACTTCTAAAGTTCTACTGAGGGAGCAAACATCATCAGCATGGCTACTACTTGCCATACAATTGAATCCAGAGGCCACAGCCGAAATCAGAGCCCTGTGAGGATGAACACTCTGGGTGTGCCATATGCCAGACCCAGGTAGGAAAGCAACACCCAGTGGCATCTGGTAGCTAAATGACAGAACTAGGAATAAAATCCAGGTGTACCAACTCCTCTCCTTGCAGCCATTGTGTTGTGGCACCTAACTGTGGGGTGAAGTAAGAATTTGGCTTAGCAACCTGTGATGAACATAATTTAGGCAAGGCAGGAAGGATTGTGGTGAAGTTACGGTCTTGCTGGGTTCATACCACACACGAATGCTCACAGTTCTTTCTGTCCTGTCTACCTGGATAAAATTCTTTTAGAAATCACAGCTTCTCTCTTGGTCTCTCCCTCCCATGCGCTTAAAAATCAAATCATCATCATGAAGATCACATTGAATATTTAGAATCACCAGCATTGAAAAAGGTCCCAGTATTTCACCACTTTATCCCCTTAACTACAGAAAAAAAGTGCTAGCTTTCTTCTTCAGAGGCATTCCATATTACAGCAGCCCACTTTAATCACTGTGCAGACATTCACACCTCAATCAGAGGTGCTCTGAGAGAGCTACGTGTTATGATTCGATCGCTTTTAATAACTGAAGAAATACAACATTATCAACACAACCCAAAAAGCACCCCCCCAGACGTGTGTCTCACTGTAAGGAGAAAAGCAGAGCTGACAGGAAGGGAGCCCACATGGGAGGATGCAACTACAACTGGAGAAAATGTTTCTGTGATGCTGTTGATTATTTTAAAGCCACCCTCATCAACCCCCATAATACTTTTTTTCCATTATTTATTTATTTATTTATTTATTTTTTACAACAGAAGGAGCATTTGAGACAGGAGAAGGCACTGGGTTCAGCTGCCTGCTCCCAGTCCCGCAGAACCACAGGGCTGTCTCTGTGTTTCCACCTTCATTGCACCAGGGAATGACATCACCACTGCTCGAGGGGCCGGCAGGCCAACACAAATAGCTGTTACTGACCAAGAGAGCTATTGCAAGGAATATTTTTGGAACCACGCACCGCATTCCTCTGACTCCCCTGCTTCCTAGTCCAAACATATCATGGCCTAAAAATTCCTCGCATTTTCTATGCAGTGTTTCCTTTGGGCTCACACAATGGAGCAGTTCTTCTGCTCAGCAGCGCTAGTGTTCGGGAAAGGGAAGGGGAACAAAAAGAGGCTGGAGCACTAAATAACCCTACAGGCAACCAGAGGGGCCGTGGTGTTATTTTTCAGGCAGAAAAATGGTGCAAAAGGAAATCGAGTTACCTCAGAGGTACCTTCCACTGGCCTTTACTAAACAAAGGGCTGAAGAACGTGGTTGTTATTCCCATGTGGAAGTAATGGGGACAGAGAAACTGCACTTTATTGGGTTTTTCCTTGCTCAAAAGGATGTGGTATCTCTCTCTGACAGCAGCTCTGGGGCTGGGTGGGCCTCCGCAGCTCTGTGCTGTTTGGCTGCAAGAGTAGCAAAGCAACCGAGGCAAATTCTGGGCTATGTCTGGGTTGTGCACCAGGGGGAAGAGCAGGAGCCCCCAGATGGCAACGATCCTCCTAATATCCCATTCCAGAACACAGTCCTGATACTTTCCATTCCCACATCTGTCAGTGTGTTGATACAAGGTCATCCTGGGCAATTTCTTGCTCGCAAACAAATGTTATCAACAAAATGTACCTACCTAAAAACATTCCAGCCTAAGCCAAGCAGTGAGCAGAGCTCTTATTCCTTCACTGTGCATTTCTACTATTTTTTCCCCTCCTTCATTGTAGGACAGTTCTCCTTAGGAACAAAGTTGAAGTCATGGCTGATCTTGCAAGGAGGAGCTGTACGTACCTAAACATATCTCCATTCCCAGCCTGCTCTGTCCCCAGTAGAACAAGTTACCCATTCTTATTGTGCATTTCTATTTAAATAGCAACAGAGGCTCTTAGACAATATGTGCTTTACTGGCCAATACTTTGTTTCTTTTTTTTTAGCTGCCCAGATAAGAAAAACAATACAGAGACACAAAACTAATAGGGAACATAAAGAGTCCACTTATACCACGGACACTCTGCACAAGGTTTAGAAACTCCCTTTAACATCTTATATCTCCTCCAGTCCTTGATCAGCCTTGCATGCTTGGACTATAAATCTGTGCCTTGTTTTATGCTCTGCCCCTGCCCTTCCCACTCCTGGTTGGGCCTTGAAGCGTATTTTTCCTGGAAATTATTATGTTTTTAAAGATGCCTAGATTTTGCACATCTACAAACAAATTAGTTGTCAAAAGCAACTGAGAGAGCAAACAATATTCATGCTTTGGGGGTGCTATATTCAAGAAACAAGGAATGAGCTGGGGAAATCAGCATTTAGGTGGAACTAATTAGCAACAACTAAAAGCTAAATGACAACGTAACCCATAGCCCCCCTGTGGGATATTCTAAAATGGTTGTGGATGTCTAAAGCATTTCAAGGACTTCCATTATCTGCTGGGTTGAGTGGTTTCACAGCTCAGATAAATCAGTATTTTCAACCACAGCATTCAGCCTATTGCCCTGCGGAATAATTCCCCAGTTCATAACATCCAGCAATACAGAAGCACACAAAATATGATCTCTTTTACTAGGCTAATAAAAATCAGAAAGTATACTGTATAAATTTTATAGACCTCGGAGTTCTATCTTCCATAGGAGGAAATTGGTACTTCAAACTATCATCAGCATTGTAACAGACAAAAATATTTATCATCTGCTTTGGAAAACCCACCAGATAGAAGTCACCAGCAAAGCAAAATGACATAACCACAAACTTACATGAATCTTTCCTCTCTGTGGAGCTCTTTCATGCTGCAGTTTCAGCTTGCTGATAAATTCACATACATACAAGGGAAAAAGGACCAACCAGCAGAAAATATTTCTGCCTCTTCGAGTCTACCCTGAGTCAGGCAACTCTATCAGAATGCAAAATGCCAGAGCCATACAGGTCTCACATGCAGCTCTTTGGCATCATCACACTGAGCCTACTGAGTGCTGTGTGCAAGGTCACCATTGCCCTGCAGCTAAACCAGGCTGGGGACACTAAAAGGAGGATGTCCTGCTGATTCAATGGGATGACTCAGGGAACCTATCTAACAGAATGATTCCCTGGATTTGGGGAATGGGGTGAGACTGCAGTAACCTCGGCAGATTTAAAGGAAATGGGGAGAGACGAGAGAAACTCTATTGAGATAAAATTTCTTAATGGTATAGCAAAGGTATGCATCTTTTCAAGGTTGTGCTTTTAGGTGGCTGCGTTATGTACATTTTTCTGGAGACTCAGAAATGCCTGCCTCAAGGACAGAAGTTGTGAGACTTTACAAATGCTCACAGACTTGAAAATAATAATAAAAAAATGTCCAGTTTTATTCATTGAAACCTTTTTCTACAGTGTACAGGTAACTGGAAGCAAATACCGTGATGTACAAAAAAACAGGTCCTTTAGTGTTGTGTTCTGACTCTTTTCAGCTTTCTGAATTTTAATTTCTAACTCCATTGCTACCTTAAATCAAGCCCAGGTAGTCCATCTGTGAGTGAAAGTCTTTCCTCCCACACCCATTGCTGATAGCTCATTTTAGTGTTTTCTACTTCCATAGACACATGATTCTCCAGCAATGAGCTCTCCTAACCCTCAGAAACACCGTGAAGGTCTTTCAGCAAGATAACTAAGCATTGAGCGACAGGAAACCTCCAAAACTGCTGTTTACCGAAGTCATATCCCAACAGACTTGGCAGGACTTAATTACAGCCCTAGGCCTGCTCCAGCAACATGTCAAAGCAGGGAGATATCTTGGTGCAAACACAACACTCCCTGATGGTTCTGACTCCATTAGTGAGGCTTAAGCAGCATTTGAGTCTTGAAAAGTTCTGCTTGACTGACATAGGTGAGTCACAGAAGCATTTCAGATGCACAGCTCTGCCTACTAGCCAGTGCGGACCCCAGATCTTTGCCAATGGCTTCTCATCGCGTCTACAGCTTTGCACCCAAAAGGAGAACCAGAGCAAAGTAGAAACAGGCTCCCTGTGCCTAGATCTCAGCATACACAGCAGTCATATCTCTGGGGTTGGAAGTACATTCAGTACAGTTTGACCTTCTTACATCAAACCTGTAGCAGGTTTTGGACAGTTGCCCAAAAAATAGTGATAGTGCTCAACATGAAAAGTTGTTCTAGGAGACTTTTGCTGGAAAGGTGTGTGAACAGAGATTAGTAGTTTATAAACATGGATGGATGGATGTCCACTTGACTGCCAACAAAGTAAAAACTACAGATTTAAGCATCCGTTTTCATGCAGTGACACGGAAAGCTCTAGCTTAGAAAACTACAAAACCTGTGATACAGTTGTGAAGTTTGAACCTTCCAGAAACCCAGGGAACATATCATGGAAGAAAGGGGTGTATACCGTATATGTATATATATGAAAATAACAACGAATACTTGAAATGATAATTCCTCAGTGCTTTGTTTTTTCCATCTCCAATGGAAATTAACCTAACTAACCTGAAGTGTTGAATTCAAGGCAGAGTTAGACATCCCTTCCAGGGCACATTCATGGGGTCCAAACATGGGGTTCTACTAACAGCCCATAAACCACTCTCCCCTGCCTTTGCAGAAGAAAAAGGGAGCCTCATGACCATCTTAGCCCAGGTTAGTGACATGAGGATACCATCTCAGCAGTCAGCTGGAAAAAACTGCACGTGTCTGTTCAGCCCAGTTCTAGACCTAGTTTTGTTGCTAAAAGGTGGAACAAAGAGAAGAGACCTGGCTCATGACTTTGACATTCACTCTGCTATCATCATCAGCTCTATCTGATAGGATGACACTGCTTAAGTTATGGTAGCCAGAGGAAATCCAATGCTAAGGAAATGGACATTCATTTAATGTTTATCTAGGATCTACTCCACCAATGAATTCCAGATGTTGGCTTTAATTGTCACATTCTGGTATGTTTAAGCAGTAGGAGCTCGTAAGGCCAATTTGTAAATCAATCTGGCAGACTCATAGTGAATCCCATCTCTGCCAGCTTTTGTAAGTAACATGCTCTTAAAATATTAAGTACTTAATATGTCTGCAATACAAAAAGAAGGAAAGATTTTTACAAAATCCCTCCCCTGATGTTTTTCTCCTTTTACTCCTTCTCTCATTCATTTCCTCCCCGTAGAACCGCAATAGAAAGCCATTCCTCTCCTCTTGGATGTGTGCAATGAATTTTAGCAGTCCTACAGCTAACGAGGATGGGTATCAGGGAGACTCCCTGCAACACAGGCAGAACACCCTGCTCCTGACTCACACACATTCCTTCTGAGTAATTCTACTGATTTCCTGCTATGACCAACAGCAACTGAATGCATGCACTACATCCAGTGATAGTGTTCTGATATCTGAGCTTAGAGTTTCCTTAAAGTGGAAAAGAATAATTGATTACTGCAACCTTGGGACTGTCTCAGACTTCACCTTCCACATTCTTATTAATTTGTACTTAACAGTTACAGCAGTCACAGCTCATGTCCAGAGGTGGTACATAAATGTCTTCCACAATCTGAATCCCAAAGCATTGGACAAGCTCTGAGATAGGGACCAGCAAACCTTGCAGTTGTTTCATGCTCGGTGTGAGTTCACACAACAGCAGAATGTGTCAGACTGGTGTTAGAGGGATTGCTTATTGCGACAGCAAAGTTATCAGTAAGGCTTTGCTTACAAAGAGAAGCTGAAGCTATATTTACAGATCATTAAGTACTATTTTCCTACTGACTAGCACAGTCTTATTAAAGCTTATTAAAACTGTTCTAAAAATCCATTTTCTCAATTTGCTGTTAGAACACCAGTTCCTGAGAAAGCACCTCAGTATTCAGCTGATGTGCACCCTACTTAGGGTGCAGTGTGTGCTTAGTACACACATTTTTCAAAAGGTGTCACTGGATGGCTAGGTAAGGTTTCAAAACCTTTCAGCATTGGCAATACTCATTCCCAGGAAGTTAATAGGAATTCTTCAGAAGGCCTTGGCTGAGTGCTTATGAAAACATTCCCTTTATCTTCCATCTTTGCTGGCCCCAGAGATAAATTGCTGTTAGTTCAGTTTAGCATCCTTTAAAATTACAGACTTCTCAATGGAGTCCTCTCCTTCCCTCCCTAAGAGGGCAAAAAACATTTCACTCATGGACTGTCATGCCATGTCGGAAGAGAGGACTGTAAGAAGTGATGGCTACATATCCACCTGCTACTTTATGCTCTGAACAGTATCAGCAAAGAATTGGCTGTATCATCTCAGTTTAGCAGTGGTTTAGCATTTGAAGCTGGAGAAAAAAAAAAAAAAACACTTTATTAAATCCCATAAAACAGGTAGGACACAGTGAATAGGCTTGGAACTCCACTCTGGAGTTCATGAGACCATGAATAAACAAGGCACAGAACCAGGGTCATCCCCAGCATTCAAATCATTATCAGTGTGCACACTGCAGAGATGAGGTGGTATCAGGTTTTGGGAAAGACAAAAAGAGTAGCTCCAAACTAAGCAAATAAGCAAACTGTTCATTCCCCTACAGCAAACATTCTCCCTGTGCTAAGTGCCAGAAAAGCTGGTACGGGGCTCCAGGGAGGTAACTGTCAATAAGAAAGGCAATAAAACACTGTAAAAACAGGCTGCAGCAGAAATAACAGGAAAGAAGTGCGGGCAAGTTGTTGGTTTTTATTCCCTATGTCTGAAACTATTTCTGTGGTCCATAGCACATGAGCAAAGATAAATAGATTTGGCCCTAAACACAGAGGAGTGCTTTCTCCAAATACCAGGTGGACAGGATCTGGTGAATCTTTTAATGAGTTTGCCCTTCAGGACATGTCAACGTGGCCTTGTTGGAGCAGTAGCATTCCCTCCCTCACTGCAGGCGCTGAAGGATGGGAAAAATACCACTTGTGAGCAGTCTGGTGTGCAGCCCGTCCTGTAAAATGTGGCACTTTGAGCACAAGAAGAGCCAGAAATTCCTCAGAAGGGCTAACACAGGTCAAACAAACAAATGGCAATGACCACATCGAAAGCGTATCTTCAGCATTTGAAATTTAACAGCTTAATTTATACTTGAGTGTGTCCATGACCCAGGTTTTGCCTAGAAACAAGGGCAAAAAGTAACCAAATCATTCCTAGCAAAGGGATGGAAGATACACTCCGGTGCTGAGGGTATTGAGGATGTCAGGCGGTCAAATTCCTCTCTGACGCAATTCCTCGGGTCTACCCCCGACAGCCGCTGCCCTTTTGTCTGTTTATCCTGGCAAGGCTTCAGGGGGCCATCACAAAATTCTCCCTAATTACCCAAGAACGAAGCACTGAGATAGCAAACAGTATTTTTTGAAGGTCACAGAGAGACATTTTTACAATGGCCATGATTACAGCTCGTCAGACACCTCCCTGTAGGCTCTGAAAACCATCCCAGAGAAAAATGGCTGATGGAGTACCCAAAGGTGATCCCAACATAACCACTAACGTGAACAAGGTCAGCTCACATTGCAAGGACATGCCTGTCGGAGCTGGAGAAGCACACTTGAGTGAAGCGTGCTTCACTCAAGCTCTGAGCCAGAGGCACAGATCAGCTTCTCAAAATTCACCCTCAGTATTATCCACTTCCCACAAGTGAAGGCTGTTATATCTTCCAAGCCTCCTCGAAGGAAAGGGATTAACAAAACTCCATTAAAACCAAAGCAGTTCACCAGAGACCTTAGCTGGAACAACCCACTCAGCGCTCAATTCCCACAATTTTCTCTTGGGCTAGAGCATTTTTCCAGCCAAAGCACACATGAGGGCTACCAGAAGAAACCAAAGTAGGCTTGGAGTTGACAGGAGATACTGCAAACACAGCACAAAAACTGGGCAGTGCCGGGGCTGGGGACTTGCCATTCCTCTGCTCTGTCACCAGATTCCTGGGACTGCTCTGGAGAGAGCAGCAGGCAAGTCTGCGAATCCCACCCCATGGATGATGTGAGTCCAGCTCCCTTCCCAAGCTCCCCACCAGTGAACAAGGAGGACTATCACCGATTCTTTCGCCTTCAAGATGCAAATTCAGCAAGGGTAGGATGGAGACCTCAGCAGATAGGTCATAAACATTCATTCTAGCTGAAAAAAATCAACATGCCAACCCATACGGCTTCTCTTTAAGAGGAAAAATATCTAATACTGGACTACAGAAAAGTCAGACAACAGTGTGTGGTGGTGCCTTTTCCAAATCAACATAATTCTCTGAGGGAAGACTCAATTCCAATTATTTCAAAGTCCTGTGCTGTCTATCAAGCAGAAAACTGACTCAACGTGATTGTTCCAGTGACTTGACAACATTTTTCAGGGAAAGAATGAATTGGAAGTAAAATAAAAATGGCAACAAAAGCCCTACGCATCATTTAGATTATGTGATAAACTCAGATTTAATGGCTTGGTTGTCATGAAGAGATCAGAAGACCATCCACATTCTGCACTTCTTGCCCTATAAACTTTATAGTATGTCTGGAAAAAAATTATATACACACTCCAGAACACACACACATATAACAGGTTGCCCAAGGAGGTTGTGGATGCCCCATCTCTGGAGGCATTCAGGGCCAGGCTGGATGTGGCTCTGGGCAGCCTGGTCTGGTGGTTGAGAACCCTGCACATAGCAGGGGGTTGAAACTCAATGATCATTGTGGTCCTTTTCAACCCAGGCCATTCTATGATTTGATGTGGCATGAAGAATGTAGTAACCTTTAAATATCTATAAGAACGAAGGGGAAAAACTCTTTAGCAGTGTCTGCTGTTCTAGGACAAGAGGAAATGGCTTCAGACTGAGAGAGGGGAGATTTAAATTAGGAACAAGTTGCCCAGAGAGGTGATGGATGCCCCATCCCTGGGGATGCTCAAAGTCAGGCTGGACGGGGCTCTGAGCACCTGATGGAGCTGTAGGTGTCCCTGTTCATTGCAGGGGGGTTGGACTTGATGGCCTTTAGGGGTACCTTCCAACTCAAACAATTCTATGAATGGAAAGAAGAAAAAAAAAAAGAGACACCAACTGCTTTTGCCGCACTGGATATTCACAATGGAAAATAAAACTATTTGCTTCCTTTAATTTGCACGGAACATTTTCTGTTCAGGGCTGTTTGTAATTTAGCTGATGCTTAAACGACAGCATTGTTCTTACTGTTTGTCTCCCAATTGTTTTGCCACTTGAAGCAATTTAAAACAATACAGAAGAAATCACAGGCAGATGCGCTGCGCAGAGGACACGTGCTGACCCATACAGTGCTTCAACAGCTACGCTCATAAGATGATGTTCATGTTCTTCACTTTTACTGAACATTGAAAGAAGGCTCCCTTTAAAACATTACTTTGAGAGATGCAAAAGACATTATGGGAGTAGAAAGTGAAGGGGTAGATCCTACGGTATCTGATTTCTTTTACCACTTGGAGGGGTTTATTTCTCCCTTCGTTTCCTCGGCTTCAGTGAGAGCAGCAGGTTCCACCTCATCAGTGCAAGTGGAGAAAAACTGACATTTTATGAGTGGAAACAGTCCAAGAATGGTGGCTTATGCTCTTAACATCCTGACATCTCAACCTCTGAACGCTGCGGCAGTGCTGCTTCCAGTGGCTGCAGAACACCTTAAAAAGCAGCACAAACTGACAGTGAAAATAAACTACAGTTGCAGCACTGCTGGAGTCTGGCAGCCCTTAACAAATACGGCAGCGTCTGGGTGTTAAAATACATAAATCTGTCATCATTACCAGGCTAAGGGGTCATCATCCTATTCACAAAATAAAAGAACTGTGCATAATCAGTAGGGCAGGGAGTTCAGAACAAAGTACGCCTTTTACAAACTCTCAACTGCTGATAGATGGATGTTTGCAAGGGACTTAATGTCTTTAGCAGGGTACGCTCAAGAAGGAGTGTAGGTTTCAGAACTCCTGGGATTAGTGTTTTTTTTTCTCTGCTTTTCCAAATTTATTGCCAGAGGTGTATAACGTAAACACTCGGGTCGTCCGACTACGAAACCCATGTTATTATACAGTGAGAAGAATCAAAGCATTGTAGTGCAATGCTATTATTCATCAAGCACGATGCAGGATATGTCCTTTCTCTCATCAAACAACAAAAAAATTGGATTTAAAAATAGGTTTATGCACAAATTGCCAGGTTGTTGGGTTTTTTTTTTTCTTTTCCTTCTTTTTTTTTTTTTCTTTAATGCAGATGCCAAATACAGCACAGGAAACCAGATTCTACAGGAAAGTAAAAAATACACCTCCTCTACAGCCATACATTTTAACAATCAACATACCTGCATGCATGGATTGAGAAGCAGTACATGAACAATCAATGGTGTGTGTGTGTGCATTTACGCATAAAGAAAGAGTCTCCAAAATCAACAGTCAAGTCACACCCTATAAACTAGCCCAACTTCTGCTGTTCTCTCTATAGTAAACATTATGCACTGTACCTTAACTTACAAGTGTGCCTTTTGTGCATTTCTCAGTTAACTGATATGAAAGGGATTGAAATTTAGCTACAAAACACTACTTGTGGTATTTATAGGGCAAACAGGGGACACTGAGTAACAAATGAGGCATGCAGCTCTTTGGCACAGACCTCCTACAGGCACTGCTCAAGAAGCAAAACCCAATTTCAGAGTCTCCCTGTGCTCGATGTGGCCAGATAAAGTCCAGATCGTGGCAAGAATAAGGGGCACAGGTGCCAAGGAAAGTCTGCCCAAAAAATGGGAGAACAGCAGTAGTTGTAAAAAGTTAACAGAAAGATCTTGTTGCTGGGAGGAGCTGGTCTAGGATGGTAGGCATGAGGATGGTAGGCACGAGGGCAGGTATCTCAAAACTGTTGATGACCAGGTCTGCAATTAGCATGACGACCTCCCAGTACTCAGGGCAAAATTAAGTGTATTAAGTTGTCCAAGGATGTTGTGGATGACCCATCCCTGGAGGCATTCAAGGCCAGGCTGGATGTGGCTCTGGGCAGCCTGGTCTGGTGGATGGCGACCCTGCACATGGCAGGGGGGTTGAAATTAGGTGATCATTATGGTCCTTTCAACCCAGGCTGTTCTATGATTCTATGAATCAAAAGACCCTTAGCAAGAGACCCTGCTTTGTAATCTAGTCCACCTGCTACGTCTGCTCTCTGCACACATCCATACCACCTGCTTGGAGGGACTGCTTTGGCTTTACTTAGACATGTGGCTATTACTAAATGTTACAGACCAGTAGATGTGAGCAGACCAGCAGCTGTGCACACCAGCACTGCTCTGTATTTACACAGTTTGAAATTCTGCCCATTAGCTGTATGGAGAATTATAACAAAGATAACTGATTAATAAACTCAGAGGCAAAATCTGTTTTTTTGCCTCAGACGTACTGACAAAAAAAAATCTAACATGTACACCACAAACCCACTGGAGTCAGAGGCCGATTCTATTAGTATCATCTGACAGAAGGAAGCCATAAACTGCTCAGATCAAACATGCTTTTAACATCAGCCTGCCTGGCGTTGTGTATTGCTTTCATTCCCAAACAATATTTGTGCAGCAAACTGAGCTGCAGTTTGATACTTGCATGGGTGTAGCAGCAGCCACACACTCCAAAGCATCTGCAGAGGACTGTGGGCTAAATGCATCCATATGTACTACATGCCTCAAATTTACACTGGCTGCAGCTCTGGTCTGCCACAGTCTACCACAGGACGGCGTACAGGGGAAAATTATATATTCATATATATACGTATGAATTTCATGCTTACATCCATGGAAAAAAATCTTTTCATTTCCTTTAAATTGTGAACAGGTGTTGTCACCTTCTTAACTTGGCTTCTATGTTACAGCTTCACGAAGGGGAAAAGAAATATACCCAAAACAGTGAGGCTTTTGTTAGCCAGAACATGATGTATTGATAAGCGTACTGTAAAGTTTGTTATAAAATCAAATGAAACTAATAAAATCTAACAAAGATCTTGTAAAAACTGTGGACATTTTACTGAATTAGCACTGCGTTACATTATGGATCTGGACTTGGAAGAAATAAGGCTGCTGCCTGTGATGTTTTCCAGCCTTTCACACCTGCACACCAACAGCCATCACTCAAATCTCTTCTTGCTACATTCCTGATCAGTCATTTTTTAGAATGGTTACAGCCAGTAGTGGCACTCACGTCATCACCTCTTTCTAGAGATAGACTTGCCAAGAGCAGGTTGCTACAGGCTTCTCTGACGTGGAACTAGCACAGAACTCATCAATATGACTAAAAATAGTAAAAAAAACTTTTCTCAAACAACCCAGAAATAGCCACTGTTTCATTCTGGAGTATTCCTCTCTCCTCTCCTCTCCCAGGTCAGTGGACGTTTTCCAGGACAAAAGAGACTATAAATGGGATTCCCCAAATGAGGAAGAAATGAAGCACCAGTGAAACTACTGATAGGACAAGGGGAAAATGCTTCAAACTAAAAAAAGGGCGTATTTAGACTGGATATAAGGAAGAAGTTTTTTACAACAAGGGTGGTGAAGCACTGGCACAGGTTGCCTAGGGAGGTGGTGGACACCCTGCCCCTTGGGACATTCAAGGTCAGGCTAGACAGGGCTCTGAGCATGTGATGGAGCTGTATGTGTCCCTGTTCATTGCAGGCAGTTGGACCAGATGACTTCTTAAGGGTCCGTTCTAACTCAAATGATTCTATGATTCCATGAGCTTGGGGGATGTGAACACTTTTTAGTTGACTTTTAACATCCAGACCTGTATGCTCGTGCTGTCCCTGGACAGGGAAAAGGGTGTGTGTCTTCATGCCTAAGCTAGTAAATATTCAGATAGAAGAGTCTTCGCCTGAGTGAGACAATCATTAGTCAACGATGAGTCACTTCCATTGGAAAAGGAGCTTCATTTCCAACAGAAAAGTCTTTAGCTATGGATTTGCACCAAAACGTGAAAATACGTTTTCTGTGCTTGGCTCCTCTAGTCAAGGGGATCAGCTCATGCACATCACCATCTTCATCCTAGAAGCTGACACACAGGATCCTCTCGCTCAACACCACCCCCTAGACAGCCTTTGCTGTGATCCAAAGCCCTGAGCATCAGCACAGATGTCTTGCTGTGCCCCAGCGACACCGCACCATGTGCTGATGAGGCCTTGTGCTGTCACTGCAGTCGGTAGGCCTTGAGGAGTACCATCAGGTCTACCCTTTGCAGTGCAGCTCCCAAAGGTCAAAAACAAACAGAGCTTTAATTAGCAACATAACCATTACTAAGCATCAGTGACTATGGCCAGATCCTCATCTGGTGTTAATCAGGCAGCGTATGCACAGGAGGCCACCAACGTAGATCCAGCTGCCTTAACAAATTAAACACAAGAACTTTGTTACTGTTTATTGTCACAAGGAATTCTTCATTTCCATATAACAACTGACTAATCATCATTAGTCATGATTATATGCCCTGCGATTGTGTTAACGGTCCCATGCTGGATGGGCTGCCTTTCCCACTTTGTGCTGATGTAAATGTGCTAAAGCAGGATTGCTAGTTTCCTACCATGACTAGCACAAGCTCAACCACCTTGTGCTGAAATGCAAAGGCTACACTTCTTTTTTTTTTTTTTTTAAAGCATTGACTCATTTCAGTTTTTGCTTAGCATTAGCAGTCCCTTGGTGCACACACTGCTGACTCAATGTTGATTCACATCTTATTGCTGAGCACATCTCTCTCTGTTCCCTGGAGTTTATTAAGAGGCCAAAATCCAAATATAAATGAATTTGTCATGCATTTCCAAGATGGCTGGTGGCACCTGACTCTACTCTAGGCTACAAATGTTTTCTCAGCTTTTGCACTATAAATGAGTTCTGAGACATGGATTGATGACTTCATTGGAGAACTGTAATGCAAACCATATTTTACTGTACTTGTCTTTTTTTTTTTTTTTCACTTGGTATTTTCTACTACTATGAGCAGAAAAAAAAAAAGCACATTAGAATAAATATCCATTCAGACATTGCCATGATTTTTTTTTCAGGATACTTATGCTGACTGCTAAAAAAAGGTTATTTTAATGCAAATTTTTCACACATGCCTGTTATCCAAGAGAGCTGTCTCTAGTCAAGTTGTAAAAAGCATAAAATAGCAGCTGGCTCAGCAGGAAAAAACTACTCTAAAAATAAATCTTCTGATGTCAGGGCGGATTCACAATGCAATCAATTGCAGCAGACAGACAGTAGCCATTTAATAGCAAATTTGGTTGGTTTGAAAACAAGATGTAGCTCAATTTCTCAATAACGTATCTGATGGTCAGGACAACAAGCTGTGCTCTTCCTGCTGCTCTGTGCATCAACATTTTCCTGCTCCACGGCCCAAAAGGGAACCACGTGGCTTTGCCACTCAGAGAACCAGGCAGCGTAAAGGGGAGTATGAACTGGACAGGGATGGATCCTTCCCACAAACCTTCCTCCAAATAAACCTGGAGAAGGGAGAAAGCAAATCGGACAGGTGGAAATACACGGTAAGAAAGAAAAACACTGCAGTAGCTGTTCCTTGGATTTAAAAGTTGATCTTTTGAGATAGTGTGCTGAGATGCAATGAAGCAAGATGTCTTATGTAATTGACAAACATCAAGGGAAGCAAGAAACCTACAGATGTTAGTGCTTCCTATTTTCCTTGCTACAGAAGGTAATAAGCATGCATGCAGACACAAAAATAAATACAGCAAGTCTGATCTTTCATCACTTGGTTGAGCAGTTGATGCAAGATGAAGTATTTACTGGTAGCACCTGTAGCAATAGTCCTGTGTGTTGCAACGCTGGCACACCTTGCAGAGTTTCACCTAGAATATTTCTGCAAGTGAAAAGTCTTCTGTGTTGTGCATTAGTGAAAGAGGTCATTATGCCACAGCATAAATATTTACTGGTAGTGTTTCCTACAGGTGTTCATCAATTAATTTCCCTTCAGAGAATGAGCAGACCTCTGGAACAAGTGATCCTGTTTATTACTGTAGAAAGGGATGGTAGTGGATGTTGTCCAGCGCCCTTCCAGATTGTGAAGCCCCTTGCACAAGTTTCTGAAGTGTGTGCAGAAGACTATGGCTACTGATGCAATATTGTAAGAAGGAACATTATTTTCCCATTTTCCTTTATTTTCCACGTGACCCACTAAAATCTCAGGGAATCCACAACTGACTGTAAAATCAAAGGATAAGTAGCACAGAAATGGATGGCTATATGCAGCCCCAGAATTTCTCCATGCTGGCCACAGCTTGATGCAGGCTTCAGTTAATTACTTGGAACTTCTTTCTGCAGAATGTGCCTCATTCAGTACATAAGGTGGACAGTTTTCAAAGAATAAGCAGTTATTCAATATTTTGTTTCTTCCTCTTTGGCTTTAGGCTTCCTTTTATAGCTTACTGGCAAGGAAGTTTTACTCTGCAGTAAAGAAACCACAGGTTTCAACCAAGAATTTAAAAACAAAACTAAGTTAAGTTTCACACCTGTAGATTGTAAACCATCTTTTCTGAATTGATTCAGCTGGGAAAGAAAAAAAATAATAAAAAATAAACCTGTAGTGGGCATTCAGAGATACGATTTTCAAGGACATCATTGCAGAAGTAAGTTGTTGGGGAAGTACGGCACATTTCTTTTGATGAGCAACAGATAATTCCCCATAATAAGGAACCATTGTACTTAATAACTGCAATGCAGATTTAATGCTGATTAAAGAAGAGTTCCTCTTCCAACATTAGTAAATCTGTCTGCAGTATAATTGGCATCCCGAATCTTGTGGTAAGCCACAAAAACTATTAAGGCTGGCTAGGAGAGGAAATTGTAGTTTTGACTTATATTGGTTATCTGCTTTTACTGGCTTACATTTCACGCAGGGGTGTATTAGACCAGGATTCCTTGGATCTTTGGGATCTGGGTCCTGCAGTCTGAGAAAATGTAGAAAAAAGCAGGGCAGAAACCAATTGCTACCATGTGGGTTGGCAAAACCTTTGTCTGAGAAGGAAGATCAAAACCCCAGAATAAGAGAAGTCTCCCTTTCAACATAGGAGCAGGAAGATGCTAAATTAGGAAGAAAAGACTTTACTAAGCGATGTGGAGGAGGAGTAGGGTGAGATTTAAGAAGTTTAGACTCAACTCTGAGCCACAGCTCATATTTTCTATGGTCTTGAATTAATCACTTGATTTCTCTTTGCCTTAGTTACCATCTGTAAAAACCCAGTAATCCTTCTCATCCACACTTGCAGACTGGAAGTTCTCCAGCCAGGCAACGTGTAGGTATGTCTACCAGACAGGCAGAGGCAGCCCCAAGTTTGCTGTACTCATGCACTGAACCAGCTGGTTGCAAGCAAGACCTGGCACGAGAGCCACAAGTGTCATTAGAAGAGGCTTAAACCCACATTATTACATTTCGCAGAGACCAGCTTGACAAATAAACAGGGGAGCTCACCTCTGCCACCCACTGATGTCAGTGGATCCACTGATCTTTCTTCTCATGTGCAGTGTCACCAACTTTTGTTGGCTCTCTCGTACTCTAACGAATATAGGGATTTCTTGAAGTTAATATTAGTAAGAGTTATACAGCACTGAACGCAGAGACGTTCAGTGCAGCTGAATTTTAGCTTCTGCTCTCTGTAGGATCTCAAGTAAGCCCTCAGGTTAACCTTCTGCACTTTATACATATATAGCATAGCAGTTACAGTTCTTCACTCGCCAGTGGTGCGGAAGAAGTCAGTTAAAACTGTATAACATAACTACAAAATCCTTCAATAAGCTACTGTATGGATTTCAGATATCACTACTGAAATTCCAATAACGTTTTCATGCCAAAATAGATTTTTTTTTATACTCAGTGTTTAATGAATACTTTGATTCAATTCTAGATTTAATATCTTAACCACCTTGCCCATGTCTGACACCTGCACGGTTTATACGCATTAGGTGTCAGCAGTAAAGCTGTTTATAGGAGGGCTTTTCTCCTTTGAAGAAGCTGGAGAATGAGAGCCCATATGGTTCAAAAGGCCACTGTGCCTAATGAAGTTTGCGCTCTCCGGAACACAAACAAAACAGCTCCATCAATTTGATCTTCATCCTCAAAACCAACATGTGGTTGGTTTTAGAACACTGCCTCCTTCTCAAAAATCAACAAAGGACCTTTCTCAACCAAAAGCATTTTCACCACGATGAACGTGAGCATCTGGCTAAAGCATTAAATGTTTGGCTCCTTTGAAAGAGTAAGTCACTGATACCTTGTGTTTACTCGAGGACCTTGGAAAGAAAGACTATAGGGGAACATTTGTTTTCAGGGAAACTCTTGTAATAAAAAGAAGTTGGTTTGAACGTTACATGAACACTTCTGTATCACTAGAGACGAGAGACAGCAATAATCCACCAAAAATGGCCTGAGCAACAATGCACAAGGGTACACTGTGAGACAAGGTAGAAAAGTGCAACGACTCTAAGAATTACTGTCTTTAGCCAGTGTTAAAATAAGGACGCAAAGAGATGAACAATAACTCAGTCCATATGCCTGCCACACATTTAGTTTAAAGTTACCCTTTTCTTGGCACTTGGTTATCAATATTTGTTTGCATAGCGTTCAATCTCACACCCACAGAGGCTGGTGGGAGCTTGCTATTTCCTTCCATAGCTGTGTGATGAGGCCCCAAATAACTGGTGTTTGTGCTCAAGGCTTTTCAGTGCCAAATATAATGAACACTATTGTTCTTGATACAACTTAATTTGATAATCCAATTTCCCTGACCAACTGAACTGCAATTTTTGCCTCAGTCTTTCCTGAATACAAGTCAGCTTTTACCCCGTGCTTCGTTTTTCCCTCTCATTTCTTTCAGTCATGCTACCAAGGGCCTTCTTTGTCTTACAGACGCTGAAAAGCCATTTTGCCTTGGAGTAACAGGAGCCAGCTTGGACCCTGAATATTATAGAAGGCAATGGATGACAGAAATTAAAGATTTTGGCTATGTCTGTGTACAGCACAAGCATGACTGAAGCAGGTTCCTATAGCATTCTCTTCTCCACACTAAACAGTCTGGAAGCCATGTCCAAGAGTCTGCAGAGGCATTAACATTTATAAATGATTTCCACTTCACCCTTTCAGCTCAGAGTAGCAATAAAGAAAAGGATGAACAAGGAAAGGAATGTCTATGAAGAAAACCAAGCTACGAACAGTATGTAAGCTATAAGCTGGCTTTTACAGTTTTATATCACTGATGCTACAGGAGTTGTACAGCAAGAGTGTTCCCTCACCTAAGTACCTCTTTCCTGATAAGACACGTATGTTCTGGTTTCTTTCCCATATTGGCTTTGCAAAGTGCATTCACCAAGAATCACCCTGTTATCAGGTGATAATCCTATACCAAGCAGTGTCAAGTGTTTGCTACATGCTCTGAGTCCATAGCAGTCCTCCTACTAAGAATGAGAAGAAGAACAAATTGGAAAAAAACACATAGGCCGAGCGCCAACCAGCAGGATGGAGCCCTAACTTCATCTTCACTTTTACTATCCAAGGAGAAACAGAACTCTGTGACCAGATACTGGGAGGCCTGACCTGGCAATAGCATGAGCAAGATGCCTTATTTCCTCTCTCTCTGTAATATTTCCCTTTGCTCCTTCAGTATCCACCAGCATGTCAAGTGTAATCCAAATCCAGCCTCTCCCCAGCTCTTTCCCTCCACACAGACAAAGGGTAACGAGCACATTTCTGTGGCAGCCACACCAGAGGAATCTCTGATTATCAGGAGAAGTTTCTCTAGGGACCTTCAGGAATGCTCACCCCAAAATCCCATCACCAGGCCAAGCAAGCCCTTTGGGGCCAGTCAAAAGCACAACCAGAGAACCCATGATCACCAAGTTGTTACCCAAAGCTTTTTCAATCCTGCCTCCATCAAGTGAATTTCTCAGCAACTGAGCATCCCTGAGTCATATGCTATCTCTGAACCTTGTTTCAATCTAGATGTTATTACTCCTAAAGATAACACTTTGCACAGATAGTACATAGATCTTCCATCTGCACATTTTTTTATAGGCACCTTAACGTTTGTTTTGAGAACCACCCCCTTCCAACAGCAAACATAAAGATCAGTGTGACCTCTCCTTATCACACAGCCTTTCCCGTGTGGAATTCACTGTGATCTAGACCCTAGTGACTGTTGCATCATTTCTGTTTATTTGTAACCTTTGGCACTGTGTAATCTTATCTGCCTGCAGCCGGCTGCAGCAGAAGATGTGCAGCAACACAGCCAGCTCTGGCAGTCCTCAAACACTGGAAGGGTCCGGTTAAGAGCGGAGATCAGTCAATGATTAGCAAAGCAAATCTGCAGTCACTGACAGCTACCCAGAAATCAGCTCTCCCTCCCCTCCCTGCAGAGAAAGTGAGGCTTGGTATTCCTGTAGCTTTACTCACCTATCACGATGAGGGTGTAGTTCACGTTGGTGCTGCCGAAACCATTGGTGGCTTTGCAAATGTAGGTTCCTGCATCTTCACTCTCTACCTCTTTGATTTTCAGCCCTTGCTGAAGGATCCGGAACCTTGTCCAGCCACTGTGGATGGTGCGTCCATCCTTCATCCACATGGTGAGGGGTGGGGGATCGCCCTCAACCGGGCACAGGAGCTTGATGGTCCTGCCCAGCCTCACAGACTGACGGTGGATCACTTTATCGACAATCCTTGGGGGGCCTAAGAAAGAGCAGAGAGAAGTAGAGCTGTTACTGCTTTTGCCACTGATACAGCACTAGTTTAAAGGTCAGCCATAAATCAAGGCCCTACATTGACTGCCACATAGAGATACAGCAATAAGAGCTCACCAAGAACGTTTTAGAGCTAAAAATGCAGGTGGTTATAAAGGGGTACATCAAGAGAGATCCGGGTTTGTGCAAAACCTGAAGCTACATCTTCACCATCAGCAGCAGCTCACACTAATCCACAGCTCTAACACACCAGGAAAGTGCAAACCTCTCTTCCTTCCCCAAAGCAGCTTTTCTATAGCAAGAAGAAGCTCTACACACAAACTGTTCAGCTGTATTTGGTAAAGCAACTGTAGTTGTTTTAAACTTAACACCAATCCTAAAGGCAAAATTAGTAACAGCACTGGTACTTAAAACAAAACACTGCCCCCCTCAAAAAGTAATAGCCCTTTCATGTTGTATGCACAGTAATCCCCTTTAATAGTCACCACATGGGCTTTATCTGAGACACGTAAGCCTGCAGTTGTCAGACATGAAGCATTCATTGGATAATGCTTCACCAAAGCACAGCACAGCCTGACATGTTAGCACTGCTTGCAGTCCAAAAGAGGATATATTCATAAACTGCCTTTGCAACCCTGCTGGATTCTCCCAACTGTCAAATGTTTGCTCTCTGTAAAAGGTGATAATCTCATGCAAAACAGAGTCCCTGATACACTACAGAGTGAACACAGTATTTGCCATGTGATAACAGGATGCATCTGGACTGGCCAATATGTAGAAAAAGCAGTGATGAAAACTCCAACGGTAGTGGAGTTTTTAATGGTCCCATAGCTGAATTCAACCTGGAATTTCTTCCCCAGGCTCTGAAAAATTGAAGCAGCCTCTTTTTCCCGCATCTGTCTTTTCATTAATCAGTCCATTGCACAAGCTCCCTGCTCAAACTGCAATAGCAATGCTCTTCCCAGAATACTGCATTAATGGGTGTGATAATAAGTGCCCTGCTCTTGCATAAGGAAAAAATATTTTGCTAAGGATTGCTGATGCTGAGTTGCACCCAAACCCACAAGATGTTTGTGGGATTCAAAGCTGCTCCTTCGTGTTTTGTTTCTGTTTCTAGTGTTTTGCAGGATAGGACTCACTTGGGACAAGCTACAGAGTTCACATTTGCACTTCCTCATGACTAATTCCTATTATTTTAGTGTCTGCCAGAATTTTCTCCAGTATGACTAAGGCAGCACATACAGCCCAGTCCAGGAGTGACTACAGAGCTGCTGTCACAGTTGCTCCCATGAATTTCACAGCTTTGCTGGTGAACAGAAGTGCTGCTCAAGCTGAGAAAAGAGTCAGGAATTAGTGCGAAACTCGTTAATTAGCTCAACGAAGAGCCTGGTTAAAACAGCGGGGCTTAGCTCAGACACTGATCTGTTGAAGTCCCAAAGAAGGGATATATTGAGAGCACTTATCCTGGAAAACTCACTCCCAGGCAAAGATCCCACCGTCACAGCACATCTTCAACAGACACATGTGGAACAGGATATTGGAACTAATGGTACACCAAGGGGATCAGCAAAACACCGTGAGAAATCCTGCCTGGTCAGAGCTTTCTGAGCACTGGAAGTCACACTGTTGATACTTTTTAGTGTGAGGAAACTCCAACCAGCTCTGTGGATGGGAAAATAATACTGAGATCCTTTGAATGCTGATCTGACACAAGCCACGTTGCTGAATCTTTTAAAGAAGAGATCCAGCCACCAGGAGGGATTGTGCCTGTTGGCCTAAAGAAGAGGAATTCACTCACACCAGATGAGGATCCAGTCCCAAATTCTCCTACATTACTCAGTGTAAAGAAGTAGAATTGTCCATACAATTTCAAAGCTTTGCTGAAATTCTGAGTTGCCCTTTGGAAAGGTTCTTTCTGACTCAGAGCCCCGCCAAGTCAAGTCAAACTTCAAGAGTAGCTTCATTACAGTCTACTTGCAAGCCAGGAAACTACTCTGTGCATATTCAGATTGCAAAAGCAGACCTATAATTAGTGCTGGGGGAAAATGTTTGGTACGGGGCAAGCAGGGACAGTGGAGAGCGAGCGCCCTCCTCCCTGTGGCTCCTTCAAAACCCCTTTCCTTCCGACATTCAGGTTGACTCCTGATGAATTTTGAGACCTGGAGGAATCAGATAGTTTCCCAGTCACGTCATAAGCCTCGTTGAGGCGGGCTGCACAAGCAGCTCTCCTGACGGCACCGGGGTTGCCCCTGGATCTGTCACATGGTTGGGTCAGCGAAACGCTCAGTCCTCCTAAATGCCATTTTCCTTTGATTGACCTTTCATTCTGAGGAACTGTTGGATCACTCTCAGTCACAGGATCTTCGTGACTCACAGACCTTCGTGACATTTAGTAAAGGGTGTATTTCTCGGAGCCTTTCAGCCTGAAAAGCAGAACACCGGTGGGGTCCTCTGCAACCCCTTCCCCCCTCCATCAGCCCCTCTGGTGGCTTTTTTCTTGCTATGAATTTTTCTGGATACAGCTGCACACACTCCTCAATACCACATGGATGCAGGCACGGATGCTAAAGTCTCACTTCTGCTCACTGGTGCTGTAAATATTCCTATCTAATTACCCATCATCTTTGTATTAATAACTTTCCACGGAAACACTATTCCCCCTCTGCAGTCAGTGCCTTCACATATACCAGAGGCTTCAGAGGCCCTGACAAGCCAGCGAGAGTCTGTCCTCCCATAGATGTTTACAGCAAAATCAAATGTTGATATTTGTATCATTGAATGGCTTGGGTTGGAAGGGACCTCAAGGATCATCAAGCTCCAACCCCCCTGCCGCAGGCAGGGCTGCCAACCTTCAGATCTAATACAAAACCAGGCTGGCCATCACTGATCTCTGTCCATCACTGATCTCTGTCTCTCTAACATACCAGCATCTTCTGAGTCTTATTTCACTACTTAGCTGTGCAGTCCTGCCTTGGGACTGCAATAGAGACAGATAAATGCTTTTCAAGACAGGATACATGTTGGCACATCTCACGGGCAGTGTTTGGAGGGAAGATAGTGGGGAAGGGGATACACATTTTGCACAAAGGTTTCCTGCCACATCCCCTAGCACAGCATGACATACCATGGAAATCCCACAGCATCCAGACAGAAACATATTCCCCCTCCAAATCTATGCATTAAGCTGCCCAGAACTGCTCAGGCCCTCTGTGATTTCTATCTTCCACCTCTTTCTATCTCTTCTATCTCTAGGGCTTCTCTATGGCAGTTCCATCTTCAGTTAAATTAAGTGAGTAAAAGGACAGAGTAAAAAGATGCTATGCACGCCAGTATCTCACATGAACCACTGGTACTGAAGAAAGCTCCCTAGCTCAAAGAATCATCCCATAATATCCTGGAGTGCTGCTGATAACTGCCAGCTCTCCCATGGCACTGATCTGATGACATCCACAGGCTGCTTCACATGCAGCTGCCAGCAAATGTAAAGGCTGAGCCCTGGGTGCTGCCAACTCCTCATCCTTTGCTGCTGCTGGGTGCTGCTGGTTTCTTCTTCATGCTACAACATTGACTTGAAAAGCTGATGCAATCACTCTCCCAGCAGCCAGGGTCAAAGTTTCAGCCTTTCTAGACCTCAGTTTTGTGTTCTCCACAACCAGAGGTGATCAGATGGATTTGAGGATCAATACCCTACAGCTACTTGTTGTAGTGATGTTCTCACCTAGTTTGTGGGTTGGGCATTCCAACAACACCAGAAGAGCTGCCTAACAAGTCTTTAGAGGATCGTTTCAAAACTTGAAATTATTTTGTTAAGACATATTATTAAAATTTTTAATGTAGACATCTACCAAAACAGACTTTTTAATGACAATATACAGTATTCTTCTAGACCAATCCCTCTATCCGTACACTTAGCTATCACCTGTGATCCAATTGCCATGTGCCAGGACCCATGGGCAAAAGCACAACACTGGGTCCTTTCAAACAGAGCAGGAGAGAGCAGTGCTTGTTGTTCCTGGTTGGAAATTCTGAATTCCTACTCCATACCTCCCTCATTTCTTAGCCACTGGGCAGTGCTTCTTGAAATAGACCAGCTTTTGTAAGTGCTGAGAATCTGAAGTCTCTGCTGCTACTGCAGTGAGAGTCCTTCACACAGTGCTTTTTCCATGGGATGTGGGAGAAGAGCTCAAAGGAGAGGCCCCAGGTGGGTATTCCACCAAAACTGCTGAGGCAGGTTTTTACACACTTCTATAGCTGGGAGACGAATAGTGGGGAGAGAAAACAAACACCATTCCTCGTATCTTTCAGCTCTCCATTCTGCAGAGGCAGCTCTCTATGGCTACTGGGTGCCGCTGAGAAAAACCCTTTAAGCCACGCCAGGCTTGCAGGGTGCAGCTGACTTCACAGCCCAGGCAAACAGAAGGAGCTGGTGCAATAAATTACACCCGCCCTCAACACAAACCCCGCAGGGGCTGGTCTCCTTCATTCCCCTTGTCCTCAGCCCTACGGTTTGATGGATTAATTTCTTAATATTTGGGCTGAGGGGGAAGGGTGGGGTTTGACATCCATGGATGTGACTTGGGAAGAAGTGACAGGAATGCAGCTGCCTTCCCTGCGCCTGGTTGTTATTCTTTCTCCAAATACAAACTAAATATAACTTTGCCCCATACCATTCAAATCATTTTCATTACTAGAAGGGATCATGCCTGGAGTTCCAAGGGCCAGGGTGCAATCAGGCTTAAAATATAATTTAAACAGTCCAGACCCTACATTTTCCACCAAGTTATTTTCCTGCTTTTAGTTTCCCCATCTGCAAATACATAGGAGTACACTCAGAAAGAAAGCAACAGTCCCAACCAGATGCCAAGTTTTCTGTTCAAGATCATATAAGCCCAGTCAAACATTAACAAGGAAATGCTGTGATCACCTCGTTTGTTTTAAATATTTCTGCTCGTGTACATGCAGACAAGTGTGCAGATTTGTTTGCCTCATTTACGAATACAAGCAACTGGAATTTCCATTCTGCTCCATTATATAAAAGACAGATCCTACACCTGTCTTACTGAACAGCTGGGCAATTTTCAATTTATATCCGGCAATTCTGCTCTCTACTATCCTATACCATGGAAAAGCCCCACTTGCTGCTGTGTTGCTGACACTACTTTACAAACATTCCTGCTCTTGTCCCCAGTGCTTGGAAGAGTTGGTTGTTGCCACATCTTAGCAAAGGGGTTATGTAAAACTTAAAAAGCCTCCCTGCTTTTTTCCAGGAAGCAGCAAAAACGATTTCTAGAAGTGTATTTAAGACACAACAGTGGAATAGGCTGGAGCTTCCTGTCCACATTTCTCACAGTCAAAAACACATACACATGTAATTATATTTTCCTGGACTGCACTGCAAAGTTCACGCACTCATTCAACTCATGCATGTAGTAAACATGATTTATAGCTCTGTGTGAAAAACCTCCAGATATATGGTGTTTTGATAGTGACTCGAACCTAGCACTATAATTTAGTAACACCTAGCAGTGAAAGCTAAATGATTTCCCACTCCACATTCCTAACTTTCCATGAACCCCTTTTACTGCTAACCTGGGGAGGAGATACTGCTTCTACAATTGTTTGGACTTAGACATGTTATTCCTTGAACTAAACTGCACACTAACTTCAAGCTTCACATATGGTGAACACACCAGCACTGACCCACATCCTAAGAGACCGTTTGCCATGATACAGTTCAAAGTGAACTTTATTAACACATTAAACATAATTACAAAGAGGAAATTCCAAGGAAGGTCAACCAGCCCGGACAGTTTCTTGGAATGGAAAGTAATTTATAATATCCACATACTGTATTGTAAAGTTTATAAAGAAGTTAAATAAGTTTTAAGAGCCCCATGGGTTAAGTATATTTTATTATTTAATACCAAACACATTCACGTTCCATGAAGATAAGATTTCTTTTGAAGTGCTGTGTTAGCGAATTAGCAAAGTCTTTTACCACAAAGCACCCAAAACTACCCATCAATGCATGCAAGGAATTAACATCAGGGACCACTGTGCCACAAACAATGTGTGTCCTACACAAAGAATACAGCAAAACACAGGAATCTTCCACTATGACAGTGAGGTGAAGGAGTTGGACAAGGGCCACTAACCAAACCACTTGTTCAGTGTGAGCCCAATCTCTTAAACCATTTGACGCAACATTTGGCCTTCACTATACTCATCACTGCCAAACTTCGTCCTCCAAAGTCCTCACTGCAAGGGAGGCTCATAGCAGAAACAATTTCTGTCACCTCTTCCATGTTTCAGAATTAACATGGATGGTTGGAAAGAATCGTCTGAAAGTCAAGTTTCAAACTTGACTTGGTTAATTTGAGGAATCCAGCAAATCTCTGCTCTGAGTAGGGGTTTAACCCATTCTAATAGTTATTTGCAATGTCAGCATGAGGTTTAAGCACTCCTTGCACTCTTCGCACATTATAATTACCATTATTTGCATTGGCAGTCAAATTGTAATGTTGGGTTGAAGGCTCACTATGCTGAAGGCTGGACAAACACCTACCAAAAAGCAAGTCCCACAGGGAAGGGTTTACAAGCAATGATGGCAAAATCTTAATTAACACTATTATGTGTTCCTCAAAGGTCCATGCTCAGCCTCTACACAAAGGGAAGCCACTACATGGAGAACAGAACTGATAAAAGTACTTTCTGATGGAGATAGAAGCGGGTTGGACTAGATGATGTTCAGAGGTCCCTTCCAATCTCTGCGGTTCTGTTGATTCTGCGGTTCTGTGAAAGCTTTGCCTGCATGCAACATTAGCTATTGGCATAAGCAATTTACAGGAATGGTGAACCCAACAACTTTTCATATTTTTGAATCAAAAGTCTGCTTTTCCAAAAGGTATGCAGTGGCCAAGCAAAGAAGGGGTCAGCATAGGGGTAACTGGGCCACATGCTTTGGTATGCGACATAAAGAGATCAGATTAGATGAGCTAATGGGTCCTTCTTGGCCTGAAAACATTGGCGCCCACAGACAAAAACAATGCTTATCAAAAACAATCAAAAGATTAAAGAAAAAAACAACAGCATCTCTGCAGAACAAAGGCTCTTAGAGAGAAGCAGAAAAACACCGCAAGTATTTGCTGGTCAGCCATGATGAACGGTCAATCTTAGCTTTGAAAATTGAGGACTAGTCACATGAGCAAGCTGTAAGCCTGGGCTGTGCAGCTGAGCCCAACAAGACAGAGGAAACAGCTTTATAGATACGTTTTATGTCAAGTAAAGTGGCCTATTTTCTCTTTCTTCCCTACCTCTGCGTTAGGAACTGCTTCTCTGAAGAAATGGATATTTATTGATAGCACAAGAAGTGCTTGCCATGTTTTATATGAGTAATAACCAGTCCCTTGAGTGAAGGCTGCCAGTAAATTTTCTACTCTAGATGTTCCAAAAATGAGAAAAAATAGAATATTTGGGAACATGTTCCATTTAATTAAGTGCTCTGCATACACATTTCACCAAGATTTAATATAGTAGTTATTGTATGTTAAACAATTGGCACTTGATTATTGCATAGATTTATTACAGTCCAACAACAGTAGATGAGATACGTATCTCTTACATGGCTTTTAAATCCTTTGAGCATATGTTTTCAATAATCAGTTGGTATTTATTTAACATGAAATTACCATTTTATTAAATTAAATATGCATAGGTGACATTCAATTTCAAGTGCTGCAGACTATTTTTTCAGCAGCAAAAAATAGTAACTGTATCCCTTAGGCTTTGAGGTAGCAAATGCAAAGGAGAGTTAGGATTACTTCAAATTACTTTTGAAGAAACAGCCTTTGCATGTTAGAAGGTTTCCCTTCTAGTGCGGAAGAGAATATCTTATTTATTGTTTCTTAAGTGCTGCCAATAGACTCCACGTGGCCAAAAAGGGAGGACTAATATTTTTATTCTGAGGCTAAAATTATACTGACAGTGCACTCCAGGTATGTAGCACAATGGATAACCAGAAAACATTCTGGAGAGAAGAGATAAGTGTGACAAGGGTGCATTGGCACTCATTCCCAAGTAATTTGCCTTCTTCATTCCCATTCAAGAAGGCGAGCCTAACTGAATAATGACATTCCCAGTTAGCCTTTTCTAAAAAATCCAAGTCACTAAAACATGTTTTCAAGGTTCTGAAATGAAAATGCTTTTTTTAGCCTCCTGTTTCCAGGCAAGACACACTGCCTGATGCTGGAAGAAAGCTAGAAGTCATCTGGCCTGAGTGAGGCAGCACAATCCAGAGCCCAAGTGAAAATCCTGCCCAATAGCTCCAACCTGCTCTCCCCAGAGCCAGCCCAAACTGCCAGTGCCTCCACCACAAATTCCTGCCAGCACAAGGCATTTGTTTGCTTACCGTACTCTCTGGGAAACAACCCAGTCAGGTAGCCCTGTATTAGCTAGTGGGGTTAAGCAACCCCAAATTTAACAGAAATGCAATTGCACTCCTCCCTTCCAACTATGAAAATCCTGCTCTGTGAGCCCAGTGCACTTCCCAGCCAAATCGCCCACCATCTCCAAAACATTTAGGAAAACAAACCAGAGATTCTGCAAATCTCAGTTTAGTTCACATCTTTTGTAACAATACTCCCCCTCTAAGTCACCACTTGCAATCAGGTTCCAAAGCTCAAGGCTTCAAGGAGAGGCATACAGTTCTGAGCCAATCTGCTCAATTTTTGTCCCCTTCTTTGTCCCCCTGTTGCCATGTAGTACTCTGTCACTCAATCTTTTTATTTGAATGCTTGTAGAAAAAGGGATGCCAAGGTTCACGTTCAGTGATACAACTTCCCCTTGAGCCTTGGTAGTCAATATTTAACCCAGTCTAAGCACAGTGTAAGGTTTAATAAGTAATTAGCCATTTCCCTTATAGACAGATGCTTGTGTGAGAGCTGTACAAGCAGGAAATTGTAAGTGTCATTGTTTATGTCTGCAGGGAAACAGAAACCACGATGGCTGACTCTGTGCCATATTCAGGAATGATGTGAGCAAAGATCTGTAAATAGCAGGTTTGCCTTCCTGCTAATCCACAGCAGTCTTCAGCCACACATCAACACAGGGACCTTCTTCATTTGTATCCAGAAATTCGGTTTTCCTAAAAATATTCTTAAAATAATAATAATAATGATATCCTTTAAAGAACAAAATCACAGAAGAGTTGATACTCTTCCATCCATTGCTGGTATTCATGGCCATTCCCAACAGACAAGGCAGAAAATGTGTTATGAGGGCATTGAGGGCACGGATTAGAAGATAAAAAAAGGCCTTGAATGCTCATTCTTGAATAGGAGACATTGCCAAAATGTCCATACACCTCTTGCTGTCAGAACATCAGTGCCAGTGCCCTACATGGTCAGGCTGCTCTCTGTCCTCAGTTTGCTTTGCCCTTGTCACTGGGGGTTTCTAAGTTTGCTCACCACAAAAACGCGGTAACAAATGTTTGTTGGTGACCACAAAGAGATAAACACCGTGGTATTTAAAAACTGAAGTTATTTTTGGAGGCTTCTCTGAAACAGAAAGCATTCCTAGCTGGATGGCCACAGAGCAGACTTAACACTGGCATGTTTTGCAGAAAAGCTTTTCCATCAGAAAATGACTTTTTTTTTTTTTGTCCAGATTTCTCTTTCAGTATTTGCCACTTCAGAGCTTTGATGAGTAATGATGCAAAACAAGTGAATAGAAAAGTCTGAATTTTGGAAGTGTATAGATTAAGGAATAGCGATCTTTTTTAAATGCACAGCTGCATCACCAAAATATGAAAATACATAAATTAACAAGCATGGATGTGTATATATTCAGATCTCATATATATAATATATATATAAGAAAAAGGAAACAAAAAATCCTCATTTTGCTCTGGAAGAAAAATGCAAACCAAAGCTGACAATCCACCTGCCTCTGAGCCAACAGCAATCTACATTTCTGACTGCAACCACTCACAGTTGCTCTACCAAAGCCCTCTGTCCACTCTATGTGTGGTGGAAGTGCTCAGAGCTATCTTCCCTCTCCAGATTGAATACTCATTATCAGGGTCTACCTTAAGTGTACCCTTGGATCAGGTGTCTGCTTTAAATTGAAATTCTCTTTCATTCCCACCAATTATACTTCAGTTCAAGTCACAGAGCTGTAGTTGAGCACTCAGACTGAGCTGCTTTTGTATTAAATTAAAATGCAAGATGTCCACCAGTTCAAATGGGTACATAATCTATAGGATCAGCCATGGGCTATTTTGAAGTGAACACCCATCTGAAATGAGAGCTCAGGTCCTCAGCACCAAATGCTTTACTATACAGACCCGGTCAACTTACCAATCCTCACCACTTGCTAATGCAGATACAGAAAGAAATTGCTAGTTGGGTGCCTGGTAAAACAAAAGCAGAAGCTGTGCTCTTGGATTTCCATTAACAAGAGCTTGGTCTACATGAGCAGACTGGAGCTAATCCAGAATAAACTCCCCAAATGCCTGTAGTGTGAACATCACCTCCTCAGCACCAAATATTTCATTTTCGAGATCTACTCCTGCTGTGCTATTCCATGGCCTAACTTTGACACGTCTGTACATCTCTTCCAGGAGGGGAAAATACTTAAAGGCAATTTAAAAGAAAGTGTTCACATAGGTTGATTCAGTGAAAACATACATTATACTCAAGCAATGCCAAGTCTTACACATATGAAAATAAGGAAACCATCAATGAATTCTTATAGCATTCACATCTGGTTCCTGCTCCCCAGACAATGAGGCACGCACTACCTGATGCAAAAGTTTGGTACTGGCAGAAGCAGGGCTTCTTAGAGCATGAAGCCTTCACTCCTATAGAATAATATACTGTCAGGTCTCATTCAGCCAACAGTCTCGACTTCAGATTATACCCAAAGGAAAGCAGATAATGGATCAACCCCGGCTCAGTGCCACAGCACAATATTAAAACGCATGCTCATACCTGCTCAAGTCCATGCACAAGCAACTTCATAGAACCATAGGATAGCAAGAATCATTTGAGTTAGAAGACACCCTTAAAGGTCAACTAGTCCAACTCCCTGCAATGAACACGGACACCTACAGCTCCATCAGGTGCTCAGAACCCCATCCAGCCTTGAGTGTCTTCAAGGATGGGGCATCCACCACCTCTCTGGGCAGTTCCCAGTGCTTCATCACTCTTGTTGTAAAAAACTTCTTCCCTATATTCAGTCTAAATCTCCTCTCTAACAGTTTGAAATAATTTCCCCTTGTCCTGTCACCACAGACACTGACTGCTAAAGAGCCTGTCCCCTTCTTTCTTAAAGCCCGCCTCTAGATACTGAGAGGCCACTCTCAGGTACACTCAAAGCCTTCTCTTCTCCAGGCTGAACAGCCCCAACTCTCTCAGCTTGTCCTCAAAGGAGGGGTGTTCCATCCCTTGGATCATTTTTGTGGCTATCCTCTAAACGCACTCCAACAGGCCCATGTCTCTCCTGTACTGAGGACTCCACATCTGGATGCAGTACTTCAGGTGAGTTCTCACCAGCACAGGGCAGAAGGGCAGGATCACCTCCCTCGACCTGCTGGCCACACTTCTTTTGATTCAACCCAATATATGGTTGGCTTTCTAGGCTGTGAAGGCACACTGCTGGCTTATGTCCAGCTTGCCATCAACCAGTACACCCAAGTCTTTTTCCTGCTGTTAAAACTCAAGTTACCTTTGCCAAAGTTATTGTTTATAGCTAGGAGTGCCAGATGCTTTTCTGGTGGCTGATTCGAACACAGTATCTATGCATTTCATCTGGTGTGTCTGAAGCTCTTCTGCACCACTTGCTGCTCAAAAACTGCTTCACTTCATTTGGAGAAAAGTGCTTTCCTTCTGCATCTATTGCATAGAGCAATGTGGAGCATCTCAAGATGAGCAGTATTACAGAAACAGCACCTAATAGTGGGTATACCATGCCCAAATCAAAATGCCAAAAATAAAAATTTGAATTAAAAATCCATGGAAATTCCTCAAACTACCCAAAGGTTTTGGAAATATTTCTCCTCTGCTGAAGATCCCATATCTATACAAATCTTCATAAGCAGGAAGATGGTGCTGATTATTATCTGACGTACGGCTAAAGTACAAACACTATGTTGGTAGTGCAGCTTTATTCAAACTGCAGCTCCCGAGCATGCAGTTTTGTCAGCATCGATTGCTCTGTAATATCAAATGATGTCATGCCATTGGTGGGCTGCGCACTGGTACATACCGTCGTCTCTGTCAGGTAGATAGGGCTACCCTGGAATATCAATCAGTGAGCGCTCCTATTACCTCACAGTCTGGTAATGCACAGTCCCCGCTGCCCTCTTGCATGTGTGCGTGGGGGGGGAGAAACTTGGAGAGCCCAGCAGCTATCTAGTGAATCTGTGCATGGGGAAATATTGTCTCGGCACAACCCCGCATCATGTGTGTGTGCGTAACCAACACACACATCTCAGCAGCTGTCAGCAGGAATTCCTCCTGGCTGCAGACTGAAGCGTGGCCATAGGTTGGCTCCTCGTAGCACAATGCACAGCAAAGTCCCCATTCGGGGGAAGATTTCTGACTTTCTCTGCAGAAATACAAGTTTCTACTGTTGTGACGAGTTGAACTTATTCTTAGAGAGGACGCATCACTTCTGTGCTGCATGCTGGCATCTCTGAGTAAGGAGGCAGGAGGTCACAGCCTAAATTCAAACAACACAGAACCCCTTCCCGTTACCTGTAGTGGACAAATCAACACTTCCCTAATCACCTGCTAATAATCCCTTAATCTTTATTGCATGTAAACTCCAACCTTTTCCCAACGGCTGTGCCATGATAATTGCCAATCTGATTATAGTGAAACCCCACTGGAAGACTCAATGATAAAAGATGGATACGTGCAAAATCAATTTGCTGTATCAAACAGTACCACAACTGCCTTCAAATACCGACAAATGAAAGATTGTTTAAAACGTTTTCTATCTAATAATCAATTTGACTATCTGACAAAAGACAAAATTCACCTCTGAAGGGAGAACAAAGGCACTGTTTTACATACAGAAGAGGATCATTTTATGACTAAGGAAGAAAAGGCAATGTAAGAAATTTCATCATCACAGGCTATATTAGAAGAGTGAGAGGGCAAAATACAAGAGACCAGACCAGATGAACTTGGGCTCAAAACACCCCATGCAGGAGCTCAGACTCAGCCATTGGTCTCACCTTTGCCTCCAGATGTCACAGTAAGAGCAACTCAGGAGAGGCATCTAATATTCATCATGATAAAAAGCAGTAATCATCAGTAGGGTTGAGCAAAATGTGCTGTATTTTGATCTGAGATAAACTGAGCTTTGGGCTGAATTGGCCCCAGTAGTAGAGGTGGCAGGCTTGGTCCACTGGGAACAGCCTGAACTCCATAATTGCAAAATGCAGTGGTTCTTCGCTTTAAAAACAATGGAAATAAGACACAAAAATAAAATATCTTGGCAAGAGCTTATCCTCACATCACTTTTCTACAGTGGGTAGAAGTAAAACCGAAGCCCCCATCATGTAATACACCAAAAGATACAGAAAAATATTAAGTGAAATGCAAGCAGAGGCCAAACTAACTCCCGTGTTTCATCCATTGAAGGGAATTTGCCAGCATTCAGAATTTTCTTGCTTGTGTCTTGTGATATTAGGTGCTTGTTTCTTAATGCCTCTTTCGTGAGGGCATAATCCCAAAGGTGAATCTCCTGTTTATTTGAACAGGAGAGGAAATCTGTGACCTTTGTGATGATGAAGAATCACTAAATGCTCTCAAACCAGTAAGCAAATAAATAAAATCCCATCTGTTGTAACATTCATGATATTCAAGCTGCAGCAGTGGCTTTCTGGGGTTTGACCAAGGAGTGCTGCGCGCGCAGGATTAGTAACGTGAGTGTTTCCCACAGATGCGTCCCATGCGATTTATTCAAGCATCTTTATGGCATACATTAACAAAAAGCTACACTGGCTGCGAGATCCAATAGCTATAGGATCTAATATATCTTACACTCCGTTCGCCACATAGGAGATTATAAGCAGGTGCCTCTCCTAGGGAAACTGGTATGCGACAATCAATAGGAAGCTGGCTCATATCCCCAGATGTTTGACATTATGGGAAGAGGGGAGAAAGAGAGACGTCGGGGTCAATAAAACCATGCTACTACTCTTGCAGCACCTACAGTCCAGGAGGGACTTCGGTAGCTCAGTTCTGCCATTGATAAAAGTTTTACAAGACCTCTGCTCTGAAATCAAAGGTCTGTTTACTTAGCCTTTGCTTGCTGGGCTTTAGGATAGTGCAGGGAAGATCAAAGCTGAGACCTTATTTAACACATCCAAGTACACAACCAGCAAGTCTGTTTATGTTGGATTCCTACATACTGAGTGTGCTGCTGTCTGTCAACACTTCAGGCTCATTTTTGGCAGGGAGGGATATATTCAGAAAGGCCCTACAGATTTTGGTCCTATTGAAACAGAAGTGAAAGTTAGAACAGGGAGCTCTGAAGTCAGAAGTGAACTCCTTGCAGGAAGAAAGGAGGAGATCTATGGTCTATGACAGGATGGGTCCCTTCATAGTTTGCTTTCTTGTGCTGATGGGAGCAGCTCATGCAGGATTGAGTGATAAAGCAGTACCTGCTTCTTCTTCGCTTGGTTTTACAGAGTATAAAACATTATAATGAGAAAACAAACAAATAATCTCATAAAGGAACGTGTAGAGAAGACCACAAAAATTTTAAGCTGGAAGTTCTTCCTCGCACTGTCCTATCAACAGTACTGACCTTTAAAAACAGGGAAAAGTAGCAGGAAAAACAAGCTAACGGATAAGGTAGTACCTTAGGTCTTTGCATCAAGTCAGGTGGTAATGGTCACACGGGTACTGAAGAATCTTCAGCCACCCAAAGGGATATCTCCTACCTGTGGCAGTGCAGACCGTGGGCACCTTACAATGAAGGGGGAAAAGATGGATGCCTAGAAGCATACACAGGTTTCTTTTAAATCAGCCAGAATCTTCCCAGCCTGTCAAAGGGATGTTTTCCCTAACAGAACAGCACAGTCCACTTTGTTCCACCTTACTGCACCGCCTGTAGTCAGAAAACTTCACCTACACCCGTAAGCTTCTGCCTCCCCCACCTTCTGGCTCTGATATCCAATCCCTTCATACACTTGTAGACAGTTATTGTCCCCTCAGGTGTCACTTAGCCAAGCTATACATACATTTACAAGCAGCTCTTTTAATCTTCTCACATAAATCAGTTCCTCCAGTTGTCTGATCTGATCATCCAGGCCTGTCTCTCTCTGTCCAGACGAAAACCTCGCCTGTCTCCCTGACATCTCATGGATGTTGAGCTGTCAGCTCCAGCTCAGAGCTCTTAATCTTTCTCCCCCTCCCCACCTCCTTCCTTAATTGCTGCATACACTGTGACTGTACTGCTGCTGGATTTTCCTTGGCTTTTCCTCTGGCTACCCACACCCCAACACGTGCCACCATTTTGCTGTAGCTCACTGATAAACCCTGGCCCTGGCTCTCCATCCACTCACTCACAGTCTGCATCCATGATCCTGCCACATTTCAGCAGGCATGATGAAGCACAATTCTTGCCTCAGCTGCACTCATGTTTTCTAAGCCCCACTTTGGCCACATCTGCTTATCTTGGCAACCCTGTCAATGGCAGGGATGCTGAATCTCAAGGATCTTGAAGCTCTCTTCCAAGCGAAGTCATTCCGTGATTCTCTTCATTTTGAGCTTTCCCTTACAAATGGCTGATACTTTGCTTCATTGCAAAGGCCCCTAGAATCTTAAGGGTTGGAAAAGACCTCTAAGATCAACTAGTCCAACCATCAACCCATCCCTACTACGCCCAATAAACCACATCCCTCAGTGCTACAGCTATATATTTCTTGAAAACCTCCAGGGACAGTGACTTCACCACCTCCTGGGGCAGCTCTCCTGGTCTTGCTTTCAACAGCACCTCTTCATTGTCAAAGCTTTGTCCACCTGACCTAGAAGTCCAGGCTCTCTCCTCCCATTGTTGTTTTTTTTTTTCTTCTGTCTTCAAACAACATCACTGGTGCTTTATGCCAAGCTGTCTGTCCCATGTGAGAGCACCTTCTCTGCATTTAAACTACATCCTTCTTACAGGTCCCTGAAAGGAGGTTGTGTAGAGATGGGGATCAACATCTCTCCCAGACAACATTAATAGAACAAGAAGTAACGGCCTCAAGTTGCATCTCAATGGTCTTTTCCGACCTTAGTGATTCCATCTTCCTTCACTCTGTGCCCCTGGCAGCAATTTGGGCACAGCCTGTTTGTGGTGCCAGTCAACAGCTCTCTCAGCAGGGTGAAGGCTCTGAACACAACAGTGACGCACATAAATCACAGTAATCACCACAGCTTCACTAGCACCTCTCCACTGATTATCCTCACTTCTGCAACCTCAGCATTAAAGTATAATTGCATTTTAACAAGCTTCATTAGCACATTGCCTTAGTCAAGCTTAACGCAGCCCAAGCATCCAAGGAAACCTCATGGTGCTTCTTTTCTGCTCAATATAATTTTCAAGGCTTCTGTAACCTGATTTGTTAGGAATAACCTCAGGGCTGCAAAGCTTTTCTTCTGCCATCCAGCAATTAAGAAATAATTTGTCACAGAGCAAGTCGAGCTGCAGGGCAGGGAAACCCTGTGCAATACAATGAAGCTATGTAAACCCCAGCCCTCAGTGCAGGAACCAAGTGAGCATCCCTTCCCTCCTCCCTTGTTAGGGAGAGAAATGCCTGGATGCACCCTGCCAGTGTTAGCCAGCTATGGTTCTTGTGTGCTTTTTCAAACACTGAAGAAAGCTAAACTGCAAGATGCCAGATCCCAATGTTGAAACCCCATTGTTTGTTTTTAAACAAAAGCTGAGAAGAGAAACGTTAGTTTCTTAATAAGAAAAAAAATAAGCAATGTTAAGTGGTGTTGCCTTGGACTGGCCTAATTTGTGCACACTGCCATCCACAACAACATGAGGTGCCCTGGGCATATGGTGTATGTGCCATAGGATTGAGGACGTGCTCCTGCACAGTGAATCCCAATCAGGGTCACACTCTGCAAATAAACAATCACTGATGGCTCAGTAAATGTTCGTGTAGCCCTGGGCAGATACACACATGTACAGACTCACATCAGAAAAAAAGAAAGAATGGACAGCTCAGGTCTTGGTAGAGCTCAGTATTTCTATCTGGCTAAACCTTCACTAGCTTTAAAGTCTTTAAAAACTTTCTCCAGTTATGTCTGTGACATAAAAGTCAAACACTTTCCCAAGCATTCCTGGAAAGATGCTTCCCGTTTCATTGAGGGAAAGAGGGTATTTTTAAATAAAAATGCTCACTGTGTATTAAGCTCAGTCTCAAAACCAGAAGTGGTTTTGCAGATGGAGGTTGTTACCTGTTTTTTTTTTCCCTTACTATCCACAGTAGTCAGATTAAGGAACTGCTAGCAAAGTTCAGCCACCGTTTCCAAAGCCATACATAGGAAAAGTGTGGCAGTAGTAGAAAGCTATAGGGTATCAACTGCTACAGGGCCCCAAGCAGCTGTCTACGAAAGCAGAAAACATGGGGTTAATGGCTCTTTTAACTTTTCCTTTTAGCACTTAAAGACAACTGAGGGCTGGCATGGAGATCACCGATCACTGTTGGAAATTCTGCGTGCAAAGAGACAGCCCGATCTTGAGAAGTGTGGGTAACACCCAATTCCCATTAACGTAAAGGGAGATCAAAGATGCCCAGCATTTTGTAGGAAATTCTAAATTTATAGACAGGTAGGTTTGCTTCTCACTACATAAAAGGGTTTCTCCTATCTATACATCCATGCCTTGTAATTTTTCAACTTAAGCACATAAAGAAAAGAGGTGCTAACTATTTGATGTTACAATAGCAGGTTATGCAGGAGTATGTACTTCTCTCATTCTACCACCATTATTTTAGCATTTGGAGGAAAAACTTCACCCATCCCCACCTTCCTCCCCCCTTAACCAGACAAATAAGGCATTCAGCTCGTCTGAATTTAAATTTTTATTGGAGCTGATCCAGCAACCAGAGCACATTGCTAGAAGCCAAGGTCCCGCTTCCTTCAACACACCTCCTTCATTCTGACTCCCTGCTTTTGTACTGCTTCAGTAATTTCAATCTGTGGTCAGGGACAGGGTAAAATTTCAGCTATTTCCCCCCCTTAACTGCACAGAACGGGGCTTGCTCTTAAATCAAAAGCCCTACACCCTAAACCTCTGGTTAAGTGCTTAACTACAGGCAAGTCTTTGAAAACATCATGGTTTTTTTTTTTTTCCTAGATATAGCTCTGAAAACCACAGAAATAAACCAACTTCTCAGGAATAGCAAAGGTATTCAGAGGAAATTGGGGAGGGGAGCACACAGAGCTGCTCCACAGTGCTTTTTTGGCCTGATCCTCTGAAACAGATGGCATTACCAGTCCTCATCAAGAATGTGAAATTTCCTCCCTTATCCTCTAGGGCATGAGAAAACACTGTTAACTGTTCTGGAAGCATTAGGAGCAGACAGCAACAGGAACCCAAGCAGAAGTCACGTTTCTGTCACTGCCTTGGTGAATGACCACCTTTCTGCATGGGCTGGTGTGGGCTCCCTCATATATTCTGCAAAGATTTCTATTTTCTCCTCTCTGTGTTTTTCTTCTTTTTTCCCCCCAGTCCCTCTCCTCTAACAAACAGTAATTCAAGAACCACGATCAGCCCATTGCTTGGCTCCACGTTTCTCGCGTGGGCTAAAATTGCCTCCAATTCTGCAGCATGGTTTGGTGAATTTATTTATATTCTGCGTTCTGGAGATAGACCTCACATCTTGCCAAGGGCTAGAATGGGTCTTACAAAAGGAACACTGACAAATATTTATGGAACCTAAAGTGAAACTCAAGACACTGTTAAAATAAAGTTTGCCTTAGTTTTTTTTTTTTTTATTTTCCTGAAGAATTGACCTGGCTTTCTTGGCAGAAAGACTAATCCAAATGCTATTGGTATCTTAACAGTTCATAAGAACCACATGCTTCAAATAAAGCCATTACTATCAGACACGCTGAGTGGTTCAATTAAACAAATATGAAAATAGACACTTCATCCTGCTTTAACTAAGTGGGATCATTTCACTCCTGAATCCAGACTGACAATGAAAATGATATAGTATTTATAGAGTAGCTTTTTATCCTGAGGGATCCCATAGGATTACACAGACCTTGCTTCACGCACTACCAAAGATGATGCCACTTTCAGGGATGAACCCATGAGCTGTCCTTCGGCCTCGAGTGATGGCACACAGCAGTTGAAATGGAGGAGTGGAAGGGAATTTCACATTCAGCTGAAACTATAGAAGGGAATTTAGGCAAGCGGAATGGAGCTTGTTTAGACTGGAGCACATCCAGCACAGAGGAGGTATAGCGCTCCAGTGTTTTGAATATAAAAGTTAAGGCAAAACAATAAGAAAAATCTGGTTTAAACTATCCACAGAATTTAGAAGAAAAAAAAAAGTGAAAGTCCATCCCGTAGAGGAACAGTTTCATTCTGTCCCACCACTTTATTTGTGCTTAGGAAATTCTCCAGAAGGTGCTACTGTGTGCCATTCCCTCCAAGGATACAATAATCAGTACTAATATTGATACAGGACACTTCATGTATTAAAGGCTTAAAAATGCCTTGATCTGTAATCACCCACAATTCATGAAGAAGAAAACGTGGTGTCCACCTACATCACTCACGGGACTATAACAAGTGTTGCCAGGATCATAGAATCATTAACGTTGCAAAAGGCCACTAAGATCATCCAGTCCAACCATCAACCCATCACCCCCAGGCCCACTAAAGCACATCCCTCAGTGCCACATCTACTCTTTTCTTGATCAGCAAGATCCCTGCTGGCATCTCTTCCCCATTTCCCATTAACTGCACTACAAATATAATCCAGACCAGAGACAGAGTGACTTGCCCAGAGCTGCCCTGCAGGTCTCTGGCAGCAGCAGGAATCCAATTTTGATCCCCGGTGCTCTACTGGTGATAACTAGAAGTTGCATCTCCACAATGGGATATGCTCCCTTCCTGGGAAACCTCAGCCATGCATGAGGAGCCCAGTAGACCTTGGGGTTTTCAAACATAGTGCTATTAGCTGGCCAAGAAAGTTGCAGTGAGAGGCTTCTGTGGGAGAAGAAAAATGAAACTGGTGATTTGTGGGGAAGCACTGTGGCAGATAATGGTGAAGCACAGAAGATCCATCATTTTAATGAGCCAGGGGCATGGTAACATGACACAAAGTCATGAAGGGATGCACCAAAAGTCAACTACAGCACTAAGGTTTGCAGCAAGGCTACTTCAGCACAAAGAGTTCAGCATGTGGGCATGCTTATGCAGGTACGACCATAAGTCCCATCAATGTGCAGTGTTGAACTGTTGTTTTTCCTTCTCCCACAGGTTTTACATATGCTCTCTTCTTACAGTGTCAGTGTTCTTTCCTCCAATTCACAAAGACATATCAGAAAAGGATCAGCCCTGTCATCATTGCTGCAAACATCCCCCCAGCACATGTGTGAAAGAAACACAGCTGTGCAGTGTGAGCTTCCTACCTGGTCCCAAAGCTTGAAGACCTGGCAAAAACCTCTCTGCAGAACAATTAGAGGAAAGCACAGATCTTATAACGCTTCTTTCTTTTTATTTTTTTTTTCTTTCTTTTTCAGTTCATTTAGCCTAAGTAGAACAATCAAGGCTGTCCTGGCAGCATACTCAATTCTCAATATGTAACCGCTTAAAGGGAGAGGACAGATACTGCAGAGAGATGTCTCAGGAGAAGAAATCCTTATACAAGTGAAAGGGATTTCTTTGGAGTAACTGTTTTAAAACAACATAAACTTGCTTTTTTTCCTCCCTTTTTCTTCCAGTACTGGACTCTGAACCGCTCTTTCCCTAGCCAGCAGTTGTTCACACACTTAATCCTCTGCTGTTCAATGAAACTCCTCAGGCAGATAAACACCAGTGGGAGGAAGGGGCTGGCACTCCAGGTAGAGCACTGCTTTCGCCTTGGAGGAAAATGGAATAGGAAAGAAAGAAAGGAAAACCCTCAGCCTTCAGAGATGAGCAAAGAGGGGGAAGATGTTGCATGCTGTGTGACATAGAAAACTTTCAGTGGCACTATAATATGCCAAGATCTATTCTCTTATTCATATACATTTTAGGGGTTTTTCAGTACTCACAAAGCTTGTACCGCTGACAGCAAGGAATAGAGCATAGCTGTATACAGACTGCATTTCCCTGCTGAGACGGGGCAAACCGTGCTCAGATGTGGGCACCCATGAGCAGGAGTGCAGAGCTCAGACGGGACCCTTGCAGCAGTAACAGACGTGCCCAGCTCCAATGTGTCATCTCCATTGGGGTGGTCTGGGAGGACTCCATATTTCCTAAATAACTCTATTCCTATGTGAATACACTGCTAGCAGTGAGCATAGCCACATCATCCTGCAAGCCTGTGACATTAGAAACAAACCCAAGCTTCAAGATCTTGTGGCTAGTGAGCTTTTGGCAATGCTAGCTTTCGAAGTGCAGCCTTATCACCCAGGAAACCATCCACAAGCAGGTGGATGCATCTTTAGGGTGTCTCACTGTGCTCTGCTGGTGCATCTTCACCGTCACTACTAACATAAAGTGACCCATGTGGCAACAGCACTGCCACCGCCTGCACAGCCCAGCCTGGAGCTCCTGCTAATCCCCCTGCTAAACTCCTCAGGCACTGAGAATGCCTGACAGCTACTGCCGCCGTGGAAAAAAAATGGTAACTGTCACCGTGAATGGAAAGGCAAGGGGAGGAGGGAGCATTTAAACGTTAGAGCAAAAGGATGAAGACAGTAAAAGCTATTTGAAATCTGTTTTTCTAAATCAAAAAAAGATCTTTCTCAAACTTGGCTGCCTGTAATTGGTTGCTCTGTATGTGCATGCCCGTGAACAGTGCACACATACGTATGCACACGCACCATCCAGATGTGAAAATGCATGCGTGAAGATCAGGACATACCAGGATCCCACATACCCCAAATGCATGAGGGTATATTGATGTATAGTTGATGAAGGGGAACTGGGATAGCATTGCATTAATGGAGCATATGGTGCTACTCCACAGCCACAGGGCTCCCCTCTGTAACTCAAAATCTGTAGCTGGTATATAGAACCTACGTTATAGTGGCATGACTCCACACTCAGGGAATAATTAAGACCTTGTCCAGGCTGCAAAATCTGGCCCCATCGTTAAAAAAATAAATAAGTGCTGTTCAGCCAGTAGCAGCAACAGCAGTGCTCTAATGCAAGACTGGACTCAGCTGTTTCTCATATTGGATCATATAACTGCTCAGAGCCGGGTTAGAAATTACACTGGGAAAAACTCCCACACCCTGACACTGCCCCTCTTAACAATGGGCTAATTGCAGCTGGGCGAGGGGAAATGGCTTTCCAGGCTCCAGCAAACTCTCTGAAATTTCAAAAGGATCATTCTATTCCAAGGAGGGGTAACAAGTAATAATGAAAAGTAAGAACATCAGGGCTTTCTCAAAATGCTAATCTAAGAATATTTTCCTATCTGGTCAAATGTTATATCAGTGGTTTGGGAAAGTTTCATTTCAATCCTGGCAGCTGCTATTTGTTTTGGAAGATTTGGCTTTTTGTTACAAATGGACCTCAATCACACACGAACTATTTCAAATTTTAAAATGATGGCTTTCATTTGAAGAAAGTAAACTGCAATCACAACCTCCCTGGGAGAGAGACAATTCTGTTCCTACCATTCTTCATTTATACAATTGGCTGTCCTGATCCAAGACAAAGCTCCCCAGGCACAGTCGTGAAACAAGATAAAGCAGGATGGTTGGGTTTTAATTTCTTTTGTTTTCTTCTCAGTGGACCTGATGTGTGACCAAAATCAAACCTTTCCTCAAAGTTTCACAGAATCTCAGAGTTTGGAGGGGACCTCAAGAGACGATCGAGTCCAACCCCCCTGCTAAAGCAGCTACCCTACAACAGGTCACATAGATAGGTGTCCAGATTTGCCTTGAATAACTCCATAGAAGGAGACTGCACAACCTCTCCAGGCAATCTGTTTCAGTGTCTCATCACCCTTACCATAAAGAAGTTCTGCATGTTACTATGGAACATCCTACATTCAAGTTTTAGGCCATTGCTCCTTGTCCTATCGTTACACCCCACTGAGAAGAGCCTGGCCTCATCCATTTGCCTTCCACCTCCCTTTAGATATTTATAAGCATTTATAAACATAAACCCAATGGTGATACAGGAGCATAAAATCATAGATCATAGAACGAAAAAAGGTTGGAAAAGACCTCAAAGATCATCAAGTCCAACCATGAACCTAAGGCAACACTGCCCACTAAACCATGCCCCTAAGAATCATATCTACATGTTTCTTAACCATGACCCCACATTTCACAGTGGTTCATGGATGTTTTGTTATTCCAATCTGCTTCTGCAGCTGCATACTGGTACAGCCAACAGCTATTCTTCTAAGACTAAGACTACATAGGATTTCATGTAGACCGTACTTTAAAAAGGCAAAGTGACTCCTTCCCCTACATGGTGATGTGAATGAAAGACCAAATGAATTGAATTCTTTCAAGCATAGAGGCAATGAGCCGTAATGCAGAGCAGCACACCAGCTCCCTGTGTCAGCAAGCAAGGAAGGAACGTGCTGAGACCTCATGCCAGAGGCACCTCATTGCTTCATTCACATGTGAAACAGACAAGCACTTTGGTAATGAACCCTTTCCCTCCAGTACGTTCCGTTCTGTCCATTCCCTGCTGGGAGAAGTGCAATGATTGCAGTGACCTGCTCTCTGCAAGCATCTGGGAGGCTTCCCTGTGCTGCCTGGCATAGCCTTCAAGATCTTCCGTTTCTCTGCACAAATTACTTCGGTCATTCAGATAAAAGCAGAGGGAAATGAAGAAGCACCTGTGTCTGGAATTCCCTGAATTTCATTAAAACAGCCGAGGGCTGAGCCAGGGCCAAGCTCTGTGGTTATTAGCACAGCCACGCCTGGATTTCAGAGTGATAAGGGTCCATTCATTGCTACCAGTGAGCCTTATGGGGTACTATGCAAAGCCCAACAAGGAGCAAAAAAACAGGCCCCATGGTGACACTGGATTGAACCTCTGCAAACAGGGCAGCTACTGCAGCATCCCAGCTATGACATGCATTGCCACAGTACTTCTGCTGCTCTCGTAGTGCTTAACCAAGGTCAACTGCCTCCTGAGCTGCCCGCTTCAAGACCTGATAGTGGCAGATTTGTTTTGTGAAGACGCAAAACCCAATTCTCCTTTGCCACCTCCCTCCCATGTCCATCAACCTTCCCTTCTGGCTTATGCCAGCCCAAAAACTTCCCTTGAGACGCAGATCACAGCTGGTTGTCTCCAAATCATCTCACTCCATTAAAGAAAAAAATCCAGTCAATGCTTGCACACTGATATTATTGATGAGGTACCTGATCAGCGAGAAGCAATCTCACCCTCCCTCTGCTGTGCTGACTCCATGGATAGATTCCCAATAAAAGTTAACCTAACAAGAAGGTGCCACCTCTAGCCTATCTTGTAAATGTTAACTTTTATGCAAAACTCCACAAGATGCCAATTGCGCCCTTTTCATCCTGATTTTAACTATATTTAGTGCATTTTCATGAAGTCTCAGCTTTTGGAGTCATGGGATGACAAAAAAAGGATGAACCTCAAAGAATTTTTTAGCTGATGTGATGACAAGCTTGTGGAAAGCTTAAGAGTTTGAACCCTCAGCCAGAAAACAATGTCATAAACATCCAAATGGAAATTTAAAAAGACATGCTAATGTCTTCCTGAGTGTTGAAGACTGAATTACGTTTCTGGGAAGTGCAATATTACATCTTCATCATCCACTGCCGGACATAGCTGGGATGAAATCAGAGGTTTCTGTAACAATTCTGCACCTCTGTCTCATCAGTGATGGGGTTCATAGCAGGAGATGCCTATTAAACTGGCATTAAATTAACAGAATAACATGCACTTGTAATAGAATTACAACAGCCTCCGAGGGTCAGGGCCAGGTAACTCATGCAAGTCTCTACACATGGATGTCAGCAGCTATCAGTAAATATGGACATTTGAATGCTAAGGACTTGACTTCTAAGTATTAGTTCTTCTCAGTGCAGCAGGTCTAAATCTAAATCTCTGCCTTACTCCAGCAACAAGAGGTTGTTCTGGTGCCTGTAGAGGATCCTGAGATTGACTAAGATGAGCAATGTCAATATCATAACTTGGTAGGAAAAGCTCTGAAAGGAACATCTTGCATTGGGACACACCACACTAATAGAAGGACAGCAGGGGAGGCCTGATGGATGCTTCTTAGCAATTCCTAGGTGTGGCCCCAGGTCCCTCCTTCAGGAAGGACCCACTAAACAAGCTTCTAACGGCCACAAAGCACTTAGGAACATGGCAGGATTCACCTTGCTCTCCATCTTTTCATGCAGTTACGCTGCAGAGCTCAGGTTCCAGCGGCACCAAGCACTGCTGTCTTTCCCAGAACTGAGTTCAGCAACCCCCATATCCATCAGCCCCAACCTTATATGTTTTGTTACACCCCCATATCACTGTGCTATACGAAAGCTCCCTTCTCTTTGAACACAGCCCTCAGCAATTCAGCCACACACTCTGTCTGGTCCTGCAGTGGCCTCCTACACAGGATTCCCATATACCTTGTTATTTATTAATGAAAAGCCAGGTGCAGACACTGATGCTGAGTACAGAGGAAGCATCACCTCCCTGTTCCTCCTGGCAACACTGTTTCTGATACAAGCCAGGATGCCATTGGCCTTCTTGGCCACCTGGGCACACTGCTGTCTCCTGTTCAGATGGCTACTGACTAACACCCCCAGAAGCCCCAGCAATAATCCAAAACCCAATACTGCTCTTAGGGCATCAGGAGCCTCAGTGGAGTCAAGGCTGCTCACAAACTACCTGGTGCAAACACAAAACAGCTATCTTAAAGGTTTGCTATATCCTCACAACTGATGTGCCATACCAAATAGAAGAGATGGAGAAATTACCTCATGAGAATTTGCTGTGTAAGAGGTCAGATGAGATCACAGCACAACAAACTTCCTGCTGCCCATGTTTCTGTCAAAAGATGCCAACTTGAACCAAAGCAAAAATTTGGGGGGAAAGTCTACCAAAATCGCCACTGTGAACAATTTTTAGGTCTAAGATGTAAAATTGTGTTTGTCAGAAGAGTCATGGTCTAGATCACAGAAACCTTAAAGTACCACCGTACATCAGTGAGATCTGAACTATCCTATTTTCTCACAGCCCTGGTGCACACAGATTCACCTCTGCAGCCTTTCTCTCTCTCTGTGGTCTGAGGAATACCGTCTTTGTAATAACAAGTGGCTCCAAGAAGTGAGATTGAGAGTCATCTCGGACTGGCTAGCTTGGAACATCCACCTGTCTCATTTGGACGTTTTCCCTGCCCAAACCACCTAACTTCAAAATGCAATGAAAAACCTGAAAAAAACTCTATACAGTAAGAGACTCCAAATGATCCCTTTTGCCTTCCAAGCATAGGAAAGGTGTTTTTGCCTTCCAAAAGGCTTCAACATAAGGATTAAATTCTATAATGTTTTTAGAGGGGAGCTCCCACAGTGCCAGTTATGGTGAGATGCAACAGGTAAGTGTAAATACCCAAAGGAGAACAGGTGAAACAGAGGGCTGCTGTAACTTTGCACTGTGGAACAAACAGAATGAACAAAGCAAAGTGCATTAAAACTCTTCCAAGGTTGATCTTTTTCTGAAGAGTTAACGTGAACAGAAATGAGGCTGTTCAATCCTACAGTTTAAGTCAACAGTTCCCTGAAAAAAATGCACATTCATTCTTCTTTGCTTCCAGTGGACTTTATTGAGCAACTGGAAGATGCTGTTTTGAAAGCTAGGTCTCAAGTTGGTTAATTGTTACACCTCTTTGTGTTGCCTTTTCTTTCAATGAAAAACAGCTAAAAGTTTGCAGGAAGGAGCCTGAGGGCTGCAACAGATGTCACGAGCCACTTCCTACAAATTAGAAAAGGAAAGTAACCCCCTCAGGTTGATTATGGGAGAGGCCACACACAGAGCTGTGTAACAAGCCAGTGGGACAGAGAGAAAGCAACTGCTTCATATTGGATTTCAAGAGACAGAGCATGAAATCTCTCATGCTGACTACACGATTTTACACTGCAAGTGCAATGCCTTCTCCCCTGGGGAGGGCACAAGCCATGCTGTCTGGGACAGGCAGCAGTGGGAGGAAGGCTTTGACTTCCCCCTGACCCCAGCTCTGCCCACTGGATGGCCACTGCTCAGGCAGCTCTGCACCTGCCTGATCTGCACAAGTGCAAGGCAGTTCAAAAGCCACAGGCTAAGGACTAAGGCATGAAGACTGGGACTCGACTGACCTGGATGTTGTTGTTTTCCTCATGGGATGAACAGGCCAAAGTCTTTCTATCTTTCTTTGCCTCATTCCCCCATCTGTATAATGATGATGCTGCTGTTCATCTCCACGTGGTCTGATTTTTGCATAGTCTTGTGTGGAGTCAGAAATTAGGCTCAATGATCACAGAACCACAGAATCACCAAGGTTGGAAAAGACCTCTAAGATCATCCAGTTCAACCATCCACCCATCACCAATATTCCCACTAAACCATGTCCCTCAGTACAACATCTACACGTTTCTTGATCCTTAGAGTTCCTTCCAACATGGGATAGTCTCTGATTCTATGATCTCCATGTTTTATAAAGTGTTTTTTGTTTGTTTGTTTGTTTTTACATTCCCTAAGGGAAAGCACCAGAACAGTCCTAAGTAGCATAATTACCAGAAAGCCCTGGGAGTACAAGTTATGGCTTTTTTCCTCTCTCATCCCTTTCTTTTCCATTCCCCTTTCCCCAGCAGGTTGCTCCAGCCTTGTCTGCAAGACCATGCTCCATGGAATTGTTTCCATAGGGGTCAGGTCACTTTAAAAAGACACAGATGCTCATTTATAATGAGCTGATGTAGCTAAGTCACTGTACCTCAGCTATGAACCCCAGCCGAAGGTTCAGACCCATGATTCCTTCAGCTAAAACACACATCCGTGGTCAGGTTAACATGACCTGACAACAAACTCAAGCAACAGAGAAAACAACAAAGCAGAATGAGCCAGCCAGCATGCCTATAAGATTTATTCTGGCAAGGGGGGAAATGGCTGTATGCGTACTTAAAGTATAACTTACAGGTTGGGAGTTTAAGTAACAATGAATGAGTTCATCCACAAACAAGGAGAATCCTGGCTAAAACAGGGCTACAGTTTCACCCAGGAAGCCTTCTTTGAGAGTAGAGATCAGTGGGGCACACAGAGTTGAACCTCCTGCTACTAGGATGGCCATGGACAGCTTATCCCAAAGAAGAAGGGATAAGTCACTGCATGTTGTACTGAACACATAAGGTGGCCAGGAGGAATGGAGAAAGCTCAAGATTTTCATCCCAAAAGGGAATTTTTGTTGACATTCCATCTTGTGAAAAATTAAAAATGTTAAATAATGAAACATTCTGACCTTGTTCCAGAGCAGCATTTTATTTTTAAATCTCAGACAAGTGAGCAGAGATAGATCTGCCAGCCCTTGGACAACTGCAGGCACAGCAGTCACAGCCTCCTGCGTGCACACCACTTCCAACGCTTTTGTTGACACTGCACTAAAAAGAGAGGCCAAGGATTTACTTACCAGCAGAAAGGTCTGAGTTGGTTCAAACATCTCATAAAGTGTGACTGGTGTAGAATAATACACAAGTTCCCTCAATGGCAAAAGCACCAAGTTGTGGATTTTTATCAACACCTATCATTTCCAAATGCACAGAAGGGTATTCACAAACACATTAAAAATGACTAATCGACAAAAAATATCTAATGAATATTAAATCTTTCATCTTTTTCTACATTCACAGACAAATAAAAAATCTTTAGACTCAAGCTGCCAGTTTTCGTATCACCTTAAAACCCACATCTTCCAAAAAAAAAAAAAAAGGGAAAGAGGTGCACCAAATCCACTGTAGCTTTGGTAGGTAGATTAGAGGCTAAGCAAACTGATTTTCTTGAGCAGGATTAGTTGAGGTGCTTCTGAAATAATCTGTCTGCCTTCCAGGCATCTTCTGAATACTTAGAGGCACTAATTTGTCATCAATACTGCATCAGCCTTGCAAGGAGTTACTCAGTCTGCCTGGTGGGAAAGTACATGCCTGTCAACTTGTACGTGCATCTACCGGGAAGGAAAAAAAACAGTCCATGGCTTCCATATCTCAAGCTGCACACCAAGAAATCACAGGAAAAAACATTGCCATGCTCTGATTGCCCATTCCCATTGGTGCAGCATATCACCCAACTCATCTACAAGAGCATGGCATGATAGGTCTTCACCAAAATGGCCCTTCAGCTAGGCTAAATAAATGGTACCAGTTTCTTGTGGTAGATATAGAAACACAGAACCATGAAGGTTGGAAAAGACCTCTAAGATCATCTAGTCCAACCATCAACCCATCACGACCATGCCCACTAAGCCAAGTCACCTGACTAAGTCAAATGACTAAACCATATCGCTCAAATATGAAGGGCACACATAACACATCTGGGAATTTACCAGAGTCCTGATAAGTGCAGATGGGTAGCAAGGCAGCCTGAAAGGCTGAAAGAGTACAGAAAGTCCTGTACATACTTGTACCCAATTTTCCTGAACTCAAAGGAACTGAACTGTAGGAAAACTCTACAATTTAAACAAATAACAGAGTCAGAGGGTTTTTTGAGAAGCTCCCACAGGCTCGGAAGTGGAGTCTAGTCCTTGGTGCACTCAGTAGGTGAAAAAAAAAAAAAACTTAAACACAGTTATCATGACTTACACCAGCTTAGCATCTCTCATCCAGACTTCAATGGGAACATGACCAGGCTACTTGCCAGCACGTTGGCTTTGCTGCAGTAGGAGTGACGTTCAGCTATGCGTGACCACTCACCATCAGATTTCTCTACAATGACAAGCTTTGAAGTCGGAGCACTTTGCTCTCCTTCCACAAACCATTTTCACTCAAAACAATAACTATTTAAACAGGAACCTCACCAAAGTCATTTCAGATTTTTTTTTCCAAGTCCTCTGTCAATGATAAAATATAGTTTATTCACAAAACAGAGAGACTTGTCTGCCCCATAGAGCAACATTGGCTGGATATCCCAACAGTGAACCACCTCCACTTCATTGCAGCAAGAGAAGATACCAGAGGCTTCATTCAATACTAAGCTAAAATGCAAAGCTTAGAAAGAGCAGAACGGAGAAAACGATCCTTTTCACTGAAAATCTTAATAAGCTGCTCACCACAAAACCTGCTAAAAACCTCCATCCAGCCAATGGGGCTGCTGGAGGCAAGGGTGTGATTTGTGAACCTCATCCTGCCTATTCAGAGCAAAGATAACACCTGCGGGAAGCAGGCGAAAGGTTAAAGCCTGGTACCCCTGTGTTTTCCTAAGTGTCGAGCTTGGCACCAGAACAGAGGCTGCAAACAATGGCAGGAGCGTCCTGCGTTTTCTTTTCCCTTAAAGTAACATTTTTGCTGCAGTGTCATCTTTCTGCTCAGCCAAGCAGGCACTCTGGGTCAAATCAGCTGCGTGAGCCGTCAGCAGATTTTTCTGGCCCTTTCAAAAGATCTTCAGGCATTGTATATGAAGAAGCCAAATGGGTGAAAAAAAACAGGGGGAAAAAAAAATAATTGCAGGCTGCCCACACGTTTTACCAGTCAGGCGTTTGCATGACTGCAAAATAATCAGCATTCTTTTGGTGAAATGTAGCAGCTTTAAACCAGCAGTTTGGCTTCAGTGTCTGGAAAAGAGTGTGCTTTCTTGAAAAAGCTAAAACCAGGGTATTATAGCCTGACAGCTTCAGAATTCCTCAGACCTCCCATAGGAATCGCTCACAAAAGAGCAGGCCGTTCCCTGGGGCTGGGTGTCAGGGAAACAGATCCTCTGATGGAAAGCCCTAAGGGAAAACATACTTCCATTTATACAATCTTTTATGTTTTGTCTAAGTGGCTTGTTTATAATCGCTGCGTTTAGGCAAGGGAGGCTTCACCTCTCCTCACAGTTCTGTAACGCGGCAATAAGAGATTCGGGGCCTGTTGGGTCACTTCCCAAATAGAGGAGAGAGAAGCAGAGTTTCTTAAAGTCTTTTCACACAGAATCACAGGGGTTGGAAGGGACCTCAAGAGATCCAGTCCAATCCCCTGCTAAAGCAGGTACCCTACAATAGGTCACATTGTACATGAAGGCAAGGAGCTTCTGGCAGATAGGGACCAAAACAGTGCCCCACTCCCACAGCCCTTAGCATGAACCATACCCACTTCTGGGAGCCACCATACACTGACACAGTACAGAGAGAACCACAGATCATAGAATGGCCTGGGTTGAAAAGGACCACAATGATCATAGGGCTTCAACCCCCTGCTATGTGCAGGGTCGCCAACCACCAAACCAGGCTGCCCAGAGCCACATCCAGCCTGGATGAGTGAGGCGGCACTGAACAAAGATCATCACTGCTTGCTGGGGTTTCCATAAGAGTAACAACATGTAAGAAAGAAACAAAACACCACCACATCTTTTCCATACAAAATTTCTCCCTAGTTCATTCCTATCCCAAACAAAAGAAAATACAGACTTACATACAGGACCTCCATACCTAACAGCTACCGTTGTCTCAGTGGTTATGATGAGAATTAACATGTTGTTAAAATCGAAGATGAAAAAATTTTAATTGCTCATCATTTTGCCTAACAGAATCATTTGGGCTACAGCTTTCTGCATGTTTGGGACCTCTGATTTTTATGAAAAAATATAATCTTAGCAGAAAAAGGGTAGGAGAATGTCTACTAATTAGAAGTTGTGCCATTTGGCATACGCACACAGAAGATGAATTAAGCCAAAAAAGGACACTTCCCCTCTAGGACAAGATGCAACAGCCTTAGGTTGGATATTAGGAAAAATTTCTTCTCCAAAAGAGCTGTGATGCATTGGCACAGACAGGGAAGTGGTGGAGTCATTGTCCCTGGAGGTGCTCAAGAAATGTGGAGATGTGGCACTGAGGGACATGGTTAGTGGGCATGGACTGGGGTCGGACTTGGTGATCTTAGAGGTCTTTTCCAACCTTAATGATTCTGTGATTTTCTTCAAGTCTTTATTTTGTAACCTTAGCAATTTGTTTAATGTCATTTTATGCATTTGTAAATACATTTAATAAGTAGATAAATTAATTCCTAGTACTTGTGAAGCACAGAAACTGACCGAGAGATCACTGTACTTTAAATAACAGATGATGGTTTTAATTTGCATTAATTAATTAATTAATGGAAATTTAGAACAGCAGCCTTCAAGCTCATGCTTTCCCTCCTGACTCTTCTCATGTTAACTTCCTCCAACTTGAACTTTTAGTGAAAGAAAGAGAGAGTCACTTCCAAAACGAGGCAGAAGCCTGAAATGCAAAAAAGACTGAAATGCAGTCAGAGAAGTGTCGTCATACAGATTCAGGAGGTTATCAGGCCTTTACCTCTCTGGTAATCAATCCTGCTGCCTGATCAGCTTCAGAGAATGGACCCAACAGAAGCACAAAGGCTCTTTATTCCCTCTCCCTATGTTGTGACTTTGCTGCAAAGCCTAATTCTCCAGGAAGGACAAGGTGAAGCTGGACATACAGTCTATCAGGTAACACTAATGCTCAGCCAAGACATGGATCTTGCATTTGAACGAGACAGGCAGTCTCTGAAGAACATAATCTGTGTTGTCAATAATGGCTGGAGTAAAAGGATCTCTCTGTGGTTACCTTATAGGATGGACTAGTAAAGCATAGTCAGATTCTTATCAAGATGTTGGGTTTGTTGTTTGTTTTTTCTTTTTAAATCACTGATTCACATGGTAATGGCTGAGAGTACGAAATGCAAGGTCTTCAAAGGGAGGAAACGTGAGACGAGTATAGATATACCCAGTTCATGTTAAGGTTGCACACTTCCGTACTGTATGCCTTTTTTTTTTTTTTTTAATATAGGTATAAACCCCCCTACCCTCAAAGGGCCTAATCCTACCCATGTCTTTTCAGATTCCCTCCCATTCCATTTGGATGCAGCACACCAGCAGCTCTCCTGGGGTGCTGTGTTCGCACACTGACCTTAGCTCTGTTTACCCTAGCTATCAAAGTTTGGCCCAACATCTGCTAAACAAACTGAAGGGCTGGTGTGACAGGGACAGGGAGCTGAAAACAAGTGAGGTTATTCTGAAACAAGAGAGGAGCTAGAGGATCTGTAGGGAGGTTGTGGTGGGTCGGGGTACGGATGCAATTCCCTTTGAAATTCATTGAAAAACCTTCCTCTGACATCTCCAATCAGTTTTGAACATACCTGTCCAAAAGTAATGCTTCCACATCAGGCAGAATGGTGTTTCCAAAGTGATGCTGAGTTCACCTCAGTGCATCATGGCTCAGCCCCTCACCACCAGCAACCACAGTGTTTCACAGGGATTGTGTTTGCCACCTCATGGTGTTTGCCAGGGCGCATTAATCAAAGCTCACTCACTCTTTGTGCTCAGCACTCTGCTGAAGAAGCTTGGCACCTTGCTGGTTCAGGCATGCAGGTGTTATTCTGTTTACAGCTTTCCTGACCTGTAACCTTGCCCACCAGAGTGTCACCCTGGGACTACCTCTGAAAGCCAGTAACACTGTAAGAGACAGCATATCATTCTTCTGCCTCCATACAGCCAGGCGCGAATAGCAAGCCCTAGAATGATGTTACCACTACAACAGTGAGGCTAAGAGTGATCCCAGATTCACTCAGAACAGATAATGTATAACAGAAAGCCTGCAGTATCTTTAGTTTTTAGAGGATGCTCTAGCTGTGTGGACTGAAGTATGGTTTTGTTTTAGCAGCTTCATTCACACTAGAAGGACACCAAGTGCATAGCATACCATTATATACCAGTAAAGCAATCCTTAAATAACCATACGTTCAGTATTCAGCATATGTTTTTAAAGCATCAAGATTAGCATCCCTTAAAAAAGAACGGGGTAATATGAGAGCAGATATTCCCATTATCAACATATCTACATATTTTTTAATCCCAACCAGCACGTGTCCCCGGTGTTATCTCACGGCAATGTGTTCCAGAGCTTATCTAGAATAACTTCGCTTTTCATCACCTTCAGAGTTCCCTGAATATTTCCTTGTATGTCTGTCATGTCACCTTTTGGCACACTGGATAGGTCTGCTCATACACAAGAAGCCAAGAGGGGGACAGAGCCCAGCTGACTCAAAGACAGCGTGTAGAAAAAAGGAGAAATGAATCTTTCCTTGACAGTGAGCTGATTCTCTTTCATATATCACAATACTGAGATGGGTAACAGTACCATCCAAGGTGAGTGCAAGCTCAACTACACAACATCAGTGGCTTATAGGGCTTTAGAGCAAATATTGAAGCCTAGACCAATCAAAGATAGATAAGTAGACATGAAAATTAGGTAAAAAGAAACACCGCTTAACCAAAGATGCCAACTAACTGGGAATCCTCTAATTTTCTAATGTCCCCTACAGGGACAGAGGTAGATGCCACATCTAACCAGAAGTTGCTTACAGGCAACGTGGCGCTTCCCACTGTAGGTGTTCCTTGGGGACCCAGGAAACTCATGCACTGGCTGCTGATGGCAAAGACAGAAGAGATTTCTCTCAGGTTGATCAGGAAGGTTCCTGATCCACACAGCTGTCATGCATACAACTCTTAGAATTGGAAGGGACCTTAAAGGGTCATCAAGTCCAACTCCCCTGCAACGAACAGGGACATTCACAACTTGCTCAGGGCTCTGCCTAGCCTAGCCTTGAATGTCACTTTTAAGCATCTCTTGCACACACGAACCAAAGGAATGATTCTATGCCATCTCCAATCTTCTGTTTCCCATTGATATTCACTCTCCCTTGCCAAATCCTTTCCCATTACCTGGATGCTCACTCACTGTCATTCATTAAGTACCAAGAACAGTAACTATTAGTTTTTTCCCCTCTCTAGGTTACAAGTCCTCAAATTCATCTCCTGGAACAGATGTCTTGTATGTATCAATCCCATATTGGGGCACTGAAGGGTTAAACAGCCCTTACAAGGTATTTTCTCTGCCAATGGTAAAGAGCTGGAAATAAGTTACAAATAAAAATCAATAAAAATTACAAAGGAAACTCTAATACTAGCTGTCACAGTGGGAAACCCCTGAATGGTATTTGTAGTCAAAAACTGCAAAACAGTAACCTAAGCCTGTTCAGTTCACCTTTAAAATAAGAAAATTAGAAGAAGCAGGGAGCTGAAATCTGTGTCACTCGATAGCTCCTGGCAAACTCTTCTTGGCTTTATGGTTATGCTTCTAAATCCTCCCAATTTAATGGCACAGGTTTCCCTATTTTTAGCTCACAACTTAAGGCAGCTCTGCTTTTTTTCCTCGTGTTATTTTTTAACCAGACCATGGTCATTAAACTGAGCAGCAAAGGAGCAAGACAGCCTCTCAAAAAGGAGAAAAAAAAAAAAAAGCATAGAAGCACAATAACCACACAGCTCCCAGGGGCTGACAGACCTCTTGAGTTCCCACTTTGCTGGCCCACGAGGCTGGGCTGGTGCTGGGACTCCCGAGCCCCCAGAAGTGCCAGGGTGTTTGGGGCTGACAAGGAGCTGCCTTGGCATGAGTCCCCTGTCCAGTGTAGGTTACCAGCAAGTCTGCACTGAGCTCCAAACCACACCACCTCAGCTGGATTATAATCAAGTAACCCCCCAGTTTAATGCAATAATCAGCGTAAGTATGGCACCCTGCTGCACCTACGTTTGGCTGGTGGTGGGATTTGCACTGGGAGGGCATGCCGTCCTCCAGACTGTTTTGAAACAACAAGAAAAAAGCTTATCGTAATCCTCCTGGCAATTAGAGCCCTGGCTGGCTGTAAAGTGTAATGCATTTATCAAAACCTCCTTTGAAGGCGCTGAGGGAAGTGAATTTGAAGCTGTTGGGGACTGCAGGAGTAAGAAAGCTCAGCTGCTCACAGGGAGCCTGAACTGGGGCAAGGGGGCAGAGGGAGGAGGAAGAAGAATTTCCCTGTCAGAGACGTGCTCATTTTCCATCAGCCTGCTTGTGCAAGGATAAATAAAACGTTATCTTGCTCTGTTTATCTCTGGAAAGCTCGGCAGATTACAGCTGGCATGCTTCGGGGGCTCTTCCTGCAAGGTTTGCCAAAATGTTAGCCACCCCTGGAGCCATAAATCATCCCAAACCAGGCTTCTCCTCCCCTGCTCCCCATCAACGTGAGAAAAACACAAGGCAATTAATAAATTTTTAAAACAGAAAGTTGCCAGTTTTGTGAAATGTTGGAAGAATAAAATTGGCAGCTTCTGACTCCTCTTTTTTTTTTCTTTTTTTTTTTTTTAACAACATGCATCAGCAGTGTTTTCCCTGTGGTGATTCATACACAGCAGCATGTTGGAGGGGATCACCTCCTCTTGCCACATGACAAGGCCCTGGTCCAGCAGTACGAGGTGGGATTACAGCAGGGCAGCCTTGTAAAAACCTTCTAAAGTAACAGTCCTACAGACCTCTGGGCATCGCTTTGCCTCTCCTTCCTGTCCGTGGCTGCAGGTCATTTCCTTAGAGAGCAGGAGAAAGAAAATTGCTCATGATGCCCTCTATCCACTTCTGATTCCCTCTGTCTGGTTTGGGCATGGAATCATTAAGGTTGGAACAGACCACTGAGATCATCCAGTGCAACTGTCAATCCCACACAACCACGCACACTAACCATTGTGTCCCTCAGTTCCACATCTCCACCATTCCTGAACACCTCCAAGGATGGTGACTCCACCACTTCTCTGGGCAGCCCGTTCCAGTGCCTCACCACTCTTTCTGAGAGGCATCCTTCTTCCTCAGGGCAAGGATCACAACCCTTGATTTCTCTTTACTCATTACAGAGGCACAGTCCCACTCCTCATTTCCAAGACAGCTTTCTCCCCTCTGCAAAGTTTTCTTAATCCCAAACCACAGAGCAATCACTGCCTTGCATACTTCTCCAACCACTCCCAAATCCCTTCTCTTTTTGGGATTCCTGCTGAGCTCCCAGGCTGCGTTCTCCATTGGAGCTCCACTAGCTGAGCTGCTGATTGCCATCTACCAGAGATCTGCCCACCCAGCTTCACTCCCTGCACACAAACCTCAGCTAACAAACTCCTGGCAAAACCTTGCAGCGCATCCTCCCCTGCACAGGGTTATTCCTGGGATTTAAGGAATGCGTGCGTTATATTGCCATGAAAAGGGGCACTGTACTGAATTTACACACGGGGAGGTTACAGGGATGAGGGCCTTATATCTCCGACAATGTTACAGGGGTGACAACAGCAAAAAACTTTGATCAATCCCAGAGTACAAACGCAGGTTTATATTCTTGCCATCTGGCAGAGTATCATGTTAAGGGCTGTGCAGACAACAGTGGCTGCTACTACACAGTGTACCAATAAAAGCTGAATGGATCTACAATAAAGCAGACTTTTGAAATAGCTGTGAAAGGAAAATCTAGGCCACTAAGTGCTGTTAGAAACAATGTCTCTATATTTTTTTTTCCCTTCTCTAGCTATTCTCCTCTGTCTTGCTTCTGCTCTTGGGATACTTCTTCCCTTCCTTTTCCCAGCCCCAGTGGCTGCACAGAGAGCTATCAAGTGAAATGCTGAACCTAAACTAAAGGTTGGGTTCATTTAACAAGTATTAAACGGCGGACGGGAGGGGCAGGGTAGCACATGCCTTCACAGCTGAGGCCAATATCCCTCTGTAAATGGTGAAGCGTAGCATCCCCACGAATGGAGAAGGGAGTGTAGTCCCTCCTTTCCTACCAGTTTCAGTACAGACGAACTCTTATTTTACTCACGAGTTCACCACAGCTTAAAGGTGTTTCCAAATCTAGTAGCAAAGTCAGGAAGAGACTGCTTCCATCCCATTTCCCAGCAGCGTGTTTCAAAACAAAGGCCACAGGTCCTGAGCTATCTAAATTCACAGGTCACAGATCTTAAGACAAAACATGCTTTGTGCCTTTCTTCACTAGCCGTGTAGGCAATCTGAGCCACCAAATCATCACACTTGTTGCATGTGGACAGACACAAACACGTCAGTGATAATGTATACTCTCCAGTGCCACCCCAGCAAAAATATCACAGTAAACACTGCATCAACTAAGGGCCCCCCTTCTCTCTTATTTGCGTATGTATTTCTCATTACAACGATTAGGAATATTAGCCAGCAATTAGATGGAAGAAAAATTAAAAGTGTAGCATGGGAATTAGATCTCATTGTTACTAAATTTTCCTATCAGGAAATACAATGGTCTCAGAAGGGAAGCAATGGAAACTCTCACTCGAAACAACTGAACAGGTTGCTAAACCAGGCACTGTGGGGAACAGCCCTGACCTGGCAGGAAGACCCAATAGCCCCATTCTTCCTCTTTGGCATCTGTGGTCCTACAATTGCTCAGTCATTTCAATAAATCCTTCAGCTCCTCTATCAGATTTCACTTTTTATAGGCTTAATTCTCAAAAGAACTCATTGCCCAGCATTCAGATGAACTTTTCATCTTCAATTGCAGCTCTGAGCTCACCAGACATGCTCAGCGCTCAACAGGCTGTCTTCGGAAAGTCCCAGATGAGCCTGCATTACTTTGCCAAGACTCTGAAGTACTACGGCTACATTCGATGGATGCCTGACTCTTCAACAGGAGGAAACGTTTGCTTGATGCTCTTATGGATGTTTACACTTTCAAATGAGCTAGACACTATTTTCTCAAAGTAACTTGACACATCTAAAGAACTTCTCCAGGAAAGATATTTGAGTATCTCTGACATCTGCGTTACCACGGACACTCTGGTATTAACCATCCCCCTTATCTCACTATATTTTTGTTGATAGCTGAACTATGCAATGCAGTGGTTCTGGCATCCCAGCAATGGCTAGTTATCAGGAGCAAGAAAGCACGAGGTCTGGGAACTCACTGAAAACATTCAGAGGCGATACGTGAGGGACTAGGAGAGATTAGACAGAGTTTGCTGGGGCTCCAGGAATTCCTGCAATTCAGGAGTTACATGGTGAGATTTTCTTTTTTGTACGGCACAGCAGCAAGCAGGAAGATGGAATTTCTATTTCTCTTAAAGTTATTTTCCCAAATCTTTCAGATATACACAGCTTTTCCTGCTTTTTCTCCACTGTGTCAAGCAGCTGGGATACCCAGGGCAAGTCATCGAAGTAACAACCTTGATGCCAACTGGAGAGGCTTGCTGGGCTCTCATTTTACCAGGAACTACATTTTGGAGTCTAACTGACAACATCCACAGCTGCCTCCCTAGCAACTCACCACTTAGGTCTAATTAGTATGAGCTAATTAGTTTCAGGCAAAGAATGCTTAAAAAATAATCTGAGTGTGCAAGGTCAGCCACTCTAGGTTTTATTCAACATACTTTTTTTTTTCCTGTGCTGCTGAAACAGAGCCCGGGAAGATGACGTAAGGCACCTAAACCAAGCAGATGCTGGAGATGCAGAAAGTCAAGTGCTCAAACACACTACCATGCTTAAAGTTGCAACTTCAAAGCTAAATGCTTCTGACGTAACAGGCATCTAAAACGTAGAGGTTCGATGGGCAATGCTAATTATCCTAAAAGCTCTTCTCTTTTTCCCATCCAGCCCATACCTGGGTTCTTGGTCTGCCCAGGGAAACAACAAAAAAGCAATCCAGCAGAAGACAGATGTGCCAACAACAAGGTCTTGCAAGAGCTGTGGCTGCTTTTATTTGCCACTCAGCTCCTGCCCAGTCATGGGGCAGCTGTGAAAACAAGGCTGCTGGAAAGCACCAAGTGAAGCCTGAATGGAAATGCCGACACAACCCCAAAGAAATAGCAGCCAATCTCAGCCACAGGCGCTACGGTGGGAGCTTTCTTGCACTGTTGTTGTTTTTCCCTAAAATAGCCTGTTAGATACAGAGAGACAGTGATTAGTTAAGTGCCATCTCCTCTGATAGAGGTTTGCCCATTATCTGCTCCTGACACCTAATATCTAATTGCACTGAAATGTCCCAGCAGGACAGCCTGTTCTAAGGGGCACTGAATAGACTGACTGTGGGAAAAAAAAAGAAAAAGAAAAAAATCTTGCTGGTGCATCCAAGAAATGAAAAGGCTGCACTCCAGCGGGGTTAGGATGTCAGCATGGGGATTTCAACAGCAAGAGAGCAAAAGATTAGTTCTGGGAAGGGGTGGCTGTCTCTCAGAGGAGCACCCAGGTCCATACTGTTGGGTTTGGTAAGGTTTTCTGCCCACAAAACTAGCCTCTGCCAATGAGGCCTGGGCTCTTCCCTCTTTCCTTCTTGCTTATAACATATCACTTCAAGGACATCAGTGAGATCAGAGGCTCTTTGTGCTCAAGGGAGAGACAGCCTTTGCATCTCCATGCTTAAAACCTGCACAGAATGAGCAATGGGAAAGAGGGAGCATTATCAAGGGGTTTATTCTTGCTTTCTTGGTTTAGGGAATTTTATTATTTGTTTTTTAAACTTGATCATTTCACTGATCCTATTTACCAAGCAAACACGTGAACAACCTGACCAGCACAGTTGGCAGAGCAGCACAGCAAGGTGCAGGAACAGGTAACTGGAGATGGAAAGGTGGGAGTAAGGACCATGCTTGGACAAAAAGCCTGAAGTACACAATGCAACACAGGGAGCTTTTGGCGGAGCCCAGTTTTCCCAGGCTTCAAACAAGAAGCATGAGATCCACTTGCCTTTCTCTTACTTAGTAACTGAGGAACCAGTTTCAGTGATGCAAGAGCTTGTATATTGAGGCCTGTGGGTTTTGGCACTGACACAAGCCATCGTGTCCCTGAATACAGGACTGAGTTCACCATAAGCATGACATCGCTTCAGTGTTTGTTGTAAACTGAACAAGAAGGTATCAATTGTTTGAGAGCCTCATGATGTCCACATTGGACAAGAGAAAAGTCATTAATCATTAAAATGAAGTAAAAAAAAAAGATTTTGGAGTCTCTCCCTGCTAACTATTTTTGGCTATTAGATTTGTATTCCATCTTGTCTCTCCTCCTAACAAAGTGCTGTTGGGTTACAATGTGTAGAAAGTATGCAAAATGCCTAAAGACCAGGAACAAGGCAAAAGTTTGTGAATTTAGTTGCCGTGCTTTGTGGATAGCACATCAACAAAGCAACAGCCACAATGCATCCACAATAGTCATAATACAGCAAAAAAGTATTCACTGTCCCCAAAAGCTGTGACATACCTCTCCACCCTGTGTCATGCATGTCACATGGCTCTGATGTCATCCAATGCTAATACACTTCATTCAGGGATGTTGGTTTAATTGGCTTTGAAGTCAGTCTGGAAGCATCTCAATTATCCCATGTTGGGAACGTTCAAGATGCATTAGATTGTAACTCTGTCAAAGATCTGTGCAACCATTCTATAGCTGTAAACTCACTCTGAGCCCTTCAATGTAGGGGTAGTGTTTGAGTATGGGTCCAGAATTGGTTTGTTCAGGTTTTAAAATTTGAGTTGTAATCATAGGCTGTAGATGTAATTAGGCAGCAGAATATATTTCCTTGATGCTGGAATCCTCTAGACAGCTCTGATCAGATTCATTCCATCCAGAGGAGCATAAAAAGGCTTCCAAACATTAGCACACACTGCTGTAACATCATTGCTGCTCTCATGACCACCACGCTAAATGCAACCTGCCTCACAAAACAGACCTCTCTGATCACACAGTCCAAATCCAAAACCAAGAAGGGATTAAGCGTGGGTTTGGATTTAATCAAAACCTTTTATCCATGTAAAAATTAAGATGAAGATGTAACAAATAATGCTGCCATTCAGAAGGATCTCAAAAAGTTGCAGAAATGGGCAAATCAAAACCTTACCAAGCTCAACAAAGGGAAACTGCTGAATCCTGTATCTGGGTACCAAGACAGGCTGCAGTGTCATCTTGGAGATATTCACAAGACTCGACACAACACCGAACAACTGTTGTGACTGAGAACTATTCTAATTGTCCCTTCTTTGAGGAGGGAATTTGGGCTACATGATCTCCAGAGGTCCCTTCCCACCTCAGCCATTCTGTGACTCTCTCAAGTTCTCATAGAATGTATGGAGAGTAGGCAAATGCTCTGGGGCATTAAAGTACATGAAAAAAAAAAAGCATAATAGACACCAAGACTGCCTATTAGCCATTGTACCTTCAAGTAAAAGGTGATCTTCACAGTGATGAATGTTGTCATGATGGACACTGGAAGGAAGATTGTATGTCTTCAAGAGCACAACAGGTAACGTACAGATGTATCCTGCACTAACTGATGCCAAATACGAAGCTGCCTTCTCTCTCCATTTTACTTTTATTTCAGCTCTTATTTAGCAATGAGGTTACAAGTATCTCATCGTTCCAAGGTGCATTCAATCCCAGATCAGAAATTTGAATCTGGAGCTTCCTATCCAAATCAGCAACTCAAGATGAGGAGCACCACCTTGTCTTGCTCTTCCTCTCATTTGGCTTCTCTCTTGGGACCATTCTGATTAAATTTTGATCATACTTCCACATCTTCTCAAGTAGATGGGTTTCAACAAAAGTGCAAAAATGATTTCAGGAATGCTCTATTTTCCTCAAATGTTCCCATCACCTCTAATAGTGACTTCACTTTTTCTACATGGGCACTACACGAGTCCAGCTGCAATGTGTGTTGTGTAAACCTGATGTGACCCTGCTGAAGTCAGCAGATACGGACAAGATTTGCACAACTTTTCTGAAATGAGAATTTTTTCTATTTATAACATACTTCCTTGCTAAAAAAATAGTCTAAAATGGAATTCACTTTTTCAGTAAATGCTTTTAAATAAATGAAACAAAAAAAAAACTCCATCAAATACTATGAAAACCCCCTATTTAAGAGCAAAAAATAGCATATAGGCCAAGTTTTGTTGTTATGCTGACATAAAGCTGGAGTCATCCTGATCTCATCATTAACATGAGTACATCTTTGCTCTAATTTAAACAGACAACATAAAGCTGTTCTCACGCAAGTAATACATACATCTGCCAGAAATTGGTGGGACTTCAGCTCAATTTGACAGCTAAATATACCATCAGACAAGTATTGATGATAAATAAAGATAATGGATGGGAAACTTATGTTCAGCAGCCTAAGAAATCCCTAAATAGGGAAAGAAATTCTCTGACTAGGGAAAGACAGGCAGACAGACATACAAAATCTGTCAGCACAGGGAAAGAAACCACTAATTGCTTTGCATGCAATTTTCCTCTTGTTTTACAAAAAACCTGTAAGAATGCTTAAAATAGTGTTAAGCTATAGCTATAGTTCCCTCTTGAGCACAGCAATGCTATATCCAGGCATGTCTCAGGTGGCAAACAGGACACCAACAGCACCCCCATATTTAGATTTTCCTCACATTAATCAGATGACTTTCCTGTTGACTTAACTCCCCTTTCTTTAATGCCTCCAGGGTTGATCTTTCCAACATAAGTCCTATTCATATTTAATCTCTACCTCTATTTAACTTGTCAAGGCTCTAATAAATGAGGAGAGCACTCTCGGCTGAAGGTTTTCCTCTGATCTGCCCTGGTAAAATAGGTACACGGAAGTGGGCATACACTTCAAATGACACAGCTCATGTCTCAAAGGACACAGGACTGCAGCCAGCAGTGGGGCTTGGAGGCACCTGTTCTCATCATAGTTCTGGAAAGGGCCATTTTAGGCAGCCAACCCACCTAATTTTTGAGGACCAGAGACTGATTCCACCTCCGTGACCTGAGTGAAGCTCTTTTGTCTCTGAGGTTTCAATCAGCAGTGGAACTTCTGCTGGAGACAAGGGGTAAATCCAACAAACACCCTTTCAATGAAATCATAGGACACCTGAGGAACAAGGTGAATGAGCTGCAAGCACCAGAAAACAAAGGTCTAACTGCTGTCTATCAGAAATCCTGAAAACACATCTGAAAACAGGCTCTGTACCAGCTCACCTCATCAGCAAGACCTTCCCTCCTCTCGAAGCCCTGCTCCTCTGCCCTCACCCACCAGCACCGGCCATCCAAATGGACATCAGGCCCATGGGCCACTTCAGGAGCTCTCTGACACCAGGCCCTATCTACCATATCATGCCATACCTGCCACGTCATGCCTGACCCACCATCCTGCAGCCTACCTTCTACATTGTGCATCACCCAACATGCTATACCCTACCCACCAAGTTGTGCCTCACTCACCACACCTCATCATGGAGGACAAAACACCAATCCTTCTCTGCCACTGTTTCCTTTCTCCACCCTCCACGACAGAAAGGATTTATCTAAATAAAAATCACCTTCAAAGCAAACAGGCATACATCTCCTGGATGACAAGAAAAAGAGGGCAGCAATCTTTTCACTCATGCTGTTCAGACACTTGGTCAAAGAGTACTATCTCAAACCCAGCCCCTTCCTCAGCCCTCAGACAAACATGGCTTCCCACTTGACTTGCTGTTTAAAAACCAACCCAAGATCTGGATGCAGCCACTTCATTTTAACAGATTAATGGGGCCATGAGCAGGCGGGTGGTGTTTCCCCTCTGCTCTGTCAGTGCCTGCTGCCAAGCGCCAGGCTCCCCATGTTGGATCTGCCAGGGCCTCCATGTAGGACCACTCCATCTGTTAACACACAGCTTAGTCTTATTTTTTAAGTTGAGGAGGAGCCTTTCTGTAAACAGATTAAACACTGTGATTCCGAGGGAGTCGCAGTTCAGCTGTGGGTATACATTGTACAAATTTTAGATTTTATTGCATTTACACATCCCCTCTGAGCTCACTCTACCAGAATAGCTCTTTATCTGCAGACTCGGCTTTGCTGACCTGAGCTGAACGCGGAGCTCATACTGAGGCAGACAACACTACAGCGAGATTATTTGACTCCATGTCTTGTGTCCTGCCAGCAAACCCGCTCCCTTGGAAGCCCACAGCCTCCCCAGCCTGCCAGGCAGGGCACAGACAGCCTCCTGTTGCCTGCAGATAGGCAGGAGACAAGCATTTTGCTTCACTTAGGATTTCAGGAATTTCAAAATCCCGCTTGACATTGAGCAGCAGCAAAACCTAAAGTGTGGAAATTGTCTTAAAGGTAAACCCTTATTTTCAAGAGGATTGTTCAGGTCTGAAGGTCAGCAAACTGCTCCGTGAGTCAGTTTGTTCCAATAGAACTGCATTTTTTTTTTTGCTGGGAAACAGCTTTTTCAAACTTTTTCCTCCTATATATCAGAGCTAATATAATTATGGAAAAGAGCGAGTATTTGTCATTCTGCTGCATCTACCACAGTCGTTTACGGTGATGCAAAATGAGTTAATGCACAGTGGGGTTTTACATCACAACTGTCATAGCAGCTGCCCAAGGTCCCAGGCAGGTCAGAAGCCTGACCAAATGAGGAGCAGCACAAATGAGAGAGCACATCCAAACAGAGTAATAGGGCAGAAAGCATGAAGATGAACAAAGCAATGAAATGAATCACAGCAAGCTGATTGCAGAGGCAGGAACACAGCCCCCAAAAGGGCAGCCCACACCTCCCTTCCCACTGGTTTGCACAACTGTAAATGATCAGACACTCCAAATTCACTCACTGTACAGGGAAACGTGGCTTTAGGGCACATTGATCCAAAGGTATGTGCCAGAGGCCTCCTCCTTACAGCCCATCTGCACTCTTGCTTCAGCAGCAAACAAGGTCCAAATGTCTCTATTGATAGATGGTGACATCGTTTAATACTGTTGCTTGCTTATTGAACCTGGCCAAGAAACTCTACAGCTATTTGGTGCAGCTTTGGGATGTCGGGGAAGAGTCCAGCCCTCTCAGGATTTAGCTGTACCACAGAATGAGAAGAATGGGGAGGACTATGGTGGGATAGAGGAAAAGTAATATCCAAGAGAAGAAGGAAAAAAAAGAAATCGCCTGGGTGATAAAACCCAAGGTCAAAATGCAAGCTGGTTTTAACATCCAGAAGCAACTCAAAAAAACCCACAGGGACGTGGACAGACATTTATGCCATCCTTGTGTGAACACTGGGCAGCTCTATGCATCTCTATGAAAGCTGTAAACACGTGAAGGGCTGAAGTGACAATTTCCAAGTAGATGGGAAGAACTTCAACTCCAGCAGGCGCAGTCTCTTAGCAATTTGTATTTTATATGCTCATGTTGCACCCTAGAAGGCATAGAAACCATAGAAGCATCACATTCCTTTTGACACGTCTAACAAAGACAGTGCAGTGATGAGATGATATCACTTCTCAGGTAAGTTGCAGCCTGCAGAGGGGCTGGAAGGGCAACATGTGGGGCTCCACCAGCTTGAAATTCCTACGGTTGTTGGTGCACACTGAAAAAGTGGTTGCTATGGAAGAGCTCTGATTAAAAAAGACTAGCAATTGCATTACAACCTGAAGACATACATGGTTGAAGTCTAGAGAAAATCTAGTCTGGGAACACTGGAAGATAATCAATTTGAGGCTCAAAGGACATCTTGGTGAGTACTTGGTGGGCAATATTTTGTTGCCAATCAAAAACCCATTGCTTTTAAATATCCCTCTCAGGGAACAACTTCATCCACACCATCCTTGAAGAGCATCCACACACATGGCATCTTCCCACCAGTACCTACTCAGCAAGGACCATGAGTAAGCAGATGCCTTCCCTATGTCTGCTTGAGCATGACCTGGCAAAGGGTTTGGAGGGCTGCAGAGGGGATGCCCTCCCCAGGCATTGCAGATGTGCACGTGGCCTGTGCATTTACAGGCAACCATTTTGGCTCTGTAGTTTCTGAAAGCAGCTTTTAGGGGCTGACACTAAAAGGGAACCATGAGGTTACAGAGGGCTTGTAGACAGCCACAGGCAGTCCCACCAGAGCTGAAACTGTGGACTCCTCAAACAGTATACAGAAATTCTCCAGAATCCTCAAAATCCCATTACAAAGTGCTGGCTCCTTTGTGTCCCTTTAGATTCAGATGAGGAGAACAGGCATCAAATCCACAGCAAATCCGTGGTTTAGGACTCCAGTTAACAAAGGAGGCTTTGCCTTCCTTATTTTTATATTCCAGCCATACATAAACAGATAAATAATCTGCTTTAGAGGACTTAAAGCCTTGCTGTCAATGTTAAGGTGCTTAGCCAATGCCATCAGCCTCTGTTCATCAGGTCTGATGTACTAAGTTGACTTTTTTCATATATTTTTTTCCTCCCAGATGTCTTAGAAATGGAGAGAGCAACACAGAAGGGAAAGCTGAGGTTGCTTTGAAATAACTGCTTGCAATTAGGGAAGGGAGGGATACATTTCTGGCTCAGACTAGCAAGAGTGGGTTATGACAGAGGGAACCTTTCACTGCGAGCCCTTGCATTTCGTCAGCACATGAACACTTCACTTGGTGCACTGTCCAGCGCAATTCTGACCATTAAAGCAATAGCACTTTCAGCACTGCTTCCCTTGAGAGGCTGCCCCATAAGCTCAAATGACTGCAGCTATTTACACTGTCTATCTTTACCCTCCTGTGCAGCTAATGGACAGAGTAGACACAACTCAGAGTCCTCACTTAGACACCTAAATTTGGTGCCTACAGTTAGATGATACCCCCCACTTTATCACACACTCCTTTTTAGACTGTCAGACTGGTGCTAACAAACCTGAGCATCCACAAAACAGAGCGTCTCTCATTTTAGGATTATATTACCCCAGGAACAAATAGCATCAAGCTACAGACTACAGTCCAACTGACTGTTGGCAGTCGGTCTGGGCAGGTTACGAAAGAAAGTTCATCTACTTCATTGCAGTTTCAAACACATTAAAGAGAAAGCTCATATGAAATGCAGGAGCAGTGTCCTGCACTCAAGCACCTGTTTCCGTGCACCCAGGGGCTGATTTGCCACAAGAAAGAGAGGAAGAAAGAAAAGAGCTCTCTGCACGCACACAGCACCTGTCCAAGTGGACAGCTGACCCCAGGCAGTCTCACTGTGACATATTACACACTGGATTTGGGCTGGAAGATGTTGCATCATGATCCGCCTGCAGAAGTAACAGCCCCCATAAAAGCAAGGAGGGGGCTGTGGGTTTCCTGCAAAAATGTAACTAGCAGGAATTAAAATGTAAAGGAAACACCCTCCGGGGTCCTCACATAAGCTGTAAACCTAAGCAAATGTTTTGCCAGGTGCTATTGTGCAGCGCCTGCTGCTAACGCAGCTCTTTGCTGGCAGCTCGCCTGCCTCATCCTCCCGGCACCCTGAGCCCACTGGGCAGGCAGTGCAGAGCTGGGACAGCCAGGAAAGCTATCAGCCAGTGCTGCTGGACCGGGGCTGAGCTGCAACAACCTTGGAGCAGCTGAATGAAGTGCTGTCATTTCCCAGCTGGGAGCGGGAAAGAGCGCAGTGCCGCTTCCTGGTGCTGTTATTTTATTTTGCAGCAGCTTCCCCTTCCCGCTGTCTCAATGTCACAGATTGCTTCACTGCTGTGCAAGGCTCTTGGCGGGGGGAGCGGAGGGGGAAGAGAGAAGTCTGGCAAGTACTTGCCGAGCTGCTAAGCATCCCTGATGCCCCACTTGGTGGGCAGGAACCAGAGCCTGGAAGGGACAGGTGGGAAATCCATCTTTCAGGAGTTATCCACCTGCCAAGGTCTGCGAACACCTGAGGATCCTGCTTGCAACTCCCATCTCTCTCACCCCTACACACTCCAGCTTGGGATGTCATGCTGACTCAGGAAACACAAGCCCAGGGCTGCTTTTTGGAGCCTGTCAGCAGCGCTCTTTTGTCAAGCAGAGGCCTTCCTGTCAAGTGATACAAAGTGCTCGCTCTCCTTTTCCCTTTGGGAGCTGCGCAGGCTTCCTCCCAAAGCAGCCCCAGACTTTGGCAGCCCAAAGGGAGCAGGGCAGCTGGCAGGATGCCTGTGCCTCCAGCAGGGACACGGCTCAGTGCAGCCCCACAGAGCACTGCCACGCATGCGAGGGGCCTAGGAAGGGAAAAATCTGGGGGACCAGGCTGGAGAACAGCACAGATCACTGGTCAGGAGGATCAGATGCACCTCAGAAAAATCTGTTCTCAGAAAGAGGGGTGAAGTGCTGAAACAGGCTGCCCATGAAAGTGGTGGGAGTTACCATCCCCGGAGGTGTTCAAGAAGCGTGGAGATGTGGTGTTGAAGCATGGAGATGTGGTGTTGAGGAACTGATTAGTGGGTGTAGTGGGGATGGGTTGGGGTTGGAGTAGATGATCTTACATATCTTTTCCACCCTTAACGACTCCATGATTGCTTCAGAGTAAAGCTAATCCCACCTGCCCAGGGTTAATGCCTCCTGTGCAAGGGAATGATGTACTGCATGGCTTCTGGAACACCATGAGCCCAAATGGGAAAAGTAGCAGCAGGGCAATCCAAAAGCAATAGATGCTACTTTCTCATGCTTTCTAACCTGTCTGTCTTTGAACTTTGAACTATAGGCATGCAGAAAAAGGGAGGCTATATTTAATCCATTCCGAACAAGTGATGCAGCCATATGACTTCATATCCCCTAACCTGCAGAAAGCTCCTTCCCTCAGTAAGCTGTCTGATCAAGGCTGATGGAAGCACAGAACTAACACAATAACTAAGAATAAGACAAAAGAGTCAAGGCATGACTTCAAAGATGCTACAGTTAAAGCAGCAATGAGAACATAAAACTCTTTAGCATATGTTAGAATCTCCTTTCTACAGAACATCCTTGTCACCATTTATCTCTATTAAGCATTCTGAGACCTATCCACTGCAAGGTGCAATACAGGGCTTTAATAGACAAAACTAATAGAAGATCCTATGAATTACATGCATCGCAGCATCAAGACAGGAGAGTGACAAGAATTACAGAATCACTGAGATTGCAGAAGACCTCTAAGACCATCTAGTCCAATCATCAACCCATCCCCAGCATGCCAACTAATTACACCACATCTCCACCTTTCATGAACACCTCCAGGGATGTCAACTCCAGGGATGCATATAACTTCCAGACACCTATCCAGGAATGGTTGAAATCCCAGCCCACATTTAACTCATTTTGCCTCATCCGGCATCCACAAGAGACAACTACAAGAGGAAAGAAGGGCTGGAGTTGCTCAGCATTGGCCTGAATTGCTACTGAAGCTGAAGTTGGTTTTAACTTGGGTCAGATTATTACAACTGTTTACAGCAGCACTAAGTGGGAGCCAGAGCAGGGCTGAGGTGTGGTCACAGGAAGCAGGCAGGTTGAAGCACTTCTCTTAGCAGTGGTACTGTCTTGTGAAGGCTGAAAGTACCAGTGACAGATGTGCAACCACACTGCCAGTGCTGAGCTGAAGAACAAAAGCCATTTGGTAGCACACAGCAGTGCTTTGCAGTGACTGAAGCCAGGAGGTATTCACCACCACATGGCCCCATAGTTTGAAGAAGCATTTAACCAGCAGGTTGCATTAAATCCCATGTCAACATGCAGCTTTCGGATTAGAGGTTTGGATTGAACAAGTGTAACCCTCCACTAATCTCCAGGGTGATGGGGTAAAACACCATCCTCGCATCCCTCCAGGCACAAAGGAAACCCTTTAGTCCTCACTTCTTTTTCACCCCTCTTAAAGTGATGGCATTCCTCACCAGCTGTAATCAGCACATCCTCCCAAACTGCTATGTAATAGTCACACCAAACTGCAGCATTACTTACTTTGAGTTATTATGTGCAATAATTGCAAGCCACTGCAGACCAGGTCTGCCAGATTCCAAGAGGCTTTCTGCAAGGACATTGACTCAATCCCCACTTTCCATGGACTCCTAACTACATGCCTGAGAGATGGACTGCATTTCTCTCCGTCGCATCCACCCCCACCTCCACCTAATTTCATGCTTGGACTGTGACTGCACTAACAGGGCATATCTAGTTTCTCCCTCATATGCTGATTAAACCGACATGGTGCTTTGCACAGTCTTTCACAGACTCCTTATCTCAGTAACAAGAGGGAGGAAAATGCACAAGGACAACTCTGAGCAAAGCAGCACGGTCTCCCTTTCTGGCACTGGCAAAAGTCTCTCTGGGAAATGGCACACAGCCTCTATCTGGAAACTGGGAGAGAAAAGCTATGATGGCTCATTGGCTCATTAGGGCTGGACAGTGTCAGTAAAGGGGAAATTCTGGAGATCTGTTTAACAACGTTCTCCAACACTGTGGCACTAAAGCTGAGTTCTGCTACTTTACATCAGTCCACAACTCATTAGATCAGTTTTAACAGAATGATTTCTCCTAATATTACATTTTTGCCTGCTAGGCTTTGGGGTTGTTGAGTGCACTTTATCATAAAGTGCCTATGGAACTTTCCTGGAGAAACAACTTTGTCTTAGGAATGAAAAAATACTTTAAAAAGTGAGTCAAGAATTTTCATCTAATCCCAATTCCTTGGTTTTTAAAATTATCACAAAAACAGGACAAAACAGGCCTAAATAATTTGAAAGGAAATAACCACCATACTGGGATATATTGGTGGCAGCACCATGGGTAGAGGTGGGGCTAAGAAACAGCTCTACAAACTTCAGGGACTTGAGTTGCTCTAAACATGGGATTGCTGTGGCAGCACAGGATGCTACAGGTCATCTATATGGGGCTGGCAGATAGGATGCTGTGAGATGTCTAAAATCCTGTAGAATAGCAGGGCCTTTTGGTAACAGCCCCACGTATCACTTATCTGTGTTTGGGAAACCAAATCCATCATTGCCTAGGTTTCTATGATACAGCTGCCTACAACCAAACTATTCCCCTTCAGTTCCCTTTACTGCAGGTATAGAGAGCCCTCTGACCATCTCATGACAATGCAGGCACTTCAGACAGGTCTCCTAGCTCACACTTACTCCACAAGGAACCCATTTGACAGGCTCTTCAGGCGTCAATACACAAATGAGTGCAGGGTCTGTAAAATAAGGGTAGCCACAAATCAAAGCCCTCCTCAACCCTATGATCCAAAGTTCTAAAAGACCTCTGAAAAATGCAAAGACATTAACTTGCCTTTCCCTTCTGCCTGCTTCTTGCACTCTAACCAGATACAAAACTGCTCTGGTACAAAAAGACAGACATTTCACTCCTAATGGACTTGTGAAGCACTCACAGGTCCTTTCAGCTCATGCTAAAACCATTCAACATCTTTACACATTCATTGGTTTCTCAGAGGAGCCAGCCCAGCATCTCCAAAACAGAAATATCACAGCACAGTGCAAGTATAAAACAAAGATTGTTTCCAACCCACAGGTTAGAGGCTTCGCTTAAAGAACCTCCAGACCCATTACAAACATATCTGCTGTATCCAAATCCCCTTGCCACAAGCATTGCAAAAATGGCAGCACCTGGGAGAGGAACCAGGGGAGCATGCTTATTCTACTGTCACACAACTACAGGTTACATTTCGGCAGTTTAAAACAGCCTATTCCAGGAGGAAATATCTTTGTTTGGTGTGGCTTTTTTTTTCTTCCTGATGGGACTAAAGAATTGCAGCTGATATCACCACTGAATGGAGCAAGGCCAGGTGGGTTATCATTCCAGATAGCCAGTGTGCTGTAAGTGCTTTTACACACACACACACGCGCACACACACACACACACAGTTTGGCTGGGCTGGTTAAAACACTGCAGCACTTATTGCTCCTTGAGGCTTATGAGTTCACTTCTAGGCTCCAGGCCAGCTTTGAAATCACATAACCCACACAAGCAGCATAGGTTATAAGGAGATGTTTGTCAGGGAAAAAAAAAAAAAAAAAAAGAAAGACAGTTTCTGAGTGCCATTCCCTGCAGGACATATCTCAGCAACCCCAACACCAAGATAGTAACTAGTCAACACTTTGGGGACTACCCTAAGTGAGGTCAGCCAAGACGTGACTGCCCACCACGAGTGAGATGGCCACCATACTGGGAAGAAAGGAGAAAGCTCCTTCTAGGTCTGACTCATTTCTGTAGAGAAGTACAGAAATTCTGAGTCATTACTCTAGCACTTTTATATCAACTGAAAGGGCCAAAGAGCCAAAAAAGGGCCATATATCATTTATGCTGACTAGGAAAGATAGGTTTTTTTAATGGGTAGGTACTTTCCAAGAACCCCATTGCAAATACCTGTACAAGGAGCAGGAGGAGAATGCCAGGTAATCAGAGCAAAGCATCTTCATGGAATAATAGTGGATGGCACTACATAGGCCAGGACACCTCATTTACAGATATGTCTCTAAAGGAGATTGCAGTCATGGGTCTCTTTCACACACACAAGTTGGGCAATCAGCGAGGTGGAGAAACATCTTTAAGAACTTAGTATTGATCTTCCCACAGAACAAACTCCTTTCTGCAAATCCCAGTGGGTATGTAGTCATACTGGCCCTTCACAAACCCAGCCCATTTGCATCCTCCCACTGCAGCACCTGGACTTTGGCCTCAGTTGGATCACAGTGGGGAGAGAACCATGTCTGAAGCATCAAGAGCAATTAGAAAGCTTTGCCAGGCCTAATTCTGACCCCTCACAAGAGCATGCTACCACCAAGGAAGCCAATGGGACCTTGGCACAACACATGGATTCAGAATTTAGGCTGAAAACATGCAAAATGAACTCCTAATGCAATATAAGTGAGTTTTTCTTCATGCTGGTTATAACACGCTTTTAATATCATCAGGTTTCCATTCCCTGACAGTCATTTTTTCTTCTTCTTCTGTTTTAATTTTTTGCTGTTTAGAGGTAGCTCATTATTTGGGGAAAGCAAGGGGTTATGTTTTTTTCCAATTAAATCGTGGCAGCGGTGTGCGGAGAAGCACAGCACTTCCCCTCTCTCACCGGGTAAGCTGCAGCACAAAAGCTCAGGGCTGATCTCACATCCTCTTCAACAATTAAAAGTCAAGGCCAGCAGCACAGCCAAAACTTGACACGCTCTTTAGAGAACAAAGGTCACAGGATTGAAGTCTTCACTCCCCGCTTTGGCTGAAGCAGCATGAAACATCCTCTTCAAAACCTAAGGCAGTTGAATCTTTATCAGGTGATGATGGCTTTTTGAAGAATAAAGATGACTGACCTCTGTGCCTTCCCTCCTACTGCTCCACAAGAAACCTTCAAGCCATCTAATTAGTATGAATCATTTTCCAGTAAGTGCTCCTGCCCCATGATGGCCTCATCAGACACTAGGTCCAGAGATAATGCTCCTGTTGTCCGTGTCAGCAGCAGGGCCAATGCCAGGCATGATGGCTGAAGCAAGCCAGAAGCAGGACAGACCCAGGCTAAGGTTGGACCGGGCTCCATGATGAGCAGACAGGCTCACGAGGTCATTGCAAAGCTGCCAATGGGACCTCCACACAGCTGCAGGCCAAAGGACGTAGGACTGGAGAGGACAACAAACGAGCAGGAAACGTGCCAAAGAAATGTCATCAGAACCCTCAACACTCCTGACACTTCTGCATAAATCGCATTTTTTGGAAGATTAAATAAAATAAAAAAGTCATTACGTGGTTAAATGGCTAATTTCACGGCCGGGCTCATAAAGCTGACAGGAGCCCTGCGTGCAGGCCACGTCCAAGCCTGACAGCACCAACACCCTCCTGAGAAATGAGGCTTCACTAAATAATTCTGTTTTGGCTAATTTAAAACTAATCCACACAGCACATTGCTTGGTCTGCCCATGAGCCTCGCTCCTGAAAGAGCCCAAAACTTAAACGTGCAGCACAGAACTCAGTCATCTTTTTTGTCCATTACACCAGGCTAGGACTTACAGCCATCACAGAGAGTTTGGGAGGCCTTTCTGGATTCTTGCCTCTTGCCAAAGCCCTTGGTTCAGCACACTTAAATCCTTAACTGAAACCCCAACCAATTCAGAAGTAGCCTTCAGACTCAGGACATTTTGTGACAGTGATGAACAAGGCCTAATGTGGTCCCAAATCCTCCTTCCCTGCTCAAGGCAAAAACAACCTGTGAGGAAAAGCTACAATGGCGGACAGAAATTACCTTGGGGTTCATACAATTCAACTACGAGCTATGAAGGACTTCTTCCTTCCTACCACCTCAGATAGGGCCTGGAAGTGTCTGAACTTTTCCAAACTTAGGTGCAAACTGCAAAGAGCAAGCAACCCCTCCCACTGCCACCTCAAGAATGCTTTGATTTAACTGTCAACTCTGAGCAGGCACGTGGCTTGTGCTTTGCTCAAATACATTTCTAGTTTGTGACATTTGTTTCCATATGAACCTCACTGGGAGAAGCCAGAGGACAGAAAAGCAGACTACGGGTTCAAGGAACTCCAACTTCAAGCAAAACTGAGAAAAACGTCAAGATGACATTTTCTTATCCTTTAAGTGTTATTGCTCTCCAGGTATTGACATTGTAAAAAGGAAGATTTAAGTCATTAATTATAGAATGATAGAAGCATGTGAGTGGGGAGGGATCTTTATAGGCCATCTATAGCCCAACACCCCTGCAGTGAACATGGACACCTATGGCTCCACTGGGTGCTGACCTTGGGTGTCTCCAAGGATGGGGCATCCACCACCTCTCTGGGCAACCTGTTTCAGTGCCTCACTACCTTTACTGTAAAAGAACAAAAACAAACAAAAAAAACCAACTTCCTTATATTCAGTCTAAACCTCTCTTCTTTTAGTTTGAAAACATTTCCTCTTTTCCTATCACAACAGACCCTGCTAAACGATCTGTCAGCTTCTTTCTGATAGAACCCCTTCAGATATTAAAATGCACAAGCCTTCTCTTCTCCAGGCTGAACAGCCAAACTCTCTCAGCCTGTCTTTGTAGGGAAAGTGTTCCATCCCTTGGATCATTTAGTAGAATCCAGCAGAAGATGCTTTGTTGCATTATTTTTCAGTTGTGATGAACCTTGCTGGCTCAATGCAGCTAGAGGAGCTGGAATCAGGAGAGGACCTGGGAAGAGAAAGGCCTCCAGAAGGAAACACCCAAAAATATGACTTTTATATGCAACTTCTGCTGACAAATTCTTATTTGTCCTAATAGAGAGAGGGAAGAACTTCCCCTGTGCAATTAATTCCCTGCGTAGCAGAATAAGATGTGCTGCAGAAGCCAGTACTGTCTCTACGTGCCCTTCCGGCTTGAAAACAAACATTTCCAGCCATGTCCTGCAATAAATAAGTACTCTGTTTCATGTTTTGATGTATTCTCCTTTCAGTAAAGGAAAGTCAAAATCTTCATCCAGTACCACTGAGCCAATGGAGCTGTAGTGCCCATGCAGAACTGCTCCTCTCCTCAGCATCCTGTGTTAAATATGGTCCAGAAAGCAAGACATTTAATAAAACACAGGGCAGCTTTGATCAGCTAACCCTAATTTGTACTTTAAATTCCGGTGTAAAACTTAGAATTACAACCCAAATTATCTTCAGTTGTCTTTCATGGAATGCTGAAGAAATTCAAACAGATGGATGCACAGACTAGAATAAATTGTATTTGAACTCTGGCATCAATTGCTTTAATACTCCCAGGATTTCTGTCAAACTTTATCCCTAGAAAAATGGATCCAAGTTTACCAGACATTAATTAATATATAAAATAATTCCCACCTCTTGTAAAGAAACAGCGATTAAAAAAATGAAAATAAAATTGATAAAGAAGTCATAATGGATGAACACACATATGCATTCACCCTGCTACTTACTAACCACGTCTAATAGGAGATAATGGAAGCTGCTTTCAAATGAAACGTCTAAATGGGCCTAGAGCTTGTTTTCTCCAAACTCAGCCAGGCATTACTGCTGCCACAGCCACTTTCAATCAAGCTTTTACTGCAAAGCAAAACAAAGGAAGAAGTTAAATCCATGGGAGATTTCCAATGAATACTTAAAAATCTTTTCATGGGACAGAGTGGGGGAACTCTGTACCAGCAATGACCTCAGAAATCTGGTGAGTTCACTACATTGCAGACTGTTCCCTCTCTCAGCTAGATTTTAATTAGCTAATTCAAGGCTTTGTATGGAGGAGGAAAGAGTATTGCTTAAGCAGCAGAAAGTTCAGCTGAGTTTGCTGTGTGCTCAGAATTTAATACACAAATACCAAGATCCTTTAGGGGATTGTTATTTTACACAGTTAAAAAGTGGACACGCGAACGCTTGGAGATTTTCAGAGGAACACATTCACATCGTGCCCATAGAGGCAGCCACAGCAGCTCATCTTCTGTCAAACACACATTTGTTGGGTTTGCGTGCTACGTGTGTGCCTTCTGATGCAATGGGGATACGTGCATGGGGAGAGGTGCCGCTGAGCTGTACGTCTCTGCGTGCTTCTTGTGCAAACACACAACGTGCACCAGAGGCATTTTCGCTGTCTGCCTGTTTTCCTTCCATAAGCTCTTTTCATTCATCTGAGGAACAAAGCCAGTGGCTGAAAGATTCAGCAAAAGTGCCTTGTTATGCAGAAGAAAGAGATACTTTAACTCAGCTATCAATAAGTTTTGCCCATTTACATGTGTGCGGAACACTTTGAATAAATTACGTTTCCAGGATTTAGCTCCATGACAGCAGCCTAACAAAAGCAGGCTTACAGCACTGGGTGAGGGGAGGGGGCAGAGAGGGAAATGCATTTTGCACGAGATAAAACCCTTTGCAGGACCACGAGGGAAAAACGGGGTGGCGTTTTTCTTTGAAGAGCGTGACTTTCACAACACTTCAGGTCACTTTTCAGACACATTTTCTGCTTTAAAAAGTTGAGTTTGCATCAACTGTTAGAGAGCCCCAAATATGGTCTCTGGATGTACAGATTGGATGATTTTTGCCTGTTCAATTATATACTCAAGAAAAGTATAAACAGTGGTGTAAATGTATGCTGCTTCTGATGTCAGGTGGAAATCTGCCTCTCTGGGGCTCAGGTTTGTCACTTGGAGGACAGATACATGAGGCTGACAGATCAGACAAGTTCCCTATGAGAACGTCTACCGAACACCTCCCCAGCTGAAAGCCTCTGCAGTGCTTTGGTGACAGCAGATTGGGATGGCCAGCCAAAAAGAGCTCAACACTACACAACACCTTCCTCCTTGAAAGCAGTGAAGGCAAACGTGAATTCCTGACCTCCATGATACAAAAACTAAACATGCTGAAAGCAAAAGAAAAAGAAACCACCAATATCCCAGCTATATATATGTGTGTGTGTGTGTGTGTGTGTGTGTGTGTGTGTGTGTGTGTGTGTATATATGTTAAGGAAAGCCTCTTCTTCCAGTTCCCACCAAAAAGAGGTGCTTGACAAATGATATGGGAAAACTTGTGAAAAATTTCTCATCATCCAAAACAGCCTCTCTGCAGTTACCCCCTAAGCTCGTCAAAACCACTGGCAGGTGTGTGTTGATTACTGTGCTCTTAATCTTGTCTGCAGAAGAGGATCCGAGGAATCAGCTTCACTGATTCCAGGAAGAAAAGCTGTAATCCAGCATTTCTCCCCACGAACAACAGACAAGGAATGCCTTCACTTGGCCACTACTAGCCAAAGAAAAATTAACTAAGCATTATAAAATCCCCTTTGGAAGCAGGGGAGAGCTAACAGATGATGCAACTGCTGTCTTATCTCTTCCAGTGCAGATGCTGCAAGGCTGACCCATGGATGGCACGTCCTTCTAAACTGGCCCAAGCAAATCTGCAAGGTCAAGTGCAAGATCCAGTTAACAGACCTACAATGCTAGATGGCAATAACGCACAGTGAAGTTCTCTGCTGCAATAATTACTGATTTCATTAAAGCTTCAGTTGCTACAGTGTTGAAGCAATGTGGAAGTTGTAGTCCAAAAAAAAAAACCCACCTGAACATGCAGCAGAAATAGCCCAAGAACCACAAATTATGTCAAGTATGAATCTGATACCACCCATCCCTGGTGTGAGGACTTGATCCATCACTCTGGAAAGCACCAAGTGAGCCATATTGACTTTTTACTAGAGTATATCTCTGGAAAACGAATGTTTGCAAATTCATTTGTATGCCAGCTGGGAATGGTCATACCCAACCGAACACCATTTTCCTGCACAGTTAGTAGAAGATACTGCACTTGCCAGGAATAATTACTAGTATTGGTATGGCTGTTCCAGAGCAAGTAAAAGCACTTCCAAGTGTGCGCATGCATGCAGATTTGCCATGGCACTTCTTAGAGATCTGACAACATGTAGCAAAGGGTCAACAGTTCTCTCAGGAAGGCTGTGCTGATATCTGCTGCCAGATAACATGCCCTGCAAAGAGACTGACTTATTTTCTAGGCTGATTATCAGTTGTTATTGTAAGTAAAGCAGTACTATGTCAAACACCCCTTCGTTTTGACCTTACCATGGGCAGGACTCACTAAGATCTCGTGGAATGTGAAATAATCATTTATAAAGTCTCTGTGGCAGTGCTAATAAATCATAGAGCTCAACATCTCTTAGCAAAGCAATAAAACTTTACCAAAGACACACCAATAAACTGCACATACAAGAACTTTACCACCCCCAGCCTCTTCCCTCACATTCCAAAAAATGCAGAACAGCAGTGATGGCATTGGCTTCCATCCCTTAATCCCCAAATCCCCAATTACACTGAGGGAGCAGAAGATAACACAGATTTAGGACTTGGAATGAGGCTTCTTCCAGAAGCAGAAGAAAGGTGTTAAATAAACAATCCAGGGTAATGGACTCACAGAAACACCTCTCTGTGCAGGCAGAGAGCATAAAGACTATGAAGTCCTGGCCTCCTGCGTAAGCCCTTAAGAGCTTTGGTAGTACCTGAGCTTTCTGCAAAGAGCTGAATCTCATGGCATAAGGAAAAGTTTTGCCTGTGTAAGGAAATGGGCTGGCTTATACATTAATACTTTACTAACACTTACTGCAGCCTGAGGGTGAGTTCACACTTGTTGGCTTTAAATTAGGGTTACCCCTTCCACTTCTAAGATGACATTCCTAATTTCCACCATCACACACAGAAACTGCTCAACAAGACTACTTCATCTCTAACTTCTGACATACACAGTGGAGGCACTTGAAGGCTGCACTGCCTCCCTTTACAACTCTTGAGAACAAAGAGGTGCTTTCAGGCATGATGCATGTCATTTTAATGCAGGTAAAGAGATTGGGCTGAACAAACCCTACTCCTGCCCCCATTAACAGTAAAAGAGGTCAGGAACTATCAGGATTTCCCCCAAAATTAAGAGAAATGAATCACAACTTCAGTGCAGCAGAGCAGGGATCACTGAAGCTCTGTGCAGAGCACATTTTGTCACTGCTCCCTATCATGGTGGCCATCATGCCCATCTTCTCCCACTCACACAAAGCAGGAACTGCCTTACCGACCTACAGCTAGCCATGGAAAAGGCCACCAAGTCCTTCGTGTGCATCACCAGCCTTGTAACCAAGGACAAAGAGGGAAGTTCTTTCTTCCAGCTCTTCCTCCTGAATTCAGCTACAAATCTTCTGATAGGATGCTTCAAAACAAAAAGTCATGCTTTCAGGGTCACTGTGATATGATGTTATTTTCAGTAAACAGAACTGCTTCAACCTGATTTACTGATTTGTTCTATGTTCTGTCCGTGCTTTGCAAAGAAAACATCATGCAAGATTTCAGGTCAGACCTTTGAGTCCTTCCTACTCTGACACCAGTTCCTGCATGGTGATAAGCGAGCCCCACGGTCAATTAATCTTGGGGAACAAACTGATTATAAGTAGGAAGAACAGTCATCCCTTTTCCAAATACATATGATATTACACACTGAGAAATTAGCTTGTGTGAAGCTCCCAACCACAGCTATAGTGTCTTACTATTGAAGGAGCCAAACATACATTAGTCCTGCTCTCTTGGGCTCAATGGGGATGTCTTGCTGCTCTTCACTAGTGAGAGGAGCACAGAGTGCAGGCAGCAGTTTGCAGAAACACTTTTTCCTGCTGTCTAAATCCTCAGTCCAAACCTTTCCCTTTTGCTCCAAGTCTTTGCAAACACTAGCAAAACTTTTCCCGTTAATCTTTCTTCATCTTGCTAAAACAACACAGACTGTCTGTCTCCAGGGAAGGCTGTCACAGGATATGGGGGAGGAATCTATCATTTGTAATGCACGGAAATATAACTTACATGTATCAAAGGCATTTTCTGTAAAAACAAATATGCAGCAAAGATTGGGAGGCCAAACCCCCACTGCCTTCAAGCTACTGTGCTTCGCAATCGTGAAAGAAACAGCCTGAGCAAACCCAATTAACTTGATTTGTAGATTGCACGGATTAGCAATTGTGTTCTAATAGCAAATCCCAGAAGGAGCCCCTTTGCTTATATTTCTCTACAGCTCCTCATTCGTTACAATAATACTTAAGGATATCTACCAAAAAATCCCCTAAACTTATGCACCACCAGGTAAGCATCCTTGGTCTCAAAAAGTATCTTCTGACCAACAACCGTGGAAATCTCTACAGACTTTAATTCTGAAAACTCTCCAGTCTCTGTGTCATGTATATAAGTTAAAGCCTTGATACGTGGCTGAACGGAGGCATCAAGCTGTTCAATTTATGTTAAGACAAAGTTTAATGTAAAGACAAAGTTTGCCACAGAGTGGAACGGTCTCAAGGATGCAATTTCTGATGGGTCCAAACTAGGCCCCCCTGGGCTCCATCACCCTCCAACACCTCTGGCTTGATCCAAGTTTACCTCCAACCCACTCAGATCTTAGTGTGAGAATGTCTGCATGGTAACAACTCAAACAGGTGGCAGCTATGCAAAAATTTACTCTTAAAACAGAAAAATGCAGGAAGATCTATCTGTGGAGTAGAAATGACTCCCTTCAGATCTATGAAGTTACTTCTCAGTTAAGAAGGCCTGATGGTCTGGTGGTTGGCAACCCTGCACATAGCAGGGGGGTTGAAACTCAATGATCATTGTGGTCCTTTTCAACACAGGCTATTCTATAATTCTATGTTGAAGAACACAATCAACACTGCACGATGCCGGTAACAACTATTTTAAAACCAGATATGCCTCTCTAAAATGAATATGTTTATGAAGTTGGAAAAGGAAAACCCAGTGGTGACAGAGAGGTAGGGCCAACTTTTTTTTTTTTTTTCTTTTACATCAACTAAAGAAACATGTTCTGCTGGTTAAAATTAAGAAGAAGAAAAAAAGCAAGATGTCTGATGAATAGTTCTACTGATATTGACTGGATTTCTCTGTTTCTAAAAACACGAGCACTTCATAAATACACCGAAATGTTCTGTCATCGCCAGACAGAACATGCCAGTTTTCTATAAATATAGACATCTGGCTGTGGTTTCTTCTACTGTTATACATTTCTGGTGTGAAGAATGCTACTTTGAGAGCAAATGCATGTTTGAAATTAATTTCATATGCGACAGGTTGCATTAAAGAGCACAAAAGATTGGCTAGGCAGAAGCGCGTAACAAAGACACTGTTCCCACACTGCTCTGACCTTTTGGATGAGGATGCCTGCATGATACTATAGGCATGAAACACATCCCCATAAGCACTGTTGTGAAGCTTCATGAAGGCATGCTCATTGCATCGAAACTTGAAAGCAGGAATTGGTGTTTGGCATCGTAATTCCAACCATGGTGAAACACCACTAAGAAAACAGCATGTATTAACATGAGCAAATAACAGCACGCTTTGTGCAGACCACTTGAGAGCTCCCCACAAGGAAGAGCAGGTAAATAAACCAGCACTGAGGGCTGTGCCATGAATTATTTGGGTTTGGGGGTTTTTTTTGGGTGGGATTTCCTGCCGGATTTCCTAATGCGTCTCACAATGATCCACAAAGTTGCCTCAGGCAGTGGGCAAGCTGGGATGTAGCAGGGTCATAGCAAAGATGCAAGGATACCTTATGTCACTAAAGGCTTGCTTGGGTGAAAACCAGGCTATTATTATCAACAGGTTAATCAATCTTGGCTGGAAAAGCTTATTTTCTGGTTAACATAAGCCAGTCATAAACAGTCCCTTTCAGGTTAACAAAAGCCAACATCCCAGATAGGGATAACACTTCAGGAAAAGGAAAGCTGGAGTTGGGGGCAGAGCGAGTTGAAAAGGCAATCAATTACAAGCTTTCCTACAACAAGACACATTTTTGCCAGTGTTGGGCACTTAGGGTGGTTCTGTGCCACTTCTCACCCCTTTCAAACAGGGGCCAGGGCAGTATTTCCAGCTGAAACTGACACAAGAGCAGGAGCCACAGCCTCCCTTGGTGCCCACCTGCCCTGCTCCCTTTAGTAAACACTGCTAATTCACAAACTCCAATAGCACTTTTTTTTTTCCTTCTTTTTTAATACTCCAAAACCACTCAAGAAGTATTCTGGGACCGAAAACAAAGAGAGAGAGGGGAAACTCACCAAACCCAAAATCTCCAGATGCTCTCAACGTGTGTCAAATACTTGCTAAGAAAGCCAAATAAAGACAAAACCAAGAAGCCTCAGTGGCCTGTGTTATCTTCACAGACTGGCTGCTGCCTTATCAGCTCTAACAGAAACCAGCATTTAAGAAAAATTCAGTAGCCTTTGGATGGAAGCTGTTTCCTAAGAAAACAGACAGCCAAATTGCTGGAAGTTGGCTGAAGAGAAGATGGGAAGCGGGTAAGCCTGAAAGCCTCTGCCATCATCTTGCCATTCTCCATCAGGAAACACGTTGCATAATTTGTAATTATTTTTTCATAACTCACTCCTTGTGCTTCACACCCACTGCGCAGGCCAAGAGCTACAAGAGTGAACAATGACTTGCAGTGCTGCTTGCTCTCATTGTGCTGGCATAGGGAGAGATCACAGCATCATGGCTTGGCTTGGAAGAAACTTTAAAGCCCATCCAGTTTCAGCCCCCTGCAGTGGGCAGGGACACCTCTCACCACACCAGGTTGCCCAAAGCCCCATCCAACCTGGCCTCCCATACCTCCAGGGAAGGGTTATCCATGGCTTCTCCAGGCAGCCTATGCCAGTGCCTCACCATCCTCATAGTGAAGACATTCTTCCTTATATCTAATCTAAATCTTCTGTTTTTATTTATTTATTTATTTATTAGTTTAAAGCTGTTCCCCCTTGTTCCATCACTACATCCCCTGGTAGAAAGTCCCCCCTCCAGATTTCCTTTAGGACCATTCAAGTCCTGAATAGCCACAGTAAAGTCTCCCCAGAACCTTTTCTTCGCCAGGCTGAACACCCCTAGGTCTCAGTGTGTCTCCAGGGGAGAAGTACTCCAGCCTCTGTGCATACTTATGGCCTCCACTGGACCCACTCCAACAGTTTCAAAGAGCTACCAAGTGCATCAGAACTGGGTAAGGATAGAGGACCACTTCCACACTGGTGTTAAGTACTACTGCCCTGCTGAGGCAGGAAAAGATGGATTTTCTCTACCCTCACAAGATCCTCTCTTTACAGATAAACTATCTGCTGAAGAACTTGAATGCTAGAGCACTGTTTTTTCATTCTGGTTGGTAAGCCACCACAGGCAGAGGTCCCGAGCATAACTCAACACAGATTTTGGCAGTCGCCCTGCACAGGGGTTGGACTTCCCCTCACAAGGGTCTTGCTCTTTAAAAAGTTATAAAATAGTTATAAAACACCTTTATGTGACATTAATTGATGGGTAGAATGAACAAGAAAGAGAAGAGCTGTCTCAAGGCCAAGGGCTGCGTTTCAGCATCTCATTTGTAACACGACAGAGGGAGCAGCCAGTGGGAGGACGTCTGCCTCTTGTCAGCCCCAGAGGAAAGGACAGACAGATGGACACTCCCCAGAGAGCTGTCCTGGCATTATAAATGCCTCCGATATGGGGCAAGCAGATTTCTACCTCTGACCTGAACCTTTCCCCCATAGACCATCCTCACAAATCTTCCTCAAGAACTAGCAAAAATTGAAGTGACACAGTTAGCCACCAGAAGTGTTCTTTTCTCTCTTTCTTTTCTTCTCTTTTTCCTCCTCCACATTCCAATCAAGATAGCCCTGCAGGAAAGGCAGAGGGATGAAGCAATAAGAACTGCAAATGCAAAGGATGCTCTCCTGCTCAGGCTGAGGCCCTTATGTAACAGGAGTACAGCCAACCTCAAGAACACAAAAACTATAAAACAGGCTCTAAAATAACAGGATTGGTTTAGAGAAGTTATACAAAAGTTACTTTCTTATTTTCCTTACTTTCTGCTGCCTAAGGCTGCACAACTCATATTTTCTATCCATCCTCCAGAACTCTCAGGACTCATGGGCTCTTCTTTTTTCCCCCCCTCACCTAAAAACTGAACTATTTCCCCAGTTTTCATGATTCTACAAAACCTACTTTAATGGAAAAGAAAAAAACAACAGGGTCAGAATCCGGTCAAAGTAGTTGCTACCACTTCAACCTATGCTTAGGTCCTCCACATCTCAAATAAGCAACGTAACGGATCCTCCACAAGCATTTCTTTGAATAAAAGGGATTCTCAGGTGCTTAGTAGCAAGTCTGTGCTTAAACACTTGGTTGAAATGATGTATGAGGTCAGAAACTTCTGTAGTTACAAAAGTGCATTGAAAGACCTGTTTCTGTACTTCCCCTTGCGTGTCTCCAGTGCCACATAACATGAGTTTCAGTGGATTCAAACCAGGACGAATGCAAGTAGATGTCATAAATTATTTTCCTTGTTTTATTTGACTTTAATTACTTCTTAACAACATCGCTGTTTGAAAATATTTCTCAATTGAGGGTGTTGGTTATGCCTAGGGCTGCTTGGCCCTTTTCCACCCAAATGCCCTTTCAACAGCCACCACAGCCTTTCCGAGCAAAATGAAATCTTTTGGAAGAACTTCTCCTTTTGTGTATATGTGTAGAAATTGGTCTTTCCCAACACTTTTTCCCCTCCCTAAGATTCCAAACTTTTAGGTTGGTATTTCTTCGCTCCGCTCTGGGAGGGAAGTGAAACCCAAGGTGGGCTCCAGCAGAACACGGAGTAATGCTTGGGTAAAGGCAGGCCTTGTTGTTAGCATGCATGAAAACACTTTGCTGCTACCTGAAAAATCTGTAATTGATTTTTTTTTCCCCCCTCCTTTCAAGGAATCTCCCCACAGTTATCATCAAAAATAACCATGGCACAATGCCCAGTTCTCCCTAAAATCAACAGACTCTGCTTGTACTCAGCAAAGAGGGCAAGAGTGGAATTGCGGTCACTGAATGCAAATCACACGAGTGTGCAGTGCAAACTCCTCCGTGCATGCATAAGCTGCACCTGTCACCTGTTTCACCATGGGCACTTGTTCAGTCTTCAGACACAATTAGATCTTCTGGGCACTAACCCCCAGGACTAAAATGTTACACTACCTATAAAAACAACTTTGCATCATGTGTCTGTTGCATAAACCAAAACCTACCTGACACATTTGCTGACACATGTTCCAAGAGCAATATAAAATACTTTAAATGCTGTCATCCTCCTCCAGCTCTGCCTTAATATCTCTGTCCTGTAGCAAAATACCCTCCAACACATGCCACAGAAAGAAGGCCAAGCTCTGGTTTTGAGCCGGGATACTTACAAAACAAAGCTCTTTCCATTACTTTGGTGCATTTTTCATCTTCAACTCATAATGGAGTTGGGTTTTTTTTGTTTTGTTTTGTTTTTTTTTTTTTTTGCATTTAACAATTGTATATGCATTAGTCTTGCAGAGGTAAAATGGAAATAGGCTATAAGAATACAAAAAAAAAAGACTGTCATCAAGAAGATGTTAAAATTCATTCAGGCTTGTTCTTCTCTGTTGTTGTTTCAATTACTGTCTCCAGGGTGCAGGACCACAGCCCTCTGCATCCTTAACCAGTTCTTAGAAGTCCCAGCTCAAGTTATTTTGGTTTGGGGCTGTTTTTCAGAGTGGTGGCTCTGGGGGGGAGGAGGGGAATTGTGGGGTTTTTTTCTTTTCTTTTCTTTTTTGGAAGTGAGAAAGAAAGAGAGCTACGTTCGTCCAAATGAGAAAACAAAGATAGATCATTTGAGGGAGCACAGATTTCATTCCTTTATGATTTTGGCCTTTTCTGGGGCTTCTTGGGACAAAACACACAGCAACTGTGAACTTAAAACCCCACAGAGACATGACCAAGGGGACTCACGGGGATGAAACACGTTTGAGATGAGAACTGAGAGCAAGGGAAAGCCAGGGTGCAGCAAAGACGGCAACATGACAAACGCAAGCCAGGCAACACAAAGAGAAGACTGGCCTGAGGTAGTCTGAGCCCTAGTACAGAAGGGCCAGAAATGAACCACCCTCCAACCAACACAAACCAACAGCAATAAGCAAAGAGGAATAATTGATGCCCATCCAGAACAGTCCAAACTGCGCAGATGAGATCAGGTTAATAGGTGCTTTTCCCCATGGACCCCTACTGCATTTTACACTCCCCAGGGGCTACGTTATAAATGTTCACACAAAGGCCTACTCCTCCAAGGCCCTGAGCCCTCCCTTCCCTCAAAAGGGAAGGGAAAGGTTTTGCTGCCTATGGTCACACTGATATCCCATGAGCTCAGGCTATGCTCCTGTAATAATTTCACTCACCGCATTTTTTCCCACGTTGGCTCCTGCTTCCCAAAACACCTAACAGCAATGCCAGAAGAGCTTCACACCAGCACAAGAGAGATCCAAGTCTAGGAGCAGAGCAGAAGAAGGGGCAGGTGGTGCTGGAATCAATTTCTTTTGTCTTCAGCTGCCATGATTTCACACCTGAGAAGCATTTACTGCCAGGATCCAAGCAGCTGTAATTGGGCAGAGAAGGGTGTCCTATTTGTGCTGCTAATGATTCAATTTAGCAGGACAGCAACCAAATGCTTGACCTTTCCCAAAAATCCCATGAAGCAAACGCTCCATGTGACATGGCTCCAGCATTATCTGCCAGTAACAGGTGCATGATTGCAATTAGAAGTGATCAGCTGTAGTGATCCAAGAAGTGATCCAAGTATTGTTGGAGGCTCATTTGCCACCTTTCCACCCAAACTCCCTAGAGCCTTACTAGCTCAGAAAGCTTCAAATAACACCCCTTGAAATCATAGAATCATCTAGGTTGGAAGAAACCTTCAAGATCCAACCATCAATCCGATATACCAAGTCCTGCTGCCAAACTCTTAGTGCCACATTCACACATCTTAAACCAGGGATGGGGACTCTCATTGCCCTGAGCAGCCTGTTCCAATACTTAAGCACAACCTTTGTGATAAAATTCTTCCTAATATCCAATATAAACCTCCCTCAGTGCAACTTGAACCTGTTTCCTCGCATCCACTTGTCATCTGAGAAAACAGACTGACACCGTCCCCACCGCTGTAGAGACCAATGAGGTCTCCCCTCACTCTCCTGCAGGCTAAACACAAATCTCACAGCTATTACTCGGAAATTAGACTGGCAACCACAGCACCCCTCTGCACGCTGGTAGATCTTAAACTTGGCACTTGGTTTGTCCCGAGACCATTTCTCACCCCCAGCCCTAAATCAACTTCCGCTGCGAACAATGCTGCTGGTTTGTGTCTACAACAGATTTATTCCCTATTCCAGCAGCTTGCACGCCTGTGCCTTCAAGGGGCAGTAGCTACTTTGGGCGAATGGTTCCTTCTGGTTTCTGGGAATAAAAGGCTGCCCTCCATAATCGGGGTATTGTTCTCCCTAAATGAACCCAGACTCTGTAAACACGCTCCTCTGCACGGCACTGGGAGGGCGGCCGCGTGTGCATACGTACATGCAGAGAATGTGTCTTGCTCTAAAACCAGTAAATTATGTTAATTCATTTCCTCTGCCCAAGCAGCTCTAATAAAGTTGGGGAAAGGAGGAGAAAAAGTAAACAGGAGTGAATTACAAAAAGGTGAGGGGGAGAGGTAACCCAATAACTCCACCAAATGTCTCCTTTGGGAAAGGACATGGAATTTGCAGCTCGGATGAGCTCCATGGAGCCCTCCCTTGGTCCCAGTGGAAGTGGAAGTGCAACTGTAGCAATTTCTTTTTTTTTTTTCCTTTTCCTTTTCTCTTTTTCTTTTTCTTTTTAAATAAGGCTTCAGAGCCAGCCCATCTTCCGAGTTCAATCTTGGGAGCTGAGAAGCAAGCCCCAGCAGTGCCCTGATCCCAGTGAGCACGTCCCTGGGGGCTTTGCACACATGTGATGTGTGTGTGCCCCAGTGTCTGAGGCCAGTAGGAATAGTCAGAGCCTATTTGTAATTTTCTAACAGGAAAATAATTTCACTAAGCAAACTACCGTGCTTTGACTCAAAACCCTGATTAGCACAGTTTGAAAACAGGGCAGCATACTGTTCTGGGAATTAACTTGCTTGACCCCTAGTCTATAATGGCACTCAAATAATCTGTGAGTCAGACGAAGTTGAAAAACTCTTGGAAGACCACACTGAAAGAATTTACTGGATTTATTGGATTTTCTAGGATAAAAGAAAAATAAGCCTCAAACTCCACTTAGCTAGTCTGTAGTCTTCAGAGAGGCAACCTTTTTCTCCCAGTGCTATCTAGAAGAGGAACCTTATGCTGAGCTCTGGGTCTTCTTTGTTCCCCAGAAACTCTCAATAAATATTAATAATATTATAACCATGCAAAATTGTTTTTGAATAGTTCCTTGCTGCACCCTTACTTAGGATTAGTGGTAAAATGCGGAATCAGTGGACAGACTGCCACCTCTATGAGCCTGCAATGCTCATCCCAATAGGGGTACTCTTGGGAAGAAAAGCCACAGATAGAATTCCCAATTAAATATCCTGAGGCTACTGCCCATATATATCATTATCACAAACTATTGCTTGAAATCGTGCATACCCTCTGGTCTATCTCAGCTGGAGTAAGCAGGGAATCAGACAAAGCATTCTGCCTCAGTGCTACAAGCATTCTCTGGTCTAGATAAAGCCTTGCCCATCCCTACCTTAAACGTTTCCAGATAACAAATGTGGCAATTAGAAATAAACTGTCCAAAGCTTGTTCCCCTACATATGTAAATGTCTTCATAATGGGTTTACAACTCCTTGTCAATCAAACCTGTCAAGGAAAAGTAAACACCTGTCTGAGGCCGTGATTAAGTGGAAAGCTCCACTCTCATTAGGCCCTAACAAAATTAACCCCGGCAACACTGCATTTCTGATTGGTTGTGAATACCAGGAGGAGGAAAGATACTCATCAGCTCTGATCCCTTAATCTAGTTTTATATTAACTCCTGCAGATCACGATGAACCTTGCCTTGGCTTAATGCCACACTGCACAGGTCTGACACACAACCTGCTCTGACGAGGCTCCAGTTCCTGCTCTCTGGTAGGATTATTATTTCTAATCCTACTCACAGCCACTCAGCCACAACTACTGAACCTAAAAGGACTGTTACCTTTATAACTCGGAACAGTACCTGACACTGAATGCTTTGATATGAACAGACTCACTGGAGCTGTGAGCCTGGTCTCCATTTGCCAGTAGAGCTGGCAATAGCCCTCCCAGATCCCACATTAAACGTGCCCTAAAATACATTAAGTACTTCCTAATATTACTCATCCAACTAAACAGACAATGTGATTGCCACCAAGATACTGTGTTAATCTGAAGAAGAACATTAAAGAATTTGGTTCACCCAGAAACAGAGGCTCAAAGCATTCCCTATCCCAAAGGTATACAAAGTTTTAAGGGCTTTTAACCACCAATTTTACATCAACTGCTCAATGCCCAGCAAGCATGCAGCAACCCTGGAGGGGTATCCCATAATATCCAGAGGTTTGTCCTGTTATTCATTAACCTCTCCATCCTTGACATGCAGTTCATACACCTGCAACTTCTCTGACACTTGTCACTGCTTAACCAGTGTTAACAGATTGGGTTAGGTGAGAATGAAAACAGCTTCCTCAATTACTCCAACTCACACAAATCTGTTAGTCAAGAGGGAGAAAAAGAAACCAGTTCATAGTGCCCCAGGGTCTGTAGCAGCCTAACTCCTCTAGTTGGGCTGCTTCTGCTCTGAGGGGGCTGAGTAACTGCTTCTTCCCCCTCCTTTGGAGTTGATTTGGCTTCACCCCAACCACATGTCTAGAAAACGGAAGATATAAACTCATACAGAGTAATAGTAAAATACTAACAATCATAATGAAAGCCTCCCTTTGCAACAGGATGCTTCTGCTCCACGTCACACGGTGGCCAAAAGTCAATTAGGTACATCACCAGATATATAATGATACGGGGTACCTGGGAGGATGCAAAAGAAAAGGGAAATACAGGGCAGATTTGGAATAGCTGCATCTCACCATCCTGATCACGCACACAGGCTGCCCGTTCAAGTCTCTCTTTCAGTATTCGGCCTCACAAGGACTCAAGAGCATCAGCACTGTAGTTCAGAAAAAATTGCCTCCCAGAGGTTGTCTAATGCTTAGATTTCCCTCCATGACCTCTTCCAGCTTTATCCCTCCTGGACATCTTGTTCTGGAGAGAACTGGGAGGTGCACAGCTGCCACTGGTAGTCAGTACAAGGCGGTACCAAATTCCTACACCCATCAGTTCACCAGGCATACGTGAGCCAACCCAGCACAGAGAATAGGAATTCATTTGCAAAATAGGCAAATTTTTAAAATCAGCATTTCTGCATTTGTCTGTTGTTCCTGTATTTTTATTTAATACACACAAATACAGCTCCTAAAATAATCATCGAAGGCAATACAACCCAAGAGGCACTTCAATTGTGATAATCCTCACATTATTCACTTCTCAGCCACCTGACAGGATACCCAAGACTGTGCCAGCTGTTCTTGAAATACATTTACCAGACATGAGGAGCAGTGATTCGGGACCTTTTCAAACTAGAAGCCATTCGTACTGTTACTCAGGAGAGGCTGGGAGCAGAGGTGCAGCAGTCCCGAGAAACATTAACCTTCTCTGGGAAGCCTCTGTTCCCAATTTACATTCTTCTTCCCTTAGTGAAGCTCAAAATTAAGTTTGAACACTTAATGGAAGAAGTAGCCTGGAGTTATTGGCTGAAATTCTTCCCGAAAATTGGGGTGGTTGGGATGAAATAAAAACTTCAGGTTATTCGCAGCCCTGCTGGATACTGTGTTTCTACTGCAATACAATGGGGAGACTGTGTAATGAGGGCAAGCAATCAAGCTCCAAGCAGCCCGTTTATTTGACTCAGAAAGGGGAAAAGAAAAAAAAAAATAAATCCGAGATGTGAAAGGATTCAGCAGCGGATGGCATATATTAACTTGTTAAATAACACTTAGGCCAGTTGTCAGCTCCTCCACACCTAGCAACCCTGCCTGCAGAATGGCACCCATTCTTCGCGGATAAAACCCAAAGTTAAAGCGATGAATTTCCAAGTTGCTTTCAGCCCCCGCTGTGCATGCTCCGGTTGCCAGCCTGAGCCTGCAGCAGGCAGAATCTGTGTGTTTCTGGGAGAAAAAATCCAGCCGAGCTGTCCCATTGAGCGAGCAAGTGGAAGAACCCAAGATCCTGCCCTTAGCCCACCGCTGCCGGCGTACAGCGGGGATCAGCCCAGCAGTCGATACCACGTATCATCTGTGCAGGTCATCCTTAAGAGGTAGAATCAAAGCCTATGGGAGCAAGGAGGAGTCACAGCACAAATGCTCACAGGCTCCAAATCAGGTCCTAACCTGTTCCACCTGGCATGGGCTGCATCTGCTTATCTCATCCAGCGTTTGGGCAGCAAGACCAGGCTGTTTGAGCAAGTTTCTTTCTTTTATCATAGTACCACGTCAGATACAAATGAGTGCCAGGTTCAATAAGCCTGCAAAAGTCTTTGCAACTTGCACGTTTACACTGCTCTTAAAAAGTTCCCTTCTGCAAACAAAAGCATTCATAAAAAGTTTGGTGCAAAATATGAGGACAGGTCAACCCAACTAAAAACACAGGCATGCTTATATTACAGAATGCTCCGAGGGAAGACTGATTACAGAGAGCAAGAAAAGGGATAGAAATCCAAATTAAATGTCCAAAACAAGATCAAATGCATTTCAGCTTGAGCAGCTCACCAGAAAACACAGGAAGAGGGCAGATGAAAGACGAACTCTTTGAAACAAGACAAAATGAGGGGGTTAACGAAATGAAAGGGAGAAAGGAGCATTGCCACCGACACTTGTAATGCAGGGATACATTTGCACGGTCCCTTTGAACAGCACAATTCTACAGGTTGCTGCGGACAGAAGCAGGAGTTTCACATCTCAGGAAAACCAGAAAGCTGCACAGATTCCTCTCCCACTGAATAAACAAAGCTGTGACCAAAGGGTTTTGACGTTCTATTTTCTAATTTCAGATAGGTGGAAGAAGACTTCTGTATTATTATTTTCCCGCTTTGGTAGAAATGTTTTCTCTTTTCCAGTAAATAATCCAAAATACGCAGTCAAGGCAGTGGCCGTCCAGATCCCGGGCCATTGCACAGCAAGACGCCCACTGGAAAGGAATGATCGGCTTCACCGGCAAAAAAGTAGGTACCAACTTCCTAGCAAGTGTCAGTATTGCCTTTTTTGGCTTTTTTTGAACAATATTTTCTCATGAAAGAACCGCTTTTTCTGTATTTTCTCAAGCACGGCCTCGTGGCACCTCAAATTTCCTTTTGTGGACAAAAGTCTGGCTTTGGAACTGAGCTGCGTCCAGGTCCATCACAGAACAGACGTATGTGAATTTGCCGCTTGCGTCCTTTAATGAAGGTCAAAGCAACGCATGTACTTCAAAAACAAAGTTATAAAAATGTTAAGGAAAGTCCACACCTACTCGAGCCATTTGCTGAGTTTTGTTATATTCCTTAAAAAATAAAATAAAAAAATAAATAATCTAATTTTCCAGTACGACACACGCTGTACTTTATGTTTAAACTCAGCCACAGTTTAAAGAGACCGACGGTCTCGGAAGAAGGGAGGAACTACAGCTTAAAAAAACAACCAGGATTTTCGTAGATTGTCTTGTTGGCTTTCAGTACAAGTCGTGATGACGGATTATTCCCAAGCAAGCATGGCCCAAAAAAGGCACCAAACGTAACCAGGAAATCTGCAGCCACTTACATAAAATTTGGATCAGGCTATAGATCTGAATGCGCTCCTCTTTCACAAGTGAGGAATTACCGAGTTGTTATACCTGATAACAACACTGGGGCAGGAATAAAGGAGGTTGTATACAGAAGCCAACAGCCACCTCTTATATTATCTTATCCGCATTCAGTACCGTTCATTCTTATTTAACCTTCCCTAACTTTGTGGTTTATGTATCAAGTACTCAGCTTCCAAGAAATAACAATAACAATAAACGCAACCACAAACTTTCTAGCATCCCATTCCCTTTTCTCCAACACTTGGCAAAAAAGGCAAACGGCATTATTTCTGCACCAAACTGTTGAGTTTTAATATAGTCCCAACAACACGTTCCCCATAGAGCAGGAACCAACGAGACTTGGAAGCCAAGTGGTGCAGAGAGAAGCACAAGAGTAGAAAGTAATTAAGGTCCTGCTCTTCCCCTCCCTACGCAAGGCACTGAAAATGAAATCAACATCCAAACTAATTAGTTTCCAGCAGAATATCAGTTTACTCGCTAACAGGAGGGTTGTCACTGCTCTTACCAAAAAACTTCTAAACATACCGTACAAAATCTTGCTTAAGCCACGGGACCAAGCCAGGCACATCCCAGTGTGACCATATACGGTAACCAAAGTGAATCGGATGGCAACTTGACAGATTTGGAACAAATATTGCGTCGTGTGTCACTGAGTTAACACCAGTGGGAAAATATCAGATTGTATTACCTGTATCCGACCGGAGGTGTGGAGTGGTCGGAGCCACATTGCTGCAGGACATAGTCACCAAGGGTTACTGACCCAAGATGGCATTCGTCCCCGCGGAGGAGGGCTTTTATGCCCAGTATAGGGCTGTGCAGAGGGAAGGGGAACAGAGTGACATGAGGGACGAGCCACCGGCCCTGCATCATTCTCCCAGGTTAAGGGCTGACGTAGCTGGGGCTGCTGGCAGAAAGGCTGGAGCTGTCACCCTGTGCCTCGGCTGCCAGCCAGGAGGGATATTCCCCCACTGAGAGCAGGTTATGTGCTCAAAGGGTGGGTTTTGTGCACACAGAAGTTCCTGTGTTCACCCAGTAGGGAATGGAGGAGTGTGGAGGTTCACCCAAACAGCTCCCAAGGAGCAACCACTGAGTACAGCCTCCTTCCAGAGGGTCCTCAGCCTGGATTAAGATTGGTGTCTGGAGCATTTATTCCAGATTAACTATTTTGGAAGGGTTATTACAGTGTAGACAAGCCAAAAGTCTTTAAGTTCCAGTACTGGAAAATACAGGTTCAGACCTCGACAGAACTACCTCATCCTTCATCCTTTCATACAGAATAAGTTCCACTCCCGATCCTCTAAAATTGAGCCCTGCTCTTGATACTTTATCTTGTTGCTTTCTTAAGATTTTATGTTGTTTTTACTGTTGTTGATTTTATGTTACCTAATAAATCCCCTATTTCACTATTTTGTGTGTGGGTGATGAGATACAACAGGTCACAAGCGTGCAAGAAGGGACAGAGCCAGAGGGCACAGCTCCCAACCTGGGAAAAAGCTGCAGCATTGGCTTCATCAGACAGCCCTGTTTGTTCCTTCACCTTAAAAGGCACCACCTAAATACAGAGGTAAAAATACTACAAGGTAACATTAATGCAAGATTGCAGATGAGCTGCCAGGGAGTAGCAAGGCTGCGTTGCGTGGGCAACTTACCTCTGCCCCCTTGTGCAAATGCACTTAGGTACAGCCCTTGCCCAGTGCAGTGCACGCAACCAACATCCTAATTCCACCAAAATCTCCTTTTGCCTAATAAAAGAGAAGGGCCAATGCCTTCAACCAGAGCCTTCTCAGCCACCTTCCTCACCTGAGCACCTCTTGACAACACAGGTTAGGAAACGCTGGCACACTTTTTGCCACACGTGTACAATTTGCAATTGGGATAGGGCTACTAAAGGCTGTTCGGTCAAAACAAAGAGCCCTTCTCCCTCCAAATAAAAATCTCAGGCTGAGAAGCAGCCGATAGACCCAAGCAGGTGACACCTCCCCACCTCCAAACCCACCACATGATACATTTGGAAAAAATCTGCGGGCACATTCATGGCAGGACACGTTTTTACATGAACCTGAAGTTATCCCAAAGTAAACAACCAATAATCAGTGATAATGATTGGCCGCCCCAAGCGCGGCTGCAATGTGCCAGAGATGTGCCACCTCTGCTCACGTACACGTTTGATCCTTCATCTGCACCCATTGCTCTCAAAACACTCTCGATTTCAAAGAGAAGCAAAGCAGGATTGTAATGGTAGGGCCATGGCTCTGTTTTTACCACATCTACCCTTCTTTCTTCTCTTCCTCCCTCTTGCTATTAGCCAATGAGTGAATGATATTTTTCATGGGTTTGGCCCTGGATTTATACTCTATTTCATTTTAAACGTCCCACACCACCTCTCCATCCACATGCGGGATGGATTTTTCCAGCTCTGAATAGAGCGAGTTCAATGAACCCAATCACTATTGTGACCCTGTTAACGTTGCCTTAAAAAAAATAAATAAATAAAACACACACACAAAAAAACTCTTTTCCATAGGAAAAACAACGATGTTCTGAAATTAGCGCTGTTAATTGTCTGGCTCTTCTTCACATGACAGCAGCCCGCAGTCAATCGCACCGCGTTTTCCAGAGGCAATAAAAGAATACGAGCAAGACAAGTGCAAACAGCATCGAAACGGGGGCTGCCAGGAAAGCAGCCGACGCTCCGCTCACAACAGACAAAACTCCTTTTGTCTTCTGCCCACTTCAGATTTTTTTCAGAACTCCACCAGCTCCTCAAGTCTACGGCAATAACCTACATCCATGAGGTCGTCTTATTTCATACGCCGCTGCCTACAACTTCGGCGGAGTCTACATTATAGACCTGGCTGGGAACTCAGGCTGCAGGGCTCCGAGCCTATATGCACTGTTTTCTTTTTCATTCAGCTTCCAGCTGATCATTTTATAGTGCTTCTGCCTCCATAAAATATTTGCTTAGGAGCCAATGCGAAGATGGAAAAAAAAGCAAAGCACTAATCGAGCATTGGGTTTGTAGAGCAATGCTCCCTCCCCATCCCTTTGGTTTTATTTTTGGCAAATTACGGCCCCAGTGAAGCACAAGTTTTAAGATCTTTTGATTGCATCAGGTGATTTAAAGCTCTTCCATCAATTCACACAACTCCAGTGCTCATTCACTCATCTCCAATACTCATCCGCGCAACTCCGATCCTCTTGGGACGTGCAGCTGAAGCAGTCTACATCCCAAAGCCACGCACCCATTCTGCTGGAACAATGCAACCCCTCCTTTGTGAGCGGTGGTTTCCCATTCAGACACCACCAGCCAAGGTATGGGGCAGGGAAAAAGGCAGCATTCCCTGCTCTGACCCCACACTCGTATTAAGGCACCTTCCCACTCCCAGGTCAACGCATTTGGTAACCTGTGTATTGAAACCCGACTGACTGCTGGAGCCCCAGTTCTTAAATGTTCTCACTATCAGGAGCTGTCATTTGTCTGTCACCGGGGAGGTTAATGGATGTGTTTGTTACATTTGCTGGTGGGAATATACAGCGCAGGGGCTAGGGGGGGATTACAGAAGGGGAGAGGTATTTCTGATCCACGGAGGAATGCAGCTGCTTTCCTTTAAAATTAAATGGGATGCATGAGGAAAGCCCCATGCGAGCCCACCTGTGCTTAAGCGACCACAGCACCAAATCCACGCTGCAACCAGCAGCACCAAGAGGCAGCAATGGAGCACGTGTGCATGGCGAGGCAGCAAGCAGGAGGGCTCGAGCTGCTCAGTCCTTACCTCTCGCTGAGTCCGAGAGCGCGACGATTCCTGCGAGCAGGAGCGCCAGCTGCAATCCCATGTTGAAAAGCAGATCCCTGTGAGCTGCACGGGCTGCCGTCCTCGGAGCTGCAGGAAAGGGAGCGGAGTGATTATGGGGGGAAATAAGCAAACAGCCCACAAGTTTGCAGAGTTTTAAGGGCTATTGCAGAAGTGCAAGAGCAGGAAGAGTAAACGCAACCGCAGCGTGTTTGCAATTCATTCCTTGGTGCTCAGCAAGCAAAACTTTGCCCTCCGCTCTGCTTCAGCCTGATATAAATCAGAGACCCACTGAGGCCAGCACGCTGCTCTAAGTTTACAGTTAATGCATAATTCTCCGGTATCCCGCACAGAACCAGCCTGGAAGGCAAACAAAACGCGAGCAAAAGCGGCCCTAAACCAAGATTTCAGGTTAACAATTTGCGGGGGAATTCGGACGAGAGAGAGGGGGAGCGCTACCTCCACAGCCCCACACACTCCGTGCCCCGGCCCCGCTCTGCCCCGGGAACACGCGCTCCTCCAGCACGGATCATCGCTTTCTGATCGTCGCTTTCCTATTTTCCAGCCCTCCCCCCCCCACACACACACTCATTTCCCTGAGCACCAGAGGTGCGTCCCGGAGCCAAACCCCATGAAACACACCACCTTCGGGCGATGCCCTCGCAGCGATACGCCGGGGCAGATCGGGTTGACGTTCGTTACGCCCCACTCCCCTCCTCACACTCTCACTTTCTAAGCACTGTCTGAATCCCTCACCCTCGTAAAGCTCCCGCTGAGGTTCCTCAGTGCCCCCGAGATGCACAACGCGCCGCATCCAACCATCGCCTGCCCCATAGGGAGCTCGTAGGGACGGGTTACGGGGAGGGAGGGGGGGGGCAAGCGGGAAAGAGGGTTAGAAGCAGAAATTAGGACCTGGGGGCACACGGGGAATGATGCCGCCAGGTGTGTCCGCAGCCCAGGGGGGGGGGTATCCCAACCCACCCCGCTCCATTGGGGGGGGGGTCCCACTTACCTTGGCCGCTGCCGGCTCTCAGCAGCGAGCGCTGCCGCCCATCCCCGCCGCTCTCCGCTTCATGCCCTCCTGCCGCGGCCCCCGGCCGGGCGCTCCGTCGCCGCCCTCTACCTCATCGCCCCCCCCCGGGACCGGGGGCTGCCTGGATGCGTTGAGGTGAGCCCTCCCGAGCGGACACAGCACCCCCGGACCGGCTTGCTGCTCCAATGAGAGGGGTTAAAGGGAGAGAAGCGGGGGACGGGGTGGGGGGGGGTTATAATTCTCACTGCTTTTCGGAGTGGGGTGAGTGTGTGTATGTGTGTATGCGTGTGTGTGTGAGTGTGTGCGTGCGGAGGGACAGCGGGGACCTGCCGGAGCCCCGGGGGCTGCAGCCGCGGGATGCCCGGTGGTGCCGTCCCGAGCCGGAATCCCGTTTAAGGAGAGATGGGAGGAGGGGAAAGGGGTTGGGGAGTCGGGGCGAGAAGGAGGAAAAGGGGGAGGGGAAGGGGGGGCGAAGAGAAACGGGCGATCGAGCAACTTTCCCTGCAGGGCTTTGTGGCGGCGGGGGCCGAGCCGAGGAGGGCGGCCCGGCACCGCCCAGCTCCAAACTTCGCTCCAATCCCCGGCAGCCCCCGCCCTCCCCGCCGCTCCCCTTAACCCTTAGCGGCGGGGCGGCCGCCCCGCGGTCCCCGAGCCCCGTCCCGGAGCTGCCGAGCTCCTTCCCGGCCCCGCGCATCCCTGCGGCCCCACCGTGCGCAACCGCCACGGGCACCGCGGGTGGGCACCCCCATAGGGACAGCAGGGACGTGGCGGGGGGACATCGGGCCACATCCCGCCCATAGGCTGCGTGTCCATCTCAGTGCTCGGGCACGGCTCGTCTCGGGAAGAGACCGAATAAGCTGGAAAATAGGTTCTTGGGATGCCGTTTCCTGAGATGAGCTGCTACAGTTTGGCTACTAACATTTCGGGTTGTGTATTAGGAAAAACTCCTTCTCCCGGAGCGATGAAGCATTGGCACTGGCTGCCCGGAGGGGTGGGGGGTTCAATCCCTGAAGCTATTCAAGAACCGTGGAGATGTGGCACGAGGGACACAGCTCAGTGGGCAATACTGTGTTTCCAAGTGGTTTCCTAAACGTGTGTTGCCTAAACAGCTCTCCTTTTGTATCCGGAGAGAGAAACGTTGTTGACGTTATTTAGAATCACAGAACTCTTTAAGTTGGAAGAGTGTCCTAAAGGCTGCCTAGTCCAACCCTCCTGCATTGAACGGGGACACCCACAGCCCCATCAGGTGCTCAGAGCCCCATCCAGCCCGACCTCGAGTGTCTCCAGGGATGGGGCACCCACCACATCTCTGGGCAACCTGTGCCAGTGCCTCACCACCCCAATCTAAAAGACTTATTCCTTATATCTAACTTACATCTCCCCTCTTTTAGTTTGAAGCCATTTCCTCTTGTCCCATCACAACAGACCCTGCTGAAGAGTCTGTCCCCTTCTTTCTTATAGGTCCCTTTTGGATACTGAAAGGCTGCTATCAGGTCTCTCAGACTTACCAGCTCTCGTTTGCTGTGCTCCAGCACAAAGGCCTCCCCCAAGACAAAGCTATCTCAATGCCCAGTGTGGTTTGCAGCCGGAGAACCCCTACAGCCAGACAGGGAAGCAGCTCAAACCCACCTTATCTGTTTTGTTAGGATTATGAAATCACACCCTCTGTTATTGTTGTTACTAAATGCCTTTACTCAGTGGTTCCAGACAGCATTAAATCTGGATATACAAAATCAATGTGAAAAACACTCAAGACTAAACATATAAACCCCCTGAGCCAGAAACAAACAAAGTGGCTGACAATATCATTTTTATTTATTTTACATATTTTCATCATTTTTATTATTAAAGCTCATCATATGAGAAATCCCAGATGGACTGCTCCTCATGTCAGGCAATAACTTCAGCCTCATTGACTTCAAAGGCAGCGTTGACTGAGTCAAACCTCCAGGACTCGACCTACATGGTTGTGTTTGTGCCATGGGTCCTGATAAAGTCACTTCAAGTTGCACAAGATGAGATCTACAACTAGAGGATGATCTGTTGAACACTTCTTGGTAACATTTCCTGGCCGTTTTACTATGAAGGAGGCAAGGTTTTTGTCCCAAGGACATCACCATTTATTATCTAGTCCAAAAATATTTACACAACATTCTGTTCCCATGCACACTGAAGTCTGAAGCAGTTTCAGCTCAGAGGAAAAATAACCGTGGATGGATCCAGTCCTACATCCTCATTTTCTTATTGAAAAGTTTCATGTGTTCCCACATCTCCTGGTCTCCCGGTGCATTCCAACCTGTCTACTGCCTGATCTAGTGGGTAGCAACCCTGCCCAAGGCAGGGGGTTGGAACTAGAAGGTCTCTGAGGTCCCTTCCAACCCAAGCCATTCTATGGTTCTGTGATCCTACGATCATTGAAGTAGCAGAATGCCTCCTGTAGACTTTCCCATTGGGAAGCTCTGAGAGATAGAGAACTGGACAGGTAGACCATAAGGTTTTCAAAAGCACCCAGGTGCCTGAAGATTCCCCTTTAGGCCTCCATCTTTGGGCATCCAGAAACTTTTTAAGGATCTGACCACAATAAATGCTGTAGAGGGACATTCTCTGTAAGGAGACAGGGAACAGAGCCCATAGTTTCCCAACCCCAGGCTAAAATAACCAGGGAACCACCCCTACTGACTCCCAGATGTCTGTACATTTCTTACTTTCTTGTTCAGGGCTTTGGGAGTGCCCCAAAGACACCCTGAAACCAGGCCATAAAATCCATCCATCTTTTTCACTATACAGCTGTAGAGAAATAAATGTAAAACATTGATACAACCAAAATAATTAATATTCCTGAAACAGCTCCTACTTTATCAGAAATGAAATCTCATGCCATTTTCCCAACACTTCCACCTAAATAAGGAAACATGCCGAGCTCTGTTTTTCTGGGCTGGCTGCAAATTGCAGGATGATTGAGTAGGCTGAAATTCAACAGCCCTGCTTTGCTCCCGCACCCCACAGTCAGCTGTGGGAAAAATGGAGACAAACAGACAAACAGACCCGAATGCTAAGCAACCAAGGATGTGTCTCCACGTGGCCCAAGGAGCAGCTAACAGTCCATTTGTATCCCACATGTCCCCAAAGCCTTGTTGCTAGAATGTGGATGTCCAGGTTTCTGATGGTCCAGTGAATGTGCATCCCCATAATGACTTTCCTTCTGCCTCTGAAATCGTGGCTTGGTGTTTTTCCAGCTTTCTTGCTTCTTTTCTCCCAGGAGCTGCTCACCTCCATCATCACAGATCCCCATTTTTTCTCCACTTTGCATCTCAGCTATTTTGCCTCTTTTTTTTTTTTCCTACAGATAATATGGGAGACACATCCGCTCCGGGTTGTAATTCCTCACCTGTTGTTCATGGATTTCTTCAAACTGCAGGACAGGTCAATGAAATGCACCGGCACATGGGCTGCTGTGTTTATTCCAGTACCCTTAGGCTGGGGCCACCAAGGCTACTTTGGGGTGGCACTGATGTTTTGATGGAGCATAATGTTTGGTGGCACAGGTCCATGGCATGGAGGGTCCATGGAATGGGGCACAGCTGATGAGCACATGAAGGTGAGGGAAGGACACAGCAATAGGAGCATTCCCTTGACCTCCTGCCTCTAAACCTAACCCTTCTCAGGTTACCAATAGCATGGAAAAAGTCCCAGCTGGACAACCAAGGAGCCCAGCACACAGCTTCCCATCTGCACACTGAGTAAGACAAGAAACATGGCACCACCTTACACAGATAATGGACTTCCACAGCTCCGTAGATGCTTTTACCAGCAGGTTTCGGAGATCACCCCAAAGTTCTGGACCTTCTACTTGGCTGCTCAGGTGAGACTCTTCAGGCCCCAGGAACTGAGATGAGTTTTGTCATAGCCACTGTGTTAAGCCACTTGGGTCTACAGATAAATTGTCATAGTTAAAGATGAAGTGTGTTTTATGAAGAAAGTAATGTTTTGTGAGAGTTGAATCATCATCTGCTCTATATGTGGTAACTAAGGTCTGGCAGTAACTTAGATATATTCAGAGAAGAGGTACATGGAGGAGGAAAGATGGACTGGGATTATATGATCATGAAAACTATATTTTTTTCTTATTAAAAAAATGACACTTTCCCCCACATACACACTTATTCCCTTAGAATAAGCTTTGTTTTAAACAGTGTTGCAAGGACATGAAATGGCCCATTATATTCATAAGATTAAATTTTATATGGACACCATGGTCTGGCAGAGAAGAAAAAGTGATGAAATGGCATTCAGAGTCCTGTCAACCAAATGTGGGGCTTGGAGGTTCTATTGCTCTCCACTTCCTCAGGGGCTGTAGTTTCAGGGGAAGCTCTGGCTTCTCTTAGTTGAACCAACAAAAGATATTCTCCTCCAGCAACATTTTCTTGCTTTCCCCCTAATGCCCTCAGCACACCATTTCCACACTCCCAGAAGGTGTTCTGGATGAAGAATATGGTATAAAAACCCCATGGGAGATCAGGTTGCCTTTTTTTTCTGGAAGAGCTACAATCCTTCTGCTTTCTTTGAATGGGTCTCATTCTTCTTTCTCATATCCCTTTGTATCACCGTGAGCAATTTATTTTATGCTCTATACTTTTTCCCTCTTAAACATTTGCAGGCAGCTTCCTTACTCAGCGCTTGGTCTAGCTACAAGTAGTTAAAGTTTCCAAATGTTCTCCATAAACACATCCTTCCTCAGGCTCCTTATCCTTTATATCACTCAGCATGGGTTTCTTGGAGTTGGCCTGACAATGATACATGAAGGATTTGATTTTGCCTTCCTTTTACATCTGGCTAATACAACAATAATCCCCTTGGAGCCATTGGAATCACTGTAAGTGAGAAAAAAACTGATCAAGCCAACAGACTCGTCTGTGAGCAACTACATCTTCCAGGTATCTGAGCTGAAGACTTTGAACATCCATCCCTGAACCTAAATCATAAAATCATAGAATCATTAAGGCTGGAAAAGACCTCCAAGTTCATCTAGTCCAACCTCAACCCATCCCCACTGTGCCCACTAACCATGTCCTTCAGTGCCACATCTCCACCATTCTTGAACACCTCCAAGGGACAGCGACTCCATCGCTTCCATGGGCAGCCTGTGCCAATAAATATCTCATCTAGGGATACGACCATGGTTTTGGAAGCCTAAATCTCTTCTCACTGCTCCTTCACAGCATCCTCCCGCACAAGGAGGTTTGATTGTAACCACTGATGCTGGGTTTGTGTCCTCCAGATGTAGCAAACATGAAGGGAGAGGCGCAAAAAATAAACAGAAATAAGCAAAAATTCTAAAAGCCCAAGATGGACAGAGTGAAAAACAGAAATGCCAAGTCCTAATTGTTGCACAGATGTGAGGAATGTTAAGGGAAACTGTTTGGGGATTTATGTTCAAAAAAATAAGACAACTTCCCAAACCATTTCCTTTCAAATCTTTCAGCCTTCTCCATAAATTCCGTGAGCCTGTGTGGTGCTCTCTGATAACACACAAATCTGGATACATAAACTGTTTTGAAATGTTTGTACAATTTCATCCAAAAATATGACCGTGTGTTTGTGTTTTAATTGCCGTCAGTAGGACATTGGGTAATAGCCATGTGCATTGTGTCGGGGCGAGATGGGTGAGATGGGGTGGCACAAGCACAGCTTTTCCTGGTTCGTCACAGTGAGGATAAACCCCAAATCATCTGAAGGAACAACCCACAACCATCCACTGAAACCAAGAAAATGATTTCAGATCCATACGGATGCAATTGGAATCAGAAATTTGATGATTTCCAGGTCAGGCATTATATTTTCGCCTCTCTTTGTGGGGGAAGACAGACACTTTGCTTCAATCAGTGTTGTTTGCAATGTCTTTCATTTATTAACATTCTTGCTGAAGTCAAGCATTAGTTCCACTTTATCATGAATATAATGCAGCTGCATTTTCTGGATGGGAACACCACCAAAAATATGTTAACTGTATAGTCAACAGCTATGCCTTGTTTACTCTTATGCATAAAACCATACGGAAACAACCCTCATAGGAAATCTCTTTTCTTTTTCTTTTTTCTTTTTTTTTATCTGTACACAAATAAAAATAATAAGAAAGAAATAATAGGAAATGTTGGCAGGGAATTGGGTGGCAGGAGCTGTGGTTCATTGAGAAGCTCTCTGATTCCTCCAGGTGTGGATCTAGCCAGGCTGGGCCGCTCTAGTACAGCAACAGGGTTTGCAGGAAGACCATAGAATCACAGAAGGACTTTGGTTGTAGGGGACATTGAAGCCCACCCAGCTCCAACCACCTGCCAAGGGCTGGGTGCCCCAACCGGATCAGGCTGCCCAGGATCCCATCCAGCCTGGCCTTGGGCACCTCCAGGGATGGGGCATCCACAGCCTTGGATACTTCCCCGTCCCCATCCCTCAGTGCCATCACCCTGGGATGTTCCAGTTGAGAACCCAAGCTGCAAAATCCACTGACATGTGACATGCTGAGGACAACAAGGCGCAGCCTCCACCCCACCCTTCCCAGGCACATCAGGGTTAAGCATTAACCCTGGTGCTGGGAGAAAACCCCCATGGTTGGCCAGCCATCCCCGCTACCATCCCCACGTGAAGGGAAGAGCAGAGAGCACACTAAGGAGCCCTGGAAATATGCGAGGAGCTGCCAGCATTTGCTGCCAAACACTTTTATCTTTAGACAGAGATAAATCTGTTGCTTACTTAACCCAGCCTTTACGAAACTCGCAGCTCTGGGTTTCCAAAATAACAGGAGCAGAGTGGAGCTGGCTGGTGGCCTGGGGAGCAGCAGATACAGGCAGAGCAGCTGAAGGGTGACAACCTTTTGCTAGAGAGTAAATCATGTGCCACAGAAATAAATAAAGAGTTAACCTCCATGGGCTGCAGAACTTATCTGCTCGTGTTCCTGTAAAGTGCAGGTGTCTGTTTACTGAAGAGAGCAATTAAGATATATAGCTAATAATGAAGAACCAAAAAAAAAAAAAAAAAGGCTGCTACTTGCAGTGTGCAGTGTAGGGCAATCATGAGACAGCAGAAATGTGCCATGAGTGCCTACCAGGGCTGCAGACGTGGGAGCTGCTCCCACGGGGACTTCTGTCCACGATGTACATGATTCATAGAACCATAGAATGGCCTGGGTTGAAAAGGACCTCAAAGATCATCTCGTTTCAACCTCCCTACCACAGGCAGGGTTGCCAACCACCAGACCAGGCTGCCCAGAGCCACATCCAGCCTGGCCTTGAATGCCTCCAGCAATGGGGCATCCACAACCTCCTTGGGCAACCTGTTCCAGTGTGTCACCACCCTCTGGGTGAAAAACTTCCTCCTTATATCTAACCTAAACCTCCCCTGTCTCAGTTTAAAACCATTCCCCCTTGTCCTATCACTATCTACCCTCATAAACAGATTGTGTGGTCTGATGGAGAAAATGGATAAATCATAGAATCATTTGAGTGGAAAGGGACCTTCAAAGGCCATCTAGTCCAAATCTCCTGAGACGAACAGAGACTTCGATAGATAGAATGACACCTGCAGGTTTTAAAACTCGACAGTCCCAATAAATTCATTTTTTTTTTCTTTTTTTTTTAATGCTAGAGTTATTACCTGTCAAGAATATAGCCCCTTCCTCTGCCACCCTTGACCCAGGCTGAACCTGTTTGTCTCGTTTTATTGTGTTGGTGTAATTCAGTGGAAAAGAGATTGGATTAAACAGGCAGCTCTGGAGGAATAAATAAAAGGAACACACTTTAAAGAGTAAATAGACAACCCTAGGTATAACAGAATAACTCCTGGCAGTGATCAACCAAAGAGAAAATTATGCACTCACTAAAATCTGAGCAGTGTTTGTAAGGCAGAGAAATCCAGCAAAACTGCACGATCTGTGCACGTGCAGAGCTCTTCCTAAGAAAACTTCAGAGAGGCAGCCTGGTAATTGCTCACCGATTCCAGCCCAAATCTGTTTAGCAGCAGAAATATGTTTTCCCCTCGCTGCCAGCCTTGCAGTTCAGCCTGGGCTGGCGGGTCGAGTCCTCAGCTTCACCTCCCCTTTTGCTTTGATGCCGCTCCAACCAAATCTAGAGCTTGTTCGAAGGCAGCGATAGGATTTTGCTCACACAGGGATCCTACATGAGCTCTGCCCAGGGCAGCAGTGTGGTGTCCTGAGGCAGGAGAGGATCCTGTGCTTTCTGGCAGCCTCAACATGTGGGTCTCCGCTTTGGGAATGGTTCACTGATGCCATGAATCTGACCAGCTCTAAAGACAATTGATCCGTCTTGCTCCACAGGCTCTTTTACCCCTAGCAAAAAGGTAAGAAGCAGATGATGTGAGGCTCACAGCCATTCATGCTTTTTCCAGGTGCTCTGCACACCCGCCAGAGAAGCAAAGCACTTGCCTTTGTAGGGCCACAGCAAGAAACAAAGCTTTTGAAAACCAAGGGTGTGATTGTGTTTGTACCTGCATAACTCAAGATGGAACCCAGACTGCCTCCATCCCTCTGCTGGGTTGACCTGCAGAGTTAGTGGGGGAAAAGGAATTTAATATCAGCTCTCAACTGAACATAGAAGCAGGTTGGATATCATGGAGAAAATCTTCTGAGGAAGAGTGGTAATGTGTTAGAAGAGGCTGCCCAGGGAGGTGGTAAAGTCACAGTCCTTGGAGATGTTCATGAACCATGGAGAAATGACACTGAGGGACATGGTTAGTGGGCATGGTGGGGGTGTGGTGGCAGTTGAACTAAATGATCTTAGAGGTCTTTTCCTATCTTAATGATTCGAAAATCTACAAGTGGTGCAAAGCATACGTGGAGTCATTGTCAGAGCTGGCATCCTCTTTTCTCTTTTTTTATGCAACGGTATTGGAAAAGCCATACTGTGAATGACTCTGGGACGTTTGTTTCCCACCAGCTCCAGATGAAATCTGCTGGGCTTGCAAGGTGAGAGTCCTCCCAATTGGGAAAACAGGACAGTAAATATGGAAGGTGTAAATCAAGGACATAATTTCTGCAGGAATTCAAGTGGCAGAGCTTAAATGGCGAGTTCTGGCAATACATAATATAGCTCAGCTTGCTCATTATGGATGCATTACCTTCACTCTGCTAGCAAGGGGATAAGGATTGTCATTTCAGTTGAAAACAGAAATACAAGTGCACAAAGACGGAATACATGGAATTTTATACAAGTATTTTCCTAACCATAGCCCAAATGTCTTTTCCATAAAATCATTTGTCACTATGGAAAGGATATGAACATTTGAACATTTGATGCAACTATTAACTGAGATACACAGATTACAGCCACAACCACCCCTACTTGCTCATAGCAGATGATGTGAACTGATGGAGGGCAGAAATTGTGCATACTGTAAAGTTATACAGTGCAAAAGAATTCTCCAAGGAATACCACATCCTGAGTCTTACACAGGGAAATGCAGTCCAGGCAGTGTGGAAAAAATTAATACATTTCAGGGCCAGGCAGAACTATGAGGATGATCAATGTGAGTAATCCAAGGTACGTAAACTCCAACAAATTCTCCTACAAAGCACTGAACAAGTCTGTCACATAACGTAGCACAAAGGCATGGGACTTGAGTTACAGACACTGAGGGTATCTGCAAGAAAGTTCCACCAGGCCCTCACTTCAGAAGAAACTCAAAAATAAAACCAGGTTTAAAACCACTGCTCTACTCTTCCAAGTCACCAGCCACGATGTCCAGTGGAGAGTGCCACACTGGTGAATATGCAGGGCATGCAGCTCTCGCAATGCCAGCCCACAGTAATGGCCCAAGGAAGCACTCTGCTTTCACCAACCAAGGGATGAAGAATTGCCCCCTCAAAGGCAATTATCACAGTGTCAGTCTTTGCTTGCATCTGAGCAATATTCAGTCCCAACACACATTTTCCCAGCGCTGTTTCTGGGCATGCTCACGTTGAGAACATCCTCAGGCAACACAACAGGCTGTGCTTTGTGAAAAGTGCTCCAGAAGGTGCTTCAAGATGGATAGAAATTTGGGTGCAGGAAGTACATCTGCATGGCTTGAAACCTAGGAAGCTGGAAAGAAGCAGCAACCTTCAGGAAAAACACAAAATTTTGGACATGAAAAATTGCTTGTCAAGAGGATCACAGAATCAGAGGGCCATTTAGGTTGGAAAAGACCTTTAAGATCATCGAGTCCAACCATTCACCTAACATTCCAAGTCCATCGCTAAGCTGCGTCCCTGAGCATCACATCCACACATCTCTTAAACATGGAACTGGAGGGTATCCAAGCTGGTGTCCGCAGGAAGAAAATAAGAAGATTCTTACTTATTAATTAGAAAAAATTGTTTGCTAACATCTATATTCTTGCATAATTACTTTCATTACATATAGGTCCGTGCTGTACTGAAGATACAACCCAAGAAAGCCAATATCACATAGGTGAGAACAACTTAGTAGTTACTTTTTTGCACAGGCCTCAGAAGTGTGCTGGGAAAAATGGTTAAAAGATGTATTTTGGATCTAAGTAAAGCTTTGTGGATCACCCAAAAGTGACACAGAACTCAAAGCGGGGTGGAGGTTAACCTACTGCCACTATAACTTTTCTGGCAATTCTGTTTGAAGACACAGTTGAATTATGCTATATTAATGAACTTCAACAAAGCAGTATTCCAACAGTCCTGGAAAGTCTTTCAGGCCAAGTCTTTTGCCATCTAATAAGGGCTTTTGAACTTTTCTCTTGATCTTTCCCTCCTGAAGACAAGAATGTAAAAATCGACCCTGTCTGTTTTCAGCCTTCTGATATTTGCACTCAGAGAAACTGACACCTTTCTATAGCCAACTCTGGGCAGGTTGGTTTGCTCCTCCTGTCTTTTTGTTTTCTTCAAGAAGCAGAATAAAAAGGTAAACCACATTTACAACTATGTGAGAAAGGGAATGCGGGTTGAAGAAGGAGGTACAGAGTTTCTCCCACCCCTTTGAGGTTCATTTCAAATGTGCAAAAACAAAAAACAAAAAACAACAAGAAACACCCAAATTAGCAGATCCTTACTCAGGGAAAACTGGTGAACACAAGGAAATTGAGGTGCTTGGAACTGCAAGCTGAAATACCACGTGTAAAGTTGTGATTTCTCCAGCCACGCACACACTGAGATACAGTCATCCTTGGGAAAGTCAGGAAACCTGTAAAGCCAAATAGTCATCAGTTCTTAGGCTTGTGTAAGAAGTTTGGTTGCTATTCAGATATATACTAGGCTGGTCACTCACGCATCTCTAAGCATTTTACTACCATTCATAAATTAAATCTCAGCCTCCCTCTTCACTGGCCTGCGAGTAGCTCCATTTCATGGAGTAGCAACATATCTTTGGGCTTTCACTGGAGCAGTATTTGCCATCAAGGACATACCCAGACCTCGACACAGAGCATGTGTAAACCAGATGTCAACCCTTCTCCTCTCACTGCCAGTTCAGATGTCAATCATGTACAGGCTCCTGATATATGGCAAGTCATGTCACAGCTCTTGTGAGCTGGAAGTGAGAATGCCTGTGTGAAGCCCCAGATACCACCACACGGTGCAGGGCACATGGTGTGAAAGTGTCTCCTAATAATGTAGGTGTAGGACAAGCGGCTGACACTACCACCCCCTAACAAGGGGACTTTGCACAATGAGTAAATGTGAAGGCTGTGAGCTGAGATTGACAAAATAATGGTCGGAGATGAGCCACAGAAGTTGGCTCAGAGTCCAAACTTCTCCAAAGCTCAGAAGCACTTGAGCCTGGAGCTGATGTTCAGCCTGTTAGAGGCAGAAACTCTCATAACAACACAGTGGGACATGTCCTCTGCTGCTTTGGCTTCTACTGCCTCATGCAAATACCTCCATGAGCACATAACCCTCCCAGCACCACCATCTTCCTCTTCCCCTGCCATGAACGAACCCCTTGTACTCACACATTATCATTTACTCACTTTAGTTAGTACGGTGTTTAGGAGATCTTTACAGACACTTCTCAGCTTTACACCTGCCCCCACTGAATCTGCAGAATAAAAGCACTGTCCTTTTTCTTGGATTTTTTTTTTAGTGCATTTTCTTTTTTTTCTCTTTTTTCTTTTTTTTTTCAGCTTCGTTTCTCCTTCATATTTTTCCCTTCATGCCTACTTCCATCTTATTGCCTTTGCTTGTGAAGATGTAAACTCAGATGAAAAGGAAACAATAACATCAACCCAGTCTGTCTTGAAGATAGTGCATAAGATTACACGTCCATCTAGTCTACAGGAGATTAATCTTGCTAATCATTCCCCTTCCTCACCCCAGCACTGGCCAGAGGAGAAAGAGAGAGAAACTCTGCCAAGTCTCCAGTTATGAGTGAGTAACGGATGGGTGGTTTGTCCCTCTGCAGCTAAACCTTCCTGGTAAAGCAAAGGCACCCAGCTGAGTTCCTTCAAAGGCAGCTCGACACCATTGTGTTTCTTACATCTGAAGCCATGCAAACCAAGATATTTGATTTCCAGGGCCAGGCCAAAAGTCTTTGGCAGGATCCTGTTGCTGGATTCAGGCTGGTAAGTCCTTCGAGACCCAGAAGTGCTAGGGAAGATAAGGAAAGATGGATCATAAGCTCTGTGTACAGTGTTCCAGACCTTCTAGTATGGCTGAGCCGTTCAGTGCCGACGCTGTGCAAGCACATCTCCGTTGTGTTCCCACTGCATCACATAAATTTCCCCATTTTTGTCAATATCTAACTATTCCCTTCCCACACTTTCCCCGATAATGAAAGCATGATTATACACTGAATTCACCAAAATCTACTTCTGTTTCTTCTTTTCTTATCCACATCTCCCCCTTAGCTGGTAAGTGCTGCTCTGTTTTGCCATGTATAGCAGTAGTGTGTGAATAATAAATAACAATGATATGCTTTCAGCTAGAAAATAAACCCCATATGTGTCCTCAAGTATCTTTTTTTCTTGAAGAATTAATGCAAACGCTGGTTCCAGAGACAGTTATAATCCTGTTTACTTGTCAATGCTTGGAGTGAGCATATAATTACAGTTCTACTGTAAGATACTTAACATGTAATTCAATGGTAAGGAGCTACCACATTACAGTCTTCTAAGGTTGGATTTATGCCCTGAAACCTAAATTAGTCCCAACAGTTTCTGTTCAGAAGAGGATTATTGAATGCAATCATTATCAGGCGCACCAAAGAACAAATTTCACCGACCTAGGAGACAACACAGGCAAGTAATTACTATTTCTTTTTAATTATTTTTTTTAAGCTCTCTTTGCCACCACAATTTTCATGGACTTGTATCTTCCTAAATAGGCAAAGGGCTTGTGTTTGAGAAGGTCACAAATGTGAAATAAAAACTTTCAGTAGTGATCAAAGAAACCTTAGGAGTAATTCTGGAGATGGGCACCTGTCCTCTGGGACACATCCCTTAAGGTGATGCCCAGTGGCACAACTCTGATGTCAGTACTGAGCTGAAAGGCAAAAAAAAGTTACAGGAAAATCTGGCCTTGCTCACTTCCTGGCCTTCAGTGCTTGCAGGATCTGTTGTTAAGCTGCTGCCTGTCATACCATCATCATCAACAGCATTAATTGGGCCCTGCCTTAAAATAATCCATCCTCAGCACCACAATGCTTAGCACTCCTACGGGCCTGTTCATGCAAGACTCAGAGGGCTTTACAAGTCCCGACTGTTGAAGCAATGCAATGTGCCCAAGAATTTGGTCAGGGGCACAACGGGGGTAACTGTTTGCCACAGAGGTACACACTTGCCTATAGCCACAGCCAAGGAACAGAGAAAGGAATCCAGATCCGGACTGCATTTATTTTATAGAATCATAGAATATCCTGAGTTGGAAGGGGCCCATAAGAATCATGAAGTCCGACTCGTGGCTCCACACGGGACCACCCAAAAATCAGACCATGTGTCTGAAAGCTCTGTTGAAATGCTTCTTGAGCTCTGGATAGAATCATGGAATATCTGTGCCCAATCCTTTGCTTTATTATGAGCCTCAGTTTCCTATTTTTAAAGGCAGTGTTGGACTCTCAGCCTTCCCAAGTGCTGATTGACACTGACCATGGAAACCAACTGATACAGAGTGTGAATAACCTACAGCCACAGAGCTATTGGGATTGCTTCCCCTCTTTGAGCCATTCCCTGACTTCTAAAGCTGTAGGTACAACCCTAACACAGGTGGTGTTACAACACGAAGCCAAGCTGAGAGTCCACAGGAGTCCCACCAACGCGGGCAGAAAGTCCCCAGATCTCACAGGAAGGAAAGCAGAGGAATGTGAGAGCAGGGAGCACCTGGGGTTCTGGTGCTGCCAACAAGCCCAGGTGTGCAGACACAGGCTGGGGGACTGAGGCCACAAGCCGGTGCTGACAGCTCAGGGTCCCTAATACATTAGTTCCTGGGGTCTCACTTGCATCTGTTGGAGGGTCAGAGATCTGCTGGGGGCCGGGGGGATAATTAAGCAGGTGGGCTGCTGGCTGTCTGAAATGCCTGCCAAATCCAGGCCTGCTGGAAGTGGGTGTAACCCTGTGTAAGTCGTATATGTGATATCCCCACATATGTGTGCACACAAACACGTAAGTGGAGAGAGGGGGAGAGAAGAAAGGCACATGCATATACCGGCTCGAATGCATATGTAGAAGCACAAGAACCACAGAATGATAGAACGGCTTAATTTGGAAGGGACCTTAAAGATCATCTAATTCTGTCACCATGCCATGGTCTGGTTGCCCCCACCAGATCAGGTTGCCCAGAGCCCCATGCAACCCAGCCTTCAATGCTTCCAGAGGAGAAGACCCCAGGAAGACAGATTTGGGGTCTGCAACACTCCAGCGCTCACCTGAGTGCCAGCAGACAATCCTAAGAAGACTTCAGACCGTTCAGTCCTCCTCTTAGCAGCTGTCAGCGCTTTATTTAGGGAGAGCTCTCTGATGGGTTTGGGAACAGTAGCCAGGTTCATACAACGGTTACATTGTGCCATCTTCTGGTTAAAGGCTGGGGACTCCAGGCCAGGGAGTCACTCCAGCACAGAATAAAACCCTTTTCTTGTGCGAGATCTGGAGATACTCCAGCAGACTGGCTGTTATTGTATAACAGCATTACCTGCAGGAGTGATCTGCAAGCATCACACAGCACTTGTGAGGATCACAGGGATGGGGGAGCTGCCAAGAAGAGCCCTGCTCTGCCAAGCCTGCTATCCCAGTCTCCTGGAGAAATGATGCTCCAGCATTCCGCTTCACACAAGATTGGGGTACCCCAATATCCATTTGGGCAGCTATGTGGCTGTGGACAATCTGTAGGTGCAGAAAGTGAAGAAGAAAGTGGGCTTAGCAGGATCTGCAGAGACAAAATACATTCATCTCTCTACTGAGGAAGATCATAAATACACATGGATGCATGAGGACACACGTTTAGGAGAGCTGCCAATTACTCATCTGGATCATGAATATGGGGAACTGGATGTTCCCAACCCACCCTTTGCTGAGAAAAATAAATAAATAAATAAATAAATAAATAATTTTTTTAAAAAAAAAAAAGAGGATACATTACTGCAAATGGATGCACGATCTTGGAAAGAGCTCTTTGTGGAGAAATGACTGGTCTGAGTGTGCAAGCCCAGACCTGATGCAAATATACACCTACAGCTGACAAATCCTCTTGTTTTCCAGCTGCCCCGTATAGCTATTTTAACGTATAGCCCCTGAAAGCAGAGGGATTTCCAGCATTGCCACATCACGCCCACCTCCTAGCTGGCTTGCACCAGTGTAGCTGTTCTGATTTTGACAGCAACTTTTCCCCACCTAGCAGGATCACTTCACACAAGTAGGTGTGCAGGATGATGGGTACAGAAGCAGCTAATTGCACACAAATTAGACAGACAAATTAGGAACAACGACTTTGCTAAATACTGGTTAAACAAACACAGCTTGGGGGAAGATCCATGCTACAGGTTGTCATCAGCAGTGCTCATGTAAGCTGGATGAATGAGGTGCATGGCATTCCCCACCAAAAAGCTGACTGGTAATGATGTTGCTGCAGGAAAGGATGAAATCATCTCCTGTTCCAGGAAAGGGGAAATGTCTACTGCAGAGCATGGGACCTGCAACCTCATGGCTGCATGTGTTTGCAGTCCTACTGTTATTTAATTATTTGGTTTGTAATGAGCAAATGTGTTTAGTCTCAAAATGCCTTTTAATAGGCTCCGAAATTTCAAGTAAATCTGGGTCACTATGAAAGCATCCTGATGCTATGCACAGGTATTAGTCTGCTACTGCCTTGTTTTTAGCATAACTCAAGCATAAGAAACAGATGAGAGTTTCAGCAGACTTAGATGACTTCAGTCTCTTCTAGACACTTCATAACCTACACACTTTTCATAGAATCATAGAATTGCTAAGGTTGGAAAAGACCCACAGGATCATCCAGTCCAACCATCCGCCCTTCACCAATGGTTCTCGCTAAACCATGTCCCTCAACACAACATCCAAACGCTCTTTGAACACCACCAGGCTCAGTGACTCCACCACCTCTCTGGGCAGCCCATTCCAGTGCCTGACCACCCTTTCAGAGAAGTAGTATTTCCTAACGTCCAGCCTGAACCTTCCCTGACGCAGCTTGAAGCCATTCCCTCTCGTCCTATCACTAGTCACACGAGAGAAGAGGCTGACCCCCAGCTCACTACAACCTCCCTTCAGGTAGTTATAGAGAGCAATAAGGTCTCCCCTGAGCCTCCTCTTCTCTAGACTGAACAACCCCAGCTCCTTCAGCCGCTCTTCCTAAGGTCTGTGCTCCAGACCCCTCACCAGCTTTGTTGCCCTCCTCTGGACATGCTCCAGGGCCTCGATGTCTTTCTTACAGTGAGGGGCCCAAAACTGGACACAGTACTCGAGGTGCGGCCTCACCAGTGCTGAGTACAGGGGGACAATTACTTCCCTGTTCCTGCTGGCCACACTATTTCTGATACAAGCCAGGATGCCATTGGCCTTCTTGGCCACCATTTCCTACCACACAGAGCATATCTTTGCACAAGCCTGTCATCAGGAGGAGATATGGGAATGTGTGCAAGTTTTGAAGCCATTTGGAAGGTCTGCACCCTGGTGGATTTGGCAGATGAAACGTCAGGAGCTTGGGTTGCAGCATAGTACAATCTGGCTGTGCCTGATATTTCTGCATTCTATAAGGAACAGGAATGTGATTACTGAGAGTCTGCATCCGGGTCATCAACAGCATGAAAAGAAGTGGGGACCTAAAAGTTGAGGCTGAACTGGGTTGGGCTGAACTGAGAACCGAAGCACATGGATACCTAAACGCAAGGCATAATCCCTGCTGCCATCTGACCAGTGCTGTTATCTAGTCATCTTCCAAGAATGAGTGAGTCCCACCCTACATTTGCATCATTGCTTGAACACAGTATGAATATGAAGTGTTCTTCCTGCCTGCAAGAATATCAAATATCAGTCTTCCTTCTACATCATCTTTGAAACATTCTACCATTTCTTACGGTTGTTAGTATGACTACAATTCATATCTCAAGACTGATTAAAATATTCAGAAAGGGGTCTTTCTTAGCCTGTTTCTTGGGGCTGTTCCAAGAGCACTGTATTCATTTCATTATTTGCTGTAACTTTCAAATCTCCATTGAACTCATTCTCTTCCATATCTGCTCCCAAGGTGCTGTTCACTCATCACTACTGTAGATTCCTCCTCCCTACTCTGACCATCTCTCAAATAAGCATCACTGACAGCACCCACAGCCCACAAATATTCCTGGGGCCATCAAGGACCAAGAGAAAGAGCAAGTCACTGGACGACCAGGAACTGGTCTGGCCTTGAAGGTGTGAAGTAAGAGTCACCTCCACTACTGACCTCCTTGGCACCCTGCTCTGCTCCTGCGAGCTCCACAACAGCAACACTCACAGAATCACAGAATCACGGAATGGCCTGGGTTGGAAGGGACCTCGAGGATCATGAATCTCCAACCCCCCTGCTGGGCAGTGCCACCAACCTCCACATTTAATACCAGACCAGGCTGCCCAGGGCCCCATCCAACCTGGCCTTCAACACCTCCAGGGACAGGGCATCCACAGCCTCTCTGGGCAGCCCATTCCTGCACCTCACCACTCTCCTGGTAAAGAACTTCCCCCTAACATCCAACCTAAATCTTCCCTCTTTCAACTTAAAACCATTCCCCCTTGTCCTGCTGTTATATACAGTCTGTACATGTGTATTTTTAACCACTTAGTATTTTTATCCTGTTTCTTGCACAGTGCAATATCACATACCGCGGTGGTTCCCAAATACTCTATGGCTGTACTAGAAACTGGAATAAAACAGGAATTACACATTTGTTTAGCATGGTCTATTTTTAATACACTCATGTTGTTTACTGACTATTGGATACTTTTCTGCCAAATGTTTTTACACAAGCTCCTTAACGCACTCTGAAGTCTCAACGCTTCTCCAGAACAAACAGTCTAATAGCACGGGAGGTGCCAAGACCTGGTTTCATGGTCTTCCTAAAGCCAGGTACCATCACCAGATGCTTCAGACCCGGAGATTTATTGACTTAATTTTCACTGGCAGCTTGTTTCATCACTAGATGCCTGATCCAGCAGTTCCCGTGCTGTTAGATTCCCACAGAGGGCAGAGGGAATTGGGGCTAATCAAGGGCTAGAGGACATGGCCCTGGCTTTTCTCAACTCCCCTGAGTGCATTTCAACTGTTGATTTGTGTGAGAAACAGTTTGCCTTGGTGGAGAAACAAAAACACCCAAGTGAAAAAAAAAAAAAAAAGGCAACCGAAGACACAATGGTCATGTTGTTATTGAAATGTGCTTCTCACTTCAGAAGCAACAGTCTGGGCTCAAACAAAGTGATAAGTGGGGACAGGGATTAAGCCAAAATAAACCTTCCTATCTTAAAAGAAATTCAGCTTCCTAAAGCCAACCTGGAGCTGACCTGTGTGAACAAGAGAAAGTGCAAGAAAGTTGAGATATTTCTTAAAATAATATTACTCTAGGACACAACAACTCTGCTCATGGGACAAAAGTTATTTACAATCAGCTCTGACATTATGCCTATGAGAGGTCAGATGGAGAGCAGAGCTCTGACCTTCCTATGTCTCACACGTTTAATTTACAAACATAGGCAACGATCCTGCAGAGAGATACCCTGGCTGGACATCAAACACCAAGCGGTTCACATTGTCTGTGGACTTCCCTTGAAAAGCAACAGGACTCTTCCCAGCGTACTGAAGTTAGAGGTCTTTGGTTAAAAACTTGGACCAGCTTCCCAACTCCCATCAGGCAAGAAGGATGATGGCACTGAACAAGGTCAGAGATGCTTTGCTTCAGGTCTTGACCCTTTTAGAGACTTTCTTGGCACCTATCTCCACCAAATTTACCATCCTATTTTAATTCCTTAGATTTGGATTGAAATGAAAGAATAGTAAATCCTGAATATATTCTTTGTGAAGGTTTATAGTTCCACCTTGGACTCCAAGTCAACATGCTAGTGCTGTAAACGACATAAGAGAAATCAACAATTTAGGCTCAATAACTTATCACCACAGCGGATATTTTCTCTGCCATGTCTTTAACTCAGTGCTCTTTAGTTCCCTGATCCAAACCAATAGAAGCCTACCAGAAGGTTAGGCTGTATCTTCCCAGTATCCCATTACCAGCATGGTGTAAAGTCTTCAGTACTGAACACAGATAGGCCTGACCCATCTACAGCCCACAAACAGCCATGGCTTGGTGCATCCCCTCCAATTATCAGCATGGAGTATACAAGCATACACATACATATTTAGATACAGGTACACCAGCCTATGTGTACAGGCTCTATCATTCTCTTTTAATTAAAGATCATAACAAGTAACAGCAAGAAACAGGGAAGGAAGAGATGTCATGTCATGAACTTGTTAGGACCTTCGTGACTTCCACATGTAAGAAGGCACCATTTGCCACCATGAGCAACTATCCATCTAGCCTGACTTTCAGATCAGCAAGTCCAACCGCCAACCCTTCCCCACCATGCCCCTCATTACTACATCTCCATGTCTCTTAAACACCTCCAGGGATGATGACTCCAACACTTCCCTGGGCAGCCTGTTCCAATGCATTACCACTCATTCTAAGTAATTTTTCTTAATATCCAACCTGAGCCTCCCACAATTCAGACATAAGACAGGCTTGACAGAGAGCTAAATGAAGACGGGCGATAAAAACCTCTCTTGAGGCATGCCCACTCTGTCTGGGCAACTTCTGGAACCCGGTCTATCAGTGTTTTTCCCCACTGAAGCCCATGTCCAAGGGGTGTGTGTTGGCCCAGCCCTACCATCAAACCATCCATAAAGGGAAGGCACTAATGAAGCAGAGCATCCACTGGGAAAGCCTCTTTCTCCTTTTCTAACTTGTCCTCTTCTAACTCTCTCAACAGTGTTCCAATCATATGACACACTTGGCAGCAGTGCAGCCTGAATTGTTACTCTTCAGGGGTCTATCTGCCAAGAAAAGGCATGACTCAGTAACAGCATTCAGAGTCAGGAGAGGGCAGGTCCAGGAAGTGACTAACAATTAGAGAGCACGGCAGTTTGCTTCCAAGTGAGGACAGGTCAACCCTGTGCACAGTGCAGAGAGGAGACATTTCGGTACACTGGGATGACAGAGAAAAGCAGCAGGTGCACAAACAGCAGAAAAATTATCTGTGTCCTAAGAGGAAGATAGCAGACTCGTCCTTTCTATGAATGATATACACCTGATTTGCCATGGGTTGGGCAACTCAGAAGATACTGATGGTTCAAAGATGAACCATATCACTGGAAACTAAGTGAGGGCTGTATGGTGGCAACCTGAAATGTGGTTAAAGTTTTCTGCTGGATTTCTTCCTAAATAAGGAGAAAGGCTCAGTGAAGACAGTAAAGAAATGGCCGAAGGAAGCCCTTCATCAGCCAGAAGAGGGGATGTTTTGTCATAGTGGAGAAGCACTGTGGTCCATACAATATCTGTGTTTGAGAAACCCAGATCTGTTCCAGTGATTTTTCTGGGAGAGGCACCTAATGAGACATATGTGAAGAGTATACAATGGGCAAACGCATCCCATTTGCTCCTCCAAAGACTTTTTGCTGCTTAACAAGTCATATGGAGAAAATCTGGACACCTGTTCCCATCCCCTGCCTGAAGGATAGAGTCAAGAAGGAATGGAAAACTTCTTAAAAAATGGTGGCTCCCTGTCACATCTTTTCTCTTCTGTTTCATGCACTTCTTTGTCCACCAAAGTCCTATCCTGCTGCATGTACTGATGTTCAGGTTGGGTATCCTGTAGAGGTAATGGCACGCAAGGGCCAGGAAGGCTTATGTAAGCTTTAGGGAAAAATGAGTGAGCGCTGGAGAAAGTGCCCAAAGAGACAGGTTTGCCTTGAAACTAAAATAGAAAATGTTCCTCTGCTTATGAGGCTGCCAAAAAGAGCACAGAGTGGGAATACAAAACATCCCCCAGCCTGCTGCCAGCACTAAGTGTGTCCAATCTACAAACAGGGGACAGCTCACAAGCCACAGGTTGTGGGGTCAGGCTGCAAGGGACAGATAGCCTGGCACAGTGACCCTGGGTGCAAGCATGGTGTCAGGGCAGCGTTCATCCCAGGGCAGCCCCCTCTGGGTGCACGACAGATACACAGAGGCTAAGGCTGGCCTCTGACCTAACTACAGTATGGGTGGGTTTGTGTTTGGCAAGGGGAGATTCCTGCTCCATGGAGTCAGGAACAGCTGCTACAGTGACACCTGGACCCAGACACTGATTAGAAATTATCACAGACAGAGCAAGGCGAGTGCAAGGGTGGAGAAGTGAGTGATGGATTAGCTTGTTTCAAGTCACACACTGCCTGTAAGAGCGGGTTACTCTCTGCTCTGACGCTGAGTTATGCCAACAGGCACTGCTGAGACAGGACCCAGGCGAGATTTATTTATCTTGAATCCCTTTAAATATTTCAACACCCTGTGGCTGTGCACCCAGTGAGCCTGTGAAACCACATGCCTTGCAATTCCTATCCTCTCCCTGCTCTTCCCTCCTTTTTGTTTCACTCCCTCTGTGCTGCAAGCTGGATTGCTTATCAAAAGTAAAAAAATTAGGCTTGGGAGGCAAGTACTCAGGTTCCCCCTCTGCCCATATGGCAGGACCCTGGCCCTGCTTCATACAGCACACTTGTTAACTTCTCTGTCCTACTGAGTAAAGGAACAGACCAGAAGTGGCTTGTGGTCCAGCTCTGAATGACACAGCAGCTCCAACACCTTTGTTTCTATCCATCACCTTTCTTTGGAGGATGCATTGAAAGCATTTGGGGTCTTTGCAGGAGCATGGGACTGCTGGTCGCTCATAAGCAGCTCCACCAACTTCAGGAGAGCTGCAGCAAAAGAAGCAGCCAAAGCACAAAAGTTTGCTCCATTCTTGCAGCACAGTTTTCTTGCTTCATTCTGTTGATAGGACAAAAGGGAGTGACCTCAAGTTGCCCCAGGGAAGGTTCAGATTGAATATTAGGAAGAATTTCTTCTCAGAGAGAGTGGTAATGCATTGGAACAGGCTGCCCAGGGGAGTGATGGAGTCACTGGCCCTGCAGGTGTTTAAGGAAATGGTAGTACTTACAGACATGGTTTAGCAGGCAATATTGACGATAGGCAGGCAGTTGGACTAGATGATCTCGGATATCTTTTTCAACCTTAATGATTCTATGACTCTATGAAACCGAAATGGAAGCCTTGCAGCACAGCTTAACCCATCCACGCTGCCCTGTAGTCAAAATGCGTCTCCCCACACTTCCAAAAATGTGATGTTCATCGCTCATTGAGGAAAGACATCCTTGGCAACACGGGTGGAGATTTTAGGTTCCCTAGGCATACCCATAAGCTTCACTACTAGTATTAAATGTGGAGGTTGGCAGCCCTCCCTGTGGTGGGGGGGGGTGGAGTTTGATGATCCTTGAGGTCCCTTCCAACCCAAGCCACTCTGTGATTCTATGATATGATTCCATCTTTCCTTGCCATACCACCTGGTGAATGCTGTGTTTCACTACTATGCTTTTTTTCCACTACCACAATATTTAGCACCATTTAGAACAATTTCATCCAAAAAATCTCAAAGTGCTTTACAAGGTTTAGTTAATTAAGCCACCGAAGTATTATTACATCTCTCTTATGGAGCAGAAAGCCAAGCAAAGAGGTTAAATGATTTGCCAAACGTAATATGAGTCAGTAGCTAAGTTGGGAAAAGAACCCAGGAGCCCTGACTCTTAACTCACGGCTGTAAACCATTTTTTCTCTATAAAAAAGAAATTAAGCAAGCAGAAAGGTGGGAGCATGGCTATTCCTTCTCCTTGAGCTGCCTTATAATTAGGAGAGCAAGGAATAAGGAATACACTGGTTTCTAGCCTTAGATTTTGGTACATTTGTTTGAAATTGGTTGTGTAGGCCTTTCAGGGGGCTCTCTGCCTTGAATAAGGGTGTATTTAAAGAAGGCATTATGTTAGCAAGAGTTGTAGGTTTCTAGCAGAAATGAGCTCTGTGTTATCTAGGAAGTCAGAGCAGATGATTAAAACCTGGCTTTGAAACAACCTAACAAATATGCATCTTCCTACAAACTAAAAACTTTAAAAAATCAGAACAAGACACTGTTTGTTCTATTATCAAAAAGCCAAAAAGAAAAAGGACCATTAAAGTGATTGCTCTTGCAGAAAAGAACTTCTCTTCCTCCAGCTCAGCCCAGGATCTGCTCCAAGTCTGAAGATAAATAAAGCGATAGCGAGGGCATTTCCACAAGGAGACCAAGGAATTTGAAAGAGGAAGGAGTAACTGGGACCCCAATGAGCTATTTGCCTGTATCCTGCTGTCCATAAGTTTTATAAATTATAGGGGAAAAAAAGGTGTGTGTAACTGAAAGCTGCCCCTAGGCACCAATAATTTGTCTGACCTGCGTTTAGACAACGAATCTGCTCAGCTCTAACCAGCCTTGGCAGCCTTGCACAGGTCATATTTTTACATGGATGAACTGTTCCTCAACAATTTCCCCTAGTGTGCTAGCAGCACAAACAGGCTTTTCTTTGCGAGCAGGTACGTGTGCCTTCTTTTTCCAGTTCTCTTCTGTTCCGACACACATGGCTCATGTGGCCATTTGCAAAGAAAAACTACCCAACTTCCTGGCTCCTCCCTCATCTCAGGGCTGCTGCAGTTTTGTAGGGCAGGGATAGAGCACAGAGCTTTGCTTAGTTTTTTTCCCCGTTTTAGAAGGTAAGAGTCTGTTCCTATCTTTTCCCACCATTTGCCTGTGGTATCCTCATAGAATTGCTTGAGTTGGAAAGGACCCTTAAAGACCATCTGGATCAACTCCCCTGCAATAAGGTATGCCTACAGCTCCATCAGGTGCTCAGAGCCCCATCCAGCCTGACCACTGATGTCTTTGAAGACACCACCTCATTGGGCAGCCTGTGCCAGTACCTCACCACCCTTGAGCTGTTTTACTACTCAAGAAACTTACTTTTGGTCTTAGCGATAGCTCGATGTTACAGTTGCAAGATTTCCATTGTTTTCCAGGGTAATTCTGAGGCTGTTGGACATCCAGGAGAAACGATGGCAAAGAAGGGGAGAAAGCTGGGAAAGCTATGCCATCACCTCCCTAAGCCCACCATTCTCACGCAAGGAGAGCTTGTTTGCCATGGTCAAAGCCCAGTAATCCTTTGGGTCTGCAGGTATCAAGATATGGTAAGAAAAGCAATAAGAAAGCAGGATCCAAGGGCACTGTCAGAGATACATAGGTAGATATGTACACACGTATATAAATACATTTGTCCTTTCTGAGAAAGGATTCACAGCACACACCAGAAGCAGCACGACCCCAGGGCACAGCCCAGGATTTAGGTCCTTGCTGGAATTTGCCCTCACTCTTTATTTAACACCAAGTAGCACTACTGAACACATATGAACTGAACACATCTACTGGTTTCCCTCAGACCATTCGATGATGGATTGCTGCCATCTCTTGCTTTCCTTTGAAGGCAATTCATTTATCAGAGACAATTACTCAGCTGATAAGCTCAGTGTGCTCAGCTGTTCATGGCTATACAGCAGCGACAGGCCAATAAACATGAGTTGAAATTAGCCTGATTAATGATTCCAGATCACTAAACCAAAACTTCATCAAAGATAAGCCTCTAATGAGGTTTTCTGATGAATCTGGCAAGTTTGATGGCAGTGGTCACACTGTCCCAAGCCCAGCCACTATCTCCATGATAAAGCCAGTATTGCTCTTCGGAAGTTCTGAAGAGCTCAGCAGGTGTTTAGTGGGTGGTATACAGTGCAGGGGAGCCCACTTCCATCTGCTGCACAGCAAAGCACGAAGGAAATCGTTTCCAAATGTCCCTTTATTTAGAAGTTTGCTTCCCCCTTAGCCTCTTGTTGTGCTCCATGGGGCTGCTCACCTTCGCTTCTGCAGCCATCCTTCAGTAAGTCCCAACGGTGACACAGTTGCAGGTGTCTCTTTGAGCATGGAGACATGAATCAAGAGAAGAGAAGAACCCAAATATTATGTGCAGACCCATCAACAGTGTAAAGCTAGCACTGGGAGGACATAATTTGACTTGCATGTTGGCAAGCACTAACACATTACTGCAATGAGACTTAGGGAGCACAGGGCTGTGAGAACTGATAGCAATGCCTGAAGATGAAACAGTTTTACATGAGTCTACGTGCACCTACATGCTTTTCTCAAGCTGCCCTCTGCTAAAGGAACCAACGTCACTGACTTCCGTGCCACAAGCCCAGACTGGTAAGGACTGTGCTTGTAGAACAGCAGTTTCGGAATTACCAACCCTGCTAAACTCCAAGCATGGGCTTGAATTGGCCATTAAATGAGCTGGGGTTCACTGCACTACATCTAGCATGCTTTATGCAGTCTCAGTTCCATCTCCTTACTCCTACCAACAAAGAAACTTTCAGGCTGGAGAAGAACTTCTGGGTGTTGCAGACCTCCTGAGATTCAATTTCACGATCTAAGAAATCACGCACTTAGTATTTCGCTTGAGATGGAGAGGTTCAGACTGTGGACATGTAAAATATCCTTTTCCTAACTCTTAGAGTATGGGGTCTCAGGATATAGAATCATTAAGGTTGCAAAAGACCTCCAAGATCACCTAGACCAACTGCCAACCCACCCCCACCGTGCCCACTAACCACATCCCTCAGTGTCACATCTTCACAGTTCTTGAACACCTTCAGGGACAGTGATTCCACTACCTCCCTTGGCAGCTCATTCCAGTGCCTATTGACTCCTGAGGAGAATAAATGTTTCCTAATATCCATCCTGAACCTCCCCTGGAGCAACCCGAGGCTATTCCCTCTCATCCTACCACAGGGATAGGCGAGAAAAGGCTGGCACCCAACTCACCACAACCTCCTTTCAGGAAGTTGTAGAGAATGATAAGGCCTCCCTTGAGCCTCCTCTTCTCCAGACTGAACAATCCCAGCTCTCTCAGCTGCTCCCCATACGGATGCTCACACAACATGCTCCCCATGCTGGACTTGTGCTCCAGATCCCTCACAGCTCCCTTACCCTTCTCTGGAGACGCCCCAGGACCTCAGTGTATTTCTTGTAGAGAGGGACCCAAGCCCAAGATACCATCATCAACCCAAGAAGAAATGTTCTTATCGCAATCTGGAAAATTTTGAACTCAACAAATATGCAGAAACAGAGAAGCACAGACTATCACTATTCAGCACTGCAGCTATTTGACCTTTCACCATAGCTGGGGGAGGAAAACAGGCTATTTACAGCTATCCAGAACCTGCTGGACCTGAGCTCAAGGTGACGCTAAGCATAGGGACACAGCTGTATTCCCAGCACATTTTCATATTTAAGTGTTAAATTAGCACCTCCGCTATTTCATTCCAAGGTGAGAGTCTCAGATCTCCCTCCAAGGAAGAAGCGATGGGAGAAAGCATCCACCTCTTAAATGACATCACAGTGTTCACACACACAGTGTGAGATATTGGGTTCCGTTTCAGCATCTACACAGGGGAACCCAGGACAGAGCCATCAGAGCTGCATTTCACCATTAAGTGGAGGAGGAGAAAAAGGTCCTGCTTGCTTTTCCCATTCCTGCATCATTTGAAGCATTTTACATTGCACTTTAGAGGAAGACGCATTGCAGTTGTTGACTTTATGCCTCTCTCCTTGCTCACATTGTCCCTGAGAATCTACTGAAAACATGATGTGAAGATTTGGAAATCACCACACTTCCCTGGGAGGTTTCCTCACAATTGACAGTTATATTTTATTGGTTTAATTATAATTGCTCTCCCTCATACCAGCATCCCAGTAATCATTTATCAGCCGCAGCCAAACACTGAACTGTTTACCTAGATATCTCCAGAGAATTAATAAAAGAAAGCCAAAATAAAACTGTAGTTTTGTAGTGCTGCATACCCAAGGATCCAAATAGTAAGCTTTGGACCAGGAAGGCTGGAACAAACACTTCTAGAGGAGCAAGAACCCTTGACTATGCTACAGGTTGAATAAAAATCTCTCATAAGGGGTATAAAAGAAGGAAAGGATGGATAGCGCTGAGTAATTTCCAGCTGATCAGCTTTCTTCTTCCAGAGCTACAATGGCTTCATGCTTGCAGAGCCACAGGTGAACTTTCATCTGCACTACGAAAAGATCCAAAGCAGAAGGAAGCTGGAACAAGTGGGAGGATGAGGTGAAAAGAGGAGGAAAGCTTTGCTAATATGAAAGACAGGAGCTTCGGCATTCTGAAGAAGACAGTTTCTGGACAGGTTTCCACAGCCTGTTTTCTGTAAAACCATGGTCTTGGTACATTTTTTTTGGTGCTCCATCCCTTTCCAGTCTAACTGGGTTTTTAGCAGGCACAGCGACAACACTCTGCTGTGAGAAGAGGGTTATGTCAGCACCGTATCTCCCCATATGCAGTGTGGCTGGGGACCAGGGGAAACAGCAAAGGTGACACAATAAGGTCAATAAGGAGGTCCATTAGGAGGTCTCAGCCTACTGTAGAGATCATTATCCCTGTTCAAGAGAATGATCTTTCACCTTTTCCAGGCACTTCAGTAGCACTGATTTAAAATAAAGACTAAAGACCAGCGATTACTCCAGCAATATCCCCCTAGCTGAAGGAAGCTGTTAGAACCACACCAAAAGCTTCTCAGTGCAAACGTCAAGATCCAGAAAAGTGCAAGAGGGAGTTGGAAAGCAAAGAGGATGAAGAGGCAAAATTGTCCACGTGGATGAGCAAATCTTGGCTGCGTTGTCATCAGCAGCTGGAGCATACATCCCATTGAGCAATGCCTTTGGTGAAGGAATCTGGAACCATCGTCCCAATTGCACAGACCGACAGGCAAACACGCAACAGGGGATGACAAATGGCCACAGCTATTTTTTACTGAGCAATGAGGAGGAGGTGGGAGCCCCTAGGCTGGGCAGGGGAGGTTGATTGCCTCTTCCCGGCCCCCTCTGCCAACCCCAGATTGCTTCCTCCTCCAACAGCTGCAGCCATGGGGGATGGAGGAGCGCAGAGACATCCAGCTGTCCCTCCCTGACACCACACAACCTGCTGAGCCTTGCTGCATCCAGCCCCACGGGTCCGACCCAACTCCCAGAACCGCTTGGACAACTTTCAACACTTCTAATCCCTACCAGTTTGGAGAAGAAAAACTGCAGCTTTTTCTTGTAAACTGCTGGCTCAAAGTCTTCGACTTGCAAAGCTACAGTGCAGTAGCAGAAATGTGTGTTACTTGAAAAGCCAGAGTGACCATGCCATGAGGGTCTTTAATTCAATTTTAAGTATTGCACATCAATACATTCCTCACTGACCAACACATGCTGCTCTTGACCTGCATACCTCCACTGTGAACAGCAGTGATACTTAATTTTCGCAAAACTCAGCTGCTGTGAAGCTTTCAGAGCAGCTTGCTAAATCCCCTCCCCGAGGATTACAAGTGCTGCTTGGGGTCTATTTGTAACATTCTGAAATTCTGTATTTTCATTTTTGCAATCAGCTGAAGGGGATTTCTGAGCAGGACGCTGACAGCAGTGAACACCACTGCTCTCAGGGAAGCCTTTATCCGTGGCGAGATTTGCACAGCTGGAGCCTGGACAGAACAAAACTACTGGCTGACCAAATACAAATGAGCCTTTAAAAAGGTCTACATCACATTCGTTAACACTGGGGCCACAAAGACCTGGGTGCACAAGGACAAAGGCTTTAAAAGTAGACGCATCCTCAAGCTGGGCTGGTCCAGCACAAAGAGGACCAGAACAAGGGAACAGACTGCATTTCTCCTTCTCTTTTTTTTACCTATTTAGTTTCACCCTACCCACAGTATAATTTCCTGGCCTGATTCTATATAGATGACAACTTTATAAGAGTGGCTCTTTTTCTAACCTGGATTTTATTTTATTTTTCGCACACAATAAGTTCAGTATTTGACATAATCACTTTTTGGCATGCTATATAAATATGTATTTTATTAGACTGATTGACTCTGCATAAAGACGTAGTAGGAATAAAGTGCTACTATTCACCATTGTCAAAGTAATACCCCAGACTCCTAATCAAATCTGCTCCTGCAAGGGTAGAAAAAACAATAATTCTGCTATAAGTAACTTGGCTGGAGACACCATTTTGACACCACGAAACCAAGGTTTTCTGTACTGCACAGAAAAATGGCATCAGTCAACTCTCTAAGCTGCAGACAGTTGTTCTGTAAGTTATTTGTTGCCATTCTCCCAGTGGCAAAGCATTATCTACCAATGGACATCACAATGTTCACAGGCTACAGAGGGTTCAAACAATCTAGTGTTGTTAGGAAAGTAACATCTTCAGCATACATTGAACTTACACATGTAGGCTGAAGGTGCAGGAGCACAGAACTGAAGAACCACAAACTGCCTTGAGTTGCACCCTTGTCATAACCCCACAAGTCAGCATGGAGGGTCATCATACCAAATATAAACAAATTCAAATCAATTTAATTCAGGAAAATTTCAGAATACTACTGTTCAGAGACCTTGCATGTGATGGCAGCTTGATGCTGACAAATTCGGTGTTGATGCTTTGAGGTTTGGACAGAAGGTTGGACAGAACGATCTCCGGTGATCCCCATCCCATTTCTTGGTATTTGTGCACAGTTCTTTCCTTCACCACAAGTAGGACCTCAGCTTTTCATTAACAAATGAGAAAACGTGCCATGAAATTTATGGTCAAAGGAATTGGATTCAAAGGTGAAAACAACGTTTTCAGAATACTATTTACATACTTTAAAGAACAAAGAATAAATTATTACTATTCACTAGCATAACTGCACAGATTTTCAATGCACTTTTTTGTCTGAGGTATAGCTGTTTCTATTAATTGATGCAGACAATCAGTTGTTAGTACGCCTACTACAACAGCTAACAGCCTAGCGTATTTCAACAACTGGCCTCTTCTCCCAGGTGACTAGAAATAGGATAAGAGGTAAAGGCCTTAAGCCGTGCAAAGAGAAGTTTTCTTCTCAGATAGAGTGGTAATGCATTGAAACAGGCTGCTCAGGGAACTAGTGGAGCTGCTGTCCCTGGAGATATTCAAGAAACAGATGTGGCACTGAGGGACATGGTTAGAGGGCATGGTGGGGATGGGTTGACAGTTGGACTACATGATTTCAGTGGTGTTTTCCAACCTCAATGATTCTTTGAATGCAAGTATTTCTCTATTTGAAGACTATTGCAATAAACGGATGCCCAAACTGACACAACACTCTGCTCTCTTAATTCTCCTGCTCAGGTTGTTAATTATCAAGCCAGACTCCTCTGCAGCTCAGCTATTTGGACATGCAGTATGAGAAGAGTTTGAGTGAATGACCCTGAAAGCTTATCATGCAAGCAGAACTTTGTGTTCCTGCCTGTCTGCAGGATGGGAACAGAGCAAGACCTAAAAAACAAATCTGATTAACTAAAGAGAGGTGGAAGATCAGCAAGTTAGTCTCACTTGGGGGGTTTTTATACCATTTCACAAAAAGCATCTCTAATTACATCATCAATTCTAAAGTAGTTGTGGGAAAGAAGAGGGGAACTCTTATAATTTCACCAGATCAGGTTGCCCAGGGCCCCATATGCAACCTGGGCTTGAATGTCTCCAGGGATGGGAGCTGTTTTCACTTCCATTTCTGATGCCCCTTTGCAGAAGCAGCTCAAACTGAGCTGAATGAGACAATTTCACCCAAAGGGTCTACACTTGGTCAAGGGGGTGGGGGGGTCATCCCAGAAGTACCAACCCTACAAAACATTCTTCTAAAGTCATCATCGCACAACAACATCCTCCCTACTCTCATACCCCCACATGACCATGAACAGCCTTTGTTCAGCCATGAAGAAGCACACGTTCCCCCTCTGAGCAACATACAGGCAACGTGAAAAGCTGCACAGCAATTCCCATAGCTGTTGCACGTGGACTATGGTCTCCCAAATTCTGTTCTGGGCAAAATGCAGCCCCATGACCCAACCCTGCCATACCAAAACCAGCATCCCAGCAGCTGAACTGACCTTTGAATGGGAAAGAGAGGGTCCTGCTTGCACCACACTTCTTAAAGAGAACATTAACCCTGATTGTCTTGGCTAACTCTCTGGAATTTCCTTCCTTGCCCTGGAGACAGAGCATTCTGTGGAAATGAAAATTAATACTTACAGGCAGCTTGAGTTGGGGTATGTTTTCAATTATTTTTTTTAAATAAAAAAAAAGAGGGGGAGGGGTGAAATTCAGTGGCCGCCACAAATAAGCCCATTTTAATTGTAAATCCATTTAGCAGGAGGTGGAATTAATCACCTAAAAGGGAGCAGGGGGAAAGCCCTGAAGTTGCACACAAAGAGAGGAGAGTGCGAATCGCACAGTTGGCATGAGATCCCGTTTCATTTTTGGAAAGTGCAGGGGTTTTAACCCCCTGAATATCCCACTGTTCTCTCCCTCCTGTTCTCCGGAGGGAGAACAAATGCGAACGGTGTCGTGTGAGAAGGGGCTAAAAGGGCACCCTGTAATAATCCCACATGCGAAACCCCACGGGCTCATCAATGGGGGAAGGTGTAGCAGCCTTCAGGAAGCCTGCAATAGCCTCTGTGTACACATCACACCTCTGAAGGAATTTTCCGCAGTCATTCAGGAACAGAGCTGGGTCTATTCACCCCAGCTTCACCCCATAGCTCATTCACACATTTGGGCAGCACGACAGAGTACGGTGCCACACCGAAATAACCCTGGCCAGATGAAAAATGGACTCTGTTTCTCTCATGGACAGTGGTGCTATGAAGGGCGACGTGCAAGGGGAAGGATTGTCTTCCTGCACTGTGCACACAACAGCAAGAGCAGAGTCCACGAGCAGCCAGCTGCGTGATACTAATTCCTCACACCACGCCCTACGAACCCCTTGCTCCAATCAGAAGGGACAGCCCATCATCCATGATGCCCCATCACACCAGAGGCTGCCTCTGATGGTGCCAAGCCCAAGGGAATGAGGCCATGGGACAGCAGGAGGCTGGGGCTGCCAAGCACAGAGAAGATGCTGGAGGTGGATCAGATCCAGCAGGTTTTCCATACGCGTTTTTCCTTGAAGGCTGCAAATGAATTCAGCTTGGGCAAACTTGCCTTGGTTTAATGCTCCACAAACAGCCAAGCTCTGGCTGTACAAATACTTAGAGAAAATGTTCCACGTCTCCAGCCAGCACTTGTCACTTGTCACATCAGTACGGCCTGAATCTGCTCACTGTCAATGAATTTGTCCACCTCCTCCTTGGAGCTGACAGTCTCCACAATATCCTGTGGCAGCACGATCCCACTGCTTGCTGCCTCCCTGCACAAAGAAGCTCTTCAATGCCTAATTTAAACCAGCCTATTCATTTTGCCCCCCTACATCTAATATAATGGGTTTTTTGGGGGGGGGGAGAATCAGCCATGGTACTTTAGAAAACTTGAACCACACTCCCCATCATTGCCCTTCTACTCTTCAAATACTGCTTATGACACTGCCATATTCTGAAGCCAGTCCACTCAAAGTCGAGGCTCTGGCCCAAAGGAGAGCTCTCATTAGGCCAGTTTGTCTGCTCCACTGAGCGTTCTGCAAGCAATACGCAATTCCCCAGCCAGGAACTACATCTGATTTTTACACTCATGCCTTCGGTAGAGAAGCAATGGTCACATAACTAAAAAAAAAAAAATGAGTAGGTAGATTTTTTTTACTTGAAAAACCTCTCCTTGAGTTTTCTTCCTATTTTGCATACCAGCCCTGTATAGCATACAGAAAACAATAGGCTACACAAGTTCTCATAGGAATTAAGTTGTGCGCTCTCGCATGTAGCAATTTCAACACCAGCTGTGATGACAAGAAACACCACAGGTCTCATCCGACCAACCATGGCTCCCTTGGACTCTTGGAAACAGTAATCCATTTGCAGTGCACAAGACTGTAAGTAATTAATCTGTCAGTTTAGCCATCCAACTGAGAAGCCAAAACCTTTTTGGTTTGTTCTGGGTTGAAGCTGCAATTTTCTCCAGCTTTCCTTAGGCATGAGACAGATATCAATTCCCAAAATGAGGCACAGAAAACGTCACTCGAAAGCACTCGTTTAGTGTTTGAAAGTGGAAAATGGCCCTTCAAAGCCACTTTCCAGGAAGCACTCCATGAACTCTGAAGCATTTCTCAAAACTAATGAGCTGTGGGGTGGATTTGCTGCCTCCTCCCTCAAGGCCTGGGCACCACTGTATGGGCCACTGCCTCACAGCCTTTTGACAACCAATTCTGACAGCAGGGAAATGACATTTTCCCGACTCCACAAGGGACAGTCCTTCACCTCAAGGGACACCCAAGCAAAACGAGGTCGCCAGCATGCCACATGTTTATCCTCAGTAGAGCTTTCACCACTAGGCATATGTCCTCCAGCAAGGGTGAACAGACAGGAGCCTAGACTAACTAAATATATATATATAATAAAGGCAATAAGGACTTAAACTGTGCAGCTACTAGGAAGGCTGGGGCACAGAAGCTAGTGTATATAGACATAGCATGGCAGAAGGGTGGCAGGTCTCCAGCCCATGAAGGCACAAGGCTGCTTTCAAACACCAAGATCAGTGCCTTTTTAGGGCTCTGGCAGTTGTATGCTTCCACTAAAAGGTCCCTTGGTGTGGAAATGAGAGCTTTTGAGCCCACAGCTGCAAGAAGCAGTCTTGAGCTACAATATGTATATGACTTCATAGAAACATATTGTAGAATAATGATGCAGATGGACAGTTCATACAAGAACAGGTTTGCAGACGTGCTCCCTGACACTGCTAGCATCCTTGATTCTGCATATTTACAGTAAAAATGCTGGGCTTTGAGCATCTATTCTTGAGGACTATCATTCAAAGTCAGGTTCACAAAAGCAGAAAGAAGTATTTCAAGGCAAATCTGATTCCCACAGAGCTTGGTTTCTTCAGAGCAGCAGGCTGAAATACTAAACTCCATTTCCCCCGTTGCTGGGCATCTTTGTTAAGCCCAAACCAGGCAGGAGAAGCCTTCATACAAAGTATTAATTTAGAGAATGTCAGTGATCCTAATTCAGGTGCCATTTAATGGGAACATGTGGGTGTATTGCATTACCCAGCCCCAGCAGTCAGATGTTGAAGCAAAGATGTGCATCACACAGAGCCCACTTGGGCTTTGCACAATGTTCTGAGCACTGAAAGCCAAAGGACGTGCTGGTAATGCCTCTCCTGGTTGTGCAACTGCACTGAAGAAACACTGGCTCTCTTTTCAGTTTTTAAGAAGAGAAGCAGAGAGGATATAAGGGATGATATGAATCATCTGTCACATAGAGGGGAAATGCACAATAAAAGGGAGGCAGATAAACCTGTTGCTCAAACCAGAAAGTGTTTCAGTTGTGAGGAACTTTAGGTGTTGCTTTTGCAGCCCTAAAAAGGACTTGGACAAAAGATAGATGAATGTCATCATTATGAGAAGCGATGTGGGTACGTCCTGCCAAAAGATTCACAATGGACAGAAATTTAAGAGGAGAGCAAAACAACTGGTACAAAGGAGTCCTGAATGAGAAAAACATCCCACGATCCCAGTGTTTGCAACACTGATATCAATACATGGGAACCAAATCCCTTCGGCAAGACAACATTATGTAGCCAGAAACTTGTGAAACTTGTTCCCCAGGTCCACAAACACAGCCAAGATGAGGCCAGGGAGCTGAGCACGGAGAGGCAGCACAGTGAGTGAGGTTATGGATGGGGCACTGGCAAATTAAGCCTGGAAGAAATTAAATTGAAGGGAAGCAGGAATGAGCATTTACAAATGACATCAGGCCGGCTCCCATCACAAGCTGCCTGCCATGCAGCCTTTCTGTGGGTAACTCTGCTCTGGTTTGAGAGCCACCACACTGTGCAGAACCACGGGAGAGGCTCAAGGCCTTCAACGTGAAGCTGCGTTAAGAAAAAAAATTCAAGATCTGCCTAACAGCACCAATTCCTAAAGGAAGAAATGATTTCTCCATTTGCACACCAGCACAAGGAATCTCCTCTGCTCCTCCCCACCTGGTCCCTTTCTGTGCAGTATCCCCTCCTCCCACATCCTAACATCATGCAGCCACAAACAAGTGAGAGCCAGTACAAGAACTCAGCATGCAAACCCAATGAGTTAAAGGTGTCCTGTTCATATTAGAGTTTCCAAGACCTCAGTGATTTCACCGATCCCATGGTTAACAGCAGTAAGACAAGTGCATCTCCGTTTCATAGACTCACTAAGATTGGAAAAGACCATTAAGGTCATCCAGTCCAACTATCAACCCAGGTTGCCCAGAGAGGTGGTGGATGCTCTGTTCCTGGAGACACTCAAGGTCAGGCTGAATGGGGCTCTGAGCACCTGATGGAGCTGTAGGTGTCCCTGTTCAGTGCAGGGGAGTTGGACCTTTAAAAGTCCCCTCCAACTCAAACGATTCTATGAACAGAGAACATGCAGAAGGCAGTGCCAGCAGCCCTAATAGGAGCTTGGATTGTCCCCTCCTATTACTGTATGAGAAAAGCTGCACACCAGGCTAGGGGTACAAGCTCTTACTAAGGCCCTGCTGCATCCTTGAACACTTTAAAACCAATGCATTTTTCCATATCCATCATGGAGTGAAACTGCTGTTCTAGAAAACATCTGAATAAAAGTGCCAGTCCCAATGGCACACAGTTATTTTGGTCTCCCAGAACTCAGCCCAGCCCTTTCGTTGGGGGTAGAAAAACCAAGATTATTTGGTCCTCAGTGTGAAGGGAAGCCCAGCGTGAATGCACTCATTCAGCCACAGCCCTAATAATTAGCAGGGCTCTGGCTTCAGCTTGGTACACGAAGGTGCAACGCTTTCAAAAGCTTGAGCCAAAGGGGAGAGCTGGTTGGGTTTGGGATAGAACAATCAAATCTTTACAGCAGCTGAACAGTACCACCTGGTGGACAAACCCAAGTTTCCTCTGACTGCTTCAGGGGGTTGCAAGAAATACAGCCACCAAAAATAAAGATGGAGCAGGGCTATTCTGACTTATAATCCCCTTTCCAGTAGGCAGCGAGCAAGGATGAAAGCCACCCTGAGCTGCTTAATTCAGGTCTCCTACTACAGATGTGACCACAAGGCTGGTAAAGAGGCCATTAGCATGAGGCACACAGCAACCTCCTGAACTCTGCTTGCAAGATAAACCAGCAGCAGCCTTCACACACAGCACAGAGTGGTCAGGAGGCACCCAGGTGGCTGACATCAACCTACACACTGAAATAACACCCAGGAAGGGAAGAGCCGACCCGAAAACCAAAGTCACACAAGGACTGTGCTTCGTGTGAAAGTGAGGCTAGACAAAAGTACACCTCAGTAATAACCATTCCCATTAGCCTTCCTAGTAGTTGCAGATACTTCAGAGCTGCATATTTTAAAACTCAAGTTCCCTGAAATTCACTTTGGGGAAGGAATTGCTTGGGGAATCCCTGGATGAGCATAGGAAGAAATATACAGCCCACCACTTCTGTAGCCCCCCAGATCCCTAAGTTTGCACACGACCTTATATCTAACAGTTCTGAAGTGTTTAATTAGCAATAATTCCAGTGTCTGCAGACAAAACATTAGTTTTCAACAAAGCGTGGGTTTCATTACATTTAAGCAGCCTCATTACACAGCCCCATCCTGGTGTTCAATCAATTAAACACAGCTGCAATAAAGTAAAGTGGAACTAAAACCAGTGCTCTAGTGGGAGCTAAATCACTAGGATAATTCAGAGTGAGATGCTGCTTAAGGAGAAGTAGGCAACATTCATCTGTGCTTGCAAGCATCCCTGTGCTACACTGTGGACCTGCCCAAGGAGATCCCATCCTCTCGCTGCACACCTGAGAAGCAGCAAATTAAATCCCTAAATCATCGGAGGTGCTTGTGCTCTCATACCTAACTCCAGGCTCTGAGTAATTTTATTTATACGTAGAATTTTCTCTTTCATACATGTTATATCAAAATCAGGGCTCTAAGGCAGAGTCTCACTCACAGCCAGCAATATCTCAATAGAGACAAGGTAAGAAACACTCAACATATATAACATTGTCTGGTGAAAGACCACAAGCTGAAGTCTTGACTACCATAAACCAGGCACTGTTGAGTTCTACTCAACTATGACAACACAAAACACCTCCACAATTTGCCACGGCCACTAAATTTATTGAAATCTCCCTGCCAGTTGTGAAATCCTGAGGTGATGGAAGCTGGAATGTTTGGGGGTTTATTGCCTTTTTTTTGTTAACACGCAATTAATTTTTCCATTTCTGATTTATTTATTTTTTTTCTCCCACCACATTTGGCTCAGCCCAGCCTGGCTCTGTCCTTGGCTCAGCTCTCATTGCTGCAGATAGGTTGTGCTCAGCCTGGGGACTTCGCACCAGATGCTAACAGTGCCCATTTATTAAGAGAAGTAATCATGAACAGGGCTGCTCTGAATTTGAGCTCAAATAGGTTTACACAACATCTGAAAACAGATGCAACTGTGGGTTTGTTTGTTTTTAATGGCTTGAGCTGGCCAGATCCATAGGAAAGCCAGGGTTACGGTATTTAAAGTAACTGCTTCTGTTTGGAAGCTCTGTGCAGGTATATGTCAGGCATGAGACATCTGTTTTTTGTCTTTGCAAAGGGCAAATCAGATTTTAGCTACAGGTCCTCAGCCCAGGGATCCCTTCCCTTACAGGGGGAAAAAAAAGATACGAAGAAACCAGACTACATCCTCATGCCATTGCTGGGATGAGTTGCAGAAGTGAAAAGACTCAGGTTTTCCACCACTGTAGGATCAAGAAAGGCAACTTATCAAAGAGCCACATATTTACTGAAAACTTCAAAAGCACTGTGCTCCCTCTAAAAGAGGATTCCAAAGTATTTCCTTATAGTAAGTTATTTTAATAGCATCCTTCCGGGCACCATTTAAATACCATTTGCCTGGAAGCAGACCAGCTTCCAGTAGGAAACCAAGAAGCACTGATCCAGCATCTCCCCCAACCAACGCAAAGACAGGAAGGAAATTAATCAGTGGTAGATTTTCTTACAGAAGTTTCATAATTAGGACGAAAAGCTGCTCCGATGCCTGAGCCAATAATCTAATTGGGAAGTAGAAAACTACAAGGCTGTATTGCCTTCACAGGTCAGCAGGAGCTTAGCTGAGGAGAAGGATGGAATGGAGGGTTAAAGCATCCTGCCAGGATGGGCTGTGAGGAGCCAAGGAGTTGGGTAAGAAAGCAGCCTGGCTTCTCTCACAGCATCACAGAGGCAATACAGTCCTGCAGAGCATTTCCATTGTAAGGAATTGGCATTTTCCAATGGAAAATAACAAGAACTCTCTGCCTGGAAGCAGTTTATGAACAACACTGCCAGCACCCACTGGAATCAGTGGTGTTTTCGGTAACTCACATTCTCAGGTATACAAAACAAAGTTCCAGAGCTCAGGCTTCCTCTTTCTCACCCAACTTGGCTGCTCTTCAGCTTTCCATCAGACTGGTTGGTGGCAAACCTCATGGCCTTCACCCCCTGCCAAGGTAGGTTGCTGCTCCACATTTGGCATCCAAGTGCCTCTCTCCTGGGTTTTGGCAGACACAAGGCCTGGAGATCCTCCTCCATGAGATTCTGCCTCCAGAAGGCTTTGTCCTTTTTGCTGTTCAGAACACAATAAATCTTTTCACAAAGGCAAGAACTGTCTTCAGCATCTGAAAGGACACTGGAAAGGCCTCTACCACTCTTACCCATGCAAGGAGAACTGGGGAAAAAAAAATTGTCCCTTCCAGTTATTTCTTCTGGACTTTTAGGAATCCTGGCAAGGCCTTCTCTTAGAGGGTACACTGCGAAAGAAGGTGATGACAGTGCCTTCTTGGGATACAAATGGGCTACAAACCCAACAGAGCAACACCAGGTAAAAAAAAGAAAGAAAATTGACTCACCCCATCTGATGCCCAGTGACAGCTTGAGAGAAGTCCAGCCTCTATCCAAAGAAATGGTGCTCTCTTGACTGCTAACCCTTAAATGAGGGTGAGGAGGGATGGATCCAGGCTCCACCCCTGCTGGTCACTCAGATGCATTGCTTGCACCTGAGCTCCTGGGTTAGCCATGCCTTCTCACCTGGTGCTCAGACATTGGTTCAAGTTGTGTCTTGGCAATTCCACTGCAGAGGGCAACCTAGGTGGAGCAGTGGAAACTGCCAGCAAGGAGCCAGGACATAGGAGCCAGCGTAGGCTGCACACAATGGAGCTAAGCCAGCTGGCAGCCCTTCCCTGATGCTTCTTCCATCCAGCTCCACAGGCCTCCAAAAGCCTTTGAGAAAGTGCAGGCCTGTCTGCAAGCCTCTTTCAGCCCCAGCAGCAAGCTGCATGGCTCCTGTTCGACAGCTCGAGTCAGAAGTTCATGGGCCTCCCCAGCCAATTCTCTTCTGGGGAAGGTTGTCAAGAAAACAATCACTCTCCAGATGTGGCATGCCATGTCCTTCTCAAAGCAGCAAGGGAGCTCTGGTTTCTTTCTCTTAGTTACAGAAATATGCATAGTTTCTTCCTCCACTGCCTCCCAGCCCCATCCCTTTCTTCATCCTGCACCATAGGAAGACTTTGCCACCCATCACACCTTCATCCTGCTGCCACAGGATCAGGAGGACAAGGGACACTGGCATGAATGGTAGGAGAGGCCAATAGGCGTGTACATGACCCAAATCTTCTATGCTTATGCCATAGTTTCCTGTGAGCACCTACAGCTCACATTTGCAGCTCACACCTATGGCCTCTCCCTCCTGGCTTGTCTGGTCTCTGCATGGAAGTGCACTCCTCAGCTCCCAGAGCCATCAACAACTTAATAGATACTCTAATCCCTATTGACTTCTGCTAAGGTTAGCCCTATAAAGTTCTGATGAAACCTGCTAGGATCAGGATACCTTGCTCAGGTCAGCAACTTAAAGCTGGTCAAAGGAGGGGGTGGAGTCACCATCCCTGGAGATTTTCAAGAATGGGGTAGATGTGGCACTGAGCATGACCTGTGGCGCTGACATGGTCTAGAGCAGTCACAGACATGGACTGATGGTTGAACCAGATGATCTTACTGTTTTTTTTTCCAACTTTAATGACCCATGATCAGCACCATAAAGCAAAACAGAGCAAAAGCATTTATTTCCAATGAAAAAGCATCACTAACATAGATTCTAGCTATTATCTTGGACTTGCAAGTAGCAAAAGCAGTTAATTGTTGCATTACTTATCAGATTAAATCAGTGCTTTCAAGCAGTTTTTTTGAAAATGAATTTACAACTGGACATTAGTTTATATTAAAAAATTAGTTATGATAAAGACAAAATTAGCCTTTCCACTCAGGTACTTTAAACATGTATTGATTTGCACAGCACAGAATGGATTTTGTAAAAGCAAATTAATTTTGTTGCAATTTAAAACAGAACAACAACAAAACCCAACAAAAGATATATCCCAGAATCTCTGCTTTTGAATGAAGTAATTCCCAGGACACTTCAGTAGGAATTCAACAATTTAAACCATTGTACGCTCTGTGCTCTGCTTTCTAGGTTCATAATCCATTTTAATCATCGTGAACTTTTTTCCTTAGAGAATCTGTATTTTATGGCTTAAGGCAAGTAATTTGGAGGCTTCCTGGGACTTCCCCTTGTGTGTATACAGCTAGTAGAAGAAGAGGAAACAAGACATCCTATGCAAGGAGAACATTGACTATCACTGCTGATTTTCAGAATAAGACTTACCAGGATTTGAATTCTCAGTAGGAATCAAAGGAAGTAGCATACACCATTTTCATTACAGGCAGATGAGCAGTACCTTCTTCCTCTTTGAAACCTTGACTTACTGCTCACACATAGCTGTAAATAACCTCAGAACGTCTCTCTGGCCTACAATCATCAGGCAAAGTCTTAGCTCAGTCCTGAAGCTCTCCATCAACTGCCTTACTCATCAGACTCCCACCAACTAGACTTCTCAGGCCTTTATCTACAAACCAAATCATACACAACCTCCTTTGGTTTTAAATAACATAACTTTGAGCAATCTAGGAGGAAACAAGTTACACCTGGCTCAGATAAAGCCAAATGAGACCTTATCAAGGGATTGCTTCAGCTCAATGGTGATGGCTTTAGAGAGTAAGATGTATGGGGGTGTAGCTGAGATCCCTTGGTTTGTCCAGCCTGGAACAGAGGAGGATGAGGGGAGGCCTCATGGTGGTTACAGCTTCTCACAGGGAGCTCAGAGGGCAGTACTGAGCTCTGCTCTCTGGTGAAAGTGCCAGGACCCAAGGGAATGGCATGGAGCTGTGTCAGGGTGCAGGGATTCTGCAGGAAGAACTGGCTGTCTCGTGAGCAATGGATGGAGAGATTATGACAGCTTGTACTGTGATAGACATAGAAGTGAGTTACACTTCCAGCTTGGATGTGTCCCTAAGCTCTGCTTCTTCACTTTGCGCTATGGACCTCTAACCCAGCCGGCTTTGTAAAAAAGAAAAATTGCTCCTATGCTGCTGCAAGAAGTGCTAAATGTAGAGCTTCTGAGAGAGACAGTTGTCCTACAGGGAAGTAGATTAACAAGGATGCATTATAGCAAACAAATAAACATAGAGATCTGAAGTCAGCAGTGGTGACTATTTTGTTAGAGAGTGGGGTACCAGGGCTCAGGAGGAAGAGGCACACCCATACTCTGAATGGTTTGGGATCCTGCTTTCCCAGAAAGGGCCATCAGAGGAGCAGAGGCTGAGCCACTGCATGCCTAGAGGAGCAGGGCTGCACAGCCTGGTCCTGGATTAGCTGAGCATCCAGTGGAAGGAATGCTGAGCCCCTGGCAGGCATTGACATGCGCAAGAAGAGACATCTTCAAATGACTTGAGATTAGGAAGCTCTGTAAAGCCTAAATTATGCTTCCAGATCTGCATAAAAGACTCAGAACTGCACAAATCCTCTCCATTCATGCAGAAAAATCTTGGAACCTCAGTGAAGAAACTGAAACCTACCAAATGCAAATTTCTTCTCCTATCAACAGCTCACCATCCTGATGCTCACACCCAGAATGACCTCCTGGCCCACTGGCACATATCCACCTGAGTTTGTAGTGCTGTCCTACAGAGCAGGTTGGCCACAGCCAAGCTGCTGTGGGGATTGGTCCTTGGCACTGCTAACTTCCAGACCATCTGCAGTAGCTGGCTGGAGACTGACAATTTAACAGCACAATTGAGTTGCAGTGCCTGAGGACATTCCTTGGCTCTGCTCGAGTCACTGGTGTAGCTGCAGTTCCTCAGACCACTCCCTTCCTGCCTTTCTTTCATAGCCAATGTCTCTTTGATGTATTTCCAATATAGGTTTGATTGTAAAGCTGCTACATCAGAGAGACCCTCTCATGATCACTTTTTAAGGATGACTTCCCATATCCACCTTCAGCACAATTACTCATTATTATATGAATAAAGTATTTTCTTTTATCTCATCTGCAAAAAGAGCGCATGGCAAGTCACCCAGCAACATTCAGGTGGGCTTTGGAATAGCTGAAACTACAGAGTGAGATTGGTCTGAACCATGAACCCTTGTAGCTGGCCATCCCCACAGCTACTTGTGCACCAAGAGCTATGTCAGGTTACAGGCGATGTGCTTCTCTGGAAATAATGGGACTGGATGTGGTTCAGAATGACTGTACAAAACGCTTGTTACAAAATCTGTATAGAGTGGAAGAATTAAAAGACAGGGAAAGAGGCAAGGGCACCCCAAGCTAATAGTACTAACCAAGTGTGTTGTGTGAAATTAAAAGCCCTGTTGGTCACTGCTGGGGTATTTTCAAGATCATGTATTTAAGATATCATGACAACGTCTGCACGAGCTGCAGTCACACAGCAAACTGCTGTGCAGGTGTGCTCTGCATGGAGAACCTCTCCATGGAAAAAAAATGCATTCTCAAGATGATGGTTATATTTGACATAAGAACGCTGTGGGAACAAACGTCAGCAGCACCCAATATAGGTGTCAGTGCACATTTTCTTCCTTAACAAGCAATCTTTTGCTATTTAAAAGTACCTCTTGTTCTCAAGAACATTCCATCCCTGAATTCTCTGCACAAAGCTTGGATCGGATGTCTACTATTCATATATTTTTCCCTCTTGGTTTCAATATTAGCTAAGGAGAATTATCGGCAGGAGTTAGAGCCGGAAATAGGAAATGAGATTGAAATTGTTAACAAGAGGGGAAAATAGTTCAAGGAGATTGGTCCTTCTAAGAACTGCTACAGTTACTGCCTAAGATTATGTAACACTTGGAGTAGAATGAATTTAATAAAAGATGCCTTAAAGACACTTGTTGATTTTGACCATGTTAATCAGATATCTTGTTATTGCTACGTTCTAGAGTGCTTCGCCAATGCAGAACATGCGTGCAGCCCTTATGCAAGAAGCTGACAATCTAAGTACAGAAGAAATGGTAGGTAGATGCATAATGTGAGATACAAGATGAAACGAGGTAATACGGGCCAGCCTAGAAAGTGGTGATCATAGAATCATAGAATCATTTGAGTTGGAAAGGACCTTTAAAGGCCATCTAGCCCAGCTCCCCTGCAATGAACAGGGGCAGCCACAGCTGAATCAGTTGTTCAGAGACTTGTCCCACTTGACTTTGAATGTCTCCAGGGATAGGGCATCCACCACCTCTCTGGGCAACCTGTGCAGTGCTTCACTATCCTCATTGTAAAAAACTTTTTCCTTATATCCAGACTAAATCTCCCCTCTTTTCATTTGAAACCATTTCCCCTTGTCCCACTACTACAGACCCTGCTAAAGATTATGTCCCCTTCTCTCTTGTAGCCCCTCTTTAGATACTGAAAGGCTGCTATCAGATCTCCCTAGAGCCTTCTCTTCTCCAGGATGAACTTATCACCTTCTCTTGAAAGATTTGTTACCCTCGTTTCTTCTCAGGGGATCTCATCCAGTAACTCCTTAAACAGTTCACTCTCCTGAAGTTCATCATCTTGACATCACTCTATGCCAGGCCAGGCTCAAACTCCTTGAGATCACAAACTGAGCCAGGGCATGGTCACTACAGACCAGACTGTCTCCCATCTTAACCTCTTAATTGATCTTCTCCACACTGGTGAGCACAGGGTCCAGTAATGCTTCACCTCTTTTTGGTCTTCATCAAACAGACGAAAACCAAAAACACAGGACTGGAGAACACTAGAAGAAAAATAATTGCAACAGGCCACTTTCAGTGTATCTTTCCAGTTATTTTCTCAGCTCATCTTGTTATCTTCTTCCAAGTAATTTCTCCTTCCTGAGGACCAACCCTATGTACATTCTGTACTTGTACACAGCAGATTGATAAGAAAAAGCTGGCCTCACGCTAGAATGAATCAACATCTCACTGGCAGTGAAACAGGTTCTCAAGAGACACTGCAAATGTTTATTGCTGGAAGCTATTTACAACTAAAGAAGACAAAACCATTTCTTAAATACATATGCTGGAGAAGATTTTTATGCTAGAAGAGGGTAATCTAGAATCTACAAATAATCATAAGCAATTGATTTTGCATGACTTGAAAGATAACCTCCTCTCTCAGAAATGAAAACATCTCATGTACAGCAACAACAAAGTAAAATGGGATACTTTAAGTTATTAGGAATGTACCATCATACCTTGCATTCCCATGAGCTAGAGTAAAAGAAATTACAGTTGCAGGAGGGTAAATTCTTGCCTTATGCCAACCTGATATTTTGCGCTCTGATATTATCCTAACCAGAGGATGCATCAGAAGATACTTGAATCCTCTTGGATTCTTCAAGGAGCAGACTGACTGAACATATTATCTGTACACAGTCTGTGTTGGTGCCATTTCAACATATATTTTTGGATTTATAATGTTTTACTGGCAGCACCATTCCAGATTCATTTAATAACATCATGGGAATCTCTAAGCAGTGTGGTTTGGAACTACCAGGAGAGGTGGGCTTGGCTCTTTCTTGGCTCTTGGCTCTTTCTCTGGCAAACTGTACAGTAAAGAAATAACGTATTTATAGATTGAGAATTTAAAATAAGTTCTGCATCACCATTGCTCCTCATCTCGGTACACAGGGATGTCTCCATTATTTAAGGTAGATTATTTAAGGTAGACTACAAGGAGACTCCGCAGGTGTTCCCCCTAAGAAATTGGCCATCCGCTCTGCCAAACCTGGGATATGATCATGGAATATAGGTGCATGATTTGGCACACAGCTCCCATAGTTTAGATCCCACCTCAGGGTGCATTTCTTCATATAGCAATGCCTCTTCTACTATAGGGAAGCAGTTAAAACCTAGAGGGGCAGTTTAAAAGCAAGGATGACCCTTACCTTTCCAAGCAAGATGAAGCTTGAAGATTTTGGTGTTCAGCAGCCACAGGCGTAACAACAACACGAGTGTTAGACTCTTAGATTTCATTTCCAGAGGGACCAAGTGAGTATGTACCAATTTTTCTGCTCTGGACACCACTCTAGCATGTATGAAGTTTGAAATATTTTTTCAGTGTGGAAAATAAGTTGCGTTCTTGAAGCTTATAAAATATAATCACTGTAGAAAATGAAACAAATACAAGCAAGGGATGGAGAGACCTTCTCTTTCACTCACAGAAGCAGAACCAACATAGGGACTGCAGTTGGAATGATGAACCATCACACGAATTCACATCCAAAAGGCTCCCTGCAGCCTCATTGGTGTTGGTCTCTTTGTGCCATAGAGTGCTTGAGAATGGCTCAGCCCAACCTTTCTATGAATGGGTAGGCACTGTCAACAGGATCCAGACTCCCAGTACTCTGTACATAAAAGGAATGTTGGACCTGAAATAAGCTCGTTAGCACCTCAGGAAAGAGGATGGGTATATGTATTTTCTTAATCTAAGCAAAAAAATTAGTAGCTGAGTTTCTTCACAGGTACTGTCAGTAACATGGTCAAGGGTTTTTTGTTGTTCTGGTTTGGTTTTTTTTTGTAAGCATCGCTGTGCACCACTTCATGTAAATTTTTACCAGGTCTCTAATAGCATTTTTGCTTCTATCCTCTCTTCCTCTCTTCCTGGTTCAGGCACCTCCCAAGGAGTCCCAAAGTTAAAATGCCCTCATCCAGGTATGTCATTTGTCATTTCTCTGTGCAGGGTGGCCAGAGGGTATCTAGAAGCTTTTATTAATTCAGCTTTCCCACACTGTTGTTGCTGCCCTGTTTCTCCTATTCTGCCCAATTAGAAACTCATTTCCTGAGGGATATATATCTCCCAGAGGAGAAACAATGCAAAACATTCAGTAATTACTAGCCTGTGATATAAGTTTATTTTAAGGCTATATTTCTGGGAGTTCCAAGATATTTGGGGGATATTTATTGTTACAGCAGAGCAAGTCAAAGGACTAGAAATAGGATAGAAAGTCTTTCATCTCTTGGTCACTGACTCAAACACAGCACAGGTCAACAGTGGCTTTAAGCTGTTTTTAACCAAAAAGTCCTAAGACCTGAAGGTGACGCTACCCTGGTGACCTTCACTGATTTCTATGCAGGATGCCAGGCTCCCAGACCTGCTGCCGCTGGGTGACTCCACCAGCAGAGCAAATGGTGTGAGTTGCAACATGAACTTTCATTTTCACTTGATCATCTGCAGATCCATGACATGAGTGCCCTTCGTGCAACCAGAGAAAGACAAAAACTGTCAAATGAATATAAAATCTCCATTGGTATGGTGAATTCCAGGGAGATCTGCCCTGAGCATGGGTCTTGCAATACACTGAGAGGTGTGGATCTGAGCCCTGATCCAGGCTTTCCTTAGCCAACCAGTCTATCAATCATTCAAAGTGATGGAGCCCATGAACTGTTGACTGCAGAGTCTGTACATCTCTTTCAAAACTATAAGGACTATGTGTATTCCCCATGCTCTGTGCTGGGGATTTTTTGACACTTTCCTTCACAGATTAGCCCTTGCCTCTGACAATAGTCATTTCCATCTTGTCCAAAATATTTTTGCATGGATGTAGCACAAGAAAGCAGTGGTGTCTGGCCAGATATCTGAGAGCACAGCAGAGGGAGGACTGAGTTTCAGAGCCAGTTTCTAGCCTTTATTACATGAGTTCGACTGCCACTGACCCCCACAAAATTCAGTGGCACAATTGCACATGGAGTTCACACGCATTTGAGACCAGGGGCCTCTCATTTGCAAACACTGCTGTTGCAAATTTTGGCTCGGGGTGAGCGGTTAAGGGGGTTCTGCCATCTGGCAGGCTGAGCTTCCCCACTTGCCTTTTGAGGAGAGTATTTCCCATTTCTGAACTGAAGGCTTCTTCTCAGTCTTGGTGGCAGCTCTTGGTTTGGCTGGGTTCACCTTGGTTTCTTGGGAACGTCTGAGGGCAGAGTTGATCTTTGAAGCCTCAAAACCTGAAAGATCCAATTTCATGAACAAGAAAAACATAAGGTGCGCTTCATCTTGACACCTTTGTGCAACCTGTGTACTTTCCCAAACAAACCTTGCCTAAGCCTTCCAGAGGCTCGGCATGAGGTTTGTAATTGTGGACAATTTTATTTTTGATGAGCAGAGCTGAATTACACAGCTTTTCTCACATCTGTTACTTAATTGGCTGAGCCACTTTAAATTAGACCTAATAACTTTTCTCACTCCATTTATACCCAGAGATGCTTGATTTCTTTTTTTGTGAAAGCTATTGGAGATTTTGCTGAATTATCCAACCACAGCCTCACCGCAAAAGATTTTAGGAACTAATACAAATAACAGCCATAGTTAGTTTATCCTAAAATACCTATGCGGGCAACCTTTTAATCCAGCTCAATGGGCTGCAGATAAGCCTACTTGGATCACACATCACTTTACTTTGGGGAGCACTTGTTCTTGTTGGGTTGAAGTGGATGGTCTCCCACTACTTTCAGTGCTGGCAAATGCCCGACTGCTATCCCACACTGCTTGGCTTGGCACCAGCTTTGCACTTGGGTGTTTGCCTTTGCCCCACGTTATTCTGGCAGTATCTCTCCTCCCAATTTAAATTCTTGTGGGCAAGGAGAACTTTAACACGTAGGGATCACCAGCAGTGCTGCCATGTACCTTGAGAGCATCACTTCTGCTTGCCTTTCTTCACTACAGCTTGGAAAGCTCCTTAGCACCTCTGAGGAATCATGGAATCATAAAATCATTGAGGTTGGAAAAGACCATGAAGACCATTCAGCCCAGCCGTCAACCCACACCCACCCTGCCCACTAACCATGTCCCTCAGTGCCGCATCTCTGCATTCCTTGAACACCTCCAGAGATGGTGACTCCACCTCTTCCCTGGGCAGCCTGTTCCAGGAGATGATGGAAACAGCATTCAGAAACCGAGGAAATGCAATCTTATCATCATACTTGGCCTGAAGATGGGTCAGGAACAGGAGCAGCTGTGGATTTTCTGACTTTCCTCAGCATCTTCCACACCTTGGCCAACACAAATGAGGGAGCCAGCGCATGCAAAGAGGGTGACTTGAGCATACAAGAAAAATCAGGAGGCCAAGAAATGGCCTGGTCCAGAGAAACCCACAGTTGTTCCAAGAAAAGTCCGACAGGACAGTTTCCTATAGAATTTTCAGGGGGTTAGAAAGAAACAGGTAGTTTTGCAGATGTATGGTAAAGACAATTCAGAAAAAGAATGTAGCAGAAAAAATCTTGCTGCTGGGCAGAATAATTTCTGCAGTTCTAGTCTTCTGGAGAATGCAAACAATGCTATTTAATGATACTAACATTTTTTATCTAAATACCCCCCAAATCTAATGATACTATATATAGATATATATATATATAAAGGCCCTGGGCAACCTGATCTGGCTGTGCGTGTCCCTGTTCATTGCAAGGGAGTTGGAGTAGATGACCTTTAAAGGTCCCTTCCAATTTTAAGGATTCTACGATTCTATGATTCTATGGGATCAAAATAATCTGAGGATCTTCCCAGCATTCACCTCCACTGAAAATGGAAAAGGAGAACTATTCTACTCATGGCTTCTGTGATGAGATTATGCCATCTGGCTGCAGTGATCCATGGCCAGATTACAACAGCCTTACTTTTATACACGTAGTTTTGTTTTTCTTTTTTATTTCTAAAGACTAAGTGCATTTATTTCACGGCTTTTTTTATTAATTCCGGTACATGAATTTATGCAAGTGAGATGGAAAAATACGCCACCAGAGTGCTGTCTAACACTTATAAAACTACAGACTCACTGAATGGTTGAGGTTGGAAGGGACTTCTGGAGGTCACTCGGTCCAACCCCATATTTTCCCCCTGCAGGGATATTTTATATCCTCCAAGACTACTTGTTCTTTTTTTTTTTATTTCAGCACATTTCAAAGCAGAGGCACAGTGCACTCCTGACCTTCCTGTCATCATGTGGGGCATATTTACACCCGTCCACAATGTGTCTGCTCCAAGCTGTTCTCGAGAATCTCCCCTGATACTACATAGCCTTCTCCATGAAGCTATTATTTCAAAAGGAAACAGATGGGAAACAGCCATAATTAGCACAAGGCATTCCTTCTTATCTCTTTGTCTTCCAGAAACAGGCGAGACTGACATACTCCTCTAAACTTTCTGTTTAAAGATACATAGAAAACAATGAAAATCTTATCGTCTTCCAGAATAACTATAAGTACCACAACTCTGTCCATGTCCTGAAGTGATCTGAAGAGCAGCCATTTCCTGGTATATTTTTGGATAGAAGGTGTCCAGTCTGCAACCCTGGCCCTTTTCCAACTCTTATCACATCAATATTGTGTCATCTCATCATATAGATACACTGTTCCTGCTGGAATGGCCATTACCCAAACTGGGGGCATCCTCCATGCAATGCTTCTAACTTCTCTGAGAAATCCCAGCAACTCTCAGATGCTGCTGAGCTATAAGATATCAGTGCAGCCACAGTGCACACTCACAGACTTCCTCATTACATCCATGAAAAAATGGGATGAAGGTCAATACTGGCCATGCACATTCCCATGCTGTGAGCAGCAACTGAGGAGCAAAAGCCAGCATTAGATAGGTGGTAAGTACATTTGCAAGCTCCTGTCCTGGGAGAATCACAGAAGTCATGTCTGGCAAACGCCCTTATGGCTTCCCTCAATTTTTACTTTATCCCCCATGTGTCAACACACTCTCATCTCCAGATCTGAATGGCTAAAAATTGTCCAAGTAGTTTCCTGACCTCAACAAGTACAGTACCAAAATCCTCTTGTGCATCAACTGCAACCCATCCCCATGAGTCATGGTCAGAGCAGCCAGAAGCAGCCCTCTGCTGCCAAAAAAACAATGCCTGATAAATCAGCTGGTGAAACAACAGCCTCTCTTCACCTTACCATTTGTTTAGCTATTGTACTTAAGGAAATATCAAACCTCAGCTCCTCCACCTGGGCAGCAGGATTCCCGGCAGTAGAACAGAGATGGCAGTATCCAAAATCCCTCCCACTGTCATCTAAATGGCTCCAGATAGTTGACATACCCCAAAACTTGAGCAACACATGCTGCATGACATAGAAAATAGAAATCACAAATTTTAAGCAGCCTGTGCATTGCTAAGAAGTTTCACCTCATGAACCAATTCACCTGAGGGAAGTCTTGTGTCTTGGAAGCCTCTCTGTAGGGTCATGCTATGTCCTAAATGACCTAACAGTGAGGAGTTGTCAGCAAAGCATTGCCATCGCTGCAATCGTCTGCTTGTTGGCAGCTCCAGACACACCACTGGGAGAACGGGGAGAGTAATGAAGATGGGATCCAACCATGGGAGATGGTTGGATAGAAAAATCCTTCAGGTCCAAAAAACCCCAAATAAAGCAAACAAAGACATTCAGAGAAATATCTGTGTTTAGAAGTCACCGGGTTTTGAGCGGTCATTGAAATCCTGATAAATAAAGGTTCTAAACCACTTGTTATACCATGTTCCATTAATCTCTGAATGATGGAGTTTCTGATAGAAGAAAGGGCAAAGTGAGATGGGAACTTAGGAACTGGGGTCTAAGTCTGTAGTTCTTACATTTCAGACATGAGCTATTTGAGGTATTTGAGGTCAGATTTTTACACATGGATTTGAATGACAGTTGTGAAATTCCTCACTAACAATTTAAATCAGTGAACTCCTTAAACTCTCTCTTATGTATAAAACAGGTGACTACACTTGTAGCAGAACTAATGATTCACTTCCAGTTCAGTGCTGAAACAGCCTTGGCCCAGCACTTCATTTGATAGTTCAAGTATTCTTTTCTTGGGTTAATTCAGTACTTTATTAATAAAAAGCTTAGCTTCAGTGATGTTTGCTTGGTTTTAGGTGAGTTTATTTTAAAAGCTCTAATGAAATATTTAAAGCCGAAACTGATACTGGACCCATCTCTCTGGAGCAACACTGCTCTAAAACCTTGGAGGACCTGGAGCCAGTCAGTTGAAAGGCAATTTCCCCCACAATAAATATGTGCTCTCACACACTGGGAAGCTGTTAACAGGGAGAGTGGGGAACTCAGCTCAGAGAGTGTCTGACAGCAGAGGACCACACAAGGTGCGAGGTAGAGTAGAACTGAGCCATAAATTATCACTTCATTATGTTACTATTTAAATAGCCTTTGGGATCAAGGTTGCCTTCCTCCCACCGTGAATTTTGCTGTCTTCCACCTTGTCTTCCTCAGTCCCCTGTAGTCTGGTGAAGAGATACTTCACATGTGAACATCAGAGATTTCCATGGGCTCACCACTTCTCCTCATTTCTAGCATGTCCTTGCAGGTGGCATCAACAGAAAATGAGGAGTTGGGACTTCTAGAGTCACAGAATATCCTGATTTGAAAGGGACATACAAGGATCATCAAATCCAAGTCCTGGCTCCGTGACCCAAAAGTTAAACTACATTTATTGAATCACATAATATCCATATATTATATAGACAAATATAGCAACATGCCCATATGGCTCCATAGAGGTGTCTTTGGTGTGGACTTCACTGCATGGCAGACATATGCATTTGGGAGCAGTACAAATGACACAGGAATCTGCATTTTGGAGTAGGTTGTCATGGCAGTGGTGAGCAGAAAGACCGTGTGAATTGGTAAATAAAAACAGGTCATTCAAATTTTGAATGAATTTCTAAGACCCACCGGCATATTTATGATTAACTTACATGTTTTTAGGATGTCACAGAATCATAGAATGGCCTGAGTTGAAAAGGACAATAATGATCATCTAGTTTCAATGTCACAGACACATGATCTTTGTCTTTCAGTACATGGTCCACCATCAGGCAAAAGCAACACTGCTTCAACTATGTTCTCCCTAGAAATGAAAATGCAATGAAAACCAAAAACCTTAACAACGTGTAGCAAGATGAGGCAGGACTTTCAATGTCCTCCCTCCCACATAATTGCAGTCTGTGATATCCATCTGATAGAGACCTCTGTGTGATCATCCCTCTGGGTAGGCACCTGTGCACCTTCTGATCAGCACAAGTTCTCATCTGTTCACATTGATCCTCTGTCAAAAGTTATTTCTGTCAACCCCCAAGGAGACCACAAAGGCTTATCAAGCAATGGACACTCAGAACTGGTAAAAATGTAAGAGAACAGCATGCAGTATTTAAAACCATTTTCAGTGCAGCTACAACAAGCAAAGACCAACTGCAGGATGTGGATCCTCATTCAGCCTTGAGTTTACTTTGCTCTTGCAGCAAGACAGGAAGGCAGTAGAGAGAGCATGATCAGTTGTGCCAAATCTCCAGAGCAGGGCTTATATTTATGGACCACGTTAAAAACTGTGGCAGAAGGAAATCCACAAGTTGGAAAGCCATGCTGGCTGCAGCTCTGTGGGAAACAACAAGGCAGAAAAGCAAAATTTGTCAAATGGATGAGAAAAAATATGGTAAGGCTGCTTTTTTTGTTTTTTGTTTGTTTGTTTGTTTGTTTGTTTGTTGTTTTTTTAATCGAGTTTCCAAGGTTGTTTTACAAACAATGAAGCACAGGGGAAAATGTAGACTTTGTTTCTAAAAATAGTTTGTGGCCAAAAAGGCCAATGCAGTTCAAACAGTGTTGAAATCAGTGAAGGATGGATATTGGCTTCCAGTACTTGGTTCTAGCAGATCTCTCCCAGCATACCCCCAGAGTAGCATGGATATCAGTGTTCTCATTCCCTTCATCTGGACAAACTCACTTCCTTCTCTTGCTTATTGCAATAAATGTAACAGGCAGCATTAGGCTCTTGTTTCTCTCCATATCTGCCCAACCAGCTCTTACTTCTCTCCCCACCAAAGATGCAACAAAACACTTTTATTATCTGCTTAACTTACAGAACTGAAGAGGAGCTGTTGCAAACCTGATCTTCTGGCAGCTAGAATATCATGCAGGATTTGCCAGAGGATGTAGTCTCATCCCTTTGAAGGATAGAAGATCTCAATATCACCAGTGAGTTCTCTTCTCTTCTCTTCTCTTCTCTTCTCTTCTCTTCTCTTCTCTTCTCTTCTCTTCTCTTCTCTTCTCTTCTCTTCTCTTCTCTTCTCTTCTCTTCTCTTCTCTGCTCTGCTCTGCTCTGCTCTGCTCTGCTCTGCTCTGCTCTGCTCTGCTCTGCTCTTTCTCTGCTCTTCGCTTTTCTTCACCCCTCTTCTACTTTCTAATTCTCTCTTCTCCTCTCTTTTCTTCATTTACTCTCACAGATGATTTACTTTCATAGAAACATTAAACTAAAATAACTAAAATAATTGAAAACATTTTATTGAAAAATTACTGTCCTTTTAAGCTAATTTTTGCTAAATGGTCTCCAGGATTTAAAGGCTTCACATAGAAACTCATCCAGTAAGAGCAGAGCTTTGTTTTCTTCTGCTTTGCTGTACAGGTCTAGCTGCTGCTACAATGAAATCTGACTCTGCTTTTAGGTTTTATGATCTGACAGAGGCCCAGAGGGCAGGGCCTCTCTCATTTTTTACAAATAAAAATAAATAAGATTCAAATATAAACTTTGGGGGACATTTTCTTAAGCATTTCTATAAAACAGGGTTACAAGTCACAGTGGATTGAGGTCCCTGTAATCATTTTTAATTATAAGAGATTTCACATATGAATTTAAAATAAATTAAAACAGTTTTCTATGAAATGATTGAAAGACTTCTTCATATCATAAATATTTGTAGTTTTTTTATGAAAGCATTTATTAGAGGGGACTGCTGGCTGAAATTGGAGTGTAAATTGGAAATAACGCTGCGACAATATTCTGGGGTTTCAAAATTTCAGTGTTTGAAATTACCTGTCATGAACATGAACAGGGAAGTCTGTGTGCAAATGGGCAGTTTGTGAGCAGAATTATCTGTCTCTGAGCCTTTCACCCTAAGGCATCTTAAAACAAGTGCACAGAAGGCTCTTCACCTATCCGTACAGTGCTATCTCCTCTCTTTTGGAAGGAGCATCACTTTGACACCCTGCAATACAAAGAAAACCTTTGGAAGAAGAATTTCAAAGGACAGAGTCAAACAAAAGCCCCCTTTGCTCTGCAAATTCATATCAGAGGCAAAATTTTGGTTTAATTTCCTGCTCCAGGGGAAGTTTTTCTGCCATTCCTGTTATAACTCTGTACAACCCAGCTAAAATCAAATGTCAAATCCTCCTAAGCATCCATCCCTCAGTCAGAGTTTGTTTTTCTTCATGGATGAATCAAACATACTGAGTAAATTACATGAATCACCAATGGAAACATCATCCTTACAGCATCATCTCACATTTATGAATAAGGAGCTTGTTTTGCAAGTCCCTAGAGAAGGAAGAAAGTAGTAAGAGCTCAGGGAGAGGCTCAGGGCTTTCACAAGCATTCTGTGTCAATAGAATACAAACAGTAAGATATCTCCTCCTGCCAAATATATATGTGTGTATATATATACAAACACGCTCATATATATGTATCTTATATATATATATGTATAACCAATTGCCTTACAAACCATCTCTCAACTTAGAAGCCCTTTTATTAACAAGAAAACGCTTACACTGATGACATAGCTCAATAACCCAGCTATAAATCGTATAAATCTGTTTCAACGCTTACAAATGAGCAGCATGATTTATGACTGGGGCCACTGGCTTCTACACCTGACATAAAACTTTGTAGGCAATCAGCCACATTTTTCATTTTAGTTTTATATTTGGCATATAAATCAGGTAGTGAAAGGGACTCTCTCCACCCCCACTCCTCCCCTTTAAAAAGATGAAGCAAATCTTTTACAAGCAGCATGTAACTCACTGTAGCAAGGACATGTTATGAGGTATGGAAAATATTATGCTGTGATTTCATTAATTTCATGTGAACCAAACTTAGGTGCAGTGACCTGCCCTGAGAGCAGGCAGGTTTAGCGGAGAGTAATCATGTAAGTCACCACAGAAAAACATAATCCATTAAAGATGGTCTTATCGTGAACAGAATGGAGCAGAGAAAGAAACTAAATAATCACTGACTGACTTTGTAGGCTTACTTTTCACAGATGCTAACAAATAATTCATTGCCCAGCATGTATTGCAGGATGCCTCCCCCCTTCTTTGGCTTTGGCTACGGGGGCACATTGCTGGCTCACGTTCACCCAAGAGTCAACCAACACCCCCAAGTCAGTTTTGTCCACACAGTCTTCCAGCCACCCTGCCCCAAGCCTGTAGCATTGCCCAGGATTGCCTTGGCCAAGGTGCATGAGCATTAGGAGCACATGTGCATTAGGAGAACATTTCAGTCATTTTAGGGTCATCTGTGTGTGACCAGGTTGCAAAGTATGTCAAAAATAGAGATACCGCCACATTCATCTGAATCTTTCAGACATTGGCAAAATGAGTCAGATCTTTGTGAAAAGCGAAGCCTAAAATTAGGTGGCTAAACATTTGCTTTATAAACCCAAATAAGTGCTGCTCCAATTGTTTCGATGTAAATTCAAACGTCAGATTTTTAGCACTTAAAAAGCAAACCCACAAATATGGAAAAAAATCTTCAGATCTTACGTACAGAAGTGAGATGAAATGTAAAACAATACGTGAGCACCTAAAACAAAGGTTATTTTAAGTAAGTGGCATAAATCCAAAGTACCTTCACCCAATTACATGAGTTAACTTATCTGAGCTGGATACGGTTCTGACAAAGGTTTTTATATGCTGTCTTCCAGGGATGTGATTTTTTTCCACAACAGAGGTGTTGGCCATTTCTGGAAAGCTCTCACTATGAGTCAGTCATGTACTGCTTTTCCATTTTCTCAGAAGAACTCTGTAAATACACTTGAGGCAATGGAAAGCCATCTGGAGGCAGAGGTTGAAAGATGGGTTATGACTGCTTCGTTCAGTGATGCAGACCTCTGAAAACAGGGTAATAAATGGACTCTGCAATGCTAAAGCAAGATTTTGTCAGAATTAATCCACTCCTTACTTATAAACGTCAGCAATTTTATGGGATATATTTTATGAACACAAGTTTCAGTCAGGCTTCAGTTAGGCTCTGATCAACCATTTGAGTTACTCCACCACTCAGTTTCTAAGTGCAGCTGAGCCATTTGCACACCCTCAGATGAGAACTTCATCTTCAATAACGCAAATATCTGTGGTCCCACCAAGGTAACTAATGTCTCATCTAGTCTAAGAAATGCATGTATGCTCTAACCTATTCAGAAGCCATCTGTAATTGCGTTTCTCAGGTGTGCATTCCAAATGGAAAACTAATTATTTGTTTATTAAAATATGAGTTGCTCAGAGCATAGCTGAGGTCTTGTTACTTATTAAAAAGTAAGTTGCAAAAATACTGTAGAAAGATAATTTACACTAGCTGAGATTTGCCTTGTAAGTTATTCAACTGCTCGTGACCTTATATCTTCACCAATAGATAATGCAACTGATTTTGCCATATGGAGAAGAGTCACTGAATAGAAAGTTTTCACGTCCAAGTGTTTGTCTTAATTAAATTTATTGAATGAGTCTTGGACGAATGGTTATTATGATACTCTATCTACGTGCAAATTAACATTTAGTAGGAGGGCCAGGATTGAAGCAGACACAGCAATGAAATCATTCAAGGTCACCGTGAGAGTGCGTTACTAATGTAGTAACCTCCTTTCTCCTTAAGCAGTATGATGTCCCTACACATTGGTTACCTGTAGTGGGCTTTTGAGTGGCCCACTTGTATCATATAGCTTGTATTATTTTTTTCCCACTGTAAGAATGCTTATCTAAACAAGTGTCCACGTGTCAACAGGCCTTGCACTGGAGTCTCTCTTTCTTTTCTCTCCTTCACATTAGCTTCAAAACATGGAGTGAGCCCAGCATGAGGCCAACAGATTCAATTCAGTGACTGAAACATCTTTCATATGAGGGGACTGAAGGAGCTGGGACTGTTCAGCCTGGGAAGAAAAGACCCAGGAGGGGATCTTAATGTACATAAATACATGATGGGGTGGAATGAACACAAGGGAGTCAGACTGTTTTCAGTAGGACAGGACAAAAAGTAACGGGCTATTCAAGCACTGGAACAGGTTAATGATAGAGGCTGTGGAGATATTCAGAACCAGACTGCACATGATCCTAGACAATCTGCTATAGGTGACCGTGCTTGAGGAAGGGTTTTGCTTAGATGATCTCGAGAGCTGCTTCCAACCTCAGCCGCTCAGTGTCTTTAATAAAAGCATTACACAACAGCTGCATTGCTCTTCTTTGGATACCAGGCATATGAATATTCCAGACACAGCATTGTTCACTAGCCTATTAATTGTTCATTAGCACATTTCCCAATGGTGCATTAAAATATGTATGTTTTTAGATTGTGTTTTGAGTCACAGCAGTTTGACACACTGTAAAATAATAATAAATAATTATTATAATTGGAAGCGTAGCAGTGGGCGGATCCAAGAAGCATTTTTGGCTCCAGACTCCCAAACTTTCAGGAAGTTCCAGTGCAGATCTGCACATTGCACCTGGTTCCTGTCTGTGTAATGGGCAGAATCTGCTTTTCTTATCTGAACAGCCACCTGCTATGTCAAGAAAACCTGAAACCCACAGCTTTGGAGACATTCTTGTTTAGATTGAGATGCAAACTCTATAGCCAAAGTCAAGACCATAACTGTAAAGTTTTTGACCTGTTCCACTCTGTTCTTCGAGAAAAATGTAGGTAGTAATATATATTTTAAATTAAAGGAAGATATTGTATTAAATCAGTATGAGACAAGAAAAAAAACTGTTTTTTAAACATTTGGTTTTCATTTCTTTTGGCAAGTTTTTCAGGTAACTTTTGGTGACACGTATTGCTGAAGTTACGCCAGAAAACAAGCAAAGAACAACAACAACAACAAAAAGCCTGTTTACAATAAATTATTCTTCTCATAAATGAGACTCCAATTACTTTGATTCAAAGGAAATTTTCTAAACTAATGTTTTTTTGTGTTTTTATCAGACATAGGATAGTTTGCATAAATGAAGTAAACAATCTGATTCCAAAGAGGAGAACTCTCTGAAGGTAATGGCCCTTCACTATCTGGAGAACCAGGCACAAGAAGGGAAATCCTGTGTCCCAGATCCCAAAGGAGAATTATTGTATTACATCAGGAGAGCCTAACCTCACAAGCTGAGAATGTATTTGCTTGGCACCTTTTCCAACAAACATGGGCTCGTTTAAAAACAAATGTGTATTATTACAAATAATACACTATGATGGTGTGTAAATTCAGACCAAAATTTTTCTCATTTTTTTTCTTTTGAGGAATTCTAGTCATATTTACCTTCCTGCAATTGCCTACATTCTTCATATCACTGAAGTTCTCTTAAACTCCAACTAGTGGGGAACAAACTCCTGGCTTGGATTTTTAACAGATCCCCTAAAAGAAGAAAGCATCCCTCCAAAGAGCGTTATTTTCCCTCTCACTCTGTCACGCTCTCAACAATATTAAGCCAAGAGTCCTTTTGCTGCTACGCGCAATGGACATGAAATCACAATCTAAATTTCATTAATAATGGAACAGATCAGTCTCAGATCAATCTCTTTCCAAATAAAGTTCCTCCTGCTAATAAGACACTCCAGTTGCAACTCTACTTCAATTGTAAGTTCTGGTGAAAAAGCTCACTTCTGCAATCTGAGGTCTTCTCTGCTTCCCACTGGACTACAGGGATTGCAGGCTGTGTCCTCCAGAGTGACGTCATAGAATCATCGTATCATAGAATGGCCTGGGTTGAAAAGGACCGTAATGATCATCAAGTTTCAACCCCCCTGCTATGTGCAGGGTCGCCAATCACTAGACCAGGCTGCCCAGAGCCACATCCAGCCCGACGTGCTCCCACTTTGGCTCCTGGCTTCAGATTCACTCAGTGGAACAACTATCCAACTGACAACCCAACCCCACCATGCCCATGAAACCACGTTCCTCAGCATCACATCTCCAAGGTTCTTGAACATCCCCAGGGATGGTGACCCCACCACCTCCCTGGGCAGCCCATGCCAATGCATCACCACTCTTTCAGAGAAGAAATTTTTCCCAATATCCAACCTGAGCCCCTTCTGGTGCAACTTAAGGCCGCTACCTCTCACCCTAAGATTGTACTAACCCACACTGGGAGGACTTGAGAGAAACATGCACTGCTGTGCATCTCTTGCTGACTTCTTCACCCCTGTCTGAGAAATGAACAATGAGCTGAATCACTTTGTGAATTAGGACTATAATAACTTAATGGGAAAGCATATACATTCTGAGTTTCTTGCTTTGGATTACTTGTGATGATGGAGAAGAAATGCAAACCAGCTTGGTATACAAAACCAGCAGAATAGATTAACTTTTTTGTACCACACGGAGTCTCAAGGAAGACAATATGACAACTGGCAAGATTTTTTATGAGAATCACTTCCTCATTAACATTCTGAAAGGAAGTTACTGGGAAGTATGTCAGAGAAATTATAAATATTTGTAAAAGGTACATACTCCATGAGAACCTGACATGTCCACAAAACACTGAGTTAAGGTATACCATGCAATAGGTAGCCTTGGCTTCAGCCAAACAGAAAGTATTGTACAAATTAGGTTTAAAGCTCAGCAATAACCACATAGAACCTCATCTAATATGAGACAAAGAAGGAACACTAGATGATCTTTAAGGTCCTTTTCAATCCAGGCCACCTATGATTCTATGATTCCATGAAAATTCAGTATTTAAATACAACTCTCCCTTCAGCTGCTGGAAGTGTTGGAGTTTGCACATCACTATTCCATTTTCTGTTTCTAGTGGTTATGAATTCTTTTCTCAGATTGAAGCTGATCTGTCTTAAAGTCATGAAAAAATTGAAATGATGTAAATTGAGATGATGGAGCATGTTTGGTGAGGGACAGGATATTTGGAAAGGAAGTGGCAATGAGCTGGGGAAAAGGAGGATGCATTTTAAATGCTGCTGGGAAATTCAGCTCCTGAAGTCTAAATTTATGAATCTATTCTTATTTTCTGAAATGACTGAACACACAGTTTAATAATACAGATCCTTGCTTTCAAAGCCCAGCTAGCATAAATCACAGATCTTCATTGTCTGCAATATATATGTCACTTTTTATTGCCTGGGTTCATGGCCAACACTTAACTCAATTTAATGCATACCCTTTCATGTAATGTATTCCAAGATATGCATCAATTCAGCACCACACTGCTTAAAATTGCATATGCTATTGATCTATGTGATGATTAAATCTCATCATTTATTAACAGCCTAGGCTTTTGGAGCACTAGATGGTGCTAGAGAATGCTCTTAGCCAGCTAAGGAGACCACATTCCCATAAACTCACTCCACGTACCATTTATTTTTGTGGGATGTAACAGCCTTATCTGGATCAAGCATCTGTATTGTCAGTAATGTTTCAGATCCACTGCTGATATTGTCCATCACTCTTTCACACCGTGTGATTAGAAATTGTTATTGTCAAAAGCAAGCTATCAAAACCATGAGTCAGGAACCTCATAACATGAGGCTGCCTTAAAAAGCAGGGCTATCTATACATCTGTTTATGTGTGTACTTTTAATTTACCTTTAAGTCCCCAAGCTTTAGGCTTATATGGTGCTGTTTATGTGCTCCCTAGGAAGGTATGGTAGTGCTGGGCACTAAATGCATCTACTGGTCATGTTTGGGAGCAGGATTCTGACCCACCCAAGGTAAAAGAACCATCCTCAACAAAAATAAATAAATAAATAAAAAACAAATCATGAAAAAAAAAAGACAAAAGAAACAGATTTTTAAAAGACAGGACATTGAGTAGGTAGATGCATGTTTCTTAGTCTGCTAATGACGACAGCAATTTTTTGGCTGACGCACTTGCTGAAAGAGGAGGTCTTGGGGAAGACCAGAGCATCCCACACGCATTGAGACGAATTGGGAGTACATCAGTGAGGGCAAAGGAACACATCTTTAGCAGGAATTGACGCACACAGACGCTGGCAGTATAACAGAAATGGTATGGGTCATTTTTCTCTCCCTGGCAGCTCAGCTGTGAGGCTGAACACACTGCAGGCTGTAGGAGACTCAGGTGGTTATAGGCAAACCATGCCTTTTTTGCAGACAGGTGCCAAACCAACAAGAGTTTCACAGTGCTGGCACTGTAAGAGACCCCAGCTGTGTCTATCCAGCAGGTCACCAAACCACAGACAGCAAATGCTGCTGGACAGCTGGAGCGGAGGGTTATGGGGCTGCAAAGGCACAGCCCTGAGGTGCAGCTGGCGGCGAGCACAATCCCATGGGTCCCTGCCGTGCTTCATCCCAACAGCAACACAAATGAAGGGCATGGTTTGAACAACAGCAAAGAGGGAACAGAAATTTTGAAAAGCTGGGCCAAAATCCAGATGGATGTCCCAGGCCCTGCACTCACACCTCTCTGATATGGACTAAAAGCAATCACTTTTTATGGTTGATTTAATCTTGATGCTCTCGGTGATACATGATTCCATCCTGCTCCATCTCGATGATGGCATTTAATCCTCATGGAAGTGGTCTGAAGTATTCGGACATGACATCATGGAATTATGACATGGTCACTAAAACCACTAACCAGTTAGCATTTAAAAAATGACATATCCAGGAAACTGACATGTATTGCTGTTGCACAGTTAAGACATGAATGTAATGCAGCCGGATCACACCAGGCTGATACATCTAGGAAGATTAGTGGAAATGTTCCCATGGTTTTTCTCTTAGCCAAAATCAAATCAAATGTTGGTATGAATTTAAATGTATCCCCGAAAAATTCATGGATGAAGAGCCTGCAAACCAAAAGGGAAATCAACTGCCGTACTGTTTGCTCCAGTGTGCTCAAACTCAGCCCTACAAGGTAAAATCACTGTGGTGCCTCAACCCTGTCCCATTTTATACAGCCCACAGTCATCTAACAATAACGCAGGATGGGAAAATTCCTTTTAACTGATTAGGAACCTACCAGCATCCCACCGTGTGCCTTTTATTTACATTAACAGTCTGAAAGAGTGAAGTATTCCTCTTCAGGTTTTATTCTGCTGGAGAAATGGGTTTGCTGTCATCACCCCTCACTAGCACAGCCTGAGACCCGCTTTTCCTAAATCTCTCCCTTCCACCGTTAGTCTTTACTACCTCCTAGCTGTCAGCTTTTCCTTTAGCTGCTACTATGAAATGAGCACAGAGCTGTCCTGGCCAAAAAGCTCTCTAAATGCCACGAGGAGGGGCAGAGGGGGGACAATTATTGATCTTCAAATGGAAAATGACACCGGGATGGTATCCTTGACTAAGGGTTGCAATCCTCTTGTTTAAAACCACCATTAATTCCCACCCAATAATAATTCCAAGTGAATTATATGTGATCACTTATTCAAGCATCACCCCATTTCTCACATCATCCTGCCACAAGGAAATCTCTCCAGGAATAGTTTCCCATGCGGAGATTCCCTACAGCATCAGTTCTTATGTTGCAACAAGCATATTAAACAAAGATTAACGATGCACTACAACTCCCATATTCAACAGAATGTTCCTTAAACAATTTATTTTGTCTATGCTGCCTCAGTTTCCCCACCAGTAAAATGGACGTGGTGGTAACTGCATCTTGTCCAAGGAGGAACAGGGTTTTCTATGAGTGAGTTGTTTCTCTTTCCCTAGCTGAATGGGTATTCAAACACGAATCTGGGAGAAGGAAATAGCCCAAATTACTGCAGATCTCTCCCTGCAACACTCCATGAGAAAACAGAAAGCCATGTTCAGGCCCTTTCTGTTTGGGTGATAGATGCTTTAATGGACAGTCAGATACATATATTTATTTTGCCTGGGGAAAAAAAAAGAAAGAAAGAAAGAAAAAAAGAAGCCTTGTGCAGAAAAGCCAACTGTATTTTAATGTCACTTGGGTCAGAGAAGCCTAAACTCTTCATTCCAAAGCCTTGGCTTCCTTGAGGGATTTTTTTCTTTTTTAAAAAGGTCAGCAAAAATAAAGATAAATGGGTCAAATATCACAGGAATTTTATAGAATCATAGAATCATTCGAGTTGGAAGGGACCTTTAAAGGTCACCTAGTCTAACTCCCCTTCAATGAACAGGGACAAATTCAGAATGAAGGAAGTGATCCATCAAGACACGGACCTGGGTGAGCATGGGGGTTGGATCAGTTGGACACAGGGGTCCCTTCCAAACTTATCCATAGAAGCACAGAATCTTAGGATGGCTTAGGTTGGAGAGGACCTTGAAGGTCATCCAGCCCCAGCCCCCTGACACGGGCTGGTTGCCTCCCACCAGATCAGACTGCCCAGGGCCCCATCCAACCTGGCCTTGAGCACCTCCAGGGATGGGGTGCTCACAGCTCTCTGGGTAATAAAGAAGAACAGCCATGTTGTGGTTCTGTGCAAACAAGGAAGGGAAGGCTTTACCTTATCCCTTTACCTTATCCAAGTTGCTTGGCATCATGCTGGAAGCACGGGTCATCTACCCATCATCTGTGGGACAATGAGTCTCACGAAGATTTGAAGAGGGAAGGAGCCCAAATTCTCACCTTTACATGAGGATCTGGGGAAGAACAGCCCATCAGACAAGCAGCCAGCACGCTATGAAATTGGATATAATTAACCACATGCAGCACTCTGGGGGCCAGCAGGCACCGGTGGTGGTTTGGACTGTCCTGCAGCCAGACGACACCAGGTGCTGTCACCCATCTACCTGCCAGGCGGTGAAGCCATGCCCTTTCGGGGAGCCCCCCTGCTGCCATACATCATCCCAGCTGGCCGGGCAGCAGCCCTAACCTGGGTCTGTCCGTCAGCCCGGAGCCAGGCTGTCCCCTCACACCCCTCCCGCCACCCCCTCGCCAACCGCCAGGACTTTGTGTCCTAAAAGCTCATTCTTTCCATAGCGTAAAAAATAAACCAGCATGTGCTCTCCCTCCCCAACGCCACCCGTCTCCGCAATGGCCCCGGGTGGGTTGTTGTTGTCGTTCGACTCGGTGTCTCCTTAAATAACAGAATTACAGCGGGCCTAATCCTGCAAAGTGCTGAGTAACAGCTCGTTCCCAATAAATTAAGCAGGCACTCAGCGCCGCAGTCTGATATTTGTATCCATGTCCTCCCGGATTATCGGTCTCTCCTCCTCGCTCCCTCCCCGGCCCCTCCGGGAGCAATTATCTGTGAATGAGAACAGAATAACTCTTTTAGCAGAAGGTTTCCACACTCGCGCACAAGGAGCGCTCTGAATGGATTTATCACGCTCGCTAAAAAGGGAGGTGGAAAAAAAGAAGTTCCCCCCCTTCTCTCTCATTTTTTATTTTATTTCATTTTAAGGAGAAATCCCCGAAGCGGCAGCTGTTCCCCAGTGGCTTCCCTGCACCAGAAAAAATAAGGAAGGAAAAAAATAAATGGATATAGTAAAACTTTTTAAGGGAAGCATGAATCGGTTCTTCAGAAAAACAAGGCAGCGGTGCCAACTGGAAATGTTTGCTTTGGGGGTGAGTTAGATGGCTGGCGTCAGCCAGGGCTAAAGACATGCCAGCGGAATGCAATATTGGGGAAGCAGCAGGTCACTCAATCACTGGCAATTTGCCCAGGAGCAACTGGATGCCTTCAGATATTTTTTTCTTGTGTGTGTGTGTGTGTTGTTTTTCGGGAGGGGGAGAGTTGCCTTTTTTTTTTTTTTTTTTTTTCCAGGCAAACAGAACCTTAGCAGTTTGGGGGCCGGGGAGCTGCAGAATGGTGTTTCTGAGAGGCACCTCCTGCAGGAATATCCTGCGGTCTGCTCGGCTGTGTATTGGTGACATCTGGCAGAAGCTGTGTTTTAATAGATGGGGCTGAATTCGGCCTGCTGCCGTCTGGGCACACAGGGCTGGAGATACAGCGCTGCATGCTGGGTCTGCCAGGCAGGGAAAGGATGGGGCAGTGGGATGGATACCCTCCAGGGAGCAGGAATATTTTTCCCTCTGCTATCACGTATCCAACAGTAGAGATGAGACATTTGGTTATGTTTTCAGGAGGCAATATGATTTTTTTCCTGTTTTTTCCAGGCTGCATAACCCATGGAGGAAGGCTTCCAGCAACCACCATCATTAGAGATTTGCCTTTTTTGCTAATGAGTAAATCAGTTTCCAGACAGTGCCCGAAGGCAGCACATGACATGCTGATGTCAAACATGGTACTTCTCCAGAGGTAAAAAGGAATGGTAAAATTACCCTCACCATCACCTCCTCCATCCACATGGGTGAAACTCAAGGCATGAGAGGGAAGGGAGCTCTCGAAGAAGCACCACCAGGAGCCAAGCTGTACCTGCAGCCCCAAACCCATAGGTTTCAGTACAGTTCAGATGCAATTTCACAGTGAAACACAGCAGCCAGAACCAGAACCCATTTGTCTTCCTCTACAACATAACCACTCCACACAGGCCAAAGGCACACATGGAGTTAAGGTGATTTTCCATTTGGGAAATCTGATCAAACCATGAACAAATCAGAGAGAAACTGGGGATCTTTGTAGGCAGATCCCAGTTGTGATTGAAAGGTGAGAATCCCTGAGAAGTCTTGTAAGTGGAGTCACACACATAGAGAGGCACTCAGAAGAAGGCCAAAGCCCCTCCGCCACATGCATGGAGAAAAGCCATGTGCATCACAGCTACTGATGGCAATCAAATGACAAAATCCAACATTTGTCTTCCATTTCCTTGATCTAGCTATGTTACAGAAAAGACCAAAAAGCACTCAGCATCCCAGCTCTTCATCTCTTCATTTCTGCTTCTCTTTTCATTTTAAAACAATCATATTTGGAACACAAGCTGGTCATTTAATTACTGAGCAAGGGTTTTAGTTAAAATGGAATGCAGTCTCAGGTCATCCACTAGTTTCTTGATCTTGAGAAAAATGGCCCTGCCCCATTTCCTTGTACTGTCAGATGGATATTGCAACCTTTGCTTTTCCTTGCTGAGTCTTTCTTGCTGTCAAGAGCAGAAGGAGACTTCTCTATTGCATGCATTGCAAACCAATGGAAAAATATTTGATTTTACCATAAAATATCCAAGTTCCTTACAATGGTTAGGGGAAAGAATATTTCCCAGATTCTTTCCTAGATGATTGAGCTAGGATGATCTAGATGATTAGCACACACTCTCCTCGTAGAAAGGATCTTATCAGAGCACCCAGCCCATATAGCCTCTCTAGAAGCCATAAATGCCAACCAGCCATGGCACCTCATCACCTGCCTGAAAATACCTTCTTCCCAGGAGGACATCCAGAGTGGTTCAAGAGCATCACTGATGGGCAGTGAAGATAGTGTGGATCAACTCAATAACCTATCAAGATACATGTCCCATTGAGCTCTCTCACCCAACTCTGTGCTCCAAGACTGGCAGCTCACTTGCTTGAGATAGGCAGGATCAAGCTCTTCCCTCCTTAAATCTCAGCATTGCTGTGTAGCTTGAGCAACTCATTTTTGCTTCCTGCACCACCGTTTTCCCATCTGGAACATGGAAATAGTGATATTAGCTTCTTTATAAAGCCCTTTGAGATCTGTAGACAAACAGGCCTTTTAAAGAGGTACGCAGTATTATAAGCAATGACCTCTCGTCTGCCAAGAATCAAAAGCGATATGAGGGTGATGAAATTCAGGCCACCTCATCAGCAAAGCATGTTGTCCTGGCCTTCAAGACAAGGTTAGGGCTCTCCGAGAGAGCCCGCTCCTTTTTGGGACAGAAAGGAGTGGACACAGACCCAGCACATGCTTTCCTATAATTAGTCATTTGTACGCACGTATTGCCACAAATGTATACGGCCCTCAATAACCCAAGCAAAGACATTATGTAGCCTAACCCAAGAGATCAGCTGTGCAAAGCAAACTGAATACGTCACCAGGTAGTTTCCCCACGATGGCTGAAGTATGGTGGATGCAACCAGCCCTCAGCAAGCTGCCAAGCCCGCACCAGCTCTGTGAGCCTTTCAGTAGGGCTGGAGGGGGATGAGGGCTGGCAGAGAGACCAAAGCTGGACAGATTATTGAGATGACCCCAGAAGTTGTGGGTGCCCCATCGCTGGAGGTGCTCAAGGCCAGGTTGGATGTGATCCTGGACAGCCTGGTCTGGTGGAGGGCACCCAGCTCATGGTAGGGGTTGGATCTGGATGGGCTTTAAGATCCAGCCTAAGCCATTCTATGATTCTATGATTCTATAACCATTCAGGACAATGACACATGGTTTGGCCGGGGCAAGGAAGCTGGATGGAGGCAAGCCGCAGGCATGATGCTCAGTGAGGAGTTCTCAAACGAGGCCGCAGGCATGACCAGGAGCTGCTTTGCACAATGAGGCCAAATCCACCCCTGGCACAGCTCCGCTCCGGCCACCTCCATATGTTTGTGTAACGATCCCGCTCTGGCCATGGCGTGAGGCACCGGCTGTGCGGGGCTGACGTGCCAGGCCACAGGCCCAGACACCAGGGCCGCGCCAGATGCCGGGCATATTTTGTCAGCTGTGTGGCCACGGAGAGTCACATGGGGCCCGGAGTGCACCTGCGCGACCCTGAGCTGGCCTGCTATTAACAGCCGGCGACAGGGCTCTGATGCCGTACGGCTGACCGCCCTGTTCCTCAGAGTGGTGATAAATTAGCTGCCCTGCTGACAGCTCCAAGCTCTTCTGCAGCCGGGATTGATGTGAATGCCGAGTGAGGCCAGCCTGGCTCTGCGGTGTCCTGCCTCCGCTGTGCAGCCTCATGTTGTTCCCTCACCCCTGCCCGCTGCTCCCGGTGCTCTGGGGTTGGCCCCAGTGACTCTGAGTGCTTCCTGAAGTAGTTAATTAATGTTTGAGGACCTCCAAGGAGATGTAATGTTTAGAGATCATCACTGCTTTTTTGGAGAGGAGAAGATGCGGGGAGGGTCAAAGTGAGATGTGAAGTTTCTTGGGTGCATTTGAAGCCACTGAAAGCCCTCAGGTGTAAAGCCGCAGAAGGCACCAGGTATCACGTGGCTATGTCTTCTTAAATTTGGAGGAGAACAGCTGGGTTGAACACAAGCAAGCAGTGTGCCCTTGCCACACAGATGTTTTCATGATATCTCAGGCTGCATTAGGCAAAGCACTGCCAGCACATCAAGAGAGGTGAACCTCCCTCTCTATACAGCACTGATGAGGCTGCACCTGGAGTAGTGGGTCCAGTTCTGGGCTCCCAGTACAAGATGGAGGAGAGTCCAGCACAGGCCACCAAGGTGCTGCAAGGCTGGGTGCAGCTCTGCCATGAGGAGAGGCTGAAAGAGTTGGAGCTGCTCAGCCTGGAGCAATGGGAGCTCAGGGGATCTCAACCATGTCCATAAATTGTTGCAGGGAGGTGCAGACAGGACAGAGCCAGGCTCTGTTCAGTGATGTCCAGAGGCTCTAGGCACAGCCTGGAGCCCAGGAGAATCCCTTACCCATCAGACAACACTGCTGTGCTGGGGAGTGTCAGGGCACTGGCACAGAGACCAGAGAGGCTGTGGGGTCTCCTCCATGGAGATGTCCTACAGCCACACGGACGTTGCCTGGGCACTCTGTTCAGGGTGTTCCTGCTGGGGCAGGGCTTTGCCAGAGGGACCCAGAGGTCCCTGCCAGCCTTAGCCACTCTGGTATTCTGACAACCACCAGCCTTGCACAAGGCTTGCAGGAAATGTCAGCCTTGTCCAGCCCCTGTACAAGAGACACTATGGAGAGGGTGATGGGCTTTATATTCTCTTTTCTTTTACTGCTGACACAAATAAGCACAATTTTACTGATGAACAGAGCTAGTTAGTGTCAGGACAAAATGTCCAATATGGAACACAGACTCTTGGGAAATAGATTTTGATGCTTTGGGACTCAGAAAAATGATTTCCCGGGCGTCATGTGCATAGCACAGCAAGCTCTGTGACTTTTCCTCTTTTTCCTCATCAGTTCTTGGTTCTAGCACAGAGATGATTTTTAATGCCAAATCATTGTGCTTCTTTCCTCTTTATTTCAGGCCGCAGGCTCACCACATTCTGGACTGGTTGCAACCCATCTGGTTTCACTAATACTTCTAATATAATATTTATAACTAGCTAAGGGATGATCATATGATCAGTGTAATCAGTAAGTCATGTGCCAACTTTGGTTATTCTACACCTCAAGCCATTTTTCTCCATTTTGGCTCCCAGAGCCTGTTAGGCATGTTTCATTGCTGTTGTGCCTTTGCACCTTTGCAGCCTGGCACTGAAGAAGGCTTTCTTGAGTCTCAGTAATTAAGAGAAAAAGAAATATTATTTTGTTTCCACCCTAAAAAGGAAATGAGATGAGAGAATCAACCAAATGTTCTGCTTGCCAGATACTACTTGCCACCATCTTGGCTTTGGTGAAGGAACTTGCGCTTAGGAAAGTTGTTCTGTCTAAACAAAAATCTCCTTTCAACAAGTTCCTCCTTCACTCTGCCAAAAGGCTTACCCAAGAGGAACCAAAACCGGGTCTGACAGTTTTAGCTCATGTAGAGCCAGCTTAGGCAACCCAACTTCATATTCAATGGGCACAGGACATTTCATGGCAGATCTCTGAGTTACAGACAGAAAAGATCTCCTATTTTAAGGGGGAAGGGCCCATTGCTTGCAGAGACCTCCTCCTTGTTTTTTGTGCCCTTCTCACTCTACGTGGCTAGGGTATGCATGGAGAAGTAGGAATGCCTTGGTAGTTGCTAAGATGTGGCAAGAGGCGTTCTTGGTCCCTCCAGAAGGGTTCTCTATGAAATAACTTCAAGAAACTTGAGTTGAAGAACTCTTGAGTGAAAAAAACTTCCAGCTGAGTTTTGGAAAGAGTGAATATCCTTGGTGTAAAACCACTGGAGTTGCACAGAGGCAGGAGAAGAATGAACTCTCCCTTTCCACGGGTGCTTATAGCTGGCCACAGCCTGAGAGCAGATGATTTAATGCTTCAGTCTGGCAAGCAGGGAAGGATGACTTCAGGTCTGAACTTCCCACTTCACTCTTACCAGCTCCCCCTGGAGAGCCGACACATCAGTGGCCAAGACAATTGTAAAGTCAAGCGGCGCTGGCTCTTCAGCCCTTCAGCAAGAGCACAAGGAGGGTCCCCCCATGACACCGCTGCATGAGAACCCAGCAGTGAAACAGAGGCTGGGTGGCAGCCCCAGGAGGACAAATTAAACATCTCCTTTTTATGCGGAGTGTATCAGCAGTGACAACCACTACCTTGTGAGCCAATTTATTCAGAACAGCTCTGTGCTAATGGGATTAACAAGCTCTTCACTGCTTGGATCGCTTCACAGTGGGAAGATCCAAAATCAACTGATGGAAAAAGGATAATTCCTCCTGTGGAGGGAGCAAGTTGTTTGTGGAACCAAATGATCAAACAGTGCCTCTGAGCACTGCGAGTCATCCATACATGGAGATGTACCTAAACTCTGCTGGGTGCTTAGGCTGAACTCTGCAGGCTCACAGTGTCATTGCATGGTTGAGGGTGCTTGAGGGTGGGTGAGATGACAGGAGAAAGAAGCAGCCATCAGGCACTTCTCACCTGCCCAACCTCAGGCTGGAGGCTTAGCTGCAGTGAGGAGCACGTGCTATTAAAAAAAAATTGTAGGTCCTAAAATGCCCCAGCTCTGCTTCCCCACAGACACTACGTGGCCTTATGCCTTATGCCCTTTCTCTAAAGAGAAGATATGCTCAAATTTTCCCTTGCCAAACTCATTTTCTCATTCATCTGTCTCTCATGGGGCTTGGCACTGCAGAGGAAGAACTGGCTGAGCCTCAGCACCAGCAGATGGCTGGTGTTTGTGGAGACACATCAAGCTCTACCATCAAGCCTGAGAATTGCTCAGTGGGTCTTGTTTCTTGCTCAGGCTGTATCTCAACCATTTCCCAATGGTTGCACCATCAACATAGGCCTCTCCTCACTCAAGACATCCTGATTTGTGGTCATCTCAACTTGGTACACACTATTAGAGATGGGCAGCACACCAGAATTCTATGTTCCATTGAGAATTAGCTATTTTGCCAGTACCAGGCACCAAAAGCAGCTGCGTTCAGCTGACCAGGGAGGTGACAGTCATACAGTCCCAGAAAGGGTTGTGGCTGTCACCTAAGGCAATATCATAGAATCACAGAATCATAGAATCATTGAATGGCTTAGGTTGGAAGAGAACTCAAAGACTGCCTAGTTCCAAAGTCCTGCCATGGACAGGGTTGCCACCCACAAGATCAGGCTGCCCAGGACCCCATCCAGTCCAGCCCTGAGCACCCCCAGTGCTGAAGCAATGGTAAATTCCTTCCCCATTCACACAGTCTGCTGTGTGGAGTCCACTTTTCAGGAAAGAGGAACACTCAAAGAGATCTCATGAGTACAATTGGTTTACACTAAAGGCAGTCATGCATTTAATGTGTGCGTGTAATTTCAACTCCGAGAAGCTTGAGGACCTTGTCAGAAATTGTTATGAGAAATCTCACGCATGTTGTGTTTTCCTTTTGTCTTTCCCATGGCAAGGAGCTAAGCCATTCAAGAGACATGAGTGATACTTGTCTAGCCAGGACCCTACTAAGGGATTCCATTGTTCACAAAGAGCTTGACACTTCACAGTGACATTGTCTGGACCCTTCTCCATCTGGAAGAGTGGAGGGACTGCAGGTGGTCTGAAAATGAAGCTTTCTCCCTCTCTCACCAAAAAAAAAAAAAAAAATCTACCTCTTAATATATATATATAAAATGTAAATAACTGAGAATAAATATTCTGCTCCTAGATCAAAAGCTTCAGTAAATATCCGAAATTTCATCAGTTTTCAACAGATGCTTCTCAAAAAAATTCTTAATCCATAATGGCATTTTCTGTCAGAAAACATTTGAGAGGTAAACATTTTTGAATAGCCCTCAAAATGCTCTTTTGTCTGGCAAAGTTCAGGGCACATTAACCATTTTAATTATTGATTGGAATGCTGTCATCTGGGCCTTTAAAAAGAAAAATTACTATTTTACCCTCCCTTCCAGGTAAGCTCAACAACAATGGCTCCATGGCTTTCCTCCCTTCCCATTTCCACCTTGAGTGTCACCACATTTAATAGTTATAGTGATACATATCTGCTGATTTAACAGCAAATGACCCACTCATTAATTTATCAGGAGTTTTAAATTGGCAATTGGTAGCAAGCATGTTTTTCTAAGTTAGGGTGAATATTAAAGTGAAGTACCTCAGTTTCTTATACAACTGCACATCATGTTTAGCTCTGCTAAAAAGGGAGTGGAAAGCACAAGAAAAAAAAATGTCCACGTAAAAACTGGACTCGGGGCCACACTGCATATCTCAACAGGCTCCTGTTTCAGGGTAGCTAAGGCTTGCTTTCTGACCAGCTCAGCCTGGTATCACAAAGAGAAACATCATCACTCTTTCTGTTGTGTTAATATCCAGTTTATTTTTCAGCATTGCAATTTCCTGCCTGCTCTTTGAACAGCTATCAAAGGACTAGGCACCAGATCATGGCAGACATTCTTCTCGTAGTGACATCTGCTAAACTAGTCAGCCTGTTCCTATACAGCCCACTCATTGCATCCTAAGATATTTTATAAGCCATCAGTGGAACAGAGAATGGTAATGTTGGTCCCCGACCTTTATTCAAGCCACCTTTATGTTGACTACAGATGGGAAATCACACTTCTGCAGCCAGGATTTCTGAGTCCATTCAGCTTAGGGTTTCTGTGTTACCTCCAAACCCAATAAATTTCACTTAATGCCATCTGGCACTTCATATCCTTGACTTTTTTTCAGCTGACAGCACTGGCAAATCTATATATGAGTCTCAATCCAAAAGCCTCTGAAAATCAATGGAAAGATGGTTTTGGATCATGGCTAACAGTACAAGACTTTATTTAGAAACATGCTGTCTACCACTTTGCTGGAAGATGCTTCTCTTCTGAACAAGCACACAACCAGCAGTGAGCACTTCCCAGGAAAATATCTGTACACCTAGGTAAAGGTTAGTCCACTTGCATTTAGAGAAGCTATGTGAAATAAATGTTATTAATAAGTTAATTGTTCAAACTCTTGCATATGAGAGCACTATTGCTGATTTTGTTTTAGGCAATACCACTGACACTATGGCTATAATGTGTTCCACAAACGTAGTCAAATACTGCTAGGGCCTACTCACTCAGTGCTGCAAATTACTGATAGGATCTGCAGTCTCTGCATCACTACATCTCCTGTGCTCTGTGGCTACACCCCAAAATGTTTTCCATACGAGTGATGGCTTCAGCCTGAATTACCTGTCCTGAAGCTGGAAGAAAGAAAAAGTGCCCAATGTTCACCTAAGAGTTTTCTTTTAGGTTTGTTTGATGGCTCCAACCAGTCATTACGCAGAGACCTCCTCGTGTTCCCCACTGTCTTTCTGGGTTGTGCTTCTATCTCCTGCGGTTATCTCCGCTACCCTTGAGCCTTCGTTTCTAGTCCTTGTCTGCCTGGCCCCAGTCCCATTCTGTCTAGTCCTTGTCCTAGATCCTAAATCCCACTCTTCCTAACCTTCAACATAATCTAGACTACACTTTGTCTTCCTGATTGAGTTTCTGCTTAGCTTCTGGCCAAGATTCTGGCCCTTCATCTCACTTTTCTGGACCACTGTATTCTCTGCATTCTCCTCCACTGACCACAATCATCTTCATCCACTTATTCTGAGCCCTGCCTGAGCCTGACCACTCTTCTGTGACCCCTTAATAACCAGGTGCCTGTTTAAAGGGCATGGCTGACTAGCATCTGAGCCATGTGCCACACTAAACAGCTATGAAAATATATATTTTTTTTTTCATATGAATATGAAAATAAATATATATATGAAAATAAATAAATAAATATATAATAAACAGCAGGAAAATATAATTTTATTTAGCTCCTGCAGATTGTTAAATGCAATTGTTTACCTACAAACGCTGTTTGTTACATTGCTTGTAATCAACTGCATGTTGTTGACAAACATGTCGAACACTACCACTTTAACAAAGCAGAGGCTGAGCTGAGCAGTCTGATAGCTCAGCCAACTGGAGGAAAAAAGGAGGTTAGCTTAAATTTACACTCAGAACTGTTCAACAACAGCAGCGAAGACTTTGGTTGTATGTGTAATAGTAAATAAGACAGATAAAAGCCATTTTCCAGCTATAAGACCATTTGCCACAGCATAACAAGGGTTGAGATGGACAAAAGTTCCTTGCCCCAGCCTTAGGAGAGCAAAACAAAATAAAAGAAAGAAAGGGGAAAAAACATGTTGACCATGTGAATTTCCCATTGGGAATCCTGGTCATCATCTGAGCAAACTCACTTGGACCAAAATAAAACCATCCCATGGAATGTACTTGTGATTTAACATTATGGACAACAGTTTGGTCCTTTGGTGTGCATACCAGAGGATACCCCTATTTTGGCAGTCTCTCTTCCCCATTCAGAAAGCTTCTAAGTTATTTCCAAGAAAGGCCTTACCGATGCACTGCAACAGTCCTACAAGTGTCTTCAGTAGAATAAATGGGACAGGAGCTAGTTCAACAATGCAAAAAAATCAGTTCATCTATCAGCTAGCTAAAGGACCATCACTTCAGTGATTAGGCAGGGGAGAAAGTGTTAAATCACAGGCATGGCAACTGATGATCAATCTTTTCCCATTCTACCCACAGCACCCCAGATGGATGGACATGCCCAGTTCTCAGCACTGAAGGACTCACATCCAAGGCAGCATGATCCCCATACTCAACCCTGAAGGCAAACCCTCACATTAAGTAAGCTTTTCATTTGACGGTGTATCAACACACTAGAATGCTGATCAGTGTACAAGTCAGAAATTCACAGACCAAACTGTTAGAAAGATGATAATGTCCGCAGAGCATTCGTTTATGTGCTGTGAAATAAGTTAGGAGGCCAAGGTGGAGAAATCATATTGTGGAAATGGTTTGATTCTTGGAAGTCATTATATTTTATATCATATTAAATCCAGGAAGACATTTACTGACCAGTAGAAAACTAAGTTCTGCCGTAAACTGATGTATGTATTACCATCTTTCATACATTAAGCAATTGAGGTTTTTCTCTATTTGTAGGATGCTGACAAGCAGTAACAAAAAAACTGAAGAGCTGTACTCAAAGGAAGTTGAAAGCAAAAGTTAGGAGTTAAAGGAACTTGTTTGTCAGAGGGCTGGCTGGACTAACAGATGATCTATATGTGATAGCTGAGAACTAAAGGAACATTATCTCATGATAGCAAAGTCAAATAAATATTTAGGATGCATCTCACACTGCAAGCTTTCCTCCTTAGCGGGAGCATGTCTGAAGAGATATCTCAAACTGAAGTGTCAATAGAAAAGATTTTCAAACAGACTGATAAAGTGAATAAGACAAATCTGCAGGACCAGATGGTATTCACCCAAGAGCTCCACGGAAATCCAAAGAGGAAATTGCTAAACTGTTATCCACTGTGCAGGGCCAACCTGCTGTTTAAATCAGCCCGTGTTAAAAGAATAGAAGCAGTAAACACAATGCAAAATGAAACAGCAGTTTCCAGAGATGGCTTATTGAAGAAATAGATAGGTGTAATTTGGTATACGATAAACTCACAATTGTCCTAAAAAAGAATAGTAGACGCATCAGGAAGCAAGGTTTAGTGGGTAAGAGTAAAGCATTGCACCTATAAGTGCAACTCATCAAATTTTTAAGGGTGTCACTGAGTTCTGGGGGATAGTGACCTGAGTAATGCAGTCTGCCTAAATTTCCAAATATTGGAACACATCAAGTTATTCCTGAACAAGGAAGAAAAAGTCCCCTTGTGACTCAACAACTGGTTAAAAAAAAATGTATCTAAGATATTCCAAATTAAAACTGTGAACAAATAAATTCAGAAGGGCTTACAATGCTAAGTGACTCCACAATAAAATGGAACATAAAATTCAGAATAAGTAACGAGGAAAAACAATCTTAAGGATCCATCCACATATAATGAGCACTGAGTAAGTTACTACTGTTGGGAATAAGATCCTGCAGTTACTGTGGATTATTCTGTAAAAGTGAGAATTTACTGCTCTTTGGGGATCCAAAAGGCAAAGAGAACTTTAAAACAAGTAGGAAAAGTGTTCAGAACAACAAAGAAAACTTTTGAACATAGCTCCAGTGCATCCTTCTCATACAGCATACAGCAGAATGAGAGAAGTTACAGGAAAGGCAAGAAGGCACAAGGGAGAGTTTCCAGAAAGGAAGAGTCAAAATAGGCTAAAACTATTCATCTTGGGAGAAAAGAAGATAGAGATGATCTGAGAGATGTCTATGACGTTCTGAGTTACATGGAAAAGATGGGGAGTGAAAAATTATGCCTCACTTCTCAAAATATCAAGATTAGGCAAACAAAGAGAAGGACTTTTATTCTGACAAATAATTATGACACTTGTCATCGTGGACAGAAAAAAAATGCACTGGAGTTAACACACTAACGATGGGTAGCTCCAACAGGGCTGCTAAAGGCCACAGACCAAAAACCCAGCCCTTAGTTCTGGAGGTCCCTCAGCTGCTGACTGCCAGAAGCTGGGATGGTGTACCAAAGGTGGGACCACTCTGCAGACAACTTGCTTCTTATTTTTTGTGTTTATTATTTTCTTTCCCACAGTCTTTCTATTTTATTACTCTGACCCCACATGACTCCAGACTCCTGTACCCTACTCACTAATATGCCTCTGAAGTTACATATCCCAATGTGGACTCCAAACTTAACCAGAAACAGGCTACTACATGAAATTTTATGGAAAAATACCAAGTTACACTATTAATATACTCTAATAATAAATTCAGTCCCTGTGATGAATGGTCAGTAGCAGAAAATAATGAACTTTACCAGGTGATAAGACCTTCATAAAGATGAGACTCTCCAGGAATCCTCTACTGCCTCAAAACTTAGGTTTCTGCATGATTATGGTGACTGCCCAGTGGAGATGTGGGCACTTAGCTCATATAAATGAAGTTTTCAGTGGCGGTATCCTTCCCATTTCACCAGTAAATGTGCCTCTAATGGCACTCTCTTTACTGTAACCACTAAGAGTCATTGAGGATTCTTGAGACCTTGCAAACCACACTCAACAGCCACCATCAAAAAAAATCTGACAGAGGAGTGCTTGCTTTGCCTTCACCCACAAAAGTAAACTTCCATTCAAAATATATAGGTTTGAACTTAAAAAGAGACTGTACTCTACCCACGTTCCATTTAATGTTCACTATTTTCTTTCTAGAGCCAAAAACTATTCAGTGAAAGACTTTTGCTTCCTCACACCTCATCCTTTTTTTTTCCTACCTCAATATATCCACATAGAAGAATTTTAATATGCTTTTTTCACCAGGGCATCTGTCAATCAGAATACACCGTCAGTGAAGACAGTTTTAGCCAAGGTCATCTCAGCCTCTTGTCCACCTGCATTCCAGAGCCGGCCAAGAGCTGTAAAGCCAACCAAACAGGGCTGGGACAGAGCAGTGTTTGAGGCTGCTGAGGGGCACAGCTGGAAAGGGTGCCATGATTGTTCATAGTCTGATTTTTGGGTGGTCCTGTGTGGAGCCAGGAGTTGGCCTTGATGATTCCTTATGGGTCTCTTCCAACTGGGGATATTCCATGATTCCATGACTCCTGCTCTTCTTGACCAGAAAGAAGAAGCAGTGCTGGAGAGAGGATGAGAGACAGGACCTGAAACTCCAAAAGAAAATCACCAAATAACAAATATTGCTCAACACACATGGGGAAACTAAGGCAGGGGGAAGCCTAAGGCTGCTTGCATAAGCTTGCATCTCTCTTGTCTAGGTATAATGAGCTTGAAAATCCTAAAGAATGTCATTCAATTCAGCTCTCAGGGCCTTGACAAGCTCCAGGAGGAAGTTTGAACTCATGCAATACTGGTTGTCTTGTTGCTGTAGGGCATCAGGAGCACAAGAAGGAGGTGGACTTGGGCAAGGGAGGACACTGTGGTGGCCATCAGAACCCACAGCCACCTGGAGCACCTCGGGGAATTGTCAGCAGAGTTAGGACAGCACTTCCTGTCCGTCTCCAGACACAATCCCTCTCCTGACCTCGTGAACAACCTCCCAGCCTCAGACAAGTACTAAAGAAACAAATGGGAGGATTTCTACTGGTTTTAGTGATGGATGAGGTCAGATTGGGCTGAAGTCAGGCCAGCTGCCAATGCAACTCTGCATAAATCAGTGAACTGGCTCACAGATGGAGAAAGAGTTGAAGTTTTTCCTGCTCTGTCTACAGCCATTCAACCTCCCATACATGTCACACCCCTGCAGTGCAGGAACCCCGATATGCTCTTGCTGAAGTCAATGAGAGTTGTCCTTGGCCTGGATGCCTCCAGGTCAATCTCTAAGCTGCTGCAGTTTGGCTAAGCCTCCCAGCAGGTCAGTGGAGATCTTTCATCTTGCCTTAACAGGAGGAAGGCATTGAGGCATCAGTCCCGAGTAATGCAGTACTTCCACTGGGGCTGGGCTGAGAATTACAAGCTGAGGTTTTTAATCTTAAACACAATTCTTTTTTTTATAAAATTGAGCCTCTCTGTCTATAGTGGAGTGTATCCAAACTAATCTGCATGACTGCCAGGCACCCAGCAGCTCCCACCAAGATGTACATCAGTGTTTCAGAAAGTCAGATAACCAACCACAAGTCAAAGATATTAGGGCCACAGGGATCCTGCCTGAGCTTTCCATGTAGAAAAAAATAATACAGTAACTCCTGCATCAATGTCAAAGCTTAACCTGTAGCTCACATTCTTAAAAGCTCTGCAGTTTTTATTTATACACTCGTTACACTTCAGGCAGTGTAGACACAATTATTTCTTTAGGTAATATGTTGTGAGAATCATTATGTTCTGCATAACTACATAGCTCTTGTCACAAGGCTCATCTCTTCTGCCTCTGGATCTCATTGCACTTCATTCTGATGAGGAGAGGAGAGGAGAGGAGAGGAGAGGAGAGGAGAGGAGAGGAGAGGAGAGGAGAGGAGAGGAGAGGAGAGGAGAGGAGAGGAGAGGAGAGGAGAGGAGAGGAGAGGAGAGGAGAGGAGAGGAGAGGAGAGGAGAGGAGAGGAGAGGAGAGGAGAGGAGGGGAGAGGAGGGGAGAGGAGGGGAGAGGAGGGGAGAGGAGGGGAGAGGAGAGGAGAGGAGAGGAGAGGAGAGGAGAGGAGAGGAGAGGAGAGGAGAGGAGAGGAGAGGAGAGGAGAGGAGAGGAGAGGAGAGGAGAGGAGAGGAGAGGAGAGGAGAGGAGAGGAGAGGAGAGGAGAGGAGAGGAGAGGAGAGGAGAGGAGAGGAGAGGAGAGGAGAGGAGAGGAGAGGAGAGGAGAGGAGAGGAGAGGAGAGGAGAGGAGAGGAGAGGAGAGGAGAGGAGAGGAGAGGAGAGGAGAGGATTAAACGTCATTGTTAATCTAAGAGAATAAAACAAGGCTGCCGACTGTCATAAGCACTTTTCCCTCTGAGTGAATATTTGACAGCAGTGTGTGACAAAGAAGCATTTAGAAAGAAACACAATGTTAAGCCAATGACAGATATAACTCCAGTGTTGGGTGTGAATAATTCTCATTTGATACCTCATTTCACTGTTCTTTCTCAGAAGACCTCAAGAAGACTCTCCTCTAATCCTGCCCGTGCACATTTGCCAAGTCTCCAAACAGCTTTAAAAAACCTCACTGATGAGAGACCACCAACTTTACGATTTCTTGCAGCTCCCACTGTACATTTTATGGGTATTCAGCAATGCTTTCCTAATGCTGCAGAAATTTCTCTTCTCTCCATTAGCACTCGATGTGTTCCATCAGCCATCTCTCACTTTTCTCCTCTCCTGCTTATATTCTCAAATTGCTGATTTTTAAGAGGTATTTTTCATAGAACCATAAAAACAGTGCATTTCTTTTTCCCTTTCTTTTTTTTTTTTTTTTTCAGATCAGGGACAGGACAGAAGTTGAGCCTGCCAAGCCTTTTTTATTTCTTTTCTGTTGTTGTTGTTGCTTAAATACTTCATAATAAAAGAATGTGCTCCCAATGGAATTTTTTACAAAGAACAAAAGTTCTCCCATTCTCCTATCCTACATCTTACACACTTCAAAACACACAGCAAAATTCTATACCTGTAAGGAGGAGGGCTGTTCAGGTGCAGTCAAAGCATTCATGATAACGTCACAGTACATGGCACGTATTTAAAAGTTAATAGAAGAAGGATTAAGGCTGCATCTCCATAACGCCTGGATGACTCAACTTTACATTGACAGACTCAGTGTGCCGACTGCAACCAGACTTCTGGTTTTGCTCTTCTATAGCAATTTAAAATAATTCCTTTTGCCTAAGAAAAATGCTGGAAAATGTACATGGGAGCACACGTCCCTTCTTAACAAGTGCAGAGCCCTGTTTTTTCACAGCATTTGGAAATGCCTTTCTGGTTTTCAGAAAGTACAAAGCCATCACCAGCCACATCACCCTTCAGAAAAGTTCAGGATGCTCTCCTGGGGATGAAATCCCACCATTCGCTGTCCTTCAGCCTCTGCTTTGGAGCCCTTTTGCCATCACTCTCCTGCAGCAGGTCTGTCCCCTACCCTGAGAGCTGAAGACAAGCCAACATCACAAACAACATCCACTGCTCAGTCTTGCCACTTAAACCCTAGACTGTTTCAGCCTCCTTTTCCTATTTGTTTATTATTATTTTTTAAAAGATATTATTTGAAGAAACATTCCTGAGTTTCCCAGTTATGTCTTCCAACCCTACCAGTTCTAGCAGATGTGTTTCACAGAGATAGGTTTAGGAAAAGGCACTGCAGCATCAAGGCAAGCTCTGTCCCTTACTGGATCTGCACTGCAGTCAGAATCATAGAATCAGAAAGTTGGAAAAGACCACTAAGATCACCAAGTCCAACCACCAACCCATCCCCACCATGCCCACTACCCCACATCCCTCAGTGCCACATTTCCATGTTTCTTGAACCCCTCCAGGGACATCACTGACTCCACCACCCCCCTGGGCAGCCTATGCCAATGCTGACCACTCTTTCTGAGGAGAATTTTTTCCTCATATCCATTGTGAACCTCACCTGGCATAACTTAAGGTTGTTACCTGTTGTCCCTATCCATGACTTTGAGTAATCCATGACTTTGAGTAACTCAGTGCCAGATTATGGTGGAGTGAGAGCTTAACACTTCTCCAGCAATAGTCTGCTCAGGATTTTACCCACACTCTCAGGCCTTTCACAGTGGACTAGCAAAGGGTTTATGTCCTTATTTATTTACCCAGGAAAGTAGAGGTAACAAAGCTGTATGGCATGCCTCTTGGTTAGTGCTTGTAACGAAGCTAGTTCCTTGGTGGTCCTTGACATAGAAGAACAACCCTTTCCTATCCTACAAGCATGTGGCCACAGCTAAACCATGTCACAAAACATCTGCTGTATTAAATAGGTCTGGGTTGGGTCAACTTTGCTCACCCAAGAGAAGGAGAAGAAGGAAGGGCAGTGGGGGCAGTGGGACATCTTCGTTGGTGGCACCAGCTTGGCTCTGCTATCAGTGAAAGCTCACCCTGTGTGTGCCAGTGCTCTCCAAGCCCTGAATCTGGGAATATGTGACCCATAGGACACCACAGGGCTGTTAAAACGATGCAGCTCTGAGCAAAGACAAGGCTGACATTGAGTGGCCAGAAGACAGGAAAAATTAGAGGTTTCTCTGCTCCTCATAACCACAGTCCCGCTCCCCTGCACTTCTCTCCCACGGGCAGGCAATTCCCTCCATCTGTTTTTCACCTCATGTCATCATTTTGGCACACGGGTACCGTGCAGCAGAATGAGCTGCTACCTCCATATGGCACACAGCAGCTGGCACAGAGCCGGGATTTATTGGCATTCTGTCCCCAGAGCACGAAGCCACACTCTTCCAGGCCAGGATACCACACATCACGGCAGTGATTTCTGTAGGCAACATGGGCAACGTGAGCTCAGGCATTGCTGCTCATCTCCATCACACGGGGCTGGTGTGCCAAAGGGCTCCAGCTTCCTGCTTGTTCCAGTTAGAGAGCAACTTTCAGCTAAATAACTCTGCAGAAGAGGCAGGGGAGACCCTTTCATAGGAATTTAAATCTCTCTCCCTCTGGTTTAGCTTTGAGTAAGCTTTGGTTTCAATCACCCCTAAGGCAAAGAGCAGGAAGGCAGTCAGATGGTAACACAGCAGCCCACAGGAGCTCTGCACTGGTTGCAGTGCGCCAGGTTGGTGTGCATGCAGCATCTGTGCTGCAGAGCTGGCAGCTGGCATCACTGTGTCCTCTGCAAATGGGGACAAGCACCCCCGAGCAATGGAGCCCTGACTGGGGCCCCCCTCCAGCCCTCTTCTGATACCCATAACCACAAGGATACTAAAATGAGAGGAGGAGAAGGTCTAACACTGGGTGTGTGACCAGGGACACTCAGGTTTAGGTTTCTTCTTGGAAGCACTCTGTATCACAGCCACGCCAAAGGAGCGGCTCTATAACCAACACCCAGAAAATACCCCCACCTTAAAGTCATGAGGGAAAAACAAATGGTGCAAATGGCTGCAAATTCCTTTGTTTTTAGTGGGCTTCACTTATTTATCCCCCAAAACGATTTGCTCCGTGGAGTCAAGTTAGAACAGCAGGGGATTGTAGATAGGCAGAATTCAACGCTGACACTGAAATTTGGCCAAGATCTTGTGTTTAATCCTCCTTCTCCTGTTAGAAGAGCCTCAGAACGTTTAATGTAGGCTTCCAGACATCCTGAACAATGAGGGCAGATGCTGCTGGAGAGGCTGGGGCCCCTGCCACACCCAGGACATTGGGATAAAACAGGTCAGTCCAAAATCCCTTTGTTGGCTCTCATCTTAGAGACTGAAATGAGGAGTAAAGGTGAAGAAAACAACCATGAGTGGCAGCACTAGTAGCAACAAATCAACTTTTGAGCTCTCCTGGCTCACCTGAAGTCCTTCTCCAAAAGAAAACCAAACTCCAATGACATCTGGGACAGAGGATTTAACAGAGGAGGCAGTAGGGCCATGACAGAGCGCTGAACCCAGACTCAGCACACCTTCTCTTGGATTTCCCCAATACGTGACCACAGCAGCACGAAGCACAGGACCTGAATGAACCACTGGGCAGAGCCCGCCTTGCTCATGGACCTCAGTTAGGTCAATGAGAGCTTCCTTTGCTCACCTCATGTGGTCCCTATGGCTGCGGGGTAGACACGCCATGGAGGAGGGTAAGGAACCAACGTCCCTCTTCCAGCAGTGAATTCAAGCATCTCACACCTTACATGCCATCGATTCTCAATATGTTGTTGTTTAAGGTGTTTAAGTGATGACCACAACAGAAGCCAAGTACCTAAATAGGGGAGATACTTCTAAAAATGACACCCACGTTTCCCCACAGTCTTGCAGGAAGTTTATTCCCAGCTCTGGCAGTGTTCTTAAGCAAACCCCTGCCTCTCTGCAGCCCTCCCTTCCAAGCTGGCTCTGTTGTGCTTGGTCTGCACCCTCATGTAGGATGGGGAAGGGGCATTCAGGGGGCTCAGGGGGCCAGCAGGATGCAGCCCATGGCCTATAGCAATTACCTCCGAGTCCAGGCTCCATGGTTCTCCCTGTGAAAACCAGGACAGACTTGTGCTGCAAGAATAATGCTCGCAAGAGGATCCAAATTTGGTAGCAGAACAGCAACAGAGGAGTGGATTTTGGGGACTAACAAAAGGCAAAGGGGCAACAGGAGGGTGGTGACACACTGGAACACGTTGCCCAAGGAGGTTGTGGATGCCCCATCCCTGGAGGCATTCAAGGCCAGAGTGGATGTGGCTCTGGGCAGCCTGGTCTGCTGGTTGGCGACCCTGCACATAGCAGGGAGTTGAAACTAGATGGTCATTGTGGTCCTTTTCAACCCAGCCCGTTCTATGATTCTATGAACAGGAGAGATACTGAGAAGGGTGTTAGAGCTTCCCTTGCTTTCCATCCTGCCAGGGTGCTCAGGGCACCACCAGGAGAGCTGCATGAAGTCAACGAATCATAGAATGGCTTCGGTTGGAAGGGACCTTAAAGATCATCGCTTCCAACCTCCTGCCATGGACAGGGTTAAGGGTCCGGCAGCCCGGGCACACGGATCAGGATCTCGATGAGGGAAATGAGTGATAAGAGAAGCGGTTGTTGGAAACCAAAGCGAATCCCGAATTTCCAGAGGGAGGGAGGGGGGTGAGGGGGGAAATGAAAAAACAAGCACACACGGTGGGTCGCCGCAAGTCTCCGGGGGGCAGGATTTCTCTTCCATCGCATGGAAGAGCGAGATTAAAGAAGAAAGTGGGAGTGGGGTGGGAGGGAAGGGAAGGGGAGGGGGGGGGGAGGGGGGGGATGAACAAAGGAGATTGGCAGCACAGCTGTTTTGGGAAGAAAAAAAAAAAAAAAAAAGCCAGCCTTCCTGTTTCTTTAAAGCCGCTCATCTGCGCGGCGGGCCGGCTGCCGGCGGGGAGAGGCGGGCTGCAGGGAGCCGCGCACGGACTGACGGACGCACGGACGGACGCACGGAGCGAGCCGGGGCTCCGCTGCCCGACGCGGCCGAGCGGGCGCAGATGGGCGGCGGCGGCGGGAGGAGCGGGGCGGCGGCGGCGGCGGCGGCGGCAGCACCGGGAGCGGAGCGGCGGGGCGGGCGCTGAGCGCAACCGCGCATTGCCCCGCGCCATGCGGAGCACGCCGCTGGCCGAAGGCGAGCCCTGGCCTCGCCTCTGTCCCGCCGCCGAGCTCGGGGGGCTGCGGCGGCTGAGACGCAAACACGGCTGCAAAAGTTTCCGCGTGGAGCTCAAAGTGCTGAGCGGGAGGCGGCCGGGGCTCCGCGCACCCCCCGCTTCTCCGCCGCCTCCCCCGGCTCCGCCGCCCGCTTGGGAACCGCGCGGAGCCGCCGCGCTCGGAGCCGCCGCCGCCGCCAGCGCCTTCCCCGCCGCGCCGCCGCCTCCGCCGCCCCCCGCCGCCGCCCGCCCGCAGCCTCCGCCGCCGCCTCCCGCCGCCTCCCCGCGCCCGCGGCCGGGCGAGGCTGCCGGCGTCTCGCCGGAGATCAAAGCCCTGCAGCAGACGCGGCGGCTGTTGGCCAACGCCCGGGAGAGGACCCGCGTCCACACCATCAGCGCCGCCTTCGAGGCGCTGCGGAAGCAGGTACCTGCCGGGCCGAGGTGCCGGGGAACGGGGTGAGGGAGGGATGCGGTGACAGGAGCGGATGTCGCTCGGCGGCGCCGAGCGTGGAACTGTGCTGTCAGTCGGGACCGAGAAACGAGGACTTTTCATTTGCTTGCTGGGGGAATTCGGGATTTTTTCGGGATCTTTTTCCCCCGGAGACAGAAGGGCACGGAGGAGAAGGCAGCGCAAACGAAAAAGCCCTTGGGAGCATCAGCCCGGCTCGCTGTGTGCTCCATCCAGCAGCACGTGTGTGCGCCGGCGTGGGCTGTCCTGGGGGGAGCACAGGGCACTGGGGTGGGATGCTTAAACCCATTGGGGTTTCCCTCTGAAGCTTTCGTTGTGGCTTCGGCTGAGCTCATTGGTGCACCTTTCCCAATGAGTTTCCCATCCCAGTGAGTTTCCCGTGATATTTTTTTCCTGTAGCTTTTGCTTGATGTGTGTACGGTGCTGGGCTTTCTTCTTGAGATGGCTTAGGAAATCCTCCTGGTGTTCTGGGAGTGAATAATAGAGGTGTTCTTGTGGGCAAGGTGGAGCTTCTGAGAGGTGAGCTATGTTGGAGAGGAAATCCTTCCATCCCCATCACCTCCCCAACATGTGGAAGATGAGGGGAGAGCTGGAGGAGGGGATCGAGTTGTACCCCAGTGTTACGGTTCTCATTTCTTCCCCGTGAGGATAAATCAGTGTCCAGCCCTGATCTGACCCCCACATTTCTATCGCTGCCCCCTGTAACAGCTCTCAGCCATCCTGGCTTTGTTGCCCTTCCACCAGACACCAGCAGAACTTCTCCAGGTGCTTAGGAAGGAGATGTGCCCACGGCTCACAGCCCTCTGAGCCTCACAGCTCAGAGAGATGCTGAGCATTGCATGGTCCAGACCCATCCCTCCAGGGCTGTGTGTCAGGAGAGAACCGCTGGTGGGCATCTAAACCAGAGGGGCTTCAGTCACTGTGTGGCACTCCCTGCCTAACAGCACTGACACAGGGTGTTCCTCCAGTGCTGAGTTTGCCATTTGGGAATGTAAACCCCAGGCGTGCTCTATTTTGTTTCTCTGCCTTGCTTCCCTATCTCGGTTGTTTGGTGGCTGTGTGTAACGTGTTTGGAAGTGTCAGTCTAATTCTCCATGGACAGACATCTACACCACTGAAACCGCAAGGGGAAGTAGCTCTGATTTCCCAGCTCGCTGGCAATCTTGTTCTAGGCTGAGCCTCAAGCAGAAGTCAGGCAAGCAACAAATTAAAGCCGCACTCTTTTGGGAAATGGGCAACTCTTGAAAAGCCTCAGATTCCTGGCCTTGGCCCTGTGTCCATAAATCATTTCAGCCCAGGACTCAGCTGGGAGCCCAAAGAGCCTGAAGAACAAGTTGCTGTCCTCTCTTCCCATGAAAGCCAGTCTCCAGGGTCAGTGCTGGAGCACACTGACAGAGCTGCGCTCGCTCTGCGGACAGAAAGAAATAATTCCCTGGGAAATGTTTGCTGCGAGGTTTTCCTAGCAATTTGCTGAGGGGTGGGCTGGCTGTCCTGATCAGCATTGGATGACATTTGGATTCATTTCTCCCCGGGCTGCCAGCGGCGTGCTTGGTGCCGTACGTGACATCAGGTGACACTCAGCTTCATTGCACATAGGCGCAGTGCTGGCTTGTCACTCAAATCGTTCACACCGGTGCTGTGGAGTGGTTTTGGGATCAGGACACAGGAGGAGAACTCGCAATCTGTGCCATCCCAGCCAGCAGGGCTGAGAGGCGAGAGCATGGAGAGGTTCGCTTTGGGATAGGGATGTGCTAGAGAGCTAGTTCCTGAGGTGCTGAAATCAACAGGTCCATGGTGAGGAGCGCACCCAGCCTGCACCCCTTCTGTAGGGAGGGATTGGGGTGCAGGAGCTGCATGGGTTCTGTTCCCTTCCCACCCTGATGGGTAGATGGGGCTGGAGATGCCCACCCATGGTGACATGGAATCATTTGAGTGAGTAGGAAGGCACTCCTATAGGTCATGTGGTCCAACTCCCCTGCAGTGAACAGAGATGCCTACAGCTCCATCAGGTGCTCAGAGCCCCATCCAGCCTGACCTTGAATGTCTTCAAGGATGGAGCATCTACCACCTCTCTGGGTCAGCCTGTTCCATTGCCTTACCACCCTGAAGGCAGCTGGCAGAACACTGGTTGTCACAGGACCAATCCCACTGTAGGGTGCCTGGGTCTCCCAGGTGAGGAGTAGGATGGGCAAGCTGTGTCTCTCCATAGGATGCCCAGTGGCAGCCCACCAAAGGGGAACGGCTGGCACACAGTGTGCCAGGCAGATGGGCTCAGCAGCTGTGTGCATCTGGCACACATGTTTCGGCTCATGGATGCCAGTTCTCCAGATGGCAGGAAAGCTTTTTGTTGTCGCTGCTGTCGGTTTTGGGGAAGGCAAAGCCAACCACAGGCGTTTCATACAAGGAGGGAATAATCTAACCGTGGCTCTGAGCACTTGGCTGTGCCAGAGGTGGCAGATAAATGGGCAGCTGTTGGCTCCAGAAGGAGGGAGGGATGTGTCACTGCCATCATCCTCACCCTTTTGTGTTATGGCCAGCAGCGATCTCTCACTACATATGTCCCATAAAGCAGAACCAAAGAGCAGATGCTCCTGAGATGCAACTCCTTCTCTGCAGTCCTGCCTCTTGTGGTTCTCAGCTATTTATTCAGGAGACTTTTTTTCCTCCCTGAATTCCCCAAGTGTCCTTTGTAGAAGTCTCCTATTGATGCAGGACTCGAGGCTAATAGCATAGCTCCCCATGGAAAACACAGCTTGCTGCATACCTGTCGCAAAACGCTTCAAAGAGGAGGAAATAGCTCTGCTGTGCTTTGCTCTCAGTCTCTAAGTATCCCTGCTGAGCGCTGCTCCCATCCCTCTTTCCACCTCCCACCATGGGACACCCACACGGCTGCTGCTCTGCGGGTTCTTGCACCATCCCATTGCCCCAAGATGCCGTGGAGTTGCAGTAAGAGATGAGACCTGTTGTCACTTGCATCTGTTTTCCCTTGTGCTCCCCACCCTTGTGGGTGGTCAATGAACCCAGGCGTTAGCAATGTGGCGATGCAGCACAGGGCTCATGGGACCCAAGGCCATTGCTTTGCTCCTTTGCGTTCTCATCTTCGCATCTGGCAGGCTGCAGCAGTGCGGTGGTTTCAGACTAAAAGAGGGGAGATTTATGCCGAATGTTAGGAGGAAATTTTTACTCAGAGGGTGGTGAAGCCCTGGCACAGGCTGCTGAGAGAAGTTGTGGATGTGCCATTCCTGGAGCCATTCAAGCCTGGGTTGGATGGCGTAGCCGCCTCCTCTGCTCCTGGAGGGCTCTCCATGGTCACCCAAGCGTGCCACCATCCAGCAGCACATTTTGCATATGCAGGGGTTGCTGTCGTGCATCTCAGCTGTGCTGACAGACCCTAAGGTGGCAGCAGATTCTCCCTTGATAGCTGGAGACAACCCCAGCTGCCTCTGATCTGGAGCCTGCCCATGCAGCACATCTGTTTCCTCTCTGGAGCACTGCTGTCCAGCTCTTCCTCAAAGCAGCATGTCAAGCCTCCAAGCTAGAGTCTGCGCTGGGAGCAAATGTGTCCACAGACATTAATTTTCCCTTCAAGTGCATTGGTGTTTTCCTAAATCTTTTCACCACTGCATTACCAGGGCTCTCTGCTTTTGCAGCTGACAGGCTCGTTCTCTGCACTCCTGTGGGTTCTGGAGATATTTTAGACTTTTATGGGGCTTTTTAGCTGCTGGGGCTGAGGTTTTTTCCCTTCCTAGTATCCTTTTGCTTTGAGCTGCCAGTGTGCATGTGACCGCTGTGGCTTGTCATTAAATGAGTGCAAGAAGATGCCACTCCCTCCCCTGAGGAGACATTAGGAGGCTGCAGGGCGCTGGTGGTGGTGGGAACCATCTCCAGGGATATGCAGAGCCAGGGTAGGTGCTGGAGGAAATTGGGAATCGGAGCATCATTAAGGTTGGAGAAGACCACTAAGATCAGCTAGTCCAACCATCGGCCCATCCCCAGCATGCCCACTAACCATGTCCCTCAGTGCTACATCTCCACATTTCTTGAGCACCACCAGGGACGGTGACTCCACCACCTTGCTGGGCAGCCTGTGCCAATGCCTGACCACTCTTTCTGAGAATAAGTCTCCTCTATATACAACTGGAGCCTCCTCTGGCACAACTGAAGGCAATTACCTCTCATCCAGCCTCCAGGCCAACTTGAGAACCTGCAGCTTGAGCCAGAAACCCACAGAGTCTGTGGCTCTTTGGGATAGGTATCAGCCTATGCTTGCCCACTTTCCACATCTTATTTTTGGGATGCACCATCATGTGCTCACCCTCTGTCATAATATCACAGAGGTTGGAAAGGCCACCAAGATCATCCTGTCCAACCATCTGCCCATCACCACCTTGCCAGTTAAACCATGTTACCCAATGTGACATCTGTTTGAAAGCAGCTGAAGTCTGTCACCACCGTCACATGCAACCAGTATTGGTTGTGTTCTTGCTGCTATGAGGAGGCTGAGAGCTCCCTCCATCACCTGCTCTTGGGGTGTCCCAGGGCTGCATTCCCCACGTGAGCAGCACAGTGTTAATAGGGGCAGCTCAGTGGTTTAAGCCAGCCCTGGGTGATGCCACAGTTATTTAAAGTGCAGTCAAAGCAGAAGAACTGGAAGGCACTGGGGCTTAACAGCTAAGGAAGATGACGAAATACTGGCCAGGAGCAATGCAAGGGGAGAGAAACTAAGGGAGAGCACAGACAAAAGCATGAAAATCCTGAAAACAATGGCTGTGTGTCAGAAAGGAGGAGGCTTCTTTGCTCCCCTTGCTGTCTAACTGATGTTATCCTCTGACACAAATCCCATTCCTGTAGGGAGGTATTTGCTCTGCCTGCTGCAGCCACCCTGACTTAACCTCTGTGTTTTCTTATGGCTCCCGCTGAAATCGGAGGAAGGAGTCTGCTTTGAATCCAGCAGGCTTTGAGTGCAGCCTCTGCTCCCTGCCTTTAGCTGTTCTCAGATTACTGCCCAGGCTGCAGTCCCTGTGATGAGGAGGGGTATGCTTGCCTATCACACATCTGGGTTCTTCATCCCTGGTTGGAGCCTCTGTGTATCCATTCCCCTCTTTGTGCATCTCGCTCTGCTGCTAGTTTGAATCATAGAAACGTTAAAGTTAGAAAGACTGTTAGGATCATCTAGTCCAACCATCAACCCATCTGGGTCGCACCTTTGTGCTGCCCTCTATGTCAGCCCAGGAGCAGAACCTCCCAGATGTGGCCACAGCTGCAGCGGAGCTCATTCTCCCCTTCCCCAGCTGAACCTGACCCATTCAGAGATGGAAGGTGGCAGCTACCCTCCTAAAACATCACCCCCCTAAAATGTTCCCCACTTAGACTCACCTGGAGGAGATTTGTTGTGCGCTACAGCTGTGGGTTTCCTTCTTCAGTAACCCTTTGCGTAGTTGTTATACTGGGAGGTGGTTCAGAACACCTACAACAAGGTAAGGGCTTTGCTACAGCTCACAGCATGATATTTTTTTGTGCCCAGAGGAGGCTTTGAGGGTGCAGAACCTCCTGGTGTTGCTCTTGAGGACCGTCGGCGCCCGAGTGGAGCCAGGCACGGGGCTGCATTAAGCAGACTGCTGTTTGGAATTGCTCCGTGGGGTGAACTCACCCAGCACCACACCTAGGTTTTGTTTGCAGGAAGCCAATTCATTCGCTCCAAGGAGTGAACTCATGTTGCTGCAATGCGAGCGGCGGGGGAGCCAGGAGCTGGGAGGAACCGGGAGCTGGGTTATCCGAAAGCATGGACCCACCCGAGATGAGAAGGCTTCTGGGTTGGGACTGCTGCTGCTTTTGTTCCTGTTGACATTTTTAAACGAGGTTTGTCTGCTGGCTGAATGCTCTGCTGCACAAGCTGGTGGCAAAGGAACAAGAGCCTCCCACTCCGGTGGTGTAAAATTGCTGCCCATCGCCGGCCGGAATAGAGATCTGCAGAGCATCTGACACCGCAACGCCCACGGGTTGGACAGACTGTATCCCAAAGCACTCCTCCAAGAACCATCCCAGGAGGCATTGGAGGCCAGGTTGGGTGGGATCCTGGGGAGCCTGATCTGGTGGGTGGCAAGCAGCTCACAGCGGGGAGTTGAAACTGCATTGGCTTTAAGGTCCCTTCCAACCCAAACCACTCTCTGGTTCTATGAGTCTGTGGTCATGGTGTTTGCTCACAAAACTTACAGGATCCGGCCTTGTGGGGTATGAATCCATGCCCTGTGAGCACCAAATCCATGAAGCGATGTGTCTTTAGTGAAGCACTGGAACAAGTTGCCCAGAGAGGTAGTGGATGCTCCATCCTTGGAGACACTCAAGGTCAGGCTGAACAGAACTCTGAGCACCTGATGGAGCTGTAGGTGTCTCTGTTCATTGCAGGGGCGTTGGACTAGATGGCCTTTACTGGTCCTTTCCAACTCAAATGATCCTGTGATTCTGTGAAAAGAAGCATTGATGTTCTGGACAAAGCCAGTCAGTACTTAATCTCTCTTCCTGCTCCCAGTAACTTCACAGTTGCCATTCCCCGGAGAGGTGATGTGATGGGGACAGAGGCAGAGGACATGTTTGAGATCCAGCAAAACACAAGTGGAGTCAGAACACCAGGACTATCAAGCACTGGACATGTGTATGATCCTTTTGGAAGTGTTTCAGCATGAGGCACGAAGAGTGAAATCCTCTAAAAGGCCATGGGAAAGAGGCAACCAGCTGCTCTCCTGGACATGGTTTAGCATAAAAATAAACCACATGAATTGCAAGACAGGTAAATGCAACAACTTACAGCATGGTGTGGAGGAGCCAGCTGTCAGGAGGCCTTAGCTGATGCTGTGCTGCAGACACAGGTGTTTCTCTGCCTCCCCAGCTTTCCTGCTGTAGCCAAGGGGCCAAATACACGACCTTCATATGGAGTGGGTCTGTGCAAATCCATAGTGCTAAGTCGCACTTATGTTATAATAACAAGGAGGTCTGGACCCCCAGGGCCCTTTCTTCCTTTCTTTGGGGGAATGCAATGCAAAGCTGGAGAGGATTTAACTTTAAAGACCTTATCTGTACAAGTCCAAAGGATATTTATACAAATTGTACCACGCTCTTCTCCGTAGTGACAGCACAGTCCAGCCGGATGCTCAGCAGTGTGAACTGCCTTCGTGCTGCTCAAGTCCCCGGGATAACCCCGATTTTCCCACAGCCCCATTGCTGTGAGTATCCCTGGTCTCCTCTGCTGGGAACAGACTCCAAGATCACAGCTTTGGTGGATGCTGATGAAGTGCCTGGCAGACATCCCATGGACTTAAAAGGGAGCATCTTCCAAGGACACTGCCTCTGATTACAGACATCAGGGATGGAAGGGACCTGTTATGTCACATCCCATCCTGTCTTCCTGCCAAAACAGAGCTCTTCTGCACAGTAATATACCTTGAGAGCATGCATCTTGTCTTGCTTCACCCTGAGGGTCACTGATAAGACCCCAAAACCCCACAGCCATGACCAGCAGGCATCTTCTGGTCCCAGCCCACTGCCTTCTGCTGCATTCCTTCAGATCAGTATGCAGTTTCAATTGCAGTTCCTTTCTCTTTCCTTTAAATCATTGCAAATAACGCAAGCAAGATGGTGAGCTGTGCAGAAATCGATGGGGTCAGATAAGGAAAATGCATAGCAACTTGAGCTCTGAGCAGACCTGCTCAGCTCCCACCTTCACAGCCCTCCCTGCTGGGTTCAGGTGTGATGAGCAAGAGAGGGTGTTGAAAGGAGAGGGCTTGGAGTTCACCTGGAGCATGGCACACACCTGGTCATGCAACCTACTACTGCAGATGAGCATAGAGCGCAGGTCTTCAGCACCATGTGGCTCTGCTGGCATCAAGTGTTTTTCCAGTGTCTAAGATGCTCCATTTTTGGTTGAATTTTGAATTTTCTTGGCATCCAGGTGTGTTATTGACACCCTTCACTCAACCTGGGCAGATCCCTCCCCTCCTTGCTGCTGGCTCTGTGCTAAAGAAGTGCTGAAACCAAAGTTGCCTTTCTTCCCCCCCACTGCTTGGGGAAGCTTTAGATCTAGATCTGAGTTAAGTGGCTCATTCCTCTCTCAATTTCCCATGTTTAATTCAAAAGGAAACATTAAAATGGCAGGAGCCGAGCCAAGACAGGGAGGGTCCATATGAAACAGTTATTCTAACACTGTTACCATGGCAAAAACTCTTATCTCCTGCTGTTGGTGCCCCGCACCCATCACAGTGGTATCTGAGCTGCGCGGGGTGAAATTCTTCCTGTGTACAAACGGGGCAGCTCCAGTTTGGACTTTGCTGCATCGTGTAGGAGAAGTGTTGTGTAACGCCGGGTGAGGGTTTGGTCAACTCTGCTAAAACTGAGATCTTTCTTGGAATTTGTAGCAGGCCTGACCCCCACCCTCCCTCCCCCCCCTCAAAAAAAAAAAACAGTTTGGGTTTTATTTTGTTCCTATAAATAAATAAATAAATAAATAAATAATGAACAGCACACAAAAGAAAAAGAGCAAAACAGATGAGGAAAATGGACATTTGCCTGTCTTCTTTGTGTTGCAACTGGACAGCGTCTGTGTATCAGCCTCAAGGATTTCGTGGTCGCTTCTCCTTCCACTTGATTTAACTTCCTCCTTTGTCCAATTCTGAAATTATTCCCACATTTCACCGAATCTTTCCATGTTGGTTTCCTCCTTGCTTTGGTCTTGCGTGCTGCTGTTTGATCTGGGATCTCCACTGTTCTTGTGACATCAGTGTCGAAAGACAGTTGGGTGTTTCTGTTGCCCAAAGCTCTGCTTCCAAAATAACTCAGCTCGCTGCATCTGGGGGCCAGGTATTACCATCTGAAGGTGGACGATGTGTTCCTTTTTGCACTGGTGATAGCAGCACTGTGGAAATGCCACTGGAGGTCAAAGCAGTGGTCCCACTGGGTATTCCCAGAGAATAAATAGATTCCCCAGCCCCCACAAGGGTATCAGTAGCAGATGATGCATACAGAAAAAGGCCCTTTGAAGCTTGTTGGCTTGCTTCTAGAGAGGTCAGATGCCGCTGGCACCTCAGATATATCGTGCAAGCCAAATGGCCTATGGAGTCAACGGCGTTCTTCCATTAAAATCCATGTGCTCATGGATGAGGGTGGTCTAGCTGAGATGTAGTTGGTCTGAATTTCCATGGCAGAGCTCCTCCTTTGAAGCATCTGACAAAACCAAGCTGGAAAGTAAGCTTCCTCTACTAAGAAGAGGGAGAATGTAGATGTAAAGCAATGCATAAGGGGAAAACTGTATCAGATCACACATACAAAATGGTAGACACTGAACTGACCATAATCTCAGAGAAAGGAGACCTTAAGAGTTTCTATAGATGAAAATCTCAGGTCAGTGCCTGGTAGTGGCCACGAATCAAACCAGGAGTGATGAGAAAAAGAGTATGAGGTGAAGCAGAGAGCATCAGCATCAGCTAGATAAATGCAGAGAGCACCCACAGTGTGAATACTGCATGTGGTTCTGCTTCTCTCAGCTCCCCAAGGACACGCTGGGGGGAGGACGGGTTCAGGGAAGAGCAGCAGTGGTGCTCAGAGGTGCAGGATGGCTGCGATACAGCAGTCAGATGAGGGAAAAGAGGTAAATCATTAAGGTTGGAAAAGACCACTAAAATCATCTCGTCCAACCACAAGTGATGGAGGACTGAAAATACAAAGGAGATGTTCCCTCATGACGTTGTTCCCTCATCTCAAAGAACTGGGGAACCTGAAGTGAGGACAGTGGGAGCCAGCTTCAAAGCAAGCAAAAGGAGGGCTGTGGTGTTGAGAAGGAGGAGGGAACTGCAAAAGCATGTTGTGGGCGCTGCTATTGCCAGGGTTTCAACTTACTGTGCCAAATTAATGAACAAAAAGATCTATTGTGGGTTGCTAATACCGAGCAAGCACATCTAGCTGGGTTCATGGAGCTGGCATTTATTGGAGCCTGGCAGAATACTTGGGGAAATACTATATATTTCTGAGCTGTTCTGCTCTTCCATTGATATCTGCACGCAGCTGCTACGGGATAAGCAGAGAGGCAGAACCCCTCTTAACCCCTCTTACATTATGTAAAGCCAGGCGTGAGCCTGGCTTCGTGTCTGTGGAGAAAAGAGAAGCTCAGGCACAAGCATGGCAAGAAGCTTTAAAATCTCCAACCATAAGCAGAGCGCGATACCCTCGAGGGATGAGGAGGATGGAGGCTGGTATGGAGGCAGATGGTTGAGGGACGTTCGGCCATTGCAGTGATTGATGTTGCATGAAAACTTAGATTGACGGGCGCTCAGACAGCCTGAGCAGTGAGGATGGATTTCAGATAAACGCCCGGCTCCAGTTTCCCATAGGCAATAGATTCTTGTGCATTAAGGGCTGAATGACCTTTAGCAATTTGGTAAAGTAGCGGACGGGGCCCCAAGCCCATTTGAACTCAGCGGATTTTCTCTTTAAGCTGGACATAGCAAAGCTGCGTGCCTAAAATTGAGCGCACATGTAGCATTTTGCTGGATGGCGATATAAAAGCAGTCCAACCTTCTGTACCCCATGCATTTATTTGGATACGTGCTGCTTAGTTTGAATCGTTTGAATGTTTCACGTTACACTAGAGGTGTTCAAGGGTAAAGAAATAACTTACATCAGATAATGCCTTCCTGAGAGGCAGAGTGGTGGGCGCTTTGGTGCTCAGTGTTGGGCAGTGGGTGGGAATTTCAGAGCAGATTTGGAAGCTGTGAGTGATGCTGTTTGAGCACGTGTCACTTCTGCCAGCACTGCTGCCTTACTGCACAAGGCTGCGATGGCTTTGCAGCCGCTTGCAGGGAGGAGGATGCTCGGGGCGAGTCACTCAAGGGGCTGGCAACAGGGGGTTGGGTTTTCCAAGAAAAACAGGGTCTGGCCTCTCTGAGAAGCCAACTGAGCGGCAGGCAGGCATCCCATGTCCCGCCATCACGCTTTAAGCAGAACTGCCCCGCTGAAATCGAGAGGTCTCACGCTGCTTCATTCCTGCAGAGATCAGCGGGGGAGTTCTTCTGCAAAACCTGTTGGGACCATATGGCCCTTTATCGGCAGAGTTCCTATTTGTGTTAAAAACCGCTAAGAAAATAACCTGCAGTTGTTTTATCGTGCTTCGAGCGAAATATTTTGTTTTTCTGGCCTAATTTTTTTTCTTTCCCTGTTACCCTTTCTAGGTTCCCTGCTATTCTTATGGTCAAAAGTTGTCCAAACTGGCCATCTTGAGAATAGCCTGTAACTATATCCTTTCCCTGGCCAGACTAGCAGACCTGGATTACAGCGCTGACCACAGTAACATGAGCTTCTCTGAATGCGTGGAGCAGTGCACTAGGACCTTACAAGCAGAAGGAAGATCTAAAAAAAGGAAGGTATGTTACAGTCTCCTCCACCCCCCCCAAATAACAGTAAAAGTTACAAAAGAGGGGGGAAAAAAAATAAATCCGAAGCCATTTCCTTCCTTTCTCAACCTCTCAAATTTTTCCTGATTCTTTACTCCTCGTCTTTCTCCCACTTCTCAGCTCTTTGCTTTTTCTGTCTGATCCTGTAATAACCACATTCCTCGCTAATCAAAAGCTTTGCTCTCCTCGCCAGGCTCTTCCTCTCGTTAGTCCCCCCCTCGTGTTTTAACACAACATGATCCTATTAGCGTTGTCTTGTGGCTGTTGCTGGTTAAAAGCAACCAGCCTTTTGGAGAGCCCACAATGCGGCCGCCCGGCTGTGATTTCTGCTTTGTTTAATCTAACACTTATCTCTGCGAAAATCGCCTGACAACACCCAAAAAAAGTAGCTAATGGAGATGTCGTACATATAAACATATTAGGAAGACGTATGACCTGAAGGACATGCGGGTATCTTGAGGAAACAACGCTGAATCTAATTACGCATCGCATTCCTTTAGGTTACTTAACGCTGAACCAATTAGGTGAAATCATCATCAAGCTGCGGTAGGAGGAAGCGGAGCGCTCGGCCAGTTTTCCTCTTGGAAAGTGACATGGGTAAATTAAAGGAGTGATTGATGTCTTTGTTCGGGCTTTTATGACAAAAAGAGTTTTGTAAACTTGAATTGAACTTCCCCCTGCTTTCTGGGCTCGCTTGTCATGCAGGATAATAAATCAGCGGGACTTTAATGGATGAATGGACAGCTAAGCTGGGGAGCAGGCTCCTTCCCCGTGTCGTTAAGGTCTGCCTCTGATTCGGGCAGGTTTCCCTGGTTTTCCTCTTTTTCAGCCCAACACATCATCCTTCAGAAGTTGGGGTTATAAATAAACACAATAGTATGCTCTCTGTCGCTTCCTGGGGCCATATTTTTGACCCCCAGAGCTGTAGTGCCAGGTGAGATGTGCACAGCAAGATGTGGCCAAGGAGGTACAGGAGTTGCATATGGGGACAGCCTGAAATTGAGGAATTACTGCAGGGAAACGGGTGCTGGCGGGCCAGGGACAGTGCTACAGTGCCACCAGCCCTAGGGCAGGAGATGGGAGTGGAATCCTGGGGCTGAGCCACCTCCTGAGGTCAAAATGGAGGAAGTCATTGGTCAAAATGGAACATCCATTATGGCAGCTGGGCAATTCACTGGGCTGGTGTTGAGGCTTTTGGTGCCTGATGGGCTGAGACTCATTGTCTTGGCTTACGTAAACCAACGCAAGCTTCAAGACAGAAAACTTGGAGCCAGATTTCAAGTGGCTCCAAATCCCAGGCTGTTCACATATGAGGGTTAGGGCTGTGCCCACCCTTAATTAAAAAAATAAATTAAGAATAAAAAATCTTCCATTTATGGTTTTTGCTCAAAAGCGCATGTGCGGAGAATAGCCCTGATCCTATTGAGAGCGCATGAACAATGAAACTCTCACAGGACATTGGCCATCCCGCCTCCACACAGGCCACCACCAGTCCCAGAAACAGCATAATGGGAGAAAATCTGCCTTTGCTTCGTATCCTCCGAGGATACCCATCCTCACCCTCCTCCAAATACCTTCTCCGAAAGGAAAGCCAAGTTTTGCTGTTAGCAGGATCCTGGTCCATGCTCTGCCTTACTTTTCTTTCTAGAAGTTGTCTTGCAATGCAGTTCTGCAGTGTAGGAAAGTCAGTGTTGAAGATTTTCTGGGCAACCCAAGAGCCTCCGGGTTGCCCTTGCTGATAGGAACCATTTTATTTTAAGCTTGTGTGATGGCAAGAGCACACTCAGTTGAAGATGGAGCCAAAACTAGTGGGTTTTACTGAGGAACCTCAAGCAGTCAGCAAGTCCCAGTAGACAGGAGTCACAAAGACAGGATTGAGATGGTCACCCTATCATGGTATGGCCATTTCTCTTCAAGCCAAGCCAGGGGTGGCATTGCGAGCATGAGGCAGGGGAAGGCTGTTGTCAGAGCGGGGCAGTAAATCTGGGATAGCTGAGCGGGGAAGATGGGAGCTCTGGATGTCAGGTGGTGTGGAAGGATGTCTCTCGTGGGAGGTCTAACGCAGGCGGCTGGAGGAGGATACAATGGCTTGGCCCAAAGTCACCGCGTGCTCATTAATTCTGAAATCGGCACGTTTTCTGTGCTGAGCGTGGTTTTAATCAGGTCTCGCAAACCGCTGCTTGCTGAGCAGTTCCTCTGAGTTACAGACTTCGGGGTGGATTTTTGTTGTTGTTGTTTTTCCCTTTTTGTTCTCTCTTTTAAAACAAAATCCACAGCAAGCCCCAAGTGCAGACCTCCGGCATTTGCGCTGTGCTGCACCCTTATCTGCTACCATCTCCGTTTTATTGCGTCTCTCCCTGCCCCTGTCTCTTGGTTCCCTGGCAGATTGCAGCGTGCTGTGGCACCGTGAGCATCTTACACAAAAAAGTAGCTGATGGGAGTTTGTTTTGGCAGGCGGGGGCTCCAGATGTTGCGTTTGCTGGATTCTGCATCGCTTTGTGCTTTGTTTTTGAGGGTGAATGATCTGCTGTCCCTAACGTTAGCTTGTTGTGCAGACTTCGTTGTTGCAATAGGAAATTTAATGGGTGGTTTTTTCCCCCCTTCCACTCCATTGTGTTAATTAGAAAAGTTGGCTTTAGCCTCTCCAGCTATTTCAGCTAAGAAAAAAATTCCCCTTTCCAGTCTTAACTGCTGTTATAGAGTGATTTAAGTCATTGCAACTGAGACTTGACCAAGGGTGTTTGGTGATTGGAGATCTCATTTATAAGCAGCCAAAGGGGTAACTGAAGGCCTACAAATGCCTTTTCCTAAAAAAAATAAGCTGCATAGGGAGGTGGCAAGTTATGATAAAGTTCATTTTTGAAAGCTGCCCTTTGGCTGGTTATAAAAGGACTCTGCACTGAGTTATGCCGTTCACAGTGCATGCATGAGTCGCAGTGTTGGTGTCACCATCCCCGGAGGTGTCCAAAATACATGGAGACATGGCACTGAGGGACATGGGTTAGTGGGCATGGTGGGGATGGGTTGGTGATTGGACTTGGTGGTCTTAGAGGTCTCTTTCCAACCTTAGTGATTCTATGATTCAGTGTGATGGAGATTTCAGCTGTGACAGCCCAGCTGAGCTCTGGATCCTTTTGGAGCTGTGCTTGGGTCTGAGGTGCCAGCAAAGAGCTGGGGACATGTTGTGGGTGGCCAGGAGTCCCCTGAAAGCCTCAGTTGGTGTCCGTGGGGCTTTGGGTACTTCTGTGGGATACTTCTCACAGCTCTATGCTCCAGGTGAGGCATTGGAACAGGCTGCCCAGGGAGGTGGTGGAGTCACCATCCTTGGAGGTGTTCATGAAAAGTGTAGCTGCGGCACTGAGGAACATGGTCCACAGTACTCACAGGCATGCCTTGATGGTTGGACTAGATGATCACAGTGGTCTTTCCAACCTTAATGATTCTATGATTCTACGGTCCTTATGCCCTGCAGAATGGCTGCATTAAGGAGTCTGGGAGGGTTTGGGGCTGGGGTTACAGAGCAGTGCTCCCTATGTCTACGGGGCAGCTCCCACCCACTCTCCAGGCAGCACAACGCAGCTTTTTGCTCATCGCAAAACACTGTATGCAAAGCAGCCCTAACACCATAACAACCCCATAACAACCAGAAAACTCCTCAAAAAAAAAAAAAAATCATATATATGTATGTGTGTGTATATCACCCCCCCAAAACCTCCCCTCTTTGCTTCCCACCGGTCGCTCTGCTCAGCAGCAGCATGGGAGCCGTGCCGGAGCCGGGAGGGAGGGCCGGGCGGTTGGGTTGGGTGGTTGTGTTATATTTTTTTTTGGCTTCCCCCCCCCCCCCCCCCTCTCCTCCCCGTCTCTTCTGGCAGTCGCAGACTCCAGATGTTCGGAGCGCGAGCTGGGAAGTCCTGCTGGCGCCACTTGGGGCAGAGGGCAGGGGAAAGGCACGCGAGCTGGAACCCGGAGTACTCAGTCACTGCAGGACTTGGCGCATTCCCCAGCTCGCTGCTGGCACATTCCCCGGCTCTCTCCTGGCCATCTGTTCCAAAAAAACACTTTCAGAACCTCATCATCACTCAGGATACAACACTGCGAGCAGCTGTTAGCGAGGCAGAAGGAAAAAAAAAAAAAAGAAAACCATGCGAAAGGTCTCTTTGTGAGAGAGGAAACTGGGTTATGAATAACAGGCGAGCAGTTGGAGCTCAATAAAAGTTTTCTGCTGGAATTTAGTTTCTTGGGTTTTTGAGTCCCGGGGTCTGCGTATGTGTGTGGATGCGCACAGACACAAGGAATTAAAGATGTGCTATATATAAGTTCCCTGATAATTAGATGATATAGGAGCACCCACGGAATGGAACGCCGCTCCGTTTGTTGCAGTCTCTTGCACCGAATTGCTCACGTTATGTATGTGATTATTGCATTATATAAAATAGTTATTGTGGTGTTCTGCCATGCCTTGGTGCTGCCCCATTGCTGCTTGCCTAAAAGCAGATTTCCTGCTGTAGGTGAGGTTTATTCCCACATTCTGCAGCACATTTACTGGCTGGGAGTGGGACTGTAAAAGAGAAATGGTAGCATCAGGCTTAATTTGTATGGCATTTCTGTTTGCTCGAGGCATATTTTTTTCTGTAACTCTGCATCAGGATGCATGATTTATTTACATGGAGCCCTTAGCTGGAGGCACAGCTCCCAGCTTGGTTTGCTCACCCGGTCCTGGTGGCAATCGATCACCTGATAGCGATATCAGATGGTGTTACCGCATCGTGTTCGGGTGATCTGCACGGCATTTCTTCCCCGTGGATTCCCGTCCTGCGCTCCGGGGGAGTCTGGTAATGAGGTTGGAGCTCCCTTTCTCTGCAGTCTGATCAAGCAGAGGTTCCTTTTTAAAAATAGCTCCCTTTCCCTGCTCGCACTTGCAGGCAGGCAGGCAGCCAGGCTGCTTCCCCGGGGAAGAGCTGGGCCACAGGAGAGCAGCGACCCTTCCCGTCCATCTGCCTGTCTGCGGCCGCAAGACAGCAGAGTCTCTGGGGCAGCCCGATGCCCTGTGAGTTTTCACTGCCCTGTGTTTATAGCTCATGTTTTGAGATGCCCCTGCACCCCAGTGACCCAAACAGCAAATGTGAATGAGCAGAGGGGTGAGGCTGAGGATTCTCTGCGGGCTGAGTGAAAAAACCAAGAGGTTTCCCTCTGCTCCAGTTATTAGCACGGGCAGGGGGAGATCTACCCCACAGCTATCAGGTAACTCCAGCAAAAGGAAAATGTGACTCGAGATGGGAGAAGCCCTGGAACAAAGGTTGACTCCATTCCAACAGTGCTTTGATTTATAGAGATTGAAATGCTCTGGGATGCTGCAAACTCACCAAGGTCATTGGGCCAGTTGTCAAATTCAAGAGCCAGGGGAGTTGTGATTATTAGTTTAAAGCAGACTCTGTTCAATAAATCTGTCTTCTGAGCTGCTGGCTGGAGTGGGAGCAGGTCGGGAGAGGCAGAGCCCCTCCCCACCCAGCACCCCTCCGTGAGCCCCTGGGACTGAGCAGTTCTGCTGAGCTCCTCCACTGCCTTGCAGGGCTCCCTCCACCCATTCTTCCTTTCCTTCATCCATCCCTCCATCTCTCTTTCCCTCCCTTCATCCCTCCATCCCTCCTTCCTTCCCTCCTACCATCCATCCCTCCCTCTCACTATGACTTCCTCCATCTCTCTATTCATCTCTCCATTTATCCATCTCTCATTCCCTCCTTCCATTTCTCCATCCTTCCCTCCGTAACTCCCTCCATCCATCCCTCCATCTGTCTATCCCTTCCTCCCTCCATTACTTCCTTCTTTCCTCCCTCCGTCCATCCATCCTCCTTTCCACATCTTTCATCCCAAACATGCTACACTTTGTCCCACCTTTGCTCACCCCATTTTCTTACTTCCCCCCTTTTTCCCAACTGCAGTGTCAGGTACTATTTATTCGGCATTTTTGAGAGCCCCCAGGACACAGGAGGAGGACTGGGGTCCTTCCGACTTGGATGGCTTTGGGTAAGGGTGAGGCTGCTCCTACAGGGGAAGGGGTTTGCTCACTAAGACTGTTGTTCCAGACAGCAAGAGAGGATGCATCTCTCTACTGTCTTTTAATATTAATCATAGGATGATAGAATGGATTGGGTTGGAAGGAACCTTAAAGATAATCCAGTTCCAACCCACCTGCTGTAGGCAGGGTTGCCATACATTAGATCAGGCTGCCGAGGGCCGTGACCTTAATGAGAGCATTCAATACTTCCTCCTTTTTCTTCAGTTCCCCTCTTTTTTTCTTCGTTTATTCCCCTCCTTTTTCTTCTTTTTCTTTCCATGTGACATAAATTAAATAACCCTCATTTCTATTACAGGTTATTAATATTCATAATTTATTGTTGGAAAATCGTTTTAGGCATTTCCTATCAGAAACATTTGTGATACCCGAGGCTGTTTGTCATTCTCTCACCCAACCCCCGTTATTCAAAATCCTGAGTCCCAGCTCATTAGGCCAGTTGTTCCTCCTGCCCAGAGCAACGCTAGGTAGTGTTAGTCAGAAGAGACAACAAATCATTGATAATAATTGCATAATGAGCTCCGTTTTTTTTATTTGCTGTGTGCCAATTGGAAGGGCAAGCCTGGTGTAGGAGGGGTTTGCAGTAAGGGTCTTGTATCCCCATCCCCTTAGCCCAGAGTAGATGCTCACCTGGGATGGGTCATCTCACAGGCAGCAGCCCTAATTATAGTAATAATAAAGTAGAACATCGGTGTCATAATACTTTCAGAGAATTACAGAACCGTATCACCATCTAGGTTGGCAAAGACCTTCAACATCACCGAGTCCAACCATCAGGCTGACCTACTCGCACTTTGTACCTTAATGTTACAAAATCCAATAATGGAAAAGGGCAGAGAGAGTACAGCAACAGATGGGTCTGAGAAAGAATGTTTTCTGGGCCAATCTTTGAAGAGTTTGATGACCTTTTTAGACTGTCATCAAGACGCCTGGTCTGTCTGGAGAATTGATGACCGTGTCCAAAGGACCATCAGGGGCTGCACTGCACCCTGGAAAGCTCTGAAGTCCACTGGCAAAAAGCAAGAAACAGTGGTTGGGCTCAGAAAATGGGATCCGATTTCCAAGTTTCTAAATTCCTGAGTTACTTTAAGGAGGATTTAGGAGCCCACGTGATGAAGGCAGTTTGGCCAACTGCGATGTGACCTCATGGAAGAGCGAGCCCAGAGGATTTTACTGTGTTTTGAAGTATGCTAACGATTGTTTGTGAGATATTCACAGGGCTTATTTTAATGTCAGAGGGGGTTTAGATGAGGTTTTTCCTGTCTCAAAGTGCTGCTCATTGAAGTTGTGCATTTTACGATGGCAGCAGTAAACCTGGCCATAACTCTCTGTACCAGTTACCTATATACACCTGCCTCTGCCTCTCCTGTGGGCTGAGGAGCTGTGTGTGCGGAAATGAATGTGATAACCACAATAGCAAAATAAGCCCCACAGGTCTGGGACACATCAGCTCATTTGCTTCCCTTTTCTACTTCTGAGATTGACTTCTGATTCTGAAAATGGACCCAGAGGTCATTTCCAAAGCAGGCATTTGCCAGCATGTCTCATTTTGTTCCTTTTCCTTCCCAAACTTTCCTTGTTCCCTCTTTCTCTTCCAGCACTCTAGGGACTCTGCCCACCTACCTGTCAATGCCCTACAAAGCCAAACTCTGGAACACTCACACTATGGGTTGATGGGTCCCAACAAGGAAACCCCAACAAGGGCCATTTGTGTGAGGAGCCACCAGAACAACACATGTTCACTGTTCTGATGCTGCGTCTTTCTCTTTCCAGGAGTAATAACAGGGAAGGGAGGATTCAGAAGAGCTTCCAGCCAGTTACATCTGTTCTTGGCAAAGCTTGCACAGTCCAGATGAAGACTGCGAGCAGCTTTTTTGCAGAAGCCCCTTTTCAAGATGACGATTGGCCAAGGAACTTTCTCAGTCTCTGGAACAGAAAGGAAAAGAAAAAAAAAAAAGGACAAGGATGCTTCTTATTGTTTTTAAGCCAGCCACCTTTTAGTACGTGCAATTTATTTAGCACTTTTCCCTTTGCTTAACTGGGAAATGTTCCCCTCTCAGCTCATGTGTACAGTCATTTTTTGTTGTTGTTGTTGTTGCTGTTGTGCCAAAGATTTGATGGAGCTTCTACACTGTGTCTTATTTTTGCCTTAATGTTAAATCCTTGAGCCAAAGAGAAGTCAGAGACACCGTTCAGATTGCAGCAAGTGGGCCAGCAGCTGTCAGGGACAGATCTGAATTTCGGAATCCTTCTGCGAGGTCCCTCTCAGCTCTCCCATCCCGCAGCTCTGCCGCCAGCCTTTGGTATGGGAATGAGTGGGGACACGGCACCGGGTGATCAACCACCACGTTGTCTTCTTCCTTGGAGCTGCTCCGTAGTTCCACCTCTTTGGCCAATTCCTGACGTTCCTGCGACATCCATGGGGTAGGGATACTGGCGTGTAGAGAGAGCTGAAGCAGGATCTATGGTGTTGGGGTTTTGGTATTATTATTTTTTTTTTTAATAAAGAAAAAGAAAATTAAGTAGAAGCTAAGCGCCATGTGAAGCAATAAAAGAAAATCAAAGGGAAGTTCAGCTAGGCGGAGTGGAACGCCGCAAGTTCTGCAAGCATTTCAGTTCTGTGAGGTCATTTTCATGGGGTTTTCGAGTGGTCAGAAACCCGTGTAATGCAAAGGCATTTGAATCCTATACTGTACCTTTCACTTCAAATTGAAGTAAAAAGAAAGAAAAAATGGAGAAACATTTGCTTGGAGTAAGCAGACTTTATAGGTAATGCAGTTCGTGCGCTAATGATGGGGGACAGAGCTCTGTGTTCAAGAATATGGGTTTCCAAGCTCAGGAGATTGACATACTTTGTTTTAAGTAAGGGGAAAGGTTATATTTGTGAGGCCGGGTTCAAATCCCAGTTACAGCAACGTAAATCGGTTCCTGGGTGTCTGAAGCTGGCTGGGAACTGGGAGGGCTGGGACTGGCACCGGGGTGTCCCATTGAGCATCTGCAGGATCTGCATCAGCGGGGAGGAAATTCTCCATTCACCACATCCTCCACCCAGCATTGACGCCAGGCTTGAGCTCCTCACTGGCTGCCCATTTATTTCCCTTTCAAAGCACAGGGGAGCACTGAGCATGCAAAACCTGAGCTTGCATGATCAGTGTCTGTGGGTCTGGGGGGTCTCTGCCATGTCTCCTGGCTGAGGCAGGGAGGAGAGGTCCTGGAGAGGATGCTTGAGATTTGTTCTGTGTGAGTTCCAGGCACACAGGGGATAGCGGTGTCCAGACCCTGAGGTTTTCATTATACTGCTCATCACCCCCCACCCTCACCGCTGTTCATTATTAGCAGCCCAATAAATACATTTTTAGATTGACGTTTGTATTTCTTTCTTAAAGCATGGTTTAAACCCTCTCTTTCATTATGTACATTATATGCATCCTTTTAGGGTCATTTTCTGCATAGCACACACAGGCTATGCCACAGGGCCAAGGGCTGTGGAAACACTGCAGGCATTTCTCTCTCTGAGCAGCATCAAATATGCATTTTTTTTTTTTCTAAATATGAGAAATTCCATATTTTACTCCTGAGCTCTGCAATGGCTCTCAGTTTGGGAGAGTTAATGATTATCAGTACAGCAAGGTCTGCGGGGAGAGCCAGTGATACAATACCACTGATGTTATTTATTTGCTTTTTTCCCCCCTTTCAGTTCCTTTGGATAGATAAGAAATTTGCTGCAAATACATCACAAGCTGGACAGCACCATCAAGCTGTAATTGGGGCTTTAGGTCAGGCAATACTGTTTGTCCTCTTGCTCAGGGAAACATTAACCCTTGGGACTCAGCTGCTCATTTAAAATTCCCAAATTCACTTCCCTAAAACATTCCCTGCTATCCCCACCCTACCCATTCCCCTCCAGTAAATGCAGGAACAAAGTCTCTAGAAGTTAAAGACTTACTTTGCTCAGGAGCAATGTTCTGCAAGAGGATGAATGACATTTTCTGGTCTTTGGGGTCCCAATGGGAGGTGAGACAAGGCCAGGGGAATGGCAGTGGTGATTCATAACACTGCTCTGTGTGTCCCCCAGGCCAGCTCCAACAACCAACTCTGACAATAAGAAGAAGGGTAAATTTTTACCAAAGGTTAGTAAACATATTAGTGCTTTCCCTGAAACCTGTGGTGGAGTTGACACTTGCCTGTCCTGGTCAGGGTCAACCAAGGTACAGAGCTGACCTTGCCTGACTCCTCCCCAGCAAACACAGTGGGCAATCATGCTCCTGATAATATGGTGATTATGTTTGTTAGCATGCTGTAAAAGCAAAACCCTCTGTGCTGTCACCCTTCTGCCTCAACCAGTGGGGTCAGCAGAGTCCAAGCCTTGGCTCCCAACTTGGGATGCACAGATGAAGCTGGAGGGTCAGCTCTGCCAGTGTCTCGTGATGTCCAGCATGATGCAGATCCTGAATTCCACATTAAACCAGAAATCATACACCAAGCCAGTAACATCACCCAGACGTAACACAGGGCACCTCGTCGATGCTGATGCCACATCTGCTGCCTTGGGTGGCAGCTGCAGTGGGTGAAGGGCCAAGGAGAGACCAATGGTGTGAATCAAGCTGAGAAGCACCTTACAGCACAAGCACCATCACCCCACTAAGCTTGTTCAAGGTATTGCAGTCACTGCCTGCTTGCCCCGTAATACTAGATCCTTCTTTCACTCAAGAGTTTCCTGTTGTTCACAGATGGTGAGATTACACCAACAGCCATCAGAACAGCCACTCTGCTTTTGTCTCCACAGGAACTTGGGACCACCACAACCAGTCCAAGTCCTGGCAAAAATCAAGATGGGATGGGCCCAGAGAGATTATGTCTACCCGAGTGGAAGCCCTGGCCACCATATTTGCACATTAAGTGGCTTCATCTCTGCTCATTTGTGTGTTGGTGTCATCATTTTGGCCTCACCCTGATGCAAACTCACGCTAACCATTTTTGATGGTCTTTAACACAGCTTTTAATAGTTCTTTGTTCACAGTGCTGGCATCAACATTGGCATCATCAGTGTAATCCCAGGTGTGTGGGAACACAACCAAGTGTGCAGGAACATCACCAACACAACCGCATCACACCTCACCAGACTCAGCAAGAGCCCACTGGACTCACCTGGGCACCTGCTCAGCTATACATGACCAGGTTGACTCGTAGGTGCTTCCATGATCAGGTAAAATTGCTTTGGTAGGCTGGAGCTGGCCCCCACATCTCCAGTTCATTGTCCCTGCTCATATTGGGGTATTTCCATGCTGAAATAGGATGGCAGGAAGGTGACATGGAGAGCTCTACCCAAGCCAAGCTGATGAAATGCAAGCCAGATCCTGCTGATAACTGCAGAGTGGTGCCTGAATTAATATCCCCTGCCTTTCTGCACAGCTTTTACATAATAATTCTCAAGCACCACGATCTGGCTTTTAAACACATGCCCCTTAGCATGCCTTAGGGCAGACTTCAGCCTATGGAACCTTTCATTCCTCTGAGATAATCTGGAGCAGTGAACAAAATTCCCACTGACTTGGATAGTGTGCAAAAAGGGGGTTCAGCGTTGCAGATCCAGGTTAGTGTCATCAAAGGAGCTGATGGCCTGTTGCAGACAGAGCCAGAAAGGAAGTTAACCCGTCAGTGAAGAAAAAAGATTTCAGTCTAAACCGTTCAGTGGATATGAATAGGTGGCTGTTAAAACAGAAGTCATCACTTGAGCTTGTTGAAATACTGGCATGAAGAAACAAAGTCCCCATTGCATCTATCCTCCACCAAGCTGCCCTCCTTGCCAAGGGTTGAAATTGGGGTGTCAGGATGGCTGTGCCTAAATCAATTTCCTAACTTGTGTGCATCAGCCCAGTTCTCCCATAAAGCATTACCATTAGCCACATCAAACATCTCTGTCATTAACTGACAGCACACGGGTGCTGCCTGACAGATGCCAGCACTAACAGTCTCCCTACAGGCTCAAAGCACTTCTGTTACACACAGTGGGCCAAGACTAGCTCTTTGAAAGTGGAAGGTGGGATGCATGACTTCCTCAAAGAATCACAGAATCCTCAAGGTTGGGAAAGACCATTAAGATCATCTAGTCCAGCCCCAATCCATCCCCACCGTACCCACTAACCCATGGCCCTCAGTGCTACATCCACCCTTTTCTTGAACACCTCCAGAGACAGTGACTCCACCACCTCCCAGGGCAACCTGTTCCAATGCATCACCACTCTTCCTTAGAAGAAATTTTTTCTAATGTCCAACCCAACACCCTCATCTCCCTTTGGTGACCTGATGGCCCAACTTTGCTTGCTGCTGCTTTTGTAGGATTCACTCCCTCTGTCTACAGCCTGGAGGACCATCTATACCTCCTGGAGGATCTCCATAACCTCTATGGGTATGGAGAACCATCTTACACACATAACTAGGACAACACATAATCTAAGCAAGACAACGTGGATCCCTCCCAAATTGTCATATTAACTGCGTATACACACATATGCACCCAAATCCACCTTGGCTTTCAGATGCAATGTTTCACAGGCATTTCCCTGGGAGTTTCCCAGCTGCTGCCCTGCTCTGTGTTGTAGTGGCACCAGTTACGCTGCAGCTGTAAGATGTGTATGGCAATTATTAGTAATTGTATTCACTTACTCCATATAAAAATATCAGCACAGTTACATGAATGATTTGTGTAATGATATATTTGCTGTTATTAGGACCTAATATGTTATGCCTGTAATTACATACTATGTCCCATATAATAGGCCTGGAATTGCAGTGTAAATTTTGGGTAATTATAGAAAACTATGCTACAAACAGGTCCCGCTAGACCAAGTCACACATTCACTACCAGGAAATAACCGTTATTAAAGGTTCTACAATAGACAAACCGATATGAAAGCCAGAAACGATCTGAACATACAGCAGTAATGACGAGAAAAGAAAGATCATGGGAGTATGTTAGAGGGAGAAATAAACAACACAGCGGAGCAAGAGAATCATGGAATCATTAAGGTTGGAAAAGACCACTAAGATCATCCAGTCCAACCTTCAACTCGTCAGCCCCATGCCCACTAAACCATGCCCCTCAGGGCCACAAGGATCAGCTCAGGTAGCCTATCCCTTGGGGGTGTTTCTCCTAACTCCATTTTAGGCACTATTAAAGGAATCCTCTAAGCAACACCACGTCTCGCTTCAGCTCCAAGCTCACTCAGATGCAACTGCTCCAAGTGACGTGGGAGCAGTGTTCATCATTTATAAAACAAGCAAGTTATAACGCCGCATGTAGATTAAAAGTCTGCCAGAGGTCATTACAGCTTACTGCATAGTCAGGCTTTTCTAAATCGCCTGGAAACACTGACATTGATTAAAATTTATCCCCTCCTTCCCAGATGCAAGAGCTCTTCCAGATTTCAACACGCTCCTTTTTTTTTGCAAAGCTGATCCTTCCCCTCCTTGCTGCAGTATCTGCACATCTTCTGTCAAAAATCAATAGCAATAGCACAGTCCCTCATGGGTTTCTTGCAGTCTCGAGCCGTCCTCCCAAGGATGGGTCCGGATGGGAAGAAATGAGATCAGCCACTTTTATGGCTGGGTGAATAGCTACGGGCTTTGAGAGCTTTCTCATGGTCGTGAGCCTCAGAACAACTTCTGATTATATTAATTTCACTGCAGCCTTCCAGCTTCATCATCTACACTGCCAACTACTATTAAGGTTCCATTAAAAGCCAATGAAACACGGGGCTTTTTACAATACCCTAGACAGAATGATTTCCCTTCCTGGATACAGTAAAAATTTTCAGCCAAAAATACATCCTTTTGGTTAAAAAGAAAAAAAAAAGAGGGAGAGATAATTTCAAGCAGATCAAAATATTTCATAAAGCCTTGTCAGACTGTCTCAGCCAGAAAAAACAACCGAGAAAAGGCTAATTTTCAAAGCAAAATATTGATTTTTCCTTTCTGCCTATCATAATTACATTGGTTTCCACTTGCTTATGAACAGCCCTTGATATCAGGCAATATTTCAGTTAGCACAGGGCGAAGTGTTTTGTTCAGATCAAAACATTTTCTACAGCACTTCGTCACTGGTAGATGTTCAGTAATTGAATTTTCTTGTTATTAGCTGTACCTTTTCCTTCAAGTAGGGTTCAAGTAACATCTCTGCTTAAAGTGGAGCTAAGTTTAGCAAGAGAAAAGGATGGAGCCCTCAGAAACTATCAGCTGAATCCAAGCAAACTGTGATTAAAACAAAATGTGTAATAAAAGGTGAGGGCTGAGAGGAAGGGTAAAATTTAACCCTGGTTACACATACAGTAAATTTGCTCAGTACGCTGTCTAAAAGCTTTAACCCACAATATGTCAATAACTAAAACCTGTGGGTTTTCACATCAGTGTTGAAGCAAACAAGTCTAATTTGGGAATACTTGTATGTGTGCTTGGTTCTACTGAAGTTCACGGTCCTTCTCATACTATCAGGTAAATTGTCTGGTGCCCTGGTGACACACTGTCAGGAATGGATTTTGTGTAGTGATGGATCACATGGCTCCAAATACTGGGAAACGTGGGTAAAATTAAGTTCCTGTCTGTATGAACATTTCCTCCCATTTGATACTTTGCACTCACAGAGATAGAATCATAGAATTATAGAATGGCTTGTGTTGGAAGGGACCCCAAGGATCATCAAGTTCCAACCCCCTGCAGATGAACAGCGCTTGCCCATCCCATGTACATAAGGGTATGTAAAACATGGGGTTAAATAATAAGGGCTTTGCAACAGAGAAGAATATCTCACTGCTTTATCCCTTTCCATGATATGCATTATAATAGTATATAACTCAAGAACTAGACCTGAATCTCTCCTAGGACTGCTGTGGGAACGAAAGCCAGGGAGTTTTTTTGGAAGAAGAAGCCTGAGAGGGCTGAAAGTGAGACCAGCTGGTAAGATCCACAGACAGGCAAGAGCCCCTGCTTGAAGAGCAGCACTGCAGGGTCCTGAGCAACCAGGGCTCACCTGGGGATAGGTGTGATGGACTAAGTTCCCCACGTCATTGATAGGACACGTGCTGGAGCAAACACTGGGCTGAAAAAGCACTGAGCGAGTGCTGCCTGCTAAAGTGATGCACAAAAATAGAATCATAGAACCATTAAGGTTGGAAAAGACCACAAAGATCATCTAGTCGAACTGTCAACTCAATCGCACCATGCCCACTAAAACCACGTCCCCAGGTGCCATATCTCCACATTTATTGAACGCTTCCAGAGATGGTGTCTTTCCTGGGCAGCCTGTTCCAATGCTTGGCCACTCTTTTGGAAAATAATTTTTCCTAATATCTAGCTTGAACCTCCCCTGAGATGGCCGTAAGATGGACTTGAGGGAGAGCTAAATGAAGACAGGGGGTAATGACCTTCATTTTGGAATCTTCTAACTTATCAGTGCTCAAGTTTGCAGCCTCGAAGTGGTTTATATAGATACACCACCTCCATGTCCCAGCACTGATCTGAGATTTACAGACTGCACATTTGCATATGTACAATTTAAACTGATTGCCATGACCTTACATAAAATGGTAATGATAAACTATCGATAATACTGTGGGAATTGGAAAAAAAGGAAAGGGAAAGGAAAAGGAAAGGGGAAAGGGAAAAGAGAGGAGGAAAGCAGAAGGGGAAGGGGAAGGAGAGGGGAAGGAAAGGCAAGGAAAATGCTCATTCTTAATAAAAACTTATGCTGACTGTCAGGAAATCGATCCTCCTCCTAGCATTAGTTATAGGAGCCAAAAACATTGTTCAGAGTGTTTCTGGGGAGCATATTGCTAGATGTACTTGCAAGAAATTTCTATATCAAGTCTTTGTAATTGCACAGATATAGAAAATAAGGTTGAAATCATAAAGGTTTCCATTTCCTCTGGTAGCTAATCAACTCAGGATGCATGTATGTACAAGCAGAGAGCTGTCTCCATCCCTGCTTCCCTAGGATGCAGCCCTAGGTGCAGTGAGCTGACATTTCCCCAGTGAATCAACCTATTTGCTCCAGAATGACAAGATGTGGGGCCAACATTTTCAAAAGCTGCCTTTAAAGCTCTGGCAGCAATTTAGCGTGGTCATGTTTCTGAGTGTGAAGTTCTTCATGTGTGAATGCTTGCACTCAGGATTTATTTGCTTGGACTGTGCTCACACCCATGAGGGGATTGTGGCCATGAACCTTAAGTTTTCCATGTGCTATCTGCTGGATGGGAGAAAAGGTTTAAAGGGCTATCAAACAGGTAAGGACTGATTTGCAGATCCAAGGTCGTGTTTAGGACTATAGAACAAGGAGTGAATTAGAGAAAAGGAAAACTGAGGTGTTCAAAGCCAGGTTGGATGGAGCCCTGGGCAGCCTGATCTACTAAGGGGCAACCAGCGCATGGCAGGGAGTTGGAACTGGATGGGCATTAAGGTTGCTTCCAAACCAAGCCATTCTATGATTCTATGATTTTCACACTTATGTGAAGCAAGCCCAGCAATTTTGCTACGTTCCCTGCGGTTTTGCATTCCTTGCTAAGAGAATGTAGATCATGGTGCACAGGTCCCAAGGGTGGCCTCAGATCCAGCCACTTCACAGCAGCATCCAAAATCCAAGGCTAATTAGTCCTCGTGGGAGGACAGTGGTGCCGCAGCGCTCACAAGGCTGAATAGGAACCTGCCCCATGGGTGCACTGAGCCTGCAGACCTTGCCTGGGGAACCCAAACACTTCATCTGCTGTCTGCTGTGCTGGGAAGGGGCACGGCTCAGCCCCAGTGTGATTTTAGCACTGTGTTTGCAGTTTTGGGTTATTAGCGACGTGTCTCAGGTGCACAGGGCAGGACTGCATTGTACACACCAAAAGTGCAGAACAGAAAAATGCCACAGAACTGCCCCAGTTTTCTTCCACCTTTAATTTAGTTTTCTAGTTTTTAAATAAATATTATATTATATAGGAAAAAAAAAAAAAGTTGTAGCTTTCACAGAGAAAAGTGGTTTGCTGGGGAAGCATGAAATTAAAAGCTCTCAAGCGTGAATTTGCCCAGCTCCACACCGCGTGCACCTCGCCAGCCCCGCAAAGGGCTGGCAGCTTGCTAATTCCCTCCATGGCCTCATCCTGCAAACATGCAGCCTTGCGAGTGAGGCTTACTCATGGAAACGCTATGCCTGCATTCCGGTAGCGAGCGGCTCGAGAGGAACCTGCTTATGGGCACCCGGGGACATGGCTGGCACCGCCGAGCCGCCAGCCTGGCACCTTTCAGAGGGCTCCAGCAGAGCAGCGAGCTCAGCCCTGAGCTCTGATCCCATGTGCTCTGAAGGACACCCTCTGGCCATGCCCGAGGCCACACTCAGATGTTTTCAGACAACACAGACATGGAATCATAGAATTAGAGAATAACAGAATCATTAAGGTTGGAAAAAGACCATTAAGGTCATCTAGTCCAACCATCAACCCATCTCCACCATGCACAATAACTGTGCTCCTGAAAGTAAATGGTTTCAAGCAGCTCTCAGCAGATTGCTGAGATGCACGCAGGAGTTTTGCTGAAGCCAGCTTTCCTCTGCGTCCATCTTTGTGTTGCGCTTGCTGTCTTTCACTTTGGGGAATTTGGATGCTGCATGTTCCTAAGCCCCCTCCAACAGCCTGAGGTTCTCGAGGTTGAGCGTGGGACACAGGATTGTCTCCCGCTAATCATAGCAGTGCCTTGTAAGCTTGCAAGGCAGAAAAATGGTTCATCTGGAGCATGAGTCTTATGAGGAGTGGCTGAGGGAGCTGGGGTTGTTCACTCTGGAGAAGGGCAGGCTCTGGGGAGACCTCATTGCTCTCTACAGCCCCCTGAAAGGAGGTTGTAGCAATGTGAAAGTCAGCCTCTTCTCCCAGCTAACAGCAATAGGATGAGAGAGAATGGCCTTAAGTTGCACCAGGGGAGGTTCAGGTTGGATGTTAAGAAAAATTTTCTCTCAGAAAGAGTGGTGATGCATTGGCACAGCTGCCCAGGGAGGTGGCGGAGTCACTGTCCCTGGAGGTGTTCAAGAACCATGGAGATGTGGCACTGAGAGACATAGGTCAGTGGGCATGGTGGGGATGGGATGATGGCTGGACTGGATGATCTCAGTGGTCTTTTCCAACCTTAAGAATTATAGACCTCCATGATCTGCTTCTCAGCTTCACGTGCCAGACACTATGGGGCAAGCTTGTCTCTGGGTCACAGACCACACATTCTGGGGCCACGTGGGGTCTTAAAAGCTGCATCACTTCTCAAGGCACCCAGCTCAAGTGGTCCCCATGGGATGCTGTAATCATGTGTTGCGCCTCACAGCCCTCCATCCCTGCCTACATCCCACAGAGCAGCCTCCCCTCTGCTGATGGGTGGTTCTGTGTGTCACATCATATTCTGGAAGAGAAGAAAATGCACAATGTGCTCTTCTCTTAGAGATGGGGCAACAAAAGTTGTTTGCTTGCTTTCAAACCTAACAGGCTTTGGAAGTTTTGTCCCTCCCACAGACAAATCCTGCTGGGATTGAGGTTTGTCTCCATCATGGCAGAGCCGCCCAGGACATCAGAAATCCCCCAAGGACCGCAATGCTTTTGTAAATCTTCGGGAAGTGCCTGCTGTGAACCCCCAAGTAGCCCCAGCCACACTGGTAATGCAGTGCCTGCATGCACCTAATGCTTTCCAGACTCCTTTGGTTTGACTGATGCATGTTTTGACATCTCAGAGAAAACATTTTGCAAGATGCACAGTCAAAGGCTCTTTCAAGCCGAGATGGCCGTGGAAAGCTGCACGAGCGCTCCAAGGCTCAGTGCCTCTCTCTGCCAGCTGTTCTAATGAAAGCTCCCTGTGCAGACCAGAGGATAGAGCAGGGAGTGATACATTCCTTTAAATAGCATCCTAGCTGTCTTAGGGAGCCCAGGAACGTTTTAACTCACTTATAATTATCCTGTGGTTCAACCCACTTTTCTGCTCTGGGCACCAAGAGATGGGAAACCTTTAACATGACATTAGTTCATTCACAGCTGCCCAGAGAGCACTTGTGTCTGTGTCCTTACCAAGCAATATTGCACGCCACACAGGGCCTACTCTGCAATGTGCTGCTCGGGACATAATTGCTTGAGACAACTGGCACTGAGGTCAGCAGAGGAGGTTTTATTCAGGCAGGGCCTGACATCAGCACAGTGATGGCTTCCATAACACGCAGTGCTGGCCAGAAAATTCTCACGAGCATCTTCCATGTGACGTTTTTTCCAGAGGCAAAGACAGCTACAAAGGGCCACGCATGTCCTGTCCTGTCCTTCAGCCCCATGCAACTGCCTCTGAAACAGCTCAGAGAAAGACTCAAACACCCGGGGCCAATGTGGGGGAACTGAAATAATTGAAATTTTAAACTTACTTGGAGTCCATGTGCAGCATGACCCATAAGGAATTGTTTTGGCATGGCAGCGGGACAGCAAACTGGCAGGAAAAGGGCTGGGGCTCAGGAGCATTGGGAATCACAGAATGGCTCAGGTTGGAAGGGACCTTAAAGCCCATCCAGTGCCAACCCTTTGACGTGGGCTGGTTGCCACTCGCCAGAACAGGCTGCCCAGGGCCCCATCCAATCCGGCCTCGACTGCCCCCAAGGATGGGGCATATTCCTTAAAGCAACTTCACTGCAGGAAGAACTCGAATAGAGGGCTTTCCTTGGGATGCTTGGAAGGAGCAGCACCAGGATAATGCTGAGAGTTTCAAGGTTTTTGCATAGGAAGAGTTAGTTCAAATAACTCCCGGTCTCTCACCCCATAGGAGATTTTGAATGAAAGCTTCAGATTCACTAGCAACAAGACTCCAGCTTAAATATACGTTTGGGGAAAAAACATCAAAACATCTTCCCCATTTGTCAGCCAAATAGTGTCAACCAGCAGTAAAATAAGTGTCTCATGTTTTCCATTTTAGGAATGGTCTCTAAATTTTTTTCTGGTATCATTTTTTCCAGACAAAAGCAGCATGTTTTCCTTTCTGCACCTCTACAAAGGACATCTTAAAGAACTCATCGTGGCACGGCTCTATTTGTTTCCTAGTCTACAAGGTTTGCATCCCATAGGTCTGTAAGGAATACATTCTAGTTAATCATAAATTATTAGAAATAAATTGCATCCTTATGAACTTGTCAGCTGCTGTGTAACAAATGGATAGCATGTGCTTCACTTAGTCAGGAAGATCACAGTATCATAAAATCACTAATGTTGGAAAGACCACTAAGATCACCTAACCCAACCACCAACCCATCCTCACTATATCACTAAACCGTGTCATTTAATGTAACATCTCCACTTTTCTTGAAAACCCCCAAAGTTGGTAACTCCACCACCTCCCTGGGCAGCTTGATCTGGTTTCTCTATAAGTCTTTACCTTGATAGAAAAATGAATCCTTATATTTGCTTCACAAGGAGAAATGTGGGCCAAAATCTCCTTTCTTGATCTATTTCCAGAGTTTGGAAATGGGTTAATTTGCACTGAGGAACCACTGCTTGGATTCCTTAGACCCACAGAACAACTCAGTCTGATAGAAACTCATCTCTATGGAGTATTTCCATACAAAGAGAGGCCACTGAAACAGCTTTTGACAAGAGCTGCTTCCACACCCCAGCTGCAGCCATGCTAAAAAGGACTCTGGTTTTTAACCAAGATATTTCAGCTCTTCCGATGACAGTGAGGACAGGTGGCATTTCTCCACTTTCCAAACTGGAATTGCAGCAGCCACAGCTTTCTGCTTTGTAAAGCAGTCCTTCTGTTGCTATTCAATAGGGTGAGAATCGTGTTGGGTCACCAGCAGAGCACAATGGGGACTGGGGCACGCTGACAGCACACTGCCTCCAGGTCCTCCACGTCCTACAGCACTACAGAAAGCTGAGTCTGGCACACACTGCCACGAAGGCAGTGTCAGCACCAGGCAAAGACCTCACTTACAGATGCCTGCATTGACAGCAGCAGGCACATCTGTCCACAGACTTTCTGTTCTGGATATGCCTATGTCAAAATACGTATCCAGAGTAACTCCGTGCTTGAGAATAAGTCACGCTGAGGGCTTGATGAAGGCTCTTGGAGAGATGCAAATGAGATAGATTAGGTATGAAGCACTATGACCATTCCTGTCTCATTCCCACAAATTACAGACAGATCACAACTGTGCAGCTCCAAGCCTTGCACAGAAAGCTTCCATTCATCCCAGTTCCTCCAGGTCTTTCCCCACCTTCATCAGGCTGGATATTTATTAGGAGGATTTTCTTCCCAGAAAGAGTGGTCAGCCATTGGCACAGGCTACCCAGTGAGGTGGTGGAGTCACTGTCCCTGGAGGTGCTCAAGAAACACGGAGATGTAGCACTGAGGGACATGGTTAAGTGGGCATGGTGGGGATGGGTTGATGGTTGGACTAGATGATCTCAGCAGTCTTTTCCAACCTTAAGGATTCTATGTTTCTAGGATTCTATAACTCTCACCTATGTATTTCTCTTGCCATCTCACTACTGCCAATGGGGTGGATCAATCTTCTTTGCCCTGCTCTAACCAGGAAAAGGAGTTTGTTATCACAGAAAGGAGCCTCTTGTCCCAGCAAAGCGTGAAGTGAATAGTTATTTCTTTTCTGGGAGAGAATCATGCCAAGCCAATGCACAGACACATTTGTTTAGATTGGGTATCACAACAGCGCAACAGCGCACTACACACAGACCCACATCAGCCAGCCCCCAAGCCATGGATGACCTCAAACAGTCAGTGATGGCCCTGTTTTAATGCATATAACAGAAAAATCACTTCAGGAACACACGCAACATATTCCCTGCACGTTAGTTTATCACAGAAAACAGCTATTTTTGGACACATCTTCCATGGAAAGTCCATCACAGAGTAACTGACCTGAGGTCAGAGCTGTAGGGCATTCCTCACTGCCACCTCCATTACCAAATCATTCTCAGAAATACACAATTACAGATATACTTGGCATTCACACCCAATCCACAGACCTTTCTATCCAACTACCACTCTTGCTCTCAACCACCTGCAATGTCCTAACCAGCTTATTCAACGTGGGAATACCAGGGAAACGGGAAGGAGAGGAGGAGCAGCGTGTGGTGGTCCTGTCACTCTGAACCTGACCCCAGATGATGTCTATACCTGCAGAGATCCCAGCTGGGGACCCCACCAGGCTATGCTACCCCCAGCTGCTCAGCCGCAGCAGCTTGCAGCCCAGTGAATTAAGTATTCAGCAACCACTAAGCTCACAAATAGACAGTAGGCGCCAGAATCCTCAGCTGGGGCTCTGTGGACTACACTAGCTTTACGCTGATTTAAGCCAGCTGAGGATCCGCACCACTGGGCCAAGTCCCGCTGGCCTACCTCAAGCTGATGGCTAGTTGATGTGACTGATGACTAAGATTTCCACTTAGCCTAACTCAAAGCATGAGCAGTGCCTATGTAGTGCTACCATTGTTGATTCCAGCCTTTTGTCTCGGGATGTAACCGATAGGCCTAATAACAGAAATCATACTGCAGGCATTCATTCACCCTCTTCACAAGCAGCGTGTTATTGAGCTCAGTGGTGAAAAGGCATGCACAAACACAATGGGGCTGGGATTAAGCCCAGCTGCATTACCAAAGTAAATACTTTTGCTGCTGACAGTTTGTCTGTAGGGATTTGGAGAAAAGTTTTGTGCATCTACTTAGGCAACATATGGTTTTATTTTCCTTGTTAACAAAAACAGTAGTGGTCAAAAGTCAACACCCTCTGATGACTGCTCAGTGGCCAATGTGGAATGGACTTGGTGGTCCAGTTTCTTACACATCCACATTAAAACGATTCTTTTCCTGCATTCTTCTCTCACTTGGCACTGAGGTTTATAGTCCCCACAAGGAAGCAGAGGGGTTTTGAGGTTAATCTCATCTGTCCTCCTTTCTGACTGAAAGCCATCAGTGGCGTGGTTTGGGTTAAGATACTTTGCTAGCTTCTTTAATTCCCCCTGTGATGAAAGCCCCTCCACAATCTGTTTCTCTGAAGCCTGAAGAGAATCAGAATTAATCCTCATTAGCCAATGACGGAGACATGCCAGCTAAGTCAGACTTCTAAAGCAAACACAGCGCTGATGAGGGTGAGTATCATGCCAAGAGCACAAATGGTCTGAATTTAGCCCTTCATCCCCAGCTGAACACGTATGGTTCTCCAAAGGTCTCTGCACTACTCAACCAACAGCTGGTCACCTTCACGTCTGAAATGGAGAAGAAAATCCACAAAGACCTGACTGTATATGTGATGATGACTTCAGTGGAGCGGCAGAGGGCAAAAAGTTGTCTGAGCTTCCATGGGCATCCATCTCCCATAGCTCCAGTGAAGTTACAGGCACATACTGGTACTCAGCATCATTGGGAAGGAAGAAAAGAATTGTTATCAAGCCTCCCACAGCTGATTCGCTTCACAGATTTTAAAGCTCTGAAGGTGTAAACAGGTCTTGTCTACACTGAGGTAATGAGAGTTACATACGGCAACTAGAGCTCAACTGCTGACGCTCAGCATCTGCAGGGTCAGTGAGCTTGAGTGCTGCGAAGGAGTGTTAACTAGACCCAACACATGAAGTAATTGTTTTTAAGGGAGAGCATCCAAGCTGGAACACAGCAGTGTAGAACATGTACACTAAGACAGGTGTAATCCCAGGCACAGTGGGTGGGAAGGAAGGCTGGAAAAATCACAATTAAGAAGCCAAGACATGTTGTGTAATCCCAATGCCCTTGCCAATACAAAGGTAGTTTTACTGAGGGACAGATCCTGTGCAATGCCCAGCTATTCCACAGTGTGTTTACCATCCTCAGGATGCTGCCGACATTTCTGGAAGCTGAAGGTCCAAATTATTTTACAGGGGATGCTCAAACCTGCCCAGAGGACAGCCTGCAACGGGCAGGCAGCCAGTGCTGGAGGAGCTCAGCCAAAAAAAGATGCTGCAGCTCAGGTTGACACACAAAGGGAGCTCACAAGCACGCCATCCTAATCCCACACTCATGCTCACCATCCATGGAGGAGATGGGTAAAGTCAGAAATTGTTTCTGTTCCTACGAGAGAAAATTGGTGACAACAAAACTAATAGTAACGCCTTCATTTTTTTTCCTGCAGAAGTTTGGAGGTTTTCATTGAAAAGGCAAAAACTGAAAAATGTTTGGTTTCTGGCAATCAAAAACTGGAAACTTTTTGGCCACAAACCAAAACAATTTGGGGTTTCTGGTATTTGGTTTTGGGATTTTGCCAAACTCCTTAGCTTTCCACTGCCAAAAACTGCACATTTTTCAAGTTTTTCTTACTCAGTGAAAGCCCCAAAATTGTTGTTGAAACTGGACATTTCCCACAGAAAATTTCTGATATTATAAAGAAAAAAAAAAGACATTTTCGGCAGAAAAAAAATGTTTTGACTGAGCAATTTCATCCAGCTCTGTAAACACATCCCTTGGAAGGACCATCACATCTTCACTTTTATCTTCTCTCCCCAGATGGCTTTTCTCCCACCCATGGGAACCCAAGGGCTGTGACCAGGGTCTTGTCCACCCCACAGCCAACCTTCGTTGGGATAAACAGGTCTCAGGTGGTTGAGGCTTTTGCTTTTCCTATGAAGTACCAGTACCAACTATCTATGTGGATATTAGGCTAAGCAGCAAAAGAGATATATATATATATATCTCTCTCTCTCTCTCTCTCTCTCTCCAGAGTCTAGATTCAGCAGATCTTGTTTGGGCCACACAGCCCACATTTGATCCCGTGATTCTGGGAGATTAAGGTGTTGTCCAGAATACCCAAATATCATTTACCCACAGTTTAATTGGAGTTGCTGGCCCCGAGTCCCAGACATGCCCCACAAAGCATGTGGCTGATACTGACTGTACTAATATTCAATATTTGCATGCAAAATACGAATATTACATATAAATAAAGAAGAAAAAAATTAACTACAATAAAGTACTAGTAACTAAAAATGAAATGAAGAACTTTCGGACTTTTCTACTCCAAGTACCAAATCAGAGATGGAGTCTAGCACTGGCCCATCTCAGAACTGGGATGGTGTTTGCACCTCATTCCCAGGGATAACGTTGACCCAAAGCTGAAACCAGAAACTGTATGAATGAGAGGGAAATTCGGGTTGGAGTCTGAGTGCCAGAACGTAGGCTACATTTTTATGAGGTGGATCCAAACTACAGTAACAAATCTCAGCTTCCTGAAGCTCTGGGCAAATGTGAATTTGGACCAGGATTTGAATTTCCCTTTTCCAACCAGTCCTCTGCTAAAATGGCAATTCTTTGCCCAGTTAAAACTAAGATATATTGGAGTCTTAATAACAAAGCGGAGCCATCTTACAGCTGTTATATTTTTTTTTTCCTGGAAATATCCTCTTTTCCCACTTTCAAAATCTGTTGGGGTGTTTTCTTTGGTTGGGACACTGATCTAGGTATTTGATGTCCCTGAATGAGCCAAGATTACTACAGAGAAGGTCAGAACTGAGACCAACACGGGGAGGATGACCATGCAAATCAATGGCAAGTGAGAGCATGCCAGGAGGAAAAGGAAAGGGAAAGATCTCCATATTTAGGAAGAAATGGAGTTGCCATACAGCAAAAAAAATGCTGGCCTGGAAGAATTTGGGCAAGACATTTGGAGGCATTGGCCAGAGTGAAAACTGCCAACAGAAAGAAGTAGATTTGGGCAGGTTGGATCAGGGAAATCAGGGAAGGAATAAAGATCTGGTAGGGCTCTGGTGCTTCAAAAAAAGCACAAAAACATGTGTGTCTTTCCTTTAAGAGAAGAAGAAGAGGCAATGTGGTGGCTCTGGATGAGCAGAAAGACAGATGTGGAAAGAGTGGCGGTGTTGGATAGCCACGGGGTGCAGGTGCTCAGGATAGCTAAGTACCAGGGAAAAAATGAGGCTGGATATTAGGAAAAATTTATTCTCTGAAAGAGTAATCAACCATTGGAACAGGGTGCCCAGAGAGGTGGTGGCATCACCGTCTCTGGAGACTTTCAAGAAACATGGAATGAGGGCACTGAGGGACATGGTTAGTGGGCATAGTAGGGATGGGTTAGTGGGTGAACTAGGTGAAGATCACTCACTAGGTGAAGAGAACTTTCCCAATGTTACCGATTATCATTCTGTGAATCTATGAGGAAGATAGGGCCTCACTGCACTCTATAACTTCCTGAAGGGAGGCTGTGATGAGGAAGGGGTCAGCCTCTTCTCCCAGGCAACAAACAGGACCTGAGGAAATGGCCTCAAGTTGTGCCAGTGGAGATCTAGATTAGATAGAAGGAAAAACACTTTCACTCACAGAGTGGTCAGGCACTGGAATGGCCTGCCCAGGACATGGTGGAGTCACCATCCCTGGTGGTGTTCAATAGGCATCTGGATGAGGTTCTATGAGGTATGGTTTAGTAGCTTAGTGGGTAGTAATGGTGATAGGAGGACAGTTGGACTAGATGATCTTGTAGGTCCTTTCCAACCTTGTGATTCTATGATTCTACCAAGGGCTGCAAGCAGGATGGGAACAAAAAGAAGGACTGATGGACTCTTGTGGTGCAGATGAGGAAAAGGATTAAGGCAGCTGGGTGGTGAGAAAAAGGAGCAGGTGAGTTTTTTCTTTTGGGGACAGACACTTGTTCCTCACGCTACTTTATCTTCTCTCAGTAAAGTTTATTGAAGCCTTGTCATGGTGAGATGCTGCCTATCAGCTGAGATGTGGTTCACAGTGCTGTGCTCTAAGCCTGAGGTGAGCAAGGGGGAACAAGCTAGTTTAAATCTCTGCAAAATGCTTCCCAGGGGAAGTAAGCTGAAAACACAGGTAATGCCATACACCTCACTGCTAAGTTGTGCAGCTGAACTCTTTCCATCTCTAATAAAAGCCTAGAAACAAGACAAAACACCAGCACAAAATAGTTTTAGAGGCAGAATTGATAGCATGGAAGGCAAGCTGGGGCTGCTCGTGATGAAAGCCCCGTCAGCAGAGGGGTGGGTGAATTGCCATATAGCCCTGGGAAAGAAGGAAACATTCATATTTCTTTAATCTACATTTGAACTTCAGTGCCCTTATGATAAGCCATGCCCCAGAAGTGGGTGTTACTGAGATTGTCTTTACAAACTCAAGAAGAGAAACTGAGGCAGAGCCGAGCTTTGACAGCCAGCTGTATAAACTCCCTTCATAGATTTTTACTGGGACTGCTCTCATCCATCTTGTACTCACACAGTTAAGAGGATCTAGGAAGCAGCAATTCCTCTGCTTTCCAACGCAGTTACTCAGGAAAGGACTAATTAAGTGGCGGTGTTATTACAGCAGGTCCTCAAGTCTCCAAACACAACCAGTGGCGATTAGCCAGGCGTCAGCTACTGGGCGGGATTTCCCACTGCCCAGCTGTGTAATTATCATGGCAACTAAGCCAAAATCATTTGACAAAGAAAACCAGCTGCAGGCTGTGGGTCTGGGAGATGATAGCACACATCCAGCAGAGAGAGAAACAATAACATCTTCCCCTCTGTATTCTTCCAAAAGATCAATTAGGACAAGCATGCCACATTCCTGCAGAGGAGCAGATAGAAATATTGATTTCTGGGGAGCACATGCAGTAAGAAACAGGGGAAGAATAAGGCTTACTGCAATTTTAGTGGAGAATTGAGTATTCACTGCTGTCTTCTTTGCATCACAACACAGAAGTGGCAGGTGGAGTCTGCTAAGATGAGGAAGATAGAAGCTCTGCTATGCTGCCTTGAAGTCTGGAGCCTGTGCTACAGCATCCTCCCTGCAGAGAGAGTCTGGGGTTGTCTTTAAGATCCCCTGCAAAGCACTGAGCTGGAGTCTGAGTGATGGAAAATTTGAGTTTGTTCCCTAAAAGTAGATTTCTACTGCCTATGATGTTGTGTAACCTCCTGCCTCAGTTTCCTCACCTACAAAAGGATGGCAGCTGTGTTCACTGCCTCACCAGTTATCTCAGACCATCACATGATGCCTTCCAGCAAAGTGGGCAGAGCATGGCTCACAGCTCAGCAGCTTTCTTCTGCTTCTCTGAGCCACCAGATGCACTTTCAAGAGATATCTTACCTGTTGATGGTCACAAAGCTTTTGAGTACATACAAAATGGTTGTTTGCATTCTGCCAGGGATGGGTGGTGCACAGGGGGGAGCAGGGACACAAATAGAAAAGAGAGAGAAACTGGGCTGCCAGCACATCTGGGAGAGGAACTGGGGTTACTTACTAGTGTAGCAAGGCAAACGCAGGTTAAGGCAAAGTGAAGAGACTATGTGAGGTGGTTGCAACCAAGTAATACAGTACCAGCATGAGCACAGTGTTATCACCAGCCCCATTCCCTGCCAGTTCCAACTGACCTGTGCATTTTCCTTGAAAGCATGTCCCAGCACATTATAGCATGACACAGATCCACGAGCTGCATATCCAGCATTTGGGAATGGCCAGGACTGCACATGGGACTCATCCAGACCTCCTGGCACAAAGAATGGCGTGAAGGGCATGGCAAATAAGGAAAAGTAGGAAAGACAGCATTTTCCAGCATAGTAATACAAAGCTATCTATTTCTATCTATATGTAGTTGTTTCTGTCCAATTTCATACCATAGAATCCTTAAGGTTGGAATACACCTCTGAGAACATCTAGTCCAACCATCAACCCATCCCCACCATGCCCATTAAAACACGTGCATCAGCACCACATCTCCACATTCCTTGAATGCCCCCAGGTATGGTAACACCACCACTTTCCTGGGCAGCCTGTTCCAATGCCTTAATCATCATCCAACATTATCTCCTTGCTCTCATCCAAATTTATTTAGAGCAATCCTGTCCTTTGCTACAAACAAGTTGTTCGCTTGATGGAGCTTTCAAGCAGAGAGATAGACCTCACTTAACCCATTGCACGAGGAAGTCATCACTTTCATGAAGGTCCCAGACTCAGCCTCTAACTACATCCTCAAATCTGCCAACCATTAGTAAATGCCTTCTCAGAGGGCTCTTCAACCTACAAATCCATTTGCACTTAAATTGCCCAACACACAGCACTTGGCCTAGATGAGTAACGAAGTGTGTGACCTTCCAATGATTAAGCATTGCTAATATCTCAACAATTTCAAACGTTTAATAACTTAATTTAATGCAGTGAGAATGATTTGATTGAATGCACAATATCTGTAGCAGTTAATTAACCACAGTAGCCCAGAGAGGTCTTGGACTTCATACAGCCTTTCAGTATAATTACAAATTTTTAACAGCAAAATGAATTTAAATCCAGCCTGACACAGCAATCCATCTTCATCTCCAGATAAAAGGTAGCACACACAGAATTAACATTTGAACAAAAGCCATGGGCAATGAAGAGAGACAAGGAGCATTAACAGATGTGCAAAATGAATTACTATCAGTGCCATGGAAGGAGAGGACTGAATGAGAGCATTGCATCGTACAGGCTGGATGTACAGCATAGCTGCTTACTTCTCTGGCATTACATGCAATACACAAGTTTAGGCTTCACAAATAATTGACTTTAAATTGAGTTTATGCTTTATGGCAAGTATAGTACTGAATCAAGGAAAAACTGCTTACTTACAGAAGACCTCTGGGAGGCAGGGATCTCCAGTGAGAGGCTATTCCCTCCACTGCCAACCCTTAAATGAGGCCTGGGAAGGGCTGGATCCTGGCTCCACCCCTTCTGGGCACTCAGTGCACTGCTTGCACCTGAGCACCCCTGGGTTGGCCCTGCCTTCCCATCCAGTGTTCAACCACTGGTTCAAGCCATGACTTAGCATTTCCATTATGGTAGGCAAGAAAATGCTGTTCTCATACGCACCCTGCTGTGTGCCATGGAACCTTCCCTCCTGGTAAGCCACCCCAGGAGCCTCTCCTATCTCACCAGACATAGGTTATGTCATGCAGCTTGCAGGGGCATGAGCATTTCGGTGTGGAGTCTGTGGGATCATTAAGGTTGGAAAGACCAATTAAAACATCTACTCCAGCAATCAACCCATGCCTGTGCCTGCTCTAGACCATGCCATTCAATTGACCCTTTTCAACATTGACCCTTTTCTTGAACACTTCCAGGGACAGTGACTCCACCACCTCCCTGGGCAGCCTGTTCCAATGAATCACCACTCTGAGAAGAAATTTTTCCTAACATCCAACCTGAACCTCTCCTGAAGTCGTTTGGGGCAGCTGGAGATATCTGTTCCTCTGCTGGCTGTAAAACACATCAGATGTGTGATTCAAGAGGGGAATAGGTTTGGGCCTAGCCCACAGGTAGAACGTCTCTGCACACCAAGCTGTTGTTGGTATTAATGAATGCAACATGACCTGGAGCCACTTCCCTGCCATTCAGTAATATCTGACCTCAAAAACTAAAAAAAATTATGAGATGCTTTCCCAGCTGCCTCCAAAGTAATAACAACGACAAGGGAAAAATATATTTGGAGTTCTCATTTGCCTTCTTGGTTTGAGCCTTCTGCATTCAGAGCCTCTCCTCAGAGCCATGAAGGCAAGAAGCAGATTTTAAGTGAAAGGTGGGATTTCTCTTCCAGCAAGTAACTGCCTGCCTACAGCTGCCTGCTCAAGGCATTTTAAGCCTCTCTGGAGCCTGTGCTAGTATAAAGTCAGCGTGGTTAATTTCTGTGGAAGTGCTCCCAATTCACACTGGTGGAAATAAGAACAGGATTAGACTGACAGTAAAACAGATAAAAACACAATGAGAATAAATTACAGATGTCCTGTGATCATGATAGTAAGTAGTATTAGCGGATATTAGGAGGTCTGAATAAAGATAGGGCACAAAAGAGCTATTTGTTTTTTCTGTTAAGACCTTACAGACTCCTACTTAGCTTGTATCTAACAAAGACTTTTTTTTTCTCCAACAGTTTGTGAAACATTTCTATAAATCTGTCCCATGTAGAGCTTTAATTGCTGAGTTCAAACCAAGCTGACTCTGCCAAATGTGATAGCATCAGCTGGTGGCGTCATTTGTCATTGTTACAAGCAAATAAACCAGTGAGTTAATCAAAGGGGATGAAAAATGAGGTGGCTTCATTTTCTGGAGTTCTGAATCCAATTCCTTCTCCTTTCTTCTCACCAGTCTGCACCAAAATGCCAAGAGAACCAGCTGGCCAAAAGGCACTCATTCAAAAATCCTTTGTAGACAACACATAGCCACATTCTCAGTTGATAAAATCAAGGACAAACAGGCAGAGACAATAGCAAGTAGAAGGCAAAGAGGAAAAAAACCACTTTCTGGACAGTGCAGCAAAAGCAGATAAGCCAATATGCAGTCACTGTAAGACTGCACATCAGCTCAAAGTCCTTCCCAGCCCTCCTTATCAGACTGACATAGGATTTCTGTTGAACACCAGAGTGAGGAAACCTATTGTTTTGAAAGCCTCTCAAACTGCTGGATCAAGTAAGCACGGATCAAAATCTGAATGAGTCCGAGTGTTTGGGAACCACGTTTGTCAGCAATGTGTTGCCTGGAAGCTCAGCTTTGGGCTTCTGCTAATCCCACACAGATCCCAGGCATGAGGTTCCTCTCTCTTGCAGACACAAATAGGGGATCATTTCTGGCAAGTCTTTGTTTCGGTCTTTATAAGCCACAAAATAATTGAGAACATTACAATCAAGATGATGAAAATTTGCCCTGCTTGAGCCTGGAGGTGTTTGTGGGTGAAGCCCTCCCTGCACTGTTGTAATGGCCAGCACAGAGGGCATTAAGCATTGGTGGGGATGGACTTGAACCAGAAACTAAAAACCTTGCAACATATGAGGGAGGGAAAGCAAAACACACAAGCAAACAGAGAAAATAGCTAGAGCTCAGATTCATTTCCAGCAATGTCAGTTTTGGAATAAAAACCCTGACACTTGCATTATAGTTTATCTCCTTCATAGACGCCTTTGGTGGAAATACAGGAATTGTTTCCTGATGGAAACTTGGTGTATTTCATGCAGTTACTCAAGCTGATGGAGTAAGCTCCGTATTTCTTAAAGGATTAAATCAAAGGGTTTCCTTATTCTGATTTCTTGCTCCCCTAAATCACTGCGTGGAAATAATGTGACCAACACTCCAATGGAAATCTGTGGAGATTTACTCACAAAGGACCACAGTAGTGGGTTTAGAGTTGGAGCTGCCAGTGTGCCCCGAGCCTTTTAGAACTGCTAAGTGAGCACATGAACTGAAACCCTTACACCTTATAATTTCCAATATCTACCATATAGCTGACTCTAGGACAGGGCCCAGGTCTTCCAAGACTATGGCCAACACCAAAAAGATCATCTCTCCTCAGGCATCTTCCCATAGTTTTTTTTCCCCCTTAATCTGTCTCCCACTAACTCTCCTAGCAAAGTCCACCATGAATCCAAACCCAATAGTCCTGAGCTTACAAATATTTGTAGAGAAGTGGAAGAGTAAGAGCAAAACAGTCTTCTGCACAGTTTTTTCTTCATCCTTCATCCAACTGCCCTTACCCCAGCCACAAACATCCCCAAACCTTGCATACATAATGGTTCTCATTCCTCATATATTTTTCTCTCTTTAAATTTTTTTAACAATAAAATAACATTTTATTTTTATCACCCTTTGCCTTAATATTTTTTCAAACAGCATCAGAACAGAAAAAGATGAGGACTAAATAGTTCTCCACAGGCAACTCCTTCCAACTCCATCACATTCAGAGAAGAGCAGATCTGGTAGCACCCGGATGTTGCTCTCCTGGTTAATGGGTCAGACAGTGCAAGTTGAGCTACTAAGCTTCATGTTTTGGATGAAAGAGGAAAAAGCTGTTCTCTTTCTCAGTATATATGGAATACCTTACTCAATACGTGTGAAAGAGGTAGAGATAACTGTGATATTCCCTTCACTCATGGCTCTCACAGGTTGAAGGATTTATGTATTTTCACCAGAAAAAGTAAATGGAGGCTTACCTCAAAACCAAACAGCAATCCATGAACAAAACCATAATGTTAATTAAACATAAAAATTAAAAAATCACAACCAAATTTGCTTCTCCTGGGGTCTGAAGTTATGTTCTCTGATTTTGACCTCCCATCCACTAATGTGTATGAAAATCCCTCCACAATTAACATTTCTTCTTGGGTAATTATCTTGATTTTTATTACACAGGAATTCCTTTTCCTGTCAGATGGGATCTGGGCGAGCTGAGCACAGCTCATGGCACCTTTAGTTCCTTTAGCAGACACCACAATGGATGATCTCACAGAATGGGCATTTCCCCTCAGTGCACAGTTCAAAGCAGGAACACATCCCTACAGATTTCCTGCAGACTAGAAGAAGCTTGCATCTGATTCTTCCTCCAACTCAAGAACAGTGGCCAGACATGCTACAATTTTTTTGGAAGGAAAGGATGACCAAGAAGAGAGAAATGCCCTTATAATGAGCAAATAAATAGCAAGTCTAGCAAATAAATGCTAGAAGGAAAGCACAACTTGCAAGAAAGCAGCAGAATAATAACTGGTGCAGTAGCAGGCTTCTGCAGTAAGGACGCATTACCAGGATGTCTTCTGCATGGTAAAATGCAGCAATCAACCCACTAGCTTAGCTCATACAGCACTTTTTCTGCAGTTGGCCCCTGACAACAAATCATCCTGCAAAGCATCCTACATCATCTCATTTACCAAGAGTGAGAGATCCTACTGCTGAACAACTTGACCTTGTGTCTTCACATCCCCACGTCTGACACCACTGTGCATTGGTCGTGGTCTCAGACCCCAGTGCCATGTGCCAATTGCTCACTACATCATCACATTACCATTCTAAAAGTAGAAATCAAACCAAAACCATGCATCTTCTAGCCAAAACTCACAACTCCACCCCAGATCTCATGACCTTTGGAAGCTCATATCCTAAAAGTGAGTCTTGTACCTCTATCTGGAAAAAAAAAAATTCCTTGATGGAGAATATCTCATCCTATACATCCATACAAAAAGGAAAATAGTGCATTTTTTCATTCAGCCCTCCAGTGAGTTCCAAAGCACCGCTGAAGAGAGCCATTGTGGAATGACTGCATTACAAAAGATCTTAAGACCTCTTCCAGACCATAAAATATGCAACAAAACAGAGTGCCAAATACCAGTCCTTTCCATGGCCCAAGACAAAGAGCTGCCCTGCAAAGCATTAATCCTTGCAGCTGCCTTAAACTATTCATGTCTCTTTGCTTTACGTAAGGAGCCATTCCATTCTGGCTACTGCTCTGCCTGAAACAGAGATTTGCAGAGTCTTTAAAACAATTAAAGGTCATTCTGTAAACAGAGAACCCAGAGATTTGAATGGGAGACTGTGACTACTCAGTAAAGAAGGACAGACTATTTATTTTCAGTGGAGAGTAAATTTACCAAAAAATGTAGCTATGATTGCTTCTCCCCAACACACATCAACACCCCTTTCTTTTATCTAATAGTTTCATGGTTAGTACATTCACTTAGACTGTGAGGAACCCTGCCTCAATTTCCTCCTCTTCCTTGAGCCATCTGAATTCAAATCTCATTTTTCTGCTCCAAACCACCAGGCTATGGTACATAGCTGCACAATTAAAGATTACAAAAACGAGTCTGTACTAAGGTCAGCTCTGGAAGAGCAACATGCTGCTTTGTGTGCCAGCCAGGGACCACCTCCAAGGTCGGCGACAGAAGAACCTGGATTCAGGTGCCACCCAAGAGGTGACCTGTAGGAGACACAAAATCACATACAGAAATGGGGAGGCATAATGTTTTGGGGAACAGTGAGCTCTGGACAAGATATACTCATATCCAGGCAATGTATCATTTGAGTCACCCTATTATAAGATCTCCTCTAAATGACCCTACTCGACTTTTCACACATAAATCTGAATAATTGAAAACCTAATCTACAGATATGAGAGAGACAACCATTCATTGATCTTTCTTTTTTTTGGCACAGATTTTTAGGGTTTCACCACACTGTGTGCAAAGCTCTAAGAGGTAGATTTGAGGAACATCTTCTGATGACTACTGTATAGTGTCGTGGTGGGCCTGATTGTCTCAGAGGAAGGATTTTGAAGCCAGACACTGTATGAATAGAGGAGCAAGTGGAATTTAAGTTTTCTTCACCACATGTAAGCTCTCAAAGAGGTAAGTGTGTAGATACAAGGCAACTACCGCTTCCACACAGCTATTGGTTTCTTTGATTTCTGCACAAAGGGCTGAAATGAAATGTTTTCATTTAAACCAAAGGAACATCTGGTTTGACACAAGAATATTTTTTAATTTGTTGGGTTACTGTAAGAAAGCTAAAAATTTAAAGCTTGGCTGGAGCAAAACCTAAATTTTTTACAAATGTTTGGTTTTATAACTGAGGCATAAAAACAAACAAAAATCTGTTTCTCACCGCTCAGCTTCTCATCCTGGTAAATGGTCTTTCTCCGGACCACCAGTTTTCTGGGGGTATGAGATGTCACCTTTGATAGTTTCTTTATTGGGAGGCTAGAAGAATTCTGCTCAAAAGCAACTAGAAGAAAATCCTCTTTAGTGGCAAGCCTGAGTTTCTCGCATGGAAAAAAAAAAAAAAAAAGAAAAGAAAAGAAAAAAAAAGAAAAAGGAAGAAGAAAAGAAATCATCCTCCAGGTGACTTTTTGTCATAGAATGGCTTAGGTTGGAAGGGACCTTAAAGACCATCAAGCTCCAACTCCCTGCTGTGGGCTGGTTGTCACCCATCAGATGAGGCTGCCCAGGGCCCCATACAGCCTGGCCATGAGCACCTCCAGGGATGGGGCATCCACAACTTCTCTGGGTAGCTGTGCCTCACCCCCCTCTGAGTAAAGAATTTTTAAAGAATTTTTATGACATGATTGCTAATAGCAAGACTCGTGGCACCAACCAGCAGCCAGTCCTGAGTCTCACTTATTTTAACTCCAAATGAGTTGAAGTGAGAGGCTGTGATGCTGCTCTTTAGCTAGAGTAGGACCCTGTAGAAGGTAAGTCCCCAGCTGTGATTCAGCACAGTCCCTCTGAGGAGTAAGGGACACATGCCAAAATCACCCACCTGGCACCTTTGAATAACTGAAGCTTTTTGGGACCACAAAATCCCAACATTAAGACAGATATATATTAACAGATATATCCTTTGCCCCAAACTGCACCACACACAGAAACACAGCTGATTTTTGCTTTGCATATGAGGAAACAGTGGGCTGGAGAAGTTTGGAGCCTGTTTTCCCAAAACACCAAACATCCACCATCTTCACCAGAGCCCAGAGCTCAGGTTCAGCAATCTCCTGGCCAAGGTAAAACCAGGCCACAGGTGACTTCTGCAAACAACCCACCACATGCTGTACAGATAGAAACAGGACTCAGGGCTCCTGCCTGTCACAAAATCACACAGATCCAACCTCTGTCAGCCATCAGTGTATTTTAGAGTCTAGAGGGGAAGGTGTAGGAGGAGCGGCTGAGATCCCTTGGTTTGTTTTGCCCAGAGCAGAGGAGGCTGAGAGAAGGCCTCATGGCGGCCTACAGCTCCTTCATGGCGGCCTACAGCTCCTTCATGCCGGCCTACAGCTCCCTCATGGCAGCCTACAGCTCCTTAGAGGGGAGGGTGTATATGGCACACATCTTGCTGTTCTCTTCCCTTGTTTGTAGTACGTAAAAGAGAGAAAAAGCACAGGGGAACGAAGGACTCAGTGTATTCGCAGCACACACCGGTCTCGCAGTATTTATTACAGCTAATTTGATGATCTGTGGTTTAACATTCTGTTCTTCCCCGGATTTGGGAAACAGTACATGGGACAGGCAGAATGCAGCATGAGGGGACTCCAAATCGCTCTCCAAAGACAATTAACTGTTATGATTATTCACTAATAATGAGTCCATGTTTGCAAACGAGCCTGACCACAGAATATGCTCCATGTTATCATCAGCCCCAGGCAGAGAAACCTGATATTGCCTCAGAACACACCGAGTTCCTCACCACGAGGAGCAGCGCTCACTTTTTTTATCTTCTGCCTCGAAATTGCAGCATTTTTTTTAAACTATAATTGAATTTCAGTCCTCTGTGTGTGTGTGTGTGAAGAAAGGAAACACTTCTCTCAAGATTTACTGCATGTCTGTTACTGTGTGGGCTGTTTTGACTCTGCAGCGTAGCAGAGACCGTGCAAACCGCGCTCTATTGGAATCGGTTCAAACTTTTACAGTCTTTCAAATTGGGGCTGGAGCCGGAGAGGAAATACTAAAATCCTGTATATACAACTTCTGTCTGTGAGGGGGAGAGAAATTCCATGAAAATTAAGAACTCAATGATGTATAAATTTATATTCTGTTTAAAGGGCGGGTTGGATTTTTTTTTTTTTTTTGATCTTTTATTTGTTTCTGGTGAAGAAACAATTGAACTCTTATATAAGGAAACCTAGGATCTTTAAATAACACAGGATCCTGCGAGCTGGTAGTAGAACAGGGGTTCAATCTGTTTAAGACAAGCCATCTAATTTGCTTGTGAGCCAAGCTTTTTGAAGGTGAGTCAATTCAGAAGTGTCGCTCCTGGGAAAGCCAGATCAATTTATTTTGAAGGAGTGTGCTGTGAACAATTAAACTGAATTCTGCAATCAGCAAGCTGGGGTACGTTGTCCCACCTGACAGCTAATGGCCACCGCTGGGCTGCAGCCCGCAGGGACATCCCCAGCAGGTCCTGCCCAGGAGGGACCAGCATCCCCATGGCCAGAAATCTGTACATGTGCTGAACGGCATAGAGGATTCTAGATGCCTTGAGCACCCTCTGATGGTTGCACATCCTTGCCCTAAAGAGTCTTTCCATAGTGAAGAAAAATTAAAGCTAAATATCTCATCTTGGGGTTTTTTATCCTGTCCACATGATGCCCAGATACGGCTGAAGCACAGCTCAGGTTTTGGAAACGTGGCCACTGTGACCACTGTGACCTTCCCTCAGTGGCTTTCCAAAGGCATCTCACAGTTCCCCCAGTTTCTGTGCATGGTTCTCATCCAGAAGGAAGCTGCTCTAACCAGTACTATTCTCATCTTGTTCCCATTATATTTTTTATGACTGTCATGTGGACAGGGGAAAAGGAGAGGCAGGGGGGAGACAAATGAGAGAAAAAGAGAAGCAGGACGTCAAGTTCTGCCTTTGAGGAGAGAGATGACAAAACTGAGATGGTCAACTCCCTTTAGCACATACTTACACATGCTGAAAATCTTCAATGGGAAGGACCAAGCATTTACCTCAGATACAGTTTTATACTCCTTCTTGAAAGCAAGAAACTATAAGCTCAGATCCCTTTCTTTTTCTCTTTTTTTTTTTCCTTTTTCTTTCTTTCTTTTTTTTTACTTTTCCTGGGTAATTTGCTCTCAATCATGCAGGTCAGGAGATAGTAAGCACAGCAATTTGGTAAATTGCTTTCTGCCTGCCTATAAACCCCAGTGCAGCTCCAGCAGGATGCAGCACTCAGCACGTCCATACCCAATGCCACTTGCAGCTCAGGGAGGGATAGCAACAGATTGTCCTTGTGAAACAGCAAGGACACCTCACAGCCAGGTCACAGCATCACAATGGGCACGTTCCAGGCATCCCTGGCACCATTCATAGCTTGTACGTGTGGGGTCACACACACCAACACGTCCCAGAGTCTTACTGGCCACCAGAGGGAGCCACGTGTGCCCTGTCCCCTCGCGACAACCATCCCATCTCACTGAGTCCCACTACAAAATGGGATCATCTTCTTCCCATCAACTAGTGCTCGTGGTGGCTTAAAGTGTTGTGGTTCAGTTTCTGATTGATGACCCTGATTGATGGATGACTCCATGCTGGAGCTCATCTCTTACCCCATGCCAGCATCCATGCCACCAAGGTTTGGCTCTTCTGTGCTGGTCTTCATTGGTCTCTGTCCTACCTTCATACACTAAAACAATACTGGAGTTTGTCCTGGTGCAAGAAAGAAGCTTGCTAATCTCTTCAGGGCATCAAAGGGAGAACTGGAGTTTTCTCATTCAGGTGAGAAACAGGCAGTGATATCAGGACCTACTATCAAAAAGAGAGACATGAAAGAGAGATGAGAAGGGGAGTCATCTCCAAGCACTTTCCTCACTGAAAACTCTGCAGTAGATGCAAGGTCTGTAGGTTGTCCTCGCTAAGTTCTGTAGGTTGTCCTCGCTGCACTATTTCCTTGAGTTGCATGCGAGCACCTTACCACAAATCTCCATTATCTCTTGAAATCAGTGATGCGCAGTTGCTGCCTTTGTGTTAGGGTGCAGTCAAAATTCAAAGTAGCACATCTCATGCAGAGTGGTTGCATACAATACTTTCCCTTTCCAACGTGACAGCAAGAGTCAGGTACACATAATTAGGATGGACTGTCCTGTCCAACACAGGTTCATCAGTATCGCTTTCACCTTTTACCCAGAAAATATCATTTTTATCACAGATTTTTTGTCTTTTTTTTTACATAAGTCGTCAGACCAAAAATGCACATTGCAGCACCTTACTGTAGCTGTATTTTTCTCCCTGGGCTTTCACTTTCCTCAGGGCCAGGGGCTGCAGCCAGACTGTATCTCCATGAATGCACCAGGAGAACAGCTTGCACCCAAAAAGGAGGCCTCGGGTTGGGTAATCAGGTGGCAAAAATGAAGTGGGACAGGAAAAGCAGCTCACAGCTGCCACTTTCAGCAGCAACATCTCCGTTCTGTCTGACAGACCTGAAAAGACTTTTGTTTTTGTCTGAAGTTTCTGCAATAGAAAAATCGCTTTCAGGCAGAAACTCATTGTTTCCTTTCTTTCTGCTGAGTGATGACAAATCTGAAGCCCTGAGCATAGGTGGAGTAGGAGAACCATATAAATATAAGCTAAAATGCAGCTATATTTCCTTCCCGTGGAATACCGTCAACTCTCGTAAATTCTGCAACATGAGCAGCTGGGTCAGAGACAGAGGTGAACAATGAGCAATGCAGGAAGTGATCGCTGGCATTGCTGGAGAAGCTCCTAGAAACTCCAAGCAATTTTTTGGCTTCCTTTTGGATGTAGCACAAAGGCTGCACCACACTTAATGTCACAGAAACTGGATCTCTTAGGTGTCATCATGCTTGAGTGGCACCTAGGATGTCCCAGCAGGGCTTTGGCCTGCTTAGGTTGCCCTATGCTCTGGGACTGCCATGGGCACCAGGCACTGTCTGGCTGAGACGCGTTACACATCTCTGCTCCAAGGGTATTCATCTCCTGAAAAAGCTCATTCAGACCACAGAATGAAAGCTAAAGGGGATACGTTTTCTGTCTGTAAATACATCAGGGGCAAGCACCAGGAAGGCAGTAGAGCTATTGAAGCTAAAAGACAATGTTGGCACAGGAACAAATGGGTATGAAGAGGCCAGGAATAAATTTAGGCAAGAAATTAGAGAAAGAAGACAGCCCTCTGAGAGACTCTTGCCTGGAACAGCTTTCCGGTTAGATGACAAAACACACTTTTGGATCAGATGGCTCTCACTAAAGTAATGAAGATGTGGGGTGGACATAGGGTGACTGCATGTGGCTGCTTTCTGAAACACAAAGGATCACAGTGTTCTTCCAAGTGATACCTCCTAGTCCCACATCCCACGTTCTTATGAGAATGCAATTAACACTGTGTGAGACACGTAAGCAAATACAGAGGGATAGTCATAAATGCTAGATGTGACCGACGCTGCCCCACTGTCTCATCAAAGTGTCCATGTTTCATGAGTTAGGCCATTTCTGTACCCCATTTTGTGCTGGTGCACATCAGGACTCTACTGTAAATCGTGATGCCAAGGAACTATGGTCCCTGCTCCACAAATCTAGCTCAGGTCTTCTCCAAAGTGCAAGTAAAATGGAATGTCGCTGCTTTGACAAGGAAGCGTTGGACTGAAGTGCTCTTCCTAAGGAGAGAGGTAAGGAAATGCTGGAACCCAGGCTGAAGAGCAGATGGAGAAAAACAGTAAGACTCACCTTTCCTGCTGTCAAGAGCCACTAACATATCACATCCTGGTTGCAACAATCATGTCACAACCCTAGCTCTCCAAAGACAAAGGAAGAAGTGGAACAAAGCCCTAACATGGAGCAGAGAGGGAGATCTTTGCCTTTGCTCTCAGAAGGAAAGAAAAGCCACAGTGCAGCGCTGGCAGAGTAGCGCTGGGCATGGCCATGGCATTGGCAGTCCCATCCTCTCCCAGCACAGATAGTGATAAAAGAAGGGATGCAACCCCGTGAAACATTGCATGGCAGATGAAAGGGGAGAGCTCAGCTTTCCCAAGGAGCTCTGAGCACTGCCCACCAGCCCTCAGCACTGACAGTAGTATCTACTGGAGGGAAATTGTAGGGTCTCCAAAAAACATATTCATTGCATTTTTTTCACTCCTCCCCATGTCATGAGAAAGCCAGGCTTAGCAATTGGATATTTGCTGAAAGACAAATTCCAGCAAAAGATCACATTTTGGAAAATATTTCAGAAGTAAGTTTGTACCTAAATATGATGCTTAAAAACATACGATGTATGGGTTCCCTGACATCCCCAAGATAACCTGAGTATAGTTTAGATAACTCAGGTACTGTAACATAGGTTCATTCCATCAACAGGTAGTCTACATTATTCTTCATATCCATTTTACTCCATTAATATTATCACAGTCATCCCAAATGAGAGCCAATAAAGCCTTCCCACCACACCCCATATCATATGTTCCCCATATACTACATACTTAACAGACAAAGTTCGCCGGGAATTTTTAATCTGATTGTTAAAAATAAAAATAAAAGCCCCTCAGTAATACCAGTTCAGGGCAGACGAGTACATGAAAGGTCTAATTACTGAACTTGTAACTCATATTCAACTCTCAGTCCTCCCATACATTTAGGTTCAATCCTGGGAATGCAGTTACCAGGCATTACTGAGCTTTCTTGATGTGGTTCAATAAAAATCAATGGTTGTTCTCACAGGAACAGAATCACCTCACACAAAACCCCAGGCACTCTTCTTCTGGCCCACTGTCTTCATGTATTTTGAAGATTTTCCAGCCAACGGAGACTAAGAAAATGTGAGCAATTACATCAGGTGTAAGAGATGCTGGATAAGTGGCCATCAGGAGAGGATCCATTCATGTAACTTGCCTGATTCCACAAGGCTCATGAGTGGCTCCACTGCATCTACAAGTGCATCTAGAAGAAAACAACTGAATTTAATTGACTTTAGCAATGGAGAGGAATCCATTCCTGCAGCTGTGCAATAATTGACTGTGCAATAGCTCATGTGTTACAATATTTATTCCAAAACTATTTTCACCTCAGATGCACTTGGTTTGCAGATTTCAGGAACATGCTCCCGCTCCTCCCAAGGGAGCTGAAAGAAGGAAGCATTTGAAAGCCTTCTCCATTCTCCATTGCCCTTAGACATTCTCCCCATCACCATGTGCCCTGAAGGAGAGTAGCACCAGTCCAGGAGCTAACCCCATGCTTGTGAACTGAGACCATCTTCCCATTCCAGCACGCAGCTCTTGCACATTTTTGTTTCAAAATGAAACAGTGTTAAGAAGGCCTTCGGGAAATGAAACAGAAATGGCATTTTATTTCAATTTTTTTTCTATCCATCACTTCTGCTCAAGTCGTGGAGTCCCAGGACATCCTGCCTGACACAATCCAGAGCTGGCCCCTTCACGCTTAGAAGCCACAGCTTCAGGGTTTCCAGGCAGAAAGTTCACTGGAAGGGCCATGGGAGGGGTTTAGTTCTTGCTAAGAATGATTAAAAGTCACAAGAGAAACCTGGGATGCTGGTTTTAAATGTTGGAACCAAACCTTGGCTTCTCAGCTTTGAAGAGTAGGACAAGATAGTGATGAATTTTTCTTCCTGTGCTCATATTGGTGGTGTTTTATCAAAATACATCTTAACTCAAAAGTGTTCACGGCAGCTTCCAATAGTGACAAGCATAAACGAGCCATGACATTTTACTCTCAGAGTACTACACAGGGAATTTGACTTGAATTTGTGGAATCTGTGAATTCCCTACAACCCCCTCCTCCCTACATATTCATCTAATTCAATTTCAGTTCCCTGTTATAAAAGAGGAACAGCCCCTCCTAACAAGGGAGTCACCAGAACATGAGATGCTTATATACACTCTTATGGGAACATCTCAATTTCTATTTCCTTACTTTGTGTATCTTCCATGTGCAGTAAGAAAAAGAGATCCACCTTGAAACCCAATGATGGCAAATTATCTCATTTCACCCCAACTCCAATCACTCTTGCAATCAGACTGCAGGGAACATGCAGTCTGGAAATCGTCATCGCCTTGTAAAAGTGGCCATGAATTTTGAAGACCCAAAAGGTCAGGGTTTGCTTCATATGTGAAGATTGGCTCCATTTTTTTTCCCAGCTTTCTTATAAGAAATTTTAGGCTTAACACCTTTTTTTTTCTGAGCTATGCTTGTGAGCTAAAGTCTTTCTCATACTGAGCTATGAAAATCACAGATTTTGGCTTAAAGTGTATCACTGAAGTCAGAAAGTTTCTATAGTTCTCATACTCCATACATTTAAATGATTTGGGGTTATAACCCTATTGTTTCTTTGGGGCCAGCCTTTGAGTGAAGCAGGAAATCAGCTGGCCACCATTCACTTCCCTTCTGATAGAATCACTTTGGAAGATATTTTACAGTTTGAGATGGTTTGCATGATGGTGGCTCTGACAGAAGCATTTACTGTGCAGTGTGGGCTGCTGAAAGGACCTCTACCACAACCCATATGAAGAAGCAGTGCAAGAAGAGAGGAGGATGGGCCATTCTCCTCATTCTCATGGTCCTCGGCATCACAGACCCACCACGCTCATACTGCTCACTTCCAAAGCACTGCAAGATAATCTGGGTTCTTTCAAATCCTTCACCATTTATCTCCAAAAAACCCCTTCTTTGCCCATAGAATGGCAGCTTCCTCACCTCTGATGCTGAGATGCCCCAGTGCAGCCACCTGGGAGCCTGCAGCCATGCAGGATGCCAGGGCTGCATTTTCCAGTGCAACAAAAATAACATCAAGACTATCAGACTATTTCAGGACCGTTCTCTCATAGAGGGTTACCCAGCCAAACTATTCCAGGCTGCTACTGTACTTGTTGATGGACGTTGCCTCCGTGTGCCTGGCATACTGTACATTCCCTTGTAAGGGCTTGCCCCATTCTCTGCTATGCTCTGAGTTATCATCTGGCTGTTTGCCCCACACCTGCCGATGGGAAGGTCCCCACAACACCCATTCTTGGAAACCTGCTCCTGAGGCTGTCCTGGGAGCTCTGCAGCAGGGTATGATGGCTTTGGGTGAATGGAGGTGCACACAGGACTGGCCTGAGATGCTGCATCGTGACATATGAGCTCTGTTGTGCATGGTATCATTTCTCCTAACATACATCACCCCATACGGTGTAGTTTCTTGCTAAGATACCACTTTTAAATACACTCCTACGTTTGCCAGATCCCTCTGCAGTCAGTTAGGGGCTGGAACAGCTAGGGCACAGGAGGGAGGCAGATTTTAGAGCTGGGACTGAAATGGGATCCATTCCTTGGGTCTGTTGGAGGGCTTGGAGTTGGAGCTTCACTCAGGGTTTTCTACCACCAGCAGTTTTTAACAGTAAAATCAACTTTTTATGAAGCTCCCAGAATTACTTTCAGCATCACTCAGGAATAGGATGGCAACAGGATGTGTTAGTTTAACACTCTGTGCAATGTTGAAGCAAACATGAGAAAGAAATAGGCAAAAGCTGATGGATATGGTGTTTCCTGAAGGTCAAAGCACTTCAGATCTCAGCCCAGAGCATTAAGGACTGAGGATGGACTTCATCCTACCCAGCTGTAATTTTAATAAGATGTCTCACCACTGTATTCCTTATAGCCTACAAAGATGGTTCACTGTAGGTCCAGTGTGACTTGCCTTCCCTTATTGACTTCAGAGGGAGCTTAGACCAGTCACTGCCTTAAAGATCTGAGTTAGAGGGTGAACCTAAGCTGAGAACTTCAGCTTACCACCCAAGCCAAGGGAGCGCCTACACAAATGCCCCTGCAATGCATAGAAGCTGATGCCTGCCAGCGATGGCCTGCAGGAAACCCCTGGAGAGAGGAGAGGAGCACATGGCCAATTGGCTGTTGGACCTCTTTACTGAGTCAGGTGGTCATCCCAACATTTCTTCCACAAAAGGAGTGAATTCTTGATTTTGAGAGCGCTCCAATACCAGCTTGATTGAAAACACACAGAGATGAGAGAGTCCCTGATGAGGTCAACATGCAAGTCAACAGGTTGTCCCTGAACTTTCTTTGGCAAATGGTGCAGCCTCTCAAAGTCACACTGTTCATGACAAAAATATCTATTTTCACACTTTCCTTTTTGCCCCACTAAAAGCACGGAAAACACAGTGCTCAAATAATATTTTTGGCTGTCCTCTTTCTCACCATGCTTAAAAACCTGCCCTGAATACAAACTACTCCTTCTGTCTTGAGCTCTTCTCACCTTCTTCAGTGGTGTGCGTCCACTAAAGATCTTGGGCACCTAAGAAAGATGTAGCAGACACTTTCAGTGCTTAATTCAACATTCACATCCTTCAAATCCTTGCAGCTGCTGAAGATGACAGACATCTGAAGGGACTTTTTTTTTCTTACCATGCAATGCACATCAAGCTAACATAGCATGAGCCATGTGTTGAGAAACTTCTTCTCAGAAAGAGTGGTAATGCATTGGCACAGGCTGCCCAGGGAGGTGGTGGAGTCACCATCCCTGAAGGTGTTGAAGATGTGGCACTGAGGGACATGGTTAAGTGGGCATGGTGGGGATGGGTCAACAGTTGGATCTTAGTGGTCTTTTCCAATCTTAATCATTCTGATTCTATGAGAGGCGACCTTGCAGCAGGAGATGCTGTCTCCAGTGATCCACAGACATCTCGCACTCCTGTCTAGGGAGCTGACAATGTCAATAGCTGGTGTTTTAGCAAGAAATTTTACATCTGCAGCCTCTGCTGCTCGTTTTCTGCAAAACCTCCTTCCTATTCACCATTTATAGGGGTAAGTCAAGCTTTCAAAACCCATAGATGCTCAGCAGGTTTTGGCAGTGGTGTGCCCTGCTGTCTTCGCAGCGCTGCTTCCCAACATGCGCTTCAACCAAAAGCCCCCCTCAACACAGGGCACCTCCAAAAGCTCACCAAGCAACCCCGAGGCAGCTCACTGCCTCATCACCCTGAATTTGGATGAACTGCCGTGCAAAATCTGGAAGCCGTTGCCTTGACCCATCAGATAAGGTTGCTGCTGGAGCCAATTTCTCAGCAACACTTCTGGCCTGCAGCTGAAGCAATTCCTGCAGTAGCCCAGCCTGATAAAACTGCTGCTAGATTCCTCCCTTCTTGGCTGAAGATTTAATTTGAGATCTAGTATCCCACTGTGCACTCCCCCAGACTTCCAAAACGTTCTTCTCTCAACATGCACTGCCAGGCTTTGCACATCTGGCCTCCAGACTTCATTGTCACTGACCCAGGACTCACCAGAGTTTTCCTCCTCCAGCTCAAAATTAAACACATGCAGTCGTCCTGATCTGAGCGCAGCCCTTCTGCCAGGTGCTGTCAGCATCCCACGGCGCCAGGCCCAACAGCTCACGTTCTCTTTTAAAACGAAACAGACCCGGCTCGAGGCACTCACGCCAAATTTCTGGGACCCCAAAAAACCTCCGCTGTGTCCTCAGCGTTCACCGCAGCCTCTCCACCCACGTCAGTCTGGGGATGAAATCAGGGAAAAATCTATTATCAGGCTTCTTATTTCTCCCTAAAGCGAGGAGGGGGGGGACAATGAAACTGGCCTGTATAAATGGGCTGTAATCATTGCCCTACAGAAGCATTGACGGTCATTGGTTAACCACCCCACTCCAAGGTGAGCAGTCATAGAACCATAGAGTGGCTGGGGGTTGGAAGGGACCTTAAAGCCTGCTCAGATCCAACTCCTACTGTGAGCCAGTTGACCCCACCAGCTCAGGCTGCCCAGGGCTCCATCCAACCCAACCATGAGCACCTCCAGGGATGGGGCACCCACAGCTTTTCCCACAGAGAAAAAACTGTGTCGCATTATACAGCCTTCCCTCACCCCAGATTCTACTGAGCAACCAGTTTTGAATTTGTCTGCAGCTTCTGGTGACTTCCAGAGTGTGAGCAGAAACATTCAGAAGAATAAAAATCTGGTAACTTAAGCTCTTACATCGCCTCCCTTTGCTTCTGGAGCTTGTTTCCATGCAGACACCCAGCTGCCTCAAGTGAAGAAACATTCTGGGTGTAGTTTTTCCTGCTCCTGCTTGAGGAGAACATCCTCATCTCCTCCATCTTCTGCATAATCAGGGGCAAATTAGCAATAATATCATCCACAAGGAAGAATCTGGTGCAAGTACAGACAGGGCAATTATTCTGCCCCGTGGCATCTCAGCCCATGACGGGGTCAGAAATAGATGATCTTTCCAATCCTTTCAGTACCTGAAGGGAGCCTATAAGCAGGAGGGGAGTCAACTCCTTGAACGGGTAGATAATAGCAGGACAAGGGGAAATGGTTTTGAGTTGAAGGAGGGAAGATTTAGGTTGGATGTCAGGGGGAAGTTCTTTACTATGAGAGTGGTGAGGTGCTGGAACAGCTGCCAGAGAGGCTGTGGATGCCCCGACCCTGGAGGTGTTCAAGGCCAGGTTGGATGGGGCCCTGGGCAGCCTGGTCTGGTATTAAATGTGGAGGTTGGTGGCCCTGCCTGCAGCAGAGGGGTTGGAGCTTCATGACCCTTGAAGTCCCTTCCAACCCAAACCATTCTGTGCTTCTGTGATCTCAGAAGACAAATGATGGGCAACAGAACTGTGAGAGAAGGCAGCCGTTGGAGAAATGGGCCGGGATCAGCTGCTGTCCGCTTGATACCAAAGAGAGAAGAACAGAAACCCAAATCCCTCCTTCCAAAGCGCTGCTTAGTTTGACCACTGCTGTATGAAAAGTAAAATCCATTATTTTCTAACCTTGAACACAGAGATCCCACCTATCACCCCGGGCACTGTGATGGGACCGTGCCCTGTGTCTGTCTGTCCCCCTTTAACAGCACCAGCAGTATCTCAGTGCATCCCACGTTGACAAGACGAGCTTTAACTTTGTAGAGCTTTTGGGTGCCAGAACGACAGCGCTGAGGAATGACATCTGCTTCTGTTGGAACGGGCGCCTGTTCAACACTGAGTCAAGAGAGGAAAATGCCACTTACTGAACCTCCAAGACTTATTTCTCAACAACCCAGAGCTCTTGGAGGTCTCCCATCAAAACGCTAAGCAGGCCCTGCTGCTGCGTGCCTGTGAGACCTCACAAGCGCAGGACAAGGAGGATGCTGTGCTGTTCAGGGCACTCAATTTGGAGAAAGAGCCTCCTGGATTTCCAGCAGGGTGATGCTGGATGTGTCCTGCTTCACATCTCACCCATAGGTGGGTCGGCACATAAACCCCACGGGTTTTGTTGGCATGCATTTGTTTCTGTGTGAGGCTTTGAATGGGTCTGAGAGCAGCACGGGAGGGAGGAGGGGATGGAAAAGGAACAAGAAAGTATTATTTTCACACACGTTTTCAGGAGGTGCTTTTCTCCTGGCATCACCTCCCAAGCAGTCAGCTCTCAGGCACAAACCTACAGCCAGAAGTCCTCCACCAACTCATAATCCTCCACGTTCACCCAAAATAAATGATGCCGGAGACAAATCCTCCCTGACCAAGAGCTGTGCAGGAGTTATGAGTTTAGGTTGGATATTAGGAAGAAGTTTTTCACGCAGAGGGTGGTGACGCACTGGAACAGGTTGCCCAAGGAGGTTGTGGATGCCCCATCCCTGCAGGCATTCAAGGCCAGGCTGGATGTGGCTCTGGGCAGCCTGGTCTGGTGGTTGGCGACCCTGCACATAGCAGGGGGTTGGAACTCGATGGTCATTGTTGTCCTTTTCAACCCAGGCCATTCTATGATTCTATGACTCTGTGATTCTATGAGTTAGCATCCTTCAGGGACCTCCTGGTAGGATACCCTACCCGTAACACACCCCTGTCTTCCAGGAGACCTCATTTTAGGGGCTGCAGGCATAGGCACCATCCTGGTCTTCTCCAGCCCCCGGCGCAGCTTCATGCAGCAGAGCAGCGAGGTACGTGGTATATGTACAGCTCAACTCGGCATCTCTGACTGAAGGACCCCGGAGAGGAGCAAAACATCGCTCGATATACGGTGTGCAGACGCCCGTCCATCTGTCTGCCACTGCCCTCTGCCGGGGAGCGCTGCAGCCTCGGGGCTCTGCATCGAGCAGTGATGCTGCGCATGCAGAGGGGAGGATGCTGAGCGGGATTCTACAATTCCCTATATATTTAGGTTTGGGTTTAGTGGGCATGGTATGATGGGCTGACAATTGGACTTGATGATCACAGAGGTTTTGCCAGGTTTAACAGTTCTACGACATTATGGGGCTCACTGGCAGAAGTGCTCTCCGTGCCCTCTCATGTAGGTACCAAACACCTCCATCCCTCTCCCTAAGGCAAAACAACGGCTCCAGCAGCAGGCAGAGGATAGCACCAGGCAGCAGAGAGCAGCCGTGAGTTCTACTCCTCTCATCACTCCCCTACATTCCCTGAAGACTCCTCTTGTCACCATTGATGGCTTTAGGTACATCAGAGACTGTGAGGAGCACAGCTGTGGTGGCCATCAAAGCCATACTTTCTCCAGCATGGGAAGCTGCAAGAAGACAAGAAGGAGGCAGAGATAAGGGAATGCTTCACTCATGAGGGTCTCAAAGCACCAGGGAACGGTTATGGTCTGGAAGAACCATATAACAAGAGTTACCCGAGGAACTCTTACGGGCTGAGGTCTCACAGCCAAACTTGGAGTCTCCTGCTGAGATGCTTTATCTCTTTATAGCCAAGCATTGGGCTGAGGTCAAGGGTCCCATAGGTGCAGTCAGCCCACCGGACCCCTCAGCAGATGACTGCTGCTGAGGGCTTTATTAGTTCCTCCAGTAATGGTGATGAATTAGCCTGCTTCACACACTCCTCTCATCACTTTTGATTTATATCCCTCACGCTTTGTATGCCGAAAGCAAAACCATTGATGAGATACTTCAAGGAGAGCATGACTGTAGGTGCAAGTGCCTTTTTCATGTCTTCGAAGCTCAAGCTGCAGAATCACAGCAGCAAGAGCAACATGAAGGTGAGTGAGGTCCTTCCATCCTGATCCTGACTCCATCCCCTGCTCAGCACTAGCAAGGAAGCCATCAGTCAGCGGTTCCCTCCTGTGAAGATCCAACTCCTGCCTGCAAAAGCCCTCTGATGTAACTTCAATCATAGCCATTCCAAGCAAAATGAAAAGCAGCACGGGTGATGCATTTGTGTTACTGAAGTCACCTCTGAAATTGTACCTGAAAAGAAATAAAAGCAAGAGCTGGAAGCTCTGTGAGCAGCACGGTTAAACAGGTCTAGCTTTCCATCCAGTGCTGGCCAAAACTGGTGGGAAGCCATTTGCCCTTTTCCTCCCATTCCCACACACAGGTTTTCACAATGTCTGTGAACTTGTAATACCTCATGCAGCTCTGCCCAAATTTTCATATAATAAGGAAAAAAAAAAGTCAGAACTGGAATAAAACCCACCCAGGCTGCATTTTGAAGCAGCACTCCTAGCACTGCTAGGAGGTTGTGGATGCCCCATCCCTGGAGGCATTCAAGGCCAGGCTGGATGTGGCTCTGGGCAGCCTGGTCTGGTGGTTGGCGACCCTGCACATAGCAGAGGGTTGAAACTCGATGATCATTGTGGTCCTTTTCAAGCCACGTCATTCTATGATTCTATGATTCTATCTAAGAAGTGACCTGCTCTTGGCTTCCCCTATTCATGGCAGCATCGTGCTGGGAAATACCTCTGAGAAAGGATCAAAAACCCCATGGGAACACACCTTGTTTGGAACACTGCCCGTTGATGGCTGCCAGCTGTGGGTCCAGCATCAGCATCTCTCCAGGGGGGACCTCAGGTCGCTATGCTGCCCAGTGTGGTCATTTGATGGCAGTTCTGTCATTTGGGGAACACAGAGAAAAGGAACATCGAAGCTCTGATCTGGAAAGTGCTGTTTGGAAGGAGAGGGATACCCAATACCCTTACAGCAGCATAGGCTCACGAGATGCCAAGAAGAAGTAATGTGGGATCCCACACTGAGCTGAAAGGGCAGAGACAGAGGCTGGGAAGAATTCTCCCTTCCTTCCCATGGGGCAGCCAAATCCGTGCCCATGGGGGCATCAGCTACAGCTGAAGCCATCCCAGTTGGAGCTGCTCCAGCTCTGCCCTCAGACTTCCTGGTTCAGAAGGCCTTAGGGCCTCCCTGCTCAACCCATGCCAACACTGCTCTAATCTCTCGTTGGAAAAATTGCCTTATGTTAAATCTAAATGTCCCAGGATGCTATTTGTGTCCATCTTAGCCTTTGCCCAGCATGATGGAGAAAGAAGGGAATCACTCTCACTGACCCTTCACATGGTCTTCCCAGAGCCAGCTGGTCTCCATTTGCTCATATACCCATGCTTGGATATATAAGGTTGGTCTCTCTCCTGTTTATGAGCTCCCCCCCAGGCACTGGAAGGCCACAGAGAGGTCTCCCTGGGCCCTTCCCCTTCCCCTTCCCCTTCCCCTTCCCCTTCCCCTTCCCCATCCCCTTCCCCTTCCCCCCTCAGCCTGCCCTCAAAGGAGAAGTGCTCCAGCCCTCTGATCATCTTAGTGGCCTCCTCTGGACCTGATCCAACAGCTCCACATCTTTGACACAGATGAAAGAAGCTCCCACCCCACCTCCACCCCCTAAAAATAATCAGATTTAGAACAAAAAAACATGTTGGATCCTTTTGGACAGCCCTGGCCTTTGGTTGCACCCCTTATCACACTGGTTGAAGGCTCAGGGGAGACCTCATTGCAGCCTTCCAGTACTTGAAGGGAGCATAGAAACAGGAGGGGGAACAGCTGTTTACAAGGGTGGATAATGACAGGACAAGGGGGGATGGTTTTAAACGGAGACAGGGGAGGTTTAGGTTGGATATTAGGAGGAAGTTTTTCACACAGAAGGTGGTGGCGCACTGGAACAGGTTGCCCAAGGAGGCTGTGGATGCCCCGTTGCTGGAGGCATTCAAGGCCAGGATGGATGTGGCTCTGGGCAGCCTGGTCTGGTGGTTGGTGACCCTACACATAGCAGGGGGTTGGAACTAGATGGTCATTGTGGTCCTTTTCAACACAGGCCATTCTATGATTCTGTGATTCAGTAGCTGGTTGTACTTAACACCCAGCCATGGGATCCAAGTCCTTGTCTCGAGCTCCGCTTGCACGCTGAGCAAGGAAAATTGTTCCTTCCTACTTCTAGCAGCGCGCACACCTGTTGTGTTAGTGGTGAAGGACTGTTTTCCTCCAAGCCTGAGCACAGCTTGGCTCAGCAGCACAGCTCTCACCAGAGCACTAGATGGGGCTACGCACCTGCTTGTCACTTCCAACCCTCTGCAAATAGGAAACGCTCGGCGCTCCTTGGCTCTGCTTTCATGCAGCACTTCGCTGCATCTGCTTCTACAGCATGGCATGAAATTCAGCAAATCCATCTCTGCCTGTGAACTCCAAGGGCTGCTGTTCGGCTTGCAAACATCTCCCTGATACCAAGGGATTTGAAATCACTGAAATTCCTAGCCCTGCCCAACTGGGTGCCATTACACAGGTCATGACTTTCCCCTTGCAGCAGGCAGCTCCAGTGAGACCCTCTAATCATCTGCCTGAGCTGCTGACATCCATCCCACCCCAGCCCACACCATCAGCCAGGGACCAGCTGGTTGGTAACACGAGGGACAGCCCCAGCGAGAGATAAGAGCAGGCTCAGCAATCCAGCAGGGTAAAAACAGACCAGAGAAACAGTCACAAGGTTCAGACACTCATGAACTCCCAGCAGAAAATCCCCTGGGGTTCTGAAGTAAGTTGCAACTTGTCCTAATTTGCTGCCTCTACTGACAGTAAAGAACTTGCTTAAAAATTACCCCAGACCTCTTCAGCCAGCTACAAAACCCAAACTGCTCGTGGTGATTTTGATACTGAACTGTTAGCAAAAACCAACCGTTCTTTCAAGATTTTGCATAGCAGTACACAATGGGATAAAGGGCCACTGTAATCTGCAAGCTTCTTTCCTAGGGTTATGACTCTTGCTATGGAACTGGATCCTGTTCTTCTCCTGTGGATACACAGTGATGCCAGCATTCTCACCACACTCTCCTCTGCCAGGAGCTGCTCTGGCTGCTAAGCCTGGAAAAGACAGCAGAGAGATTGCAACTGACACGATGTGACACTTACATGGGGCAAGAGAGAAAGGAGGAAAACAGCATGGGGAAAAAAAATAGATACAAACTGATGGAGCAAAGGAGGCAGAATTGATGACACAAGGCAAAAACTGTAAGCGACATCCCAGCAAAGAAACCTCTGTGCCTGTCTGTCGGCTCTGCCCACACCTTCACATCCTCTCCTCCTCTACTTGGGCTGCGGTGGTGGGGAGAAATGACTGCAGCTGGTACAAAACATGCTTTGGGCCTTGTTTAGCTATGCTGGAGGGAAGATCTGCAGGGAGCCTTGTTTCTGCTCCACTCTCCCCTGCCATGGCTCACATGCCCCACACTGGAGCTCAAGACTTCTTTGAGCAATAATAAACATTTTAGCCACAGCAGGAAAGGGAAGCAAAAGGCAGCACTCAGCACTGCAGTGCCTGCTTGCTCTTTTTTTTGCCAAAAAGATTGAAAAGTTTGTTGTTCCACAACTTGCCCATCACCTTCCTGTTGGCCCTTGGCAACCCCACGCACCAAGTAACTCAAATGCCCAATAGAGAGAGTGTGGGGGAAACACTGCCTTATGGCCATAGCTCCCTGCTGATGTGCCCCAGGGATGGAGCTGGGAGAAAGGAGCTGGGAAAAAAAGCACTGAACAGAAATGCTTTGTGCTGCGCAAGGGCGTACGTTGGAGGTCAGAACCAAGTTGGTTTTGGCATGAGCACAAGAGAGGCAGGGAGGAGAATGAATGAGAAGGCAGCTGATCCCAGGAGAGGAGAAGAACTTAAGAGGAACAGCTGATCCGAGTCCAATTCACAGGCTGGAAAAAGCCAAGCAGCATAATTTGGGTTAAGATTCAGTGACTATGTAACAACGACAACAAAACAAAGCAAAACAAACACAACAAGCACTTGGACAGGAAAAGTGTCAACCAACTGGAAGGCGTGGGTATTTGAAGAGATTAACAAAGTCTGAGGGCATTGCCTTTCCACTCTCCCACCTAAAAAGCCAGTCCTGGCAACTTTATATCAATATAAACTATACAGGTTGTCATTACACTGTTGATTTTGTCATAACATTGTTTTAATGCTTGCCTACATCACCTGAGAGCTGCCATAAAGGTGTTGTGACCTTGCAAGTAATTCACATGGGATGAAGTTTGAACTCCAGCTTGCTGAGAAACTCAGATCAGGTCCCCGACAACGTTCCCTTGTCCCACTTGAAGCAGGGCAGCTATCATACTCTTTGGTAATTAAAAAATGTCATCTTGTTCTTAGCACAAAGGTACAAAGCACTTCCTATAGAAAGGTGCAAGGGATGGAGGTGGAGTTCAAGCAGAAGGCTGCAGGACAGAGGCTGCACTTCACGGAGGGGCAAAGATGTTCTTCTTTTGTCCTCATATCCAGTTGCCTGAGGTGACAAATGGCCTGGTCCAAAAATAGTTTACATATAAGCATTTACCTCCAGGTCTGCTCGGGCTGGTCATTACCTCAACCCCAGCAGGCAGGAGTTTGCTGTCCTTTTTGTTTTTAAAACACAGGCAGGTTCTTTTCCAGGAAATAAACAGCCTTCATTTCAGAGCACAGCAACAAATGGCAGTCAGTACGTACATACTGGATTTATTTAATAATAAAAGAGTTATGTGGAACACCATCACCTCAGGTGTATATGAGATTAGGAAAGGTAAAGAGGAAAGGAAGATTTCAGAGGGCAGGATGTAGGGGCTGTTAAACTCAGGTTATTTGTACAAAACCTCCCTGCTGGCAGGTAGTCACAGCACTGCATCTGTGCCAGGGGCACACGAGCTCTTAGTTCAGCTGCTGAGGCAACAGGCACAGGAGATCACACTTGTGCTACACAACTGCCTTCTGTCTCCTGCTGGAGGTCACAACTGCAGCGCAAGAGCCAAGGCCATTGGTGCACATCCAGCACCAAAGAGGCCAAAGTGCTCTTCAGCTCCTTACCAGCACCTCAGCCACCAGCCCTGCATGCTCAGTATCCAATTCTGATAGCAACTGGTCAGTGAGCACGGAACTGAACGGGATGGTTTCAGTCTGTCTCAATCTGCAGCCCAGTGACTGCGTACCCTCATGCAACTCTGGCATGGTATGGTAACAAAGGAACTGTAACTTTACCCACGGGGTTTTCCCAAGGTGAGGTTGCTTTGTCTCCACCTTCTGACTGCAGCAGGATTCATATACACTTGAAAGAGAGCACCATGAACTCACACTCAGCAATTCAAAGCTCCCAATGGAAGAGATTGGAACAAATAGGACCCAGCCAAAATAAGCACAGTGCTCATGTCTTGGCAATTCTCTAGGACACGGAATTCTGAATGTACTGGAAGGGGGGAAGAAAAAGGCTTCACAGACGTCAAATACCTTCAAAACACTTTCAGAATTGTTCAGTCCTAACGTGGAGAATTTCTGTTTAACTCACCACAAGGACTGCAGCATAATAACACAAGCACATGCGACCACTCCAAAGTCAAGGGAGGAAAGAGTTGAAACTATGGGATCACACCGAAACTTTCAGCCGGATCCACAGAGCACACAGCATCCTTAACACATGAGGCAGAACAAATTGCAAACGGTGAGACAGATGAATAGAAAGTGGTTTCTTCAGTTTATTGCTTTTTGCAACCTGAACTCTGCTGCCATTTGCTGTATGGTCGAGCCCACGAAGGAATACCCAACGCCATTTACACACTACAACGGAGAGCAATGTTTTCTCACAAGCTACAAAACAGGTGGGAAAAAAAAAAACAACCTAACCTCACATCAACATAATTTAAGAACCTGACAATAAATACGGCATCTCCAAAAAGCTACTGGCATTCACATTAATTGATTCTTTTTCAATTTCCTGATTAAAGCCAAGTGGTAAGGGATCAAGCGCTCTGAAACACATAATTTGGTGTATTCAGGACATCCTCCCAACGCACACGTTCTGAACTCCATAATTTCACTAATACCAAATGGAATTAACATACTCTGTTGCTAGTTTAAATACCGAGAGAAAATAATTAGCACATTTCAATATATTAACTAAAAGACCATCTGTATAAAACTCTTCAAACATGAAATAGCTTTAAATTAAACAATATAATTATTATACTTACAGGAAAACAAACTAGAAATTTATTGCTAGCACAAAAATTAATGTGTTTTGAGGAGGAGAAGTTAGATTAACATTATTGCTATGAACACAAACAGTGCCAGAGACAAGAATCTGATTCTGATATTTCCTTACCGTCCACGACTGGTTTTCAAGGACACACATGGGACTAAGGAAAGTTAAGGTCCACAACTTCTTATTCAGAATTAGGTTTTATGATCACATGATATTTTATTGCCTTTCTGTGTAACAGCCAGAATCTGTCTGCTGCTTCTGCGTTTCAACATTACTGTTCATTAGATCTCCTCACCAGGGAAAAAATAACTAAAAAAAAACCAACACAACTACCATAATCTGACTTTTCCTCATTAGATATTGGAATACCTGAACCTCCATACTGTGTTTACTTTAGCCCATAACAAAAACTAAAAAAAAAAAAAATGTGGGAATGTTCATGATGTGGAGAGTCCATGACTCTAAACAATGTTCCTAGGCCAACCATTAATCAACTTGCTAACAAGCTTCCCCCAAAAAGCATTTTTCACATGCTGCAGGCTGACAAACAACACTCAGTGCAAACAGTCCTACCTACTACTCTACCAGTCCCAAAGCTAACAACTACACCTGCGTGCAGGTCTGCACAATCCAGTTTCTTGGCAATGCTCTGACTTCCAGTCACAAGCATATATGTTCATATAGGTTGGGCTTCTGGTTTTCAAGAAGTGTGCTGCTTTCAGCAGGCATTTATCTTCTTACTAAGTCATATACTTTCTCAGTATGATTTTGTGGCTTCCTTATACACACTCAGCCAGCTGCTGACTTAAAAGTTTATCCAGGATAATCCAACCTCTACCTTCAATTTTAACAGCCAACACTAGAGTTCATAATAGTCAACATTGATGATAACCCTTAACAACAGCCATAATTAATTGCTAAAGGATCGTAAAGTAAACCAAGATAAATTTCAGCGTAGTCATAGATTCTATTATTGCTAAATGGAAGGTTTATACAAACCAATGTATTACAGACTGAGAGATTCTCAAGTCACTCTAGAAATGAAGAGGACAGATTTTGTACTAATGCCACTTCTTTACCTGGAGTAGCTGAACTCTGCTGCAAATCAACTATTTAGAAACATTCATCTGGATCTGCAAGAATGGCCTGAAGGAAGGACTGGGTTCAGGTGACAGCCTCCTACGGGTTACATCATTTTACAACACGCCCTGGGGTCCAAACGTGCCTCATGAAAAAGCTGGGTTCTAACCTGATGCATGACAGCATCAAGGATTCTAACATCAAGTGTGGACACTGAAGTACTGACTTGTCAATTGTTGCCACAACAGTTCTTTTTCCTTCACCTCCACTCCCACATTCCTCCTCCAAAAAAAATATTAGCGCAAAAAACAAAATAATATAAATATTTGAGGGAGAAACACAATGGTCAAGCTGTGAGAAGTGAGACTTGAGAAACATACGCCTTTCTTTTCATGGCATGCATGAAAAGGAGTCATACACCAGGAATTGGATCCACAGAGACAGTAGTTCAACGGGAAATAAATCTTCTACGCTGTCAGACAACTCAGGCTAGCATTGTGCGTACCATATACGTATGAAAACAAAATCTCTGCTTTTCTTCTGACAACTTAAAACATTAAATATCTTAAATGGATCTCTTTCAACGCCGAGTTGTATTTACAGTTATCCACAAAAACGTGCAAAGTAAAATCGGACATCAAAATAAATTTAAAAGTCCAATAAATTGAACTTGACATTAAAAAAAAAAAAAAGACAGCAGAGATTCCAAGTCCATTTTATATACGCTTTAAAGGTTGTTCCAACAAAACTTCTGGGAATTTAACAAATCCAGGCCGTGCTGCACTTCAATTACTAGCTGTCTTTGTTGCAGAATTCACAATGGATTCCACCAGTGAGGTCTTTCACAACTTTTTCTTTGACCAGTTTTTGCAGTAATTTTGTTTCACCTGTCACATTGTGCATCGTTTGTCTGTTCATGGCAGCCATGCAGAGGTTGTTGTAATAGTGCAAAGGTGTGCTGGGCTGGTTGAGGTCGTATCCAAATCCTGCTATGCTTACTTCATCACATAGATGTGTGGCCAGAACGACTGCCATGACCCCAATTGTGGGTACGTTCTAAGAAGGAGAAAAAAGAAGTCTGTTGAATTCACATGTCTTCAGATATTCTCTTCTGGCAGTTTTACAGCACTTCAGAGTATTTAATGGATTCGCCTACTTCCTCGCTTAAAAATTAAATCAGTCAAAAATTAAATCAATCACTTAAAACTAAATTTCAGTTCAAGGATCTAAACTAAAAATTCAGGGCCAATATTAATACAACTTGAGTATTTGCCCTTCACAAGAATTTTGGCCTTCGACACTACATTTTTTCCTGTGAACTGAGGGCAAGATGCCCTATTACTATGTTTTTTGACTGCAAGTGAACTCTTGTTCCAAATACTCAAACAACTCCTGACATGTAGTCAGACTTGGCATTCCTTCATAGACGCTTGCTTCAGCCTTGGACAAGAAGCACTCTAACAGTATTCATAGAAACGTACTTCTCACTGAACATCTGTTGAAGAAGGTGAGTACACCAAACCATTCATAGTCTGCTTGTATCCTAACATATTACATTATTTGTTTAAAGAAATACTTTGAGATCTGAAGATCCTTCAGAACATCTCTGCAATGCATTGGCAATAACTGCTTCCAAGCAACATAAAAAGGCAATGGTTATTCAGTACTTCTTATAGCTCAAGAGAACTGCTGACACAATTTGACAAATAATTAAAATTTAACAAAAATGCAGTGTTTAATTAAATCAGGTGATTCATCACTCCATACCATTGCTAAAGCTAAGGCTACTAAGGGAGAACACACCCATCAGCTGCTACTGAGCACCAAGGCACACACACAGTGGGAAGAATCTGCCAGTGGGAAGTCTGCTTTATAACTGTCCTGTTTCCATAGTCTTTCTTCTTTTCCCATAGCTTGAGACATACTTGTCCATAGCTGACCTCTGGCTCAACTTATCAGGGCTGCTCTTAACACACTCCTGAGTCAGGTGTATGCTTTGAATATTTAACACTAGTCACAATGATGCGTGAGTGAACACACTGCACTGGAATGAATTTATGTCCTACTGTTTCTGAAAGCTTTGTACAACAGGACATCTCCTCTCATCACAGGCAGAACACTTTATCTTAAAAAAAGTGAACTGAAATGATCATTTGATTTAACACAAATGAAGAAAATAGAAGTCTTCTGAGAGAGAGCTCATTTTCCTGTTTCTTCATACCAGCACTGGCATTACATAAAACAACCCTGAAAGAAGAACCATTCTTCCGTTTCTTATTTTAGTCTTTTATACAGTTTCTTCCTCCTAAAATGAAACTTCTTACCTTATCCCAACCCCAGAATATTGATCGAGGTTTGGGGAACTCTAGGATGTCCAAGGCTGTCTCTTTAACGATGACTGGATTGAGAATCCGAAATTGTTTTGATGTAAAAGGAATTTTCTTGGCAACTTCCTTCCAAAAGAAAAGTCGTATCCACAGAGACTAAGATAAAGAAATAAATAAATAGTTAGCTCAACAGAACCTCTGGCACTATGAAGCATATCAGATGAGAGCTACAGAAGTCGTCACCCATAAAGAGAAATTCAGGAAACAGTTTACAGCTCAGGTGGCTCAGGAATAGCAGTACAAGTGCTCAAGTGACTGACTTGGCAGAGAGAAAACCTTCAAAGTGCTTGGAATTGAGAGAGGGCAGCAGGCAAAAAGTCTGCTTATTCTGATTATTTGACTGCACTGCGCGTTTCATCAGTCAACATACCCACCAACTCCTCCAGGAGCTTTGGACCCTCCCCAGCACAACAAGGCAGCAGCAGCATTTGAAGAAAGGGAATCAGTTTTCTACAAACATTAACCAGGGCATTTTGAACTAAGCCCTGGTCTTAGAACAATTGCTGAGGCTTTGAAGCAAGCAGCTGTTGTTTGACAGCAGCCACCAGTGATAAATGTACCACTTCAGAAAAGGATTTACATTAGACTCAGCAAACTCAATTCTGATCTTCTGCCATTTGCAGTCAATTAGATGCATGCTGATGCAAAAAGCAATACCAGATAAGGCTAATTTACAAATCTTTCCAAACAATGTGTAACAACAAAGAAATTGTAAAAGTGGTAGAGCTGCACTGTAGGGCTGTATTGTTTTAAACAGGCTTTTCTGCTCAAAGGTGCAACCCCACAGCAGCTTAAACCAATCAAGTGTTGTTTGCTGCAGCCCCATCTTCCTGCCTGCTCACTGAGCACCAGTGTCTGCACAGAAGGCTGATCCAACTGAAAGCTCAATACTTGAAACGATAAATAAAGACATTCTGTTTCCAGACCAGTTCCCAAAACTGGCTCTCTGTAACAGCAAAAACAGTGGAGCAAGGAAAAAAGTGGAAAGGCATGGGGACAGAGAAGAACCACAGCAGTCTGGTCTTGAATTGATGTAAACTGCTGCAGAGCCACATTCCCTTATACTTCTTTTCAACATAAATACATTTTGTTTAATCATCCATAGCACACAAACAATGAGAGGGAAAAGGCTTGGGAAAAGAACAGGACCAACAGGACAGACTAACACTGTCCTATCCTTGCTTTGAAAAAAGAAAGATTAGGCAGCAGAAGTTCTTAAAATTGCACCAATTCATACATGCAAGAGTATTTCCTCTCCACAAAATATATTCAGAGTATTCCAAACAAGGCAATATCCCTGCACACCCTCACTAAAGAAGCAGTGGACAGTCATAATCAATATCACAGGCCTTTCATATGCTTTCACATTGAAAAATTAAGTATTAGCACATATCACACAGAACTAGAAGGAAACTTGGAGTAACCAACCAACCAAACAAAAAAGCTGTTTTCAATGTGAAGCTTAGATAAGGCCTACTTATGGAAAGTAACTGCCTGCAAATTGAAAGAGGTAAAAAACTACTGGTCTGGAAACATGGAACTCCCCTGTCAGTTCTTCAGAGGTCTGTGTACTTCATTTAGTGAGAAGTGAATGACCTCTTAATTCAGGAACCACAGGTAAATGTGAACTAATGACTGCAATACAATTAATTGCATGTATGCCCACCACTGCAGCTGCACAGATGCCAGTGGTTAAAAAAATGGGACTGACATCCAAAAATCTCATTTCTACTTCAGGTTCTGCAGACTTGAACATGTCACTTAAATCTAACATGAAATGAGCTCTAATTTATTAAACGCTCAGTATGTCACGTAGCTCAGTGTCTGTAATCTACCAATATCTGCAGGAAAAAAGAAGTCAGTGTCAGCATGGGGCTTAACTCTGAGTGCTGTTACCAACTGTAACTAGGAGACAGCTTAAAAAAAAAAAAAACACCAAAACCAAAGCTACATAAAAGATTCCCAATATAATAAATGAGGAAGTAATGCACCAGCAAAGTTAAGCATTAGAAAACAGAAAACAAACAAAAAATCATAGTTAGATGATACCGTCACTGTACATACCAGTGTTTCATTTTTTACCATTGCTTGAAGCCAATTGAAATCAACACTTTTAAAGAGGACAGCCACAAATAAACTAGCAGGGGGATACTCGTGTTCAGAAAGTGGAGCTCCTTCTGGGTAAGTCATCCTTATAGTAGTTTTGTTACCAACGTGATCCGTGTATCCTTGAACTGGTGCATCATTTAACCTATAAAAAAACATAGATAGGAACTGTAGTTAATAAGTACAGAGTACAGCCTCATTAAAACATCAGACACTAAGCAAAGAACGTGTCTTTGGCCCACAGATTTCTTAGCAGAGCAGAGCACAGTGTTTTCTCAGTATCTCTTTGTTCCTCACTTCACGCACTCATCCACTCCTTATCTTTGAGAAGATGCCAATTCTATTTCTGGAGCAGCTGGCAAAAGTATGACACTTCAAAAGGAAGAGCCTGAATAGAAAAGCAACTTAAACCAGCATTGCAGAATTTCACATTCTTTGCGTTGTGCCAATTCCACCTTAAAAGGGAAAAACACACAGGCAGTTTCCTGCACAACTGTTTGCACACACACGCACGAGCATTACACACAGAAAAGGCATTCAGATTATCCCTTCTCTACCATACAGGTCAGTGTAGCACACATCCTGTGGGCTCACATCGTTCCAGCTCACCAAGTTTTGGGAAGCTGGCACCCTGCTTGTAAGAACAGTATCAACCCAGCTCTGTCAGTTCTGTGGAACAGTGAAGCACTATGACCTCTTCCTTATCAACAGGAAAGTCGACTTCATGCTGCCAACCCTAACCTCAGAGCACATTTAATGCAAACTCTCTGCCCCCCTCCATGCCAAGATTTGCTCACCTCTGTACCAAAGATACTGACTCACTGCACAAACTCTTTCCTTTGTAAAAGGAAGAAGTCCTACTTCACAAAGCTACTCATGAACGTGCTTGTATTGAATTTGTGATGTTACATGACTCAGATTACAAAGAACAAGAGCTCAAACACTAACACTCAGAACACATGAACACAACTCATATTTTGAACATTAGCAAATATGGATAACTGTAGAGACCACATATCTCAACCAAAAGGGGGAAGACAGAAAAGAATCTTAAAGGCTACCTCAAAAAGTTTAAATATATGAATGGATAAAAGCAAGGTTGCCTATTTGTCTAGGATCTCATTGGTTCCTGCCTCAACTCTGCCCACATTTTCTGTTATCTGAAGTCCACAAATAATGACATGGAATGTGAACACAAAATTGGAATTCTATCCATTCACAAACACATTTCACAAAAACCACTTTCAGAAGAAGTCTGAAATGTTGCATAAGAAGTTGGAGATGTTTTCCCCTCAAAAAGACACATTGGCTAATAAAGTAGTTTGAATCTTTAAATAGAAAATACATACCTTATAACAATATCATACTGATTCAGTAAGTGGCCTAGCTCTGATCCATACAGAATTCCACCACTGCCAATAACAACACAACGCTTACAGTGTTTTGACTTCAAATCCTCTGGCAAATCGTGCTCTGGTAAGAGTTCGAGAAGCTTTTTAAGCTTATCAAAGAACCTGTGGAATCCAAACGGAGGTCCATACTTAAATAAAGCTTCATCATCATCTATATTTTTTCCTACAAAGGGAGGTATGTCCATGCTGTATTTCTCTGCAAATAACTTTCCCATTGCTTTTTTCACATACGAAGGTCGGCACTGCTCCTGCAACACAGCACTGGCATATTGTTGTGCTCTCTGAAAGAAAACATACACAATTTCAGTTTCAGGAATAGGAGAAAAACTTAATGCAACCCTCCAGCAATTGAGCAAACAGAGTTTCATAAAAAGAACTTCAACATGGAAGTACAAGGCATTTTCAAGCAGTCGCTGAATAACGAGCAGCTCAGGGTGAAAACCTGCAAGTGAATGAGATGATTGGACAGAGACTATCTGGACAGGAGTTTTTCTGAAGAATAGATTAAGTCAGTAAAAGAGGTTAGTGAAAACTATACTTTCTTCAAGAGAGATCTTCCCTAAAATCTGTTGGAGAGTTCTTGTTAAAAACAATGTGAAATTACCCTCACCCGCGCAATTCAGCAGTGAGACTGCAAGGGGAATTCTACTTCACTGCTCAACTGTGTGACCTGAATACTGCCCGTCCTAAGCTTTCAGCAGAGACACACCAGCTGGTTAAAAGTTCTGTCAAATGGCAGCCTGGATTTGCTTTACTAATCAAAACAAAGCAACACTTCTCCCCAGAGAACTAATAGCTAATGACTAAAACACAACTTGAAGAGGAATGCAAAGTGGAGGAGTTTTAGGTCTTCTTTCAAAACACAAATCGCCAAAATAAAAAGGGCTGTGGTACCCAGTTAAACAGAAAGCTTAAGCTGTAAGATAAACTACGATTGATCTGTCTCATTAAACAAGTTAATCACGCATAATTTTCATAACTACGTACTGGCAAGCCAGCATCTGAAAGCAAAGAATAAGAAAAAACAGCAAAGGTAATATTTTTTGTCACTTAAAAATACATCCTTTAGCATATCCTCTTCCCTGATGTAATTCTGCTTATCTTTCATCCACTTTAATTCAAACTAAACAAACAAACACGAAACAACCACCACCAATGAAACTACAGTAGCAAAAGTTGGGGGTGGGGGATGCAGTCCCACCCCAGATCCAGATCTGTTGCTCTCTCAGTTCCCCTTCTGTACTGCTAAGGAAAGGGAAGTGCATATCTGGGTGCGGAAAGAGCAGCATGGGAAGCAAGTTGAGCATCGTCCGTGGGGAGGGGGATTTGTTCTTGTGTTTTCTTAAAATAGCTTAATGCACATAGTATCTCTGCTACAAAAACAATGCACTTCTTCCTGGGCACATCACAACGGAGCAACTTCATACTGCACTTCACCAGCATCTGCATCTTCAGGAGAGCCTCATTTTTAAGGCTGACAGCTAATAGCAATCACCAGCTGCTCCAAACAGTTTCAATTGGCCACTACCTAGCTAGACAAAAATGCAATATTATTTCCTCCTCCTGCATCTAGCATAAACAAAATGAATCATGGGACAGCAATACGTGCATGCCCACATAAACTTCAGGCTTGCTTGGCTTACAGTGGATGTTGTTTGGAAGCAAGAAAGCGTTACCAAGAAAAGAAATAAATCAAATGAGAAGCAAAGAGAAGGCAAAGAGATTCACAAGGTGAACCTGTAAAATACCTACTAAGTAAGGTGGGAGGTGGGGAAGGAAGGATGCACAGGCAGCGATGCTGAAGGCTTCTGCTAAATATAAATTGTCTCAGGGCTGAGACATTCAGAAACAGAAATGTAACAACCCCAAGCTAAGTAATGTATTATAAAGAGCAAGCAGGTCAAGTAGCAAAGGCAGAAAAACAACAGGAAGAACAGAGAGAAACCTTTACTGATCTCTGTTATACGAGCTTAAAAGCCATATGCAAAACTGCACATGAAGTATTTGCTAACCTTAACAAATAAACACATAAATAAAGAGCTGCGCTCTCCTACACATTTGATGTATGAATCCAAAAACGTGAGAGCATCTAGGAGGTAAAGCAGACTGGGGAACTGGCTTAAGTAAGAATAAACTTTTGGTTTAACACGTTGGCTCAGGGTGGCTTCTTTTTCATTTGCACAAATTTTCTGAACACAAAAGTTGGCACTGATGCAACAGAAAGGCAAACAGAGAGGAGCAGGGGAGATAACTCCCTGAAACTAAGTGTCAGCAGAAGGCTCACAGAAAACTGCTCTCCCTGGCAACTTTGGGCTGTCTCCTCACAGTCCCCTGCCCTGCTGCTGCATGGAGCCAGCTGAGCAGCTGTGGCCTCGCCTGGGCTCTGGGTCCCTATGCAGGAAGCCCAGCTGCAGCTGCCTTTGTGGCATGCATGCAGGTCATTGCTCCAGCACCAACCCAGAGAACGAAGCATGCAGCAATCCTATAACCCTTATAACTGTCATAGCAACTATTAATAACACTTTATTTCAACCAAGTAGAAGAACAAAACAAAAAACCAAGACACTGACCTTTACGCGATCAAAGTCCACATACGGTGTTTTTGTTCTGTCACATTCTTCAGGGTAAAAATGTAATTTGAGGATATAAAGGAAGCACCCTCCAATCACAAACAGTGCAAGAAATCTAAAAGACAAATGGGTTTATGCAGGGGTTAGGAGAGGGGAAAAAAAGAATCACTTTTTCCAGCAACCCACCAACTGCTAAATGAGTCTGTTTTTTAATTAGGACAGTTGAAGAAGTTCAGATGGATATTTGCATTTGATTCAAACCAACAAATTTATGTCATTCTTCCTCCAATCTTTTACAGCTCCTCAGAGCTACGCACAGGAAAGTATGAAAACACAGATTGCTTCGATAAGAAAACCATTGCATACTGACACTTCGGTGTTATGAAGTTCTCTACCCACATTCACATATTTTAAATGCATCTCTGGTGGGCCAAACACTTCTCCTCATGTACAGAAACCAAGATATTACTTCTCTTTTCATACCATAAAGGAAATACTATTTTAAAATACGTCTTTTCATGCAAGTTAAAAAAAGGAAAGAAACCTCAAATTGCAAAGTTTTCAGCTAAGAGGCATCGTTCGCAAGCAACACCCTCAGCTCACAGGCAGCCTAGAATGCAACACTTCGATGCTCGAGTTTATACTGAGGAGCCTAATTTCACTATTTCTTTTCTTTTTCTGCACGTCATGGGGATACAACCCTTTAAAACTGAGTGATATAAGCTATCGGTGGTTTTGATCTTTTCGTTTCTCACTGCTATGGAACCTCAGTGTTGATCTCTACTGTCGGCTCATTTCATGTCTAAACCAACACGCAAAAATTAAACCCTTATTTGGTTAGATTGTGGTTCAGATATACAGTTTGAGCTTTGTTATTGATTTTCATTTTAAAACTTAATTATTATCTACATTTTCCTAAGGTCTGTACATTTGTTTTTACAAATGCACCACCTCAGTGTTTGGTGCTTCTTGAAACTCACGCAGACAAATTCGATACAGGTTCCCAAGGGTTCAGGAAGAAAAACAAAACAGACAAAAGCCTTGGCATTAGTACTTCTCTGTACCTTCAAAAAGGCTGCAAGCACTGGTGAGCAAAGTACTGCAATCTCACAACGCCTATGGAAAATGTTTAATACTACAAGACAGTCTGAGCTCCTCAAAGAGCTTTAGGTGCCCCAGCAGAAGCTGTGTTCTTAATCCTCCCTTCAGCTCCTGTGGCAATCCCATACCTTGATTTCTGCATCCTTTTTGTAACTTCCCAAGCTAGGGGAGAGCAACTGCCTCTATATTACCATTGCAAAGACACTTACTTGCGAGTACCTTTTAAAAACCAGATTGGTCTTCTCATCTTCATGTGCAGCTACCTTACACCATTGCACAGGAGGCAAACAATCACTTTTCAGCTTTACAGAGTTATCGTCACTCAGCATTGCTGGGAAAAGAAGACAAAAACATTTCATCACAACTTTTTCCGAATGGACAAAATGTTCAAAGGACACTGAATGACTGTAGATGTGCTCCGTTTGCCAGCAAAGACTCTGACTCTTATTTACCATGATTATCATGTCAGGAATACCAAATCCCTCCTGACTGCCTTATGATCAAGACCATGCTCGTTTGAGATGCCCTGACAGGAAATGATTCTAAGAATACAAAAATATTTCCATGTATGGGTCTTTGTACTCTTCACAAGCCAAAAGTCCAATAAATGCAACGACCTCAGTTACTACCAAACACTTGTGCCTTATCCTGGCTAAACACCATTTAGTTTATCCACTCATTATCCTAAGCATACTGCAGTATACTGCAGTCCCAGCAATGTTGTCAATAACATTAGAGCAGCAAGTGCCAAAATGGACACACAGAAGCTGTGCCTGCAGGGAAGCACGGCCAGGAGGCTGCCAGCACTTCAGCAGTTCCTGCACCCAGCAGCAGTTCCCTCCCCTGACTTCTGCAAGCCCAACAGGAGTTCAAAACACTCCCACACAGATGAGCAAGTCACTCATCATTAGCTAACGAGATGCAATCTCGCCACTTTTGCAGGAGACAATCTGCAAGGGCCCACAAGCTTCTATCAGCATGCTGCAGCTCTGAATGCTCAGAGCTCCCTTTGATCAGACAACCACAGAAGGCACAGCGTGGTCCTCCACAATGGAGGAGCCCAGCCCTATTCGTTCCCTTTCATCTCAGCCCTTGGCCCTCCCTGCTCCCCAGTGCCAAGATGCTCACACTCGTGCTCTCTTGTCAAGAACTATCACAAGTTAAAAATAATAATAACAATAATAATTGCCACTTTGAACCACTGTCCATTTGAGCAACCAACCACTGTTACACATGAGAACGAAGGAGCTGATGAGGCAGATGGGCTCCCCCTCCAGTTCTCAAATCCAGCCCATGGAGATCTCAGGGATACCTCATTCGGAAGATGACACAAAGTCTCCTCTTTGTGCAGCCACAAGCAGTTGTAACAAGGCAGAGATCAATGCCAGCATCCTCTATCTTTCGAAAAGCACACAATGGTGAAATGACACTTTCTAGAGCCACCTCCCAGCAGCCACATTGTCATCTCCCACAAAACAGATGTAAGGCAAAAAAAACAAAAAAAACCAACTTGTGCTTTTTTTTTTGTTAGCAGAAAACTTTACCAATCACTTCAAACATAGCAACATCAAAGCAAGCAAGTTACCTGAGAACCTCCGAACACTCCCCAGGCTGTATTTATTAATTGCACAGACTCTCTTGAGACATCACACCCATCGGTAGCCCTTTGTAACAAAGCAGCAATGCCTTACTCAACACTTTTAGTAGGTCTGAAAGCACTGTATGAACAAAGGTCATTATGCCTGTCTTGGGACAAGGTAAACTAAAACCCAAGGTGTAAGCAACAGTCAAGGTCCCCCCGAAAACAAACAGTTAAGCTGGAAAGCCAACCCAGCTCCCAGCTCCCACACCATCTGCCAGGACACGTGCAGCCGGTCTCAGGGAACCTACCAAACCTTACAAGCTCATCATTCTTTCAAAGCAATATCTTGTCTTTATTGACTGCATCTGCATTATTAACCGAGAATAGCACCAAGGAGCAAAAAAGGGTTTCGATACTACCACCGCCCCACTCACCCACATTACAAACTAGTTTTGCTCTCAGCTAAGACTTGCAGCAAACCCAAACACATCCACGTGGGTAGAGATCTAGCACGCCTCAGGAAGATTTGCTCCAAGAGCCATAACCTCAAGCCATTATGGATCACCGAGTTGAACTGCTCTACCTTGAGATGCCCATCACCACCCCAACAGCACCTGCACGATCCCCCTCGTGCTCCGGGACATGACACACACCTTTCCTGCCACACCGTGCACAGAAGACAACTAAGCACCCTTCACCACTGCTTGAGACCCAATACCTTTATACCCACATGTCCAGGAGGCGGCAGGTATCACACACAGATCACGGTGCCTGGGAGCAGCCTCAGCTCATGGGACCGGCCGATATGGTCTCGTACAGCGCACGAAGTGAGCAGAGCGCACTGGAGAACGGCAGAGAGCATAAAAGAGAGGCTTGCAGAACATGTGCAAAGTCCAGGATTGCTCCACGTGCTGCGGAGAGTACACGTAGCCAGCTCACCTCAGAGACTGGCTCAGACTAGCACGAGCAAGGGGCACTCGGCACTGTTTGACAAGAGGGAAGCAGATCACTCCCTGATACGGATGGCTTTACTGCATGGATGTGATCACTCGGTGCCGCGTATGGCCAAGCTGCGATGCACAATAGAACAAAACAGCACATCTATCTCTTCCACAGGTCTCTCTACGCACACTTGGGGCAAAGGATAAAACAGATCCTTTGTTTGATAAAGAAAAAAGGCTGATTAAAAAAAAAAAAAAAACAGGAAATAAGCTTCAGCAACTTTCCCCAAAGAACAACGCAGGTAATAATTATCTCTCAGGCAAACAATATAATGAGGTAATTTGGTGGCAGTCTATAGGAACATAGATCAGAGACATTTCTGCAGGAAAGGCTAACTAGCAAACTAGGTATCAGTGGATCCTGATATGAAGATATTATTGCAGTGACGCATCAAACGGTACAGTGAGATCTGGCCCCGGTATCGGCCAAACTTACAAAAGAATACGCTCTGCATTGAGTGCACGTTTGAATCAAATCCATAAAGTTTTATGGCTTGAATTACAAGGGTACAAGGAAGAACCTTGCTTTGTTCAGAGCAGGTTTTCATTTGTTTGCCAATTAGTGTGTCCTACTCTAGGGCCCAGGTTTCACTGCAACCTGACAGAAAGCTTCACCGGTGAAAGCCTGCCCAACACACATAAAACTTCATATTGCCAAACAGCAACAACGTGCTCTTGGAGTCGCCCTGCTGCACTGAATGACGCGGCTGATCTCCTCTGCAGGATAAACCATGAAGGGGCAGCCTGCAAACAGCAAGCTCTTAGTGACTTCCAAGCATGAGAACTTCCACCGACAGAACTGGAGACAGCGGTCCCACAAAAGACATGCTTTTCGTGAAGCCTTTCAAAACAAAGGTTGGGCTGTGGAGATCTGAAAGGGAAGGAAGCAGAGAGGAGGAGAGCGCTGAGGACAGAAGGAGATTAGCGAGGAATGCAAGGCTGAAATAGCCAGGTACTGGAGCAGTAAGTTTTCCCTGCTTCTAAGCAACACAAATTCCAGCCATCCCCAGACAGTTGCTTTACTCATCCTAGATGTGCAGAAAGCAAGCCAGCTTACTGAACATGGAAAAACAGGACTGCATCAATCAGCTCAGCACATTCTTTCACAGAATCATAGAATGGCCAGGGTTGAAAAGGACCACAAAGATCATCCAGTTTCAACCCCCAGTTATGTGCAGGGTCACCAACCACCAGACCAGGCTGCCCAGAGCCACATCCAGCCTGGCCTTCAATGCCTGCAGGGATGGGGCATCCACAACCTCCTTGGGCAACCTGTTCCAGGTGTGTCACCACCCTCTGTGTGAAAAACTTCCTCCTAAAATTCTTGTAAATCTTTTTAAAATTCCTTGGACATTGACCCTGCACTGAGCCAATAAACATCTCCCACTCACTGGAATGACAGAGGAGTGCTCAGAAGAGCAAGGCAGTAACAAGCACCTGGAAAGGCATCTCTATTGGCATCCTCCTGAGCTTCCAAAAAAGCCTGAATTTAGAGAGAACTGCTGCAGCAAGAAAACCAAGCAGAGAAGACAAGCAACAGCACAGTGCATATACCCACATTTTGTTGTTGCAGACAGTCACCACTGTGCCCTTTCAGAAAGGAGCAGCTATGGTTGCTCAGAGAGTCATTAACGCAAATGTCCCAATTTGCGTACAAAAGACGTCTCAGTAGTAATGCCGTATTACAATCACATTTTGCATTGATATTTCTATAGCTACTCATTGTGGTGTAATTAGTGAGGACTCCAGGGACTTAAATTTGCTATTCATCTACTGAACTTAAGCGATCTCTGTAAAGCTGCTGTGAAAGCTGAATTGGCCATCAGCAGGAATGCACTCCAAAGCTTTTTGTGGTGTTATTCTTTTCACCGTAATTTACATTTGCCTCCCTGTTATTCTCGAGCAGACAAGATTTCATCACTTCGAATATTTCAGAAGCAATTAATTGGGACTTCTCAGCCTTTTTCTGTGGGAATGCTAAGAAACAAAGCTCAGCACATGTCAAGCTGTTGCACGACCACTGCCACACCCTGAGAAATTAGGCTCAGCACCCGGATAAACCCACAACCTAAGACAAGGGCTCTCAGCCCCTGTTGTTTCAGCACTACCTGTCACTCATGGAGGCAGAACCAGAGCAGTCTACAAGGAGGCGCAGGAGGAGACATACCTCCATCCATCACCATCCACTCATTCTGGACTAGAACTACAACCCCACGCAGGGGGTGCTGTTTCCACTTACCTCCCTCACCCTGTCAATCCAAGGACATCCCGGTCTCCCCGCACACCAAGGCTCTAGAGAGCATCCTCTAAGGCTGAGCTCAGCATTATTGTGATTGCAGCTCCTGGTCCAAAACAACCATCTCTGTGCAGGCAAGAACTGGAGCCATAGGGTTACTGCTAGGAGGCAGCTCTATTCATGCCAGAGCGCTTCCATCCAATCTCAGCAAATACCTGCACATGGACTAGAAAATGTACAGAACTGGGAGGGACCCCACAGGGATGATTGAGTCCAACCCAGCTTCACCTGAACCCATGGGGAAGCTGCCCTAGGCAAGCCAGTGCTGAAAGCCCAGCAGGACAAGAGCTGTCCTCCAGCTGTATGGCATCTAGCACAACATGAACTACACCTAAAACTGCCAGGAGTTGAGAAAACCAACTAACGTTCTCTCTGGCGGTATGCTGGGAAGTGGTAGGAACTGCCAGCTTTGTGAGTCAACCAGGAGCATCCAGGCAACCAGGCCACCTCAAGACCGTGGGGCATGACCCAGCTTTTGAAGTGTATAGGAAACAATCAGGAAGCCTGTAGTATAAAGTCCACGGAGATTGAAAACTGAAAGACACACCTTTATCAAGCAATTATTAGGCAAGAGCAATAGAGCTTGAACAGGCAATAAAACAGATGGTGATACTAACACAAAGCATGTGCTCCTTTTCATGTCATAGAATCATAGAATCACAAAGGTTGGAAAAGACCCACAGGGATCATCCAGTCCAACCATTCACCCTTCACCAATGGTTCCCACTAAACCACGTCCCTCAACACAACATCCAAACGCTCTTTGAACACCACCAGGCTCGGTGACTCCACCACCTCTCTGGGCAGCCCATTCCAGTGCCTGACCACCCTTTCAGAGAAGTAGTATTTCCTAACGTCCAGCCTGAACCTTCCCTGGCACAGTTTGAGGCCATTCCCTCTAGTCCTATCACTAGTCACACAAGAAAACAAATGACAAAAATTAAGCACCAACTCCAACCACACTGTGAGCACTCGGCCAAAATTTTGCCCATGAGAAAGGTTACATATTTTGTCGTCATCACTGAGCAAACTGATGATACTATGTCCATCTTGAAAGCTTTAATAACAAGGAGCAATGTTTTAACTGGATGTTATCAAGTTGGGTAACAAAAGGAAAATTAGTTGGGTTAAAATTTATAGTTGAATTTTATTTGCTTCTGCAGTAGTGAAAACCACAGAGATCACAGAAGATAAGTACTAAGAGTATAACAGAACAACAGAAAAGAGGTGGAAATAGTTAACTAGGTGGTAGTTCTTGTGGTGCGCACCTGTTAAACGCAGCCTCTCAGGAGGAGGGGAATTTGAAGATGGAGTTAACAGATTAATTAAGAAACCAATCCAGAAATCTGTATGAAACCCCCACAGTTCCAGTCCACATCCTCAAAGCCTGCTGCTCCCTGCTATGAGACGCTGGCATTTACACTCAACACACTCTCTCTTCCAAGGCTCCTAAACCAATCCACGATGCCTACAGATCCTTCCTACACTTCCAGAGTTCACTCTCACTTCTCTGGAAAGATTAAACCATAGGGAAAGAATTTTGCAATATAACCTCTGTTCCATTTTAAAGAAATCATAATAAACAATGATTTCTTTTAATCAACAGTGGATGAAGTCCCTTTCTAGCATTCAGGGAGAGAAAAAGCAATAATACAAAAAATAAAAACGTGGGAGTTAAAGATAGCTGCTTGTGCAAGTCACTACACAGGGAGGACTCGGCAGCTGCAAGCGCTGTGTGGTCAAACCGTCACCTTACAACCGCAGTGAAGGACGGGCATTCTCATCCTTCCAAAACATGGGGTCTTTCTTAAATACAAAACCAGTTTTGAAATAAACTCTTCACATGAATTTCAAGAACCTGTTATTAGACAAACAACCGGCTTGGAACAACATATGAGCGTTCTCTCCAGCAACAGACACTCAAAAACTGCACCACAGTGAAGGACTGTCTTCCTTTCCAACGCATCTGCTGCTCTGAATCCCGACTTCCACGCCAGATTTTAAACATGGGTTTTAAGGAGCAATTGAAAAGCCAATTGAAAAATTGCCCAGATGTTGAAATTGGAGCGCAGACCTACACAATGAAAGCAAAAACCCTTTTATCTGAATGGGCCCACTTGACCAGAGTAACAAAATACACAGGAAAGAGTGGGAAATGAGAAGAAACAGGAAAGAGTGGGAAAGGAAAAAGAAACAGTTTGTTCCAGAGGAACTGCTCCTGACTTAAGAAATCTCTTTCTGTAACACAGACTGAAACATCCTCTAAGAATCACAGAATGGCCTGGGTTGAAAAGGACCACAGTGACCATCTAGTTCAAACCCCCCCTGCCATGTGCAGGGTCACCAACCACCAGACCAGGCTGCCCAGAGCCACATCCAGCCTGGCCTTGAATGCCTCCAGAGATGGAGCATCCACAAACTCCTTGGGCAACCTGTTCCAGTGTGTCACCACCCTCGGAGTGAAAAGCTTCCTCCTAATATCCAACCTAAACCTCTCCTGTCTCAACTTAAAACCATTCACCCTTGTCCTATCACTATCCACCCTCATAAACAGCCGTTTCCCTTCCTGTTTATACTCTCCCTTCAAGTACTGGAAGGCCATAATGAGGTCTCCCCGGAGCCTTCTCTTCTCCAAGCTAAACAATCCCAGTTCCCTCAACCTTTCCTCACAGGAGAGGTGCTCCAGCCCTCTGATCATCTTAGTGGCCCTCCTCTGGACCTGCTCCAAGAGCTCCATGTCCTTCCTGCACTGGGGGCCCCAGGCCTGGACGCAGTACTGCAGATGGGGCCTGGGACTTTCCTTCAATGGCAAACAATGAGCACTGAAAACTGGAAGCACAAGGAGAAATTCCTGAGATATTTAAGATTTGAGGCAGGCTTATCAGGGACGTGCAGAAGCATGAAACCTTTGGGTTACAGCAGTGTTAGGTGCTTATCTTCAAGTAATTCTTTGATCATCATCTTACCGCCTCTTAGCAGAAATGGTCACCTAACATGAGAGGAGGCTACAGGAGCAGGTGCAGATCAGACTGCAGCTTCTCAACAGCTAAGAAAAAAACCTGCAACTAAAGTTAAAAATTAAGAGACTTTTGTAAATTATTTCCTCTGTAGCCACTTTAACCACAGTAAAGTTGGCACTTTAGCATAGATGCTGGATACAGCTTCTCTGGATTTATCTGTTTAATAGCTATTACTATTGAAGGAAAAACAAACAATTGACAGAGATGCTTCTCCTGACCAACAGCAGAGTCTGCTGCTTCAGCTGATTTAATAAAGGCAACAGAAACAATACTTCCTTGATGGCAAAAAGTTTAGCCTATAATACGGTTATAAGCACCCACAACAGGACATTTAATTACATTCCTGTAGTGTGTCACACAAAATGAACTGTAACTGGTAAGGCTTTTTAATCAAACAATAAGATGTAAAAACCAACGGACCTCGTACAACCTGCAATTCATTTAGTCAACAAGATCTGTCTGCTCAGAAAATGAGGATGTGTAATGCTGAAAGGAGGAGCCTATGGAACCATCAGAGCAGTTAGCAATATGCTTTCAAAGGTACCAACAGGTTTGCAGTCAAAAGTTATTTTGGTTGAAGCCACAAAAACCAGCAAGAAGCAACAGCAACTCAAGAGACAAAATCAGTTTTCTCTCTATGCCATACACTGCCCTATTTTCATTTCTTCTGATTGTTTAATGGTGAACCCCACATCCTTATTACAACATCAACAACCAATTAACTCGTGAAATCATTAATAACCTTGTTATAATTGTTGTGTCCATTTGCCCAGTCTTTCCATCAAGGAAGGATATATGTAGCTAGGCTACAATTTGCTCTTAACCTTGGGTCATCCTAATCCAGCATAACAACAATTTATTCCAGCCCAAATCTGGTGCAATTATTGCCATAATTAGAAATATTCAGACTGTGACACCTCCTGATGGAGTGCTTCCTTCCAGCATCATTACCAGCAAGCTCTTTGGATATCAACAGCTCCTGCTGAAATAATGTTATAGGTGAATGACTGGTTCTGAATGATGGTTCAGTGTTCCAAATGGGGCTCACCCTCTACATTTGCCTTCTGCCTTGGCACTCTCTGCTTTAGTCAAACTTTCCAAACTTTTCTAAGCTTTGCTATGAAACTTCTCTCAAGTACTGCACGCTGAGGAACAGCAAACATCCCTAAGAGATAAGCACAATTATCAACAAGACTCCCTCCCAACACCTAGGAGGGCAACCAATGCCTTGTGACAGAAGAAAACGGTATCTGAATTTGGAATTTTTCTGGCTCCCAAACAAGTCACAGAAGGTCAGCATTCCAGCCGAGCAAGAATCAACAGGTGAGCCAAAGCACTGCTGTTGTAAAAAGCGACATATTGAAGAGTTAGACTTCATTCTTGAAAATGAACCCTCCTTTTATAGGTCACTTGTGCAAGACGCAGTGTTCAAAACTCAAGATCAGCCACAGGGTATCAGCTGAAGCAGGAAAGCGTGCACAAAGAACCAGAGCAAGTGCACCAGGCTGCGCTCAGAAGCCCTTCCTATGCACATCTCACATGCTCCTCTCCACAGCCTTCTCTCTGAACCACAAATTGTGCAGATGCAGAAGCGCTGCTCTGCAGAAGAGCTGCAGCTGCCAGGAGGGAAGGAAGAAAGCACAGGCTATCAGCACTGCACCCACCACGAGCTAGGTAAGTTCATGTAGCACAAGCAGGAGGAATTTCTGAGCCCTTGCAAAGAAGCCAAAACAAATGAAATCTTTCCCCTTACATGGGAATTTTGAAGAATAAATCATCCCTAAGGAAATGGTCCGAAAAGACAGGGCATAGCATTCATCTTTAGTGGGCTAAGGAAACATGCCAGCAGACTTACACAGCCAAGATGTTTCATATTACAGCTGAATTATGCAGCAGAATAGCACGGAACAACTGGTAATTATGGAACAATGTTAATGGCACAGCAGCATTTTTACCACGGTATCATCTAACACTCCATGAGACCATGGCAAAAGTCACACTTAAGCCTACACAAGCAGAAGAGCCAATGCCAGAAGCATCCCTTGAAGAAAGGCTTAAAATTAATTGCAATATTGCAAACAATGTTGCTACAATCAATTTCAGTGGTGAACTTTGGAAGTCAAGGCTTCAGGACAGAGCACGCTGGTGGGATGGTGAATGAAGGGCTGCTCCCAGAGAGAGCTCAACTTGTTTAGTTCACCAAACAGGTTGTGAGTTTGTTCTTAGACACACCACGCATTTAAACACCAAAGACGAAAGCAAACAAACAAAAGGAGAATGTTACACACGGCGGTCATGAATAAATACAGACTAGGAGCAAAAGATGCCTGAGCAGCAACAAAAAAGCCTTCCCGTAGGAGCAATGGAAACTGACAGCCTACACAAGTTTTAAGAAAATCCTTAACAACTCATGAATGACCTTATGAGAGAGTTGTCTGCAACGGGGAGATTTGTCCTCCATCTGAATCACCGCTGTGCAGCTTCAAAGCATCTGACGCACCCTCTGCAGATGCTTTAACCTCTTGCGTTTGACTAAGCTTTGTTCAGACTCACGTGTCATCTGAAAACTACTCCGTGACAAATTTGAAGCTCTGGCTGTGCCCTGCTCAATAACTTCACCTTTAGCAAAGCATGAGACCTTCTGAAGCTTTCCAGGATTTCCTACATCAGCAAAACCACCAGCTCTCCAACTCCTGCAACTGCGATGTGAGCTTAGCACCCAACGGCCCTTTCCACAGCTGTCAGAGACACATGTAAAACAACACAGATTAAACATCTGTAGCCCACCTCCCTTATCAAAAGGAAGCTTCTGCTCTCACATTTTATTTTCTTACATCCTGTCCCTACTTGCCTGTCAACTGTTGGGCTGATTTACTAGGAAAACCCACGGAAGGAAGGAAGAGCATTGCTTCCCTGAACGCCCCAGGAAACCTAAGCCAAGGAAAACCCATTCCTCATCATCCAAAGGAAGCTGCCAATGTGCCAAGCTCCTTGTGCTCTTCTGACCTTCCAATGAAACCCAGTGCGCTCAGCAGGGACCAGATGCTTCCTGGGGCTTGAACTGGAATGGAGATAGGAGACAGGAAGCCAGCAGCAGTGAAATGGATGGAGCACCATGTCTAAACGAGGAGTTGGACTCGATCTTTGGGGTCCCTTCCAACTCAGAATGTTCTATGATTTCATGATAGCAGGCGCTGCATCTGACCAGCCCCAGCATAAGGCAGGCTTAAAAATACACATCTAGTAGAGATACATATATTCACATAAGAGCATTAATCTCCACCAGTTGTCTTCAGAAGAAAAAGAAACGTGCCTCTGAACGTTAGCATTCAGAGTTACGGCAAACGAGGCATGGGGTAGCTATTGGTTGTATCACAGACACGTGGAATCATTAAGGCTGGAAAAGACCTCTGGGATCACCCAGTCCAACCCCAGCCCATCCCCACCGTGCCCACTATCCACGTCCCTCAGTGCCACATCTTCACGGCTCTTGAACCCCTCCAGGGACGGTGACCCCACTGCCCCCTGGGCTGTCTGTGCCAACGCATCGCCGCTCTTTTGCGGAACTTTCCCCTCGTATCCAACCTGAAAGGCGCACGATGAACATCTCCCATCCATTTCCATCACTACCGACAGCTGTCAAAAAAACCTCTCCCCCTCCACCACCCGTATATTTTGACCTCGTCCACCACAACAGAACGACACGACCCATCGAGGCACCCAAACTCGTCCTCCCTGGGCAGCGCAGGAGATGGGAAGGCTTTGGCAGCGGCAGCGGCGTTAAAAGTCATTCCTGGTTCGCCTCTATCGCCCGGGATACGCACCGGGGGAGGGGAGACGGCGGCTGCCACGTCCCGGCGGTGCGGGCACCACTGAGGGCAAAGCCCCCCGGCTCCCTCAGCCCGCGGGAAAAAATAAAACACAGCCTTATGCCCCTCACCAAACCCAACCCCGCAGCCCCATACCGCCGCCTCCCCCCCGCGCCCGTACCCGCCCGCAGCGGCCTCCCCGAGCCCGGCCCTCCTCTGGACTCTCTACCTGCGCTGGGCTCGGCCCGGGCACTTCGCCTCCGCATCGGGGCGGGCGGGCAGGCGGCCCCGCCGCAGGTAACGGCTCCGCGGGAGCCGGCGGAGGCGGCGGGGGCAGCGCCGCGGCACGTGGCGGAGCGCAGCCAATGGCGGAGGGGCGGGCGGAGGTGACAGGCGGCGGCGGGGCCTGCGCGCTGAGGGGCGCGCTGCGGCGCCGGGGGAGCCCGCCGCCCTACGGGAGCCCGCCGAGCTCAGGGGAGCCCTCCCCTCTGAGGGGAGCCCTTCTCCTCGCCGTGCGCGCTCGCCCGCCTCTTTTCTTTGCCCTTTAGCCCAAAATGCACCTTTTTCATTCTTTCTGCAAAGCAAATAAATAAATGACATCTATATCGTTCCCCTCAAATGAGGGCTTCGGCGGTGCAGGCTGGCTGCCGGGCTGGCACCCCGCTCTCCCCTTTGTCTCTCGCTTTCTGCGAGATGCTTTCAGCCTCGTCCGTGATTGCGAGCCACAGGGGGAATCGAGACCTGCCACGACAACCACGGGATTTTAATTCGTTTCGCCTCGCAGTCTCGGTGCCTTGGGTGGAAGCTTACGGACCTCCCCACAGCTGCTGAGGAGCTTTTATTTCCGAAAAGCCATGAAATTACACCTGATGTAGCGTGCACGGTACGCCGCGCGCATGCAAAGCAGCGCTCAGCACGCAGGCGGGGAGGAGCGCCCTCACAGCCCCTTCTGGCGTTACCATAGCGCTGTAAGTAACAGCCTGAGCCGCAAGGAGAGAAAATAAATGGGCTGGGGGGGGGAACACATGAAAACACAAGCTAAATAGCCAGTGCAGCAGCTGCAGGAGGGAGCTGATTAAGGGAGAAAATAGATGAGGCCGTTATGGGTTGTGCCAGCTGGGAGTGTGTCACCACTGCTGTGGTGTCACCACTGTGGGCCCCTCTCTGCAAGAAAGACGTGGAGGCCCTGGAGTGTGTGCAGAGCTGGGCAATGGAGCTGTGAGGGGTCTGGAGTGCGAGTTTGATAGGGAGCGGCTGAGGGAGCTGGGATGGCTCAGTGTGGAGAAGAGGAGGCTCAGGGGAGGCCTCATCGCTCTCTGCAATCCCCTGACAGGAGATTGGAGCAGAGTGTTTGCTTTGGGATTTACACAGTGCCTGGAGCTTCCCGGGCAGGTACCAGCAGGCAGCCTGCTAGTTCAGAAGTCCCCCCAAAAGCAGCTTTCCCTTCAAATGTAAGGCTTAATGTTTAAAAACTAGTAGCAGGTCTCATTCACAATTCAGAAGGTGTGATACGGCGAAGGTATTCTCACCCGTGACAACAACTGCAGAAGCCGGAAAATGCCCACAATTTTCAGATAGGCACATACATTTCCTTACTGCAAAGTATTGAATGAGCTCGCATCCTGAAAGAGAAGGACTTAAATTATGTCAAACTTTAAGCCTAATTTAAATGTAGATACACTCCTTAGCCACACTTTGGTGTCTTCTTTGCTATTCTTGCTAAATTGTGTGCTTACTCTCTACAACAGATAACACTTTGCTTTTGTATTCTGTTGGCTGTTTGGTGTTTGGCTTATAGTCAGGCCACATCCTTGATTGCTGTTTGCACAGCTCTAGGGAAAATATATATGTTTCAGGGAAAAAAAAAAAAAAATCTCAATTTTTTCAGCCATGGACATAACCAAGCACAGAAGATTCATTTAGGCTTAGCTCTTATTTCTAGTCTTCTATAATTGCAAGCAAACCATTCATTGCTTTGGACTTACAGATGAAGCCAGAAATGCAAATAAAGACCTCGACTGTGCAGCCAGGCATGCCCCAGGGTGTCACAGGGCCGGCCACATCAGGCATGGGTCAGCGAACAACCGGGCTTTGCAAGCAGCCTTGAAGAAGAGCAGCTGCAACAAAGATGCATTATATTCTTCTTTAGTCAAAACCAGCAGGAGTGATCTCAGTGGATGAGCGGTCTGCATGTAGCTCAAACTGCTGGGCCGTGTTGGGAGAGCAGATGGGGGAGAGACAGGCAGAATCTCATCATACATCATAATAGGATCATTCCCATGATCCAGAGTGGTTGTAGACGTAAAGACATGCAGATGCTTAAACAAACACTTAGGCAAGGAAAGGGTTTTTTTGAGCTAGTTTGGACAAATCTTTGCTGGATCAATGGCAGAAGCACCAGAGTGCTTCTGAAAGCCTAGCCATGTGTTTATCCTCAGTGTCTTCATTTAAACGACCCTGAGAGCACCGTTCCCTTAACACATGCACCAGCCAGTTAAAGAAAATCATTTATTTGAGTCTCGTTTTAGGTTTATGTGCTTGTGTCACTTTCTGAGTTCTGTTTTAGCTTTGGTTAGTTTTTGTTTGTATGTTTGTCTTAAATGCCTTCTTATCCCATCTGGATTTTAATTGCCCCCTGAGTGAGAGTGTGTATCTAAAAATTTCCATTAAATTTTCTCTAGCATAACTGGGGCGTTGGATACCTTTCAGTTTGTATGGTTGACTCTCAGAGATTCTGGCTCTGGGCATAATTAGATCTGCACCAAGAGCAGTTTTCAGGTTTTATAGTCAATTTTGCCTTCTAGGAAAGAGTCTGAATCATAGACTGTGCTGTCTCCCACGTCCTAGCTGTCTTATCTGGATGGGTGGGGTAAGGCAAATGATGCTCCATTTAAGTAAGCGGATCTCTCTTATTACTAGCCTTTGTAATTATTTCTGTGGCACAGCTTTAATGGTTTTATTAAGCTGTGTTATGCTTTAATGTTCATTCTGATTGATGATTGAATTACGAAATAGTGACACTGCTGTTGTACTGGAGAATAAGTGCTCAGATTGTCATGCTGTAGTTCAGAGGAAAAGCATTTTCTCAACAGAGGGCTTCTGTAACTAGGTGTTTCTTGCTACTAATACAGGCTGGGTTTTCCACTGTAATTTTAAAAAGCAATGGTGCTCCTGTGGTTAGACATATCTGACTCTCCTATTTAGAATATGACTTTTTATTTTAATGGCGAGGGAAGGTGCTTATTGCCAGCACAAAGAAGTTGAAATATGTTCCAGAAATGCTAAGGACAGAGTAATGGAGGAAGGAATCCATGGTTGAAACCCACACACCCTAGCTATGCTAATGGAGGACTGATTGCTAGAATATTTATGCAGAATGCCTTTACCCTACGAACAGCATGTAAAACCATGGCCTGTTGGCCTTCTTCCAAACTGAGGCAGGTTCCAAAGCATTATTAATCTCAGTGAGAAGATGCTGTAATTTTAATACCTTAATAACGTTACTGACAAAGAACCAACCACGCTGTAGCAGTAACCACGATGTCCTTAGACTCAGAACCTTTGTAACACCAGGGAAAAAAAAATCAATCCTATTCTGCTGCTCTCTTTTCAGAAAAGAGAAGTAATAAATGAAATATATATGCATGAAAAAAAAAAAGAGTGTTTCTGTCTGAACTATCTGAGTTTTCAAGGGTACAACAGGAACATCTGAACTATCTGAGCTTTCAAGGGTGACATGGAGGCTCTATAAAGTCACTGGTCTGTGAAGAAATGCACCAGAACAGAGAATTTCTGAAAGGAAGACCTGAATTAAAAGCACTATAAGGAACATTACAACATGAGCAATTCTATGAGTCTATGATTCTATGAAGAAGGCTGCTAAGACTGTAAACTCTAATGATTTAAATCCAAAAATGTGACAGAGAAGTCAGAAAAGGAGGTTCAGGAACAATCCACAAAAGATAGATAGAAAAAACAGTAAATCTCTCTCTGAACAAATCCAGAGTCAGGAAGCCTACTGGAGAGTTTGACTGGTCTGTAAAACCAGTATCCTTTTAGGACGCAGAAGGATCATCTGGAGAAGATACAACCACAGAAGAAATTACTGATCAGTGGATGGCATGGATGAGCTTTGGCCAATTCCAATACTGGGAAACTTCTTTAAAGGGAGCAATTGAGAATTCCTGTCTTGAGGTGAAGTGGAAGTAGAAAGGAGCTCAGGCACTGACTTCTCTGCCGTCTCATTTGCAAGTACCTTGGCATCAGTAGGGACTGGGAGACTGTTCATAGAGCACCCATTTTTTAAAGGATTTTGGAGAAGATTTTGGAAACTGTAGGCCTGGAAGCCTGATATACTTAATAGACAAATAAGTAGGAATCATGCTGATGAGCAGAAGAGACTTAGTGAGCACATGGAGAAGACACATTTGAGGGAGTCAGTATTGCTTTAGTAAAGAAAATGAGTGTCTCACAGATCTATCAACCTTCTTTGAAGAAGTCAAGTTCAGCACTCAGCAGAGATCAAAATGTAAACCAAGAACTGTTACAATTGGAAAAGTTACTAGGAGAGAAGGAAAGACCAGAAAGAAAGAAAAAAGAATGTATAAATGCCATTGTATAAATCCCCGATGCGTCTCAAATTCCTTGGGCAGCTGCAGTATCCCTAGCTTAGAAATAATATGGTAGAACTGGAAAAGACTCAAAACATTTAAGAGAATGAACAGAAGTAGTTGGAGGGCTTCCAAATGGGGCATGGCTAACTCAAATGGGTCACTCCAGTCTGCAGTTGAGGGCAAGCAGTATCACAGTCTATAAAATCATCAGTGGACCAAACAAGGGGCAGGAAACAAGGCTGTTCAGTGGCTTATCAGATATGGCATCTGAGGAACATCAAATCAAAGTAGAACTTGGAAGGCTCAGGATAAACAGAATGAGGTAATCCTTCACACAGCCTGCAGTTACGATAGAAGTATTCGTTGCTTCAGGTATTGTGGATACCAAAACTTTACATCGGCTTAAAAAGAGACTGAAAAATCATCAGAGACTTTTGCTGTGGTTCATCAAGTTCCTGGGAATGTATTCTGGGGAAATACAGAACGCGTTTGCACCGTGCATACGCTCTTTCTGCTCCTGTATTATCAGCTGCTATCAGAACCTGCTGGGCTGGATGGAGCTTTGAGCTGACCCGCTATTGGCTTTGATGTTTTAATAATTATTTTAACATAGTCAGCCTCTTAATTTTACTTCCCAACCCTAGAACAGCCAGCTTTTAAAATCTCCTTAAACCATTTCAGCTCATTAAATAACTGCATAGGGTTTCTGCGCCTCGTTTTTGTCTTTGCCTTGATCCCTTCACTATTTCCTGTACCTCAGTATTATGTTCAAGCATGAATGTGTTTTCAGCTCTGCCCAGTAATCTGAAAAAACATCTCATTAAAAATCATTAATGTGTTCTTCCCAGAAGCTTTAAAAACAAATTAATGCCTGTAGATGCACTGCTGCTCTCACTTGCAAGGGAAGGCAGGTTGTGGGTGCAATCCTAAATAGAGCCAAGATGGAAGGGGTGGTGATATATGTGGTGTGCCACTCTAGGGAGAAGCAGCAGCATTGCATTGAGGACGAGTCAGTTGTCAAAATGGATGGATAAGAAGCATTTTCTTATTCTCCAAACACTTAAGCTGTTATTGTGAATTGAGGGGAAACAGGACAGATATACTCACACTTCCCATTTGGACTGGTGCAGACAGGCTCAGGGCTATTGGAGTAAAGAAGCATAAAAAACAAAGTTGTAACTGACAACAATGATAGATACAAAACCAGATATAATCTGTATCCTTTTGCATGCCTTTTTCCTAGAAGAAACTATTTTCATCTAGTTCATATCACTGTAAGCCTATTAATAATTGTACAAAGCTTTAACAGCAGAGACTGTAATGTATGTATTAATAATGCATTTGCAGAGAAAATATATTAATGCTTTTCTAAATGTTCAATTAAGTTATTACCTAATGCCACAAAATGTTAGTAATAGAAAGCAAGTTCAACATTAAATCATTTTGTAAGATTGCAGATGGCTGGGAGAATGAAGAGCACGTGGTGGAAAGAAGTCTGAGAGGAGAAAAGCACCCATCCTGCTGTGGCAGAGAGCCCTGGGAGGCTGTAACAAGAGGAACCCCAAGGCTCGTGGCCACAAGACTGCAGACTGCCACTCCAGGGAATTCTGAATACCATCGCACCAGCCTGAGCCAGGAGGTAGGCTTTTCTGGCTTCCTTCTTCCCCTTTTTTCTCCCCTGCCCAAGACCTTCATGGAAACCTCCATCAGGATGGCATGTTAAAATGGAACTATAATCAAAAAATTGAACCCACCGAGCAAAAGGAGCAAGTGTGTAGATTTGTTTTGTAAATTTTCCTTTGCATTTATGTAAATGCTACCTTTTTTACCTTTTTTCTTCTATAACATTGCTAATTCCTATGCAGCTCCTTTAGCAAATATATTTAAAACCCAATAAAGATCACTGATTCCATTTTTCTTTTTTTTCTTTTTTTTCCCTTTTGCTTAGGCAAAGTAATAGTTTTCTTAAGAATAAACGATATTGTTTGCTGGTTTAAATTCCAACATTGTGGTTTTGATTAGCCTATTTACTCAGCATATCTGCTGCAACCTTTGGCACTTTTCTGAAGGAAACTAATAAAGTATTTCATTGGAAATAAATATATACCACAGACCACACTACTTTTGTGCTATTTGTTATCAGTTCAGCAAACATTCCCTTTTGTAGATAAACTATTCTGCAGATAAACTGAACTGACATACGTTAGGAACATGGAGCAATTGAAGCTAGAAGGAACCTCGGGAGATCTGTTCTCCAACCTTCTGCTCCTAGCAGGGCCAGCTCTGAGGTCAGAACAGGTTGCTCAAGATGTTGCCCTGTCAAGGCTTACAAATGTCAAAGGAAGGAATTTTCACAACATCCCTGGGCAACCTACTCCACTGTTTGGCTGTTGCCATGGTGAAAAAGTGTTCCTTTTATCTAGGCAGAACCCTTCATATTTCTACTGACCATTGTTGTCTCATCATCCCTCCACTGTGCCCCACCTCCCACCCCCCTTTGAAAAGCCTGGCTCCATCTTCTCTATGATCTCAACAGATACAAGCAGCTTCCATCAGATCTCCAGTCAGTCTGTCCTCTAGGCCAGACAAACCCACCTTTCTCAATGTCTCCTCATGGCGCCCAGTCCCTACCCATGATGGTGACCCTCTCCAGAGATCACATAAGTGCTAAGTAGATGGCTTTAACTGATCTGTTAGTACAGTCCAAGAGGCTTTTTTGGCCTTATTTGCTTCCAGAGCACTGTGCTGTCTCATGGGCAGCCTGCTATCTACCAAGATCCAAAGTTCTCCTCAGGATAGCTGCTCCCCACCCTGTTGTTCACCAACCCTTATCACTGCCAGGGGTGCTTCCTTTCCCATTGCAGGGCTTCGCACATGTCCTTGTCAAAATTCACAAAGGTTCTGTTTAATTTTTTCCAACTTAGTAGATCTTTCTGGCTGCCTTGCCCTACCCTGCCCTCAAGCATATGCACTGCTCCTCCCTACCTGGCATCTCCTGCCGGCTCAGTGAGCAGGCACTCCATCACCTCCTCCAGGTCATGGATAGCAACAGACAACACGGATAACGTTGAACAGAATGAGTCCCAGGATAGACTCCCTGCAGTTTTCAAGGCCAGGCTGGCTGGATCTTTCAAGGCCAGGCTGGGTGTGGCTCTGGGCAGCCTGGTCTGGTGGTTGGTGACCCTGCACATAGCAGGGGGGTTGAAACTCAATGATCATTGTGGTCCTTTTCGAGCCAGGCCGTTCTATGATTCTGTGATCCTATACCCCACTTGTTAGCACATCCCATTAACCTGGGATTCTTGGCCTGATCATCCAACCAAGCTCTTAAGCCTCTCATTGCCCACCCATCCAGACTATAACTTCGTAACTAGGATACAAGAATATTGTTAGAGATGATTTTGAAAGCAAGCTGAAGTCAAAGTGAATGGGATGTGATGCTCTCCCCATACCCACAAATCCAGTCATCATCTTATCATAGAATTGCTTCAGGTTGATCAGGCACAATAGTCTGTTAGTAAATCCAGACCTCTTGCCAGTCGCTTTCTCCTTCACATGTCCAGAAATGTATTCCAGGGGGACATGCTCCATGATTTGCCCAGGTCTGAAGTGAGACTGACCCATTTGTTCCCCAGGTTGATCTTTTGGCCTTTTTAGGAAAAGGGATTTGGCATGTGTCTTTTTCCAGTTGCCAGGGTCTTCCACCAATGTCCATGACATTCTGAAGACAACAGTGGCCTTGTCAGGACATCAGGAAGTTCTCAGTACTGTGCATGCACCTTGTCAGGTCCCATGAACTTCTACAGGTCAAGTACAACCAATCCCCAACTTGACCTTCAACCATTGCCAGGTGAGTTACACCGTGGGTACGTTTAAATGAGATACGTTGGTATTTTACAGATAACTCACAGCAAGGCAACGTTCTTTTGTGCACATGCTTGGCAAATAAAATACAGCCAACTTTGGGTGCCAACTTAGCAAAGGAGAACTAAAATCTTTATTGATTCAGCCTGCTGTAAACTGATGCTAAATGACCAAGCTGCTGAGAAAGCCATGTCTGTAATCTTCACAGGTGTTTGAGGTAAACCAAATATGCAGTGGGAAAAAGGAGAGGAGAAGAAAAATCCCATGGTAAAGGAACAGGTCAGTGAGGCTGTGACTGAAAGAAACCTGCTGCCCTTCACTCTGCAGCTTCTGAGAGCACCTTCCTGTTGCCTGGTGTGTTGGTCAAGACAGGCCAGAGAGCTGCACTTAAAAAAATATACATATTGTGAGCAGCAGAATGGGAAGTAGCAGCTAAGGTTGAGCTGGAGGATAGATGAAATAGAGAACTGTACTGAGGCTGCCAGTTACAAGATGAAAGTCAGGCTGATATACTGGTAGATGTGTTATAGAAGGGGTAAGTGCTTGTTAGCCCATGCAGCTCCACACAGGCCTGAAAGGGTTTCTCTTCAGGTTGGTAACACGTGGGCAACTGACAGGGCATGCGTGCTGTTGATTGCTTTATGGTATGCTTTATCAGAAGTGTCCCTACCTAATACAAAATCTTAAGTTATCTCTGTTATCATAACAGGGCAGCAGTGCTACAGCTGCTGATCTCCAGCCACATCTGCAGGCACATCCCAGGGCCCTGCCCTGGAGTCAAAGTCTAAGGCTTTGCTCCGGGAGGAGAAGGTTTTTTATTTATGGGCGACTGCTGACCTCCAGACAACGAAACACACCCAAACATTTCTGCTTGTATTGCACTGTGTTGTATTTTCTCTTTGCTATTATTACTTTGTGAGCCTGATGGAGCAATGAGGAGGAGGAAAGCTGATTTAAAGTTGCTTGACAGACACAAGAGCAATTACCAGAGCCCATCAAGGCTATTCTCTACTGAGGAAAGCACGAAGAGCCTATTTTGACAATGTGCCATAGGCAGACACGGTCCTGCTTTATGTTACTGTGTGAATAAATAGTGCCTGGCGGTGTCATGAGTTTATACAGGGATTTGAGGATCTGCTGAGGATCTGCCATCTAGGAGTTTCTTTTACTTCTCTGAATGGCATAACAAATTAAATAAAGCGTGCTCTCCGCAGCACACAGCTTTATTGTGCCATAATAGGAAATAGAGTAGGGCAAAACAGTTTAAAACCTTGGAAAAAAAAAAACAACAACAGGCAAGATGGAAGCCATGCAGGGGATACATCAGGGCTGAGCCAGAGCAGCCCCTTCTCATACTGGGAAGACATGGGGCAGCTTTCTGGTGCCAGAAAGACACCAGCTCTGGGCAATTTTGACACATCTCACATACAGAAGGTAGAAGTCCCACAGGTGATCTTTCCTTGCTGGAAAAAAGAAAGTGTTTTCTCAAAAATTTACCCTAGGAAATGTCTGTTCTTCTGCCTCGTGCAAAGTCCAGTAGGACATCAGGGTCTGGCCCCACCACACATGGTGGCTGTGTGCCTCTGTTGCCATCATTGGGCCAGATGTGTCCCTCATGCACCATCAGAGCACCTTCTGAGCAGCCCCAGCCTTCTGAGCAGCCCCTTATCCCTGATTGCCAGGATCAGGTTTTCTCTGAGGAATACACATCAAAAGGAGGCCAGCCCAAGTCATTGCTAAACCAGACACTTTGGGTACAAAAATAACCTGCCTTCCACTTTGTCCTCTGTAAATGCATGCAGATGTTAAAACTGAAAGGAGGTTGTAGCAAGGTGGGGGTCGATCTCTTCTCCCAGGTAAGCAAAAAGACAGGAGGTAATGGCCTCAAATTGCTCCAGAGGAGCTCCAGGTTGGATAATAGGAAAAAGTTATTCTCCAAAAAGAGTGGTAGTGCATTGGAATGGGCTGCCCAGGGAGGTGGTAGAGTCACCGTCCCTGCAGGTGTTCAAGAACAACAGGGATGTGGCACTGAGGGACACAGAGGGGTGGGCATGGTAGGGACAGGTTGGGTTTGGATGATCTTAGAGGACTTATCCAACCTTAATGATTCTGATTCTATAAGAGCCTGTGGATGCCCATGCAGTGACCTAATGCCACCGAGGCAGGAGGCAGAGGTGTGCTTGTAGAGCTGGGAGCCCAGCAGCACTTTTACATCCCAGTTCGGATGCTGGACTCACCTGCCAGCCTCTTCACAGCAGAAAGACCACCAACACTTCCTGCACATGGATAATGTCTTATCTTGACAGGAGAAATAAAGCTGCTCTTCCTAGAAATGTACAAATGTTAAATCACGCTCGCTTGCTAATATTGCTGAAGTCTTGCCAGAGCACAAAAGAGAAACCTGGGCCAAGATAAATCAATGCTGACACAGAGAACATTGCTTGCCAGCTCAAAACCAAGTGCCCTGAGCCAACGCACACCATTTCTACTCTCCCAGCTGCTGCCAAATGACTTGCTTAAGATGTGGTATTTCAGGTTGAGAACCCAAAATAATGTGTTTTCGACACCGTAATAGATTGATAGAGAATTATTCCTCTGCAAGTGTGTAACCTGAATGCTCTGTTGCAGAATTGCTTGGAGGCGTTTGGACTTTCTCCATGCTTTGGATGCTAAGTGTGTTGCGACATGTCTTTATTTTGACTTAGATTTGCATTGTCTTTTCTTCCTATTTTTGTTTGCATTTCATTTGTATTTCTTTCTGGGGGGGAAAAAAAAAGCGTATTTGGAATGCATGTCCATTTCTAAGCACACTCTTTCTAATGAAATGTATTTTAATATTTTTTGCCAGTGCACAATCCTGAAACTGAAGGCAACTCATCCGCTCTGTCTTGAAGGGAAGGAGGGGAAGATTAAGAGTCATAAAGAAAAGTAGTAAAGACGTCATTCACTATGACTGCTTTAAGTTCCCCTTTCCAGACTTCACTCCTCTTCCTTAATGTTATTTCATCTCAAGATTTAGGTAGATACAACCTGTCTGGCTCCAGCAGACTCTTGGGTTCTGCATTTTTTCTGCCCTCTCCTCAGCAAACCCTTACTCCTAGTGCAATTTTGGGACACTGTAGCATCTCTCAGCCGCAGGTTCTTTCCCACACCCTCCTGGCACCTGCCACAAGAGGTTTTTCTGTGCTGGTGTCCCCTGTTGCCATCTGTGAACATAGCAGCTGCTGTAGGAACCCCAGCAAAATATTGCCTTGCTTTGTAGATGGAAGAGGATTTCAGTGCATCCCTTGCAACATGTCAGGGCTGCCCTTTCCTGCCTTACATTGCCACACCAAGCCTGTGGGAAGGACCAGGGCTTTTCCTAGCTTTTCCTTTTTCTTTTTGCTTTTCATTTTCCCCCATCAGCAGCACTGCCAGATCCCTTTTCTCTCCCTTATTCCTTCTGTCCAAATTGCCATGTTCCTGCTCTGGTGATGCCACATCTGGGCCTGCAGCACTCTCTTCTCTTGGAGGCTGAGCAGAGCCAGGGCATTCCTCTCTCCAGGAAGCAGCCTGAGGTTAACCCAAGTCTATTTTATTTTTAGCTGAGACTTTAACTGGCCATGAATCCGTGCAGAGAATATCAACAGGGAGAGAGGTCTCTTCAAAATCTGGGAAATCTTAAGGCGGAAGAGGAGCTGGTTGCTTGAATTTCCCTGTGCTTCTGCCTCTGGACAGGGGTTCAGTTCACTCACCAGAGGGTTGCTGTGCACCTCTGAAGGCAAGGCAACAAGCTTTGTTGGTAGGGCTTTGCAGATGTCAGTCTGGCTTCTGGTCTTATCATCATGCACAAAAATCATAATCCCTTTCATCAGGGGTTTGAACTCTTCTGCTAGTTGGTTTGTTCACTTCGCAGAAGCAACCTACCAGGAAAAAACACAAATATTTTAGTATAAACATTCTTGTATCATTACATTTAATTTCTCTCCCCAAATGGGAGTCTATCACTATTAAATACTTACTGCTTTAAAGTTTACTAGTTTAAAAGCATCAGAGGTAAAGCAGTGCATTAACAAGTGGAAGGATGGAAATGGCTTCAGAAGAAATACACTATTTGTTATCATCTGTTCAACAGTGAACACCATGCAGTGAGGACATTCACCACCACTGCAACCCTAAGGGCCAGGCTCGATCTTGGGCTTCTGTGGTCAAAAGCTGAGTGTCTTCTGTGACTTTCCTATTGATTGGAAAGATGAGTGGGATGAGTCTCCTACAGCATTTATTGGAGCATCTTTGTCCAGTGGTACCTACACTTGGTGTGGTTATGCTGATAGATGTTTCTGCCATAACCTATAAATGAAAATCCTCTCTAAAACTCATTGGGAACATCCCCAATGATTTTAGGAGCTGTTTGATCATAGAATCATTTGAACTGGGGGGGATCCTTTAAAGGTCATCTAGTCCAACTCCCCTGCAATCAACAGGGGCATCTACAGCTCAATCTGAGTGCTCAGAGTCTTGTCCAAGTGGAGTCATGGATGGTTGTGTGGCTCCTCCCTACAGCCAGTGTAGGGTTCCCTTGCCCTACATCGCTGTGTGACAACACTTGAATCCTACCTTAAACACACCCATTTCTTCTGGCTGCCATATCAGGAATCCCTGAGTGCCTGACTCAGATATCCCCATTGGAGACTGGGTCAGGTGAACCTCAGGGGAAACCGGCATCACGTTTCAGATAAACAAGGTCAGGCAGGCAGATACACAGACCTTGCCATCAGCAAGGCTGAATAGTATTAAAAGACTAGGAGGAGGGCAAGAAAACAAAAAGCTCATTTAATTAGCATGACAACTCCTGATGGATATTAACACGGATCTGCAGAACCGGAGACCAAATGTGATGTTTCCGATGACTCACACAGGAACGACATTGTGAGTCACCTATCTGTGGCTTTTCTTCAGCAGCAGCAGCACACAGAGGTGATTAATCTGATTTCTCACGACATAGCCTGGTTGCAAACCACACAGATGACCCACAGAACAGGGATAATTTAAATCAAATTAGGTAGAGGCTATAAACTTTGCAGATAACATAGTTGTTGTTTGTGATATGATAGTTGTTTTCTCAATGAATTGCCTTCATGTGTACATTCATCTGATCATTTTCGTTGTGTTGGGGAGGGTAAGCATTTTACTGCTTCTGGTGAAAGTTATGGAGAGTAAGGTGGATAACTATCTTGAAAAATGAGGTCTTTGGCTTTCTGCTAAATTAATATTACTACTATTTAATTAGCAGTGAGAAGTCCGAGGTTGGTGCACTTGCCCAGCCTTCTTTACTTTTTGCTAATGAAAAATGGGTCTTTTAATAGAGCAACTTCTAAGAAGTCTGCTAAAGGTGTAATTACTGCATTGGCACCCTTAGCCCTTTCTTTCTATGCTTGGAGACAACACAATGCAGTGTTCCTTCTGTGTAGAGGCAAAGGTGGAACGACAAGGTTTTGGCTCAGAAGTTTAATGCCAGCTCAGAAACAATGGAAGGAAACACCAACTCATGCCGGACCAAATTTCTGTAATGATTGCTGTAAATAATCTTCCACCCGTCTGTCCTCTCTGAGCAACGCAGCTGAAGGGGATCCAAAAGCAAAGAGTAATACAGCACCAGGTCTCACGCCAGCCTGGGTCTGGTCCTGTGTAGAAGTGACATCAGTTTCCTGGTGTTCAGTGCCTGCTCTGGCTGCTCCGGAGGTTGTGGTTTTCGTCCTTGTTCTGGACCACTCTCAGGCCATGGGCACTGCTCTGCACCTGGTGGCCCTCAGCTTCACAGCCCCTGCATGTAGAGGATAACAAGGGCTGCTTTAGATACATGTCATTGTTCTAGCACCTTAAGAACTGCAACTTCATCTTCCTTTTAGCCACAAATGAGTACAGTTTGCTTTGCAGTAAATCTGTCCTAGATATTTACTGGACAAAGGATATCTAAAAAAAAAAACGCAAGAATCCAGTTTAAGCTTGTTTTGCATCAGTAATGCACTAAAAACACTGTTTTCACCCCATATCCTGTTGGGTGGGGTTTCTTCAACCAACCATTAGTAAACTGTGATAGGACCAGAGTTGGGCACCTGTACCTTTTTACTTCACATAACACTGCTACCACAAGGCTCAGCCATGAGGCCAATTTGGCATCCAACACAGATGATCACTATTTTAGATTTACTTTCTATATCAATGTCCAAGGCAAAGCATTCTCCTCCTAGTGTTGTAATTGACAATCCCCTTCTTGTCCCCTCCCCTGGTTACAGAAGCTGAGAGCTCAGTGCTGGTCTGTAGGAAGGTTAGAGCAAGGTGCTGCATCCCTGCAGGCAGGTGGCTCTGCAGGAAATCTAGTGTGTTTCCCTCCCACCTCCTTGACACTTGAAAATAATACTAAAAATAGTTCAAGAATTGGCCGTATCTTCATCAAGAGTTCGCTTTGTTCAGACTTGGCAAGTAGGAGGCATATGGAGATCTCTGATGTTTAATTTTAAATCATAGAAATATCTGCATTGGAAAAGAACTGCAAGTCCAACCACCAAACTCACCTCCAGAGTCCCACGAACAGACTACATCCCTCAGTGCCACATTCACACGCATCCCAAATGCCTCCAGGGATGGGGAAAAAGATAGATATGGGGCAATCAAATAAAATCAAATCCACCAGGGGAAGAATCCCCCTTGGCAGATGATAGACCTTGGAAAAGGACACGTAGAGCGCTAATCCTACAGGAAGGCAAATCTTGTCCTTGCATAAACTTCTACTGAGTCTGGCCACCCTTCAAGTCTCTTGCAGTGCTTGAAGAATGTGTGAGATTTCAGCATATGATGAAGACAAGAAATCTCACCTTCCTGATGCTATTTTCGTTCCTCTTCACAGTTTTGCAGCTCTCCTGTTGCTGTGTTGCTGTGTTCATGTCTCCTACATTAATCATACTGCTTCCAGGCCTGCATAGCTCAGCTGGTACTGGCATGCCCAGCTCACCTCACAAGCCCGCCCCCCAGCAGGTTTCCATCCATGTCTTTAGGCTGCTTCATTTCATAGAATCATAGAATCGCCAGGTTTGGAAAAGACCTCCAAGATCATCCAGTCCAACCATCCACAACCACCAGTATTCCCCCCCATGTTTGTCCTGCTGTGGAACTGATGCATGATACAGCTCTGATAGAAAGTGTTTACTTTATTCTTCCCTGCTTTGGCTGTAGACTCGGAACATTGAGTAATTTCTCTTCCTGCTGCATCCCCAAGCTGCATTTTGGCAACTAGAGCATCTTAGAATCATAGAATCGCTATGAGTCTTGCTGCCATCTCTGCATCCCCAAGTCATGTTCACAGACAATCAACAACACTACTCCAGAACTTGTTTTCTCTGTACCACGAGCTTGTTTAACTTAACATGTAGTGTCCTGATGCTGTTTCTGATAGCAAAGTAGAGCAACAATTATCCTCATCACCCCAGCCTGTAAAAGAAGCTGCTGATGCTTAGCCTTTCCCAGCACTCTGTCTCCCAAACCACCTTCTTCCAGTCTGGTGTCTATCACATTCACAGAATTGTGCAATCATGGAATATCCTAAATTAACAGGGACCGACAGGAATGAGCATTATCATCTCAGCCAGTTTCTTGCTTCAGCTTGTTGGATCATAATACTTTACCTGCTGTCCCACTGGCTCATTGCCATGTACATGGTATGCAGGCTTGTGCTAGCTGCATTTTTCCATCCAGATGCTTTCTTATGGAGATCAGCAGCAGATACATGCCTATCTGACCTGCAGGCTGCCTATTCCCAGTGCCATCTCACATCTGCTCCTCACTCATTGCTTCTGCTTCACCACAGCAGACTCCTGGAGCTGCATTTGTGCACCTTCTAGCAAATCTGTGCTTGTTGCATTCAAGGCTTCATCACTTCTTCTCCCTTGGATTTAAGTTTCTCTTCCTGTGTTCTGCGAGAGCAAGACCATACTTTGCTGCAGGAAGGACATAAGGGGCCTAGGGGCAGTGCCCATAGAGACAAGCTGGAGGGCAACTTAGTTTGTTAAAGGAAGCCGGAGGAATTGAGCAATGGAGCTGCCATTTGCGGAGGGGTGGAGCTCCACAGCACTTGATCTTTCCAAAACTCATAGCCATCCCTCAGAAAATGCACTCGGAGCCTTTTTAACCAAGCCTTAATGGTTTGGAAAGCACCTCTCTGTCCTGCCCATTCCCCGTTGCACACAGATCATTTGTGTTTTCTGTATTCTTTAGCAGCAGCAATTACTAGCCATGGATGGTAACATTGCTTACAGCGCTTGAAAAGCTGACATGCCTTCACAGATAGAAAAAGGGAAACAAAAAACAAGCAAAACCCTAATTAACATGCCCTTCATAAGAGGCAGAAGAGGCAGAAGAGGCAGAAGAGGCAGTGTGAGTGGAAGCCAGACTAATTCTGACAGGAAACTCAACTGATGATTGCAGCTATAGCTACATGTGTTCTTCTGAGGCCTTCAGATTAAGACACGCTCTCTGAAAGGAGTGTTGTAGTAAACTATATGGTCAATATATAGACCATATATGGCCATGTATGGTGTTCCTGTAGGATGGGAGCACATCAAATCACAAACTGGGACCAAAGACGTGCAAGATCCTATGGAAGAGGAGATCAGCACAACCTGTTTACTTGAACAAAAGTAGTGGGTGAAGTATAGGTGAAATAAAATGAGATGTAGTGGTTTGTGATGTCCTGGAAGTCATTGGCACTTCTGGCCTAAACAGCTTGAGTTAATGAATTGATATTAAGCATATGTTATTGGGTGACATTTGTTGTGGGTTGGTTACATGAAGATATGCACTAGATTTCTTCTGCCTGAAGTGATACACACCTGCCCTACAAGTGTGTGTAACTTGTCTTAACTTTCTTAAATTGGGTTAGCTTCTCTCTGCAAATTACTACATTCTAGTGTAATTGATTTAAGGAAGGGTTAAATTGGGTTAAGTACATCTCCATTATGTGCTCTTAATGCTTTAATTAGGTCAATTTAAAATCAATTTAGAAAACTTGCCCCGGCTGGTTTAGCTATTATAGATGAGAATCTAGATATGGTGAAAGAGCAAAATAATTAATCGAGTCAACAATTCCTCATTTTTTTAATCACAAAACATCAGATCTCTCTGGCCAAATTTATCGTTTTGGTAAGCCCAGCTCTGCTGGAACATGCCTGTGTGCAGGGGGGAAACTTAATGCTGACACAGACTGCCCATAGAATTGGTGGGTGCCCCTTTCCTGAAGGCATTCAAGGCCAGATTGCACGGGGCCCTGAGCAGCATGATCACCTGCGTGGTAACCCACCAGGTATCCCTAGCTGGAAGGGACCTACAAGGATTATCAGGTCTGATTCCTGGCATAGAAGATAAGGCTTAAGGACTGAGGGGGATCAGCCTTCCCAACTCCAGCCTCAAGTCAGTACTGATTACAGTGATGGCATTTCTGACACAAGGTATAGGTAGGGCTCAGCCTGTTGGGAAGAGGTGAAGGTAACAAGGAGGAGAAGCTAGGACGACAACCAGGCAGAAACTCTGGGGCTCCTGCATTGGGTCCTCCAGCAATACCAGCCAAAGTACTGAAAAAAGAAAGAAAGAAAATTCTGAAACAACCTCAATTTGCACCAGAATGAATTTTCACCCCACTGCTGGACTTTAAAGCCCTTGAGTTCCTCTTCCCAGGAGCTTGCTGGCATTTGGCTGAGTGAGAGGAGATGCACCCCTATAACACGAGGATTAGCTTCTTATCGAAGGAATTTGTTCGTGAGAGCTGCAGGTATGTATGGTGCAGACTACATCCCTGTGGACTTCAATATCTGAATGGTGAGGAAAAGGAATGGGAATCCATTCATCCCACACCTGGAGCGGGGGAACGAAGAGGCCATCCCCTGAGCATCAGACTCTCCACAGCTGCTGCCTGACCCAGACACTGCAACCTTTCCTGAGACCCTTTCTTTGGAAGCCAGCCCTGGCCTGGGGTTGAGGGCTGAAGCCATGCTGAGAGAGGAAGCCAGCATTTCCCAGGTCAAACTTTGCATTGTTTTCCAGGCATGTGCTTCACTGTTGAAAGCAGGTACTCTGGAGAAGGCTTTTTTTTCCCTGATAGTCAATAATTAATTTGCTTAACTCAGAATTGCGTTATTTTTGAATTCTCAGCCAAGTTTGAATTCTCAGCATTTGGGAACAAGTACTTCTTTGGGGTTTTTATTTCTCCTCTCTCGGTGGCTGCAGCAGCCCTCAGCCAAACTCCCTGTCTGCACCATTTAAACCTCTCCATAAATCACACTTTGCATCGCTGGGCTGTGTCTTCTCCCTCTCCAGCCTCTTGGTTTTTAACCATTTGCAGCAATGCGATTGCACAAGAGCTGCAGCTCTGGTGTCTCAGAAGAAAGCTTCGCTCTGTCCATTTGTCTGTCTGGGTACGAACACAACTGCACGTGCAGGGCTGCGGGGGACATGGGTCTGAATGCCACCCCAAGTGCTCATTCACAGCCTCACAAAAGCTCATGGCAAACCCGGCCGCTGCTTTCACTGCACGCATTGTCAGCCTGACAGAGCACGCAGCCGCGCAGGCACATCTCAAGCTGGTTGTTCGCAGGGATTGCTGCCCTCATTCTGCAAAGAGATTGCTGCAGTTAACTTCTTCGTTCCTAGCTGGGCTGAGGTGTATTTGTTTGTATTCAAATGCATGATTGCATGCACGCTTACAGCTGCGCAGTTTGTTTATAAGTGGGTCCGTGGGTGCAACACTTCTCCTTCAGTCACCAGGAATACGATTTGCATGGAAGTATTTCCTGGAAGGATGAAGTGATACATCACCTCCTCCCCTGTGGAAGAAGAAAACGTATATCCTGCCAAATCTTGTAGAGAGAACACGTTGGGAGATAACTGCTAGGAAACTGTTCCATATGAGGGCAGTGAGGCCCTGGCACAGAGAGCTGTGGGTGCCCCATCACTGCAGGTGCTCAAGGCCGGGTTGGATGGGTGCTGGGCAGCCTGCTCCAACAAAGGTGTCCCTGCCTGTGGCAGAGGGACTTGGTGGCCTTTAAAATCCCTTCCATTCCCTTATCCGTATCTCTTCCATCTCCCTAGCTCTCTACTACTTAAAAAAAAAAAAAAAAATAGGAGGTGTTTACTTATTTTTAGTGTTAATTATCTCAGATAACTGCAGCCTGATACCACCCCATACAATAACATGTTCTGAAAGTAACACAGGGAGTTTGCTTTCATTTCTGTGTCCAATGGTCTGAGTTCAGTGATCAAGTCCTTATGTGCAATCGTAACAGCAAGAAACTTCCTCGTTTAGGAACAAAACCAAGAATTTTCAGTCATTCAAACCTCAGAGAGAAAACACCCATCACCACATGATATAAACCCACAACAGTTATCACTACTGTAGCTCCTTGAGAGGGGAGAAGTGATCACAGACAGAAAACCAAACAAAGGCCTTGCAGTGCCAGACGCAGATTTAGAACACTGCCATTCCTTTGTCACCCAAACATTTTGGGCTGGCTGTGATTTCACGCTGACAGACTGATCTGTCTCCGTGGTATGAGGAAGCCACACAGTTCAAACCTGCACCCACATTCTCCACCGTGCCGCCAAAGAGGTGGGGGAAATACGTACGTGTTCACAATTCAACCCAGTGAATCCTCATTGGAAGATCAAACATTCCAAAGTTAAGATAGTTACTGAGGCTCTAACACTCAGTTGGGCACACGTGGGACCCTCACCTGCCCCAGCAGGGACACCCCAAGCAGGGTACCCAGGCCCACATCTGGGTGGCTTTAGGGCATCCCCATAGAGGAGACCCCATAGCTCTCTGGTCCCTGTGCCAGTGCTCCAGCACTGCCCAGCACAGCAGTGCTGCCTGATGGGCAGGGGGAGCTCCTGGGCTCCAGGCTGTGCCCAGAGCCTCTGGACATCACTGAACAGATCCTGGCTCCATCCCCTTTGCCTCCTCCCTCCACATTGGTGAGATCCCCCCAAGCCTTGCAAGTCACATGGGAGGTAAAAGTCACAGGTCTGGGGAAAACCACATCCCATGGATCCATGGGGAGAGGAATTAACATCTTGGCCATGACCTGGTGGGATTTATCTCAGGAATTGCCCAGGCTGGTGCTGGGAAACACTGTTTCTGGGTATCACCTGTTCCATCAGCACCCACGTGTGCTGCGCACCCATGCTCGCAGTTTGCATCCCACAGGGGCTTTTTGCTATGGGGGAGAGGTGGGTTGGGTTCCTGCACTGGAATCACCAGCTGAAAACGAGTAAAAAAACCAGAGAATTCATCGAGGCCACATCTTGCAACGTGACAGCAGCTCAGCTGTAAGCAATGGTACGTGTATGGATGGCTCTGGTCAGTCTGCCAGCAATCCACACCAGTGCCTGATGAAGCCTAAAAATATTCCTCTGCTCCTTTCCCTCGGGGACTTGGTAGCTTCCTGGGTATTTTGTCTTTGGAAAGGTTTGGCGTAAGGAGTAATAGCCTGTAAAGCACTAAAGAGACCAAGTGTAATTGATGCCTGGGAATTGGATTAAACCCCTTCAGTGCATCATCACACCTCTCGCTCCTGGAAGGGGGATTATCTGGCAGATGGAAACCGCATTCAGATGGACTGCTTGCTTCCCAAACACACCATTCTTCTTGTCGGGCAGAACAGAGCAGGAGGAGAATGGAGAATGAGGGATGTTAAAGCATGGACTGCCACAAACATGCCCGAGTTCTCCTCCACACCGCCAAGGTTTGCAGAAATAACATCACACAACCTTAGGGGTTGTGTGCCTGAAATTAAATGGGAATTGCAAGCTGCAAAGAGACAGAGGCAATGGTTTGTTGTGCTCCAGATTCTCCTTAGATCCACCATCTCTGGACTGTGACAATTCCCAGTGGCCAGAAGGCAGGAAGGGAACCCTCACGCTAAAGGCACAGATGGTGTTTACAGCTGGAGAAAGAGCTTCTGTGCTAGGAAACGTTCCCTCTTCCTTGGAGCAGCACAGCAGAGGACTTGTGCAAGATGAAGACAGAAATGCATATGGCCTTGTCTGTCTTAATAGGACAATGTAATAAGCACCGTTTGGACAGGCTCACCCCAGCCGTAATTCTTTTCTTGCCAAGCCGAGCAAAACAAAGGATGACTGTGGTTTGCAGGGTGCTAAAGTGAGTGCTGACCCAAAAGTGCCAGCCAGCTCTTTGCAGGGCTCACGGAGTTCAACCAGAACAGCGTGTCGTGTCTTTGAGGTGACCAGAACCGAGGCAGAAATGGACACACATGCAGTCAGGAAGCTCACGAGCCAACTTACATAGGAGCACCGTCTTCTGCTGGCGAGTCTCAGAGCGTGCTGCAAAGCATTAAAGGATCATCTGCATGAGAAGGGATGTGATGTGTCTGAGATCACATGAGACATCTGTGCTTGAGTTGGGAACAGAGCCCAGACCTTGTGAGTGTTACGGACATTTGCTCTGAGCACACAGCTTCTCCTTGCACTGTGTCTGGGCAGCTTGGAGCTGCTCCTCCTTCATCACCTCGCAGCAGCCCATAGCGAAGCCAGAGTGGAACCGGAGGCGCTGTGCTCTCCAGCTAACCAGGAGCAGCTGCTGAACGCTGCAGTGAGAAAACAGCATTTCATTTGTAGTGACATTGCAGCAACTGAGCAAAAAAAAAAATCAACCCAAAACACACAAATGTGATGCAAATCACTGCCCAGAAACAGCGGCTAAGAGTCGCCATGGTGTAACCCAGCACTGCCCTTTGTCACGTTTTCGGGTTGCACACAGAGGTAACCACCCCTTGGCTGGCACACATCTGTCGCTGCACGCAGGCATACGTACTTAAGAAGACATTTTCTTCCCCGGTGCATGGAAGGATCAATTGCAGTGCATTTTTCTGACACGGTGGAAAAAACCTGGCAGTGAGAGAGCAACCTTCGCCCCCCATTAAAGATACTAAAACCAGCTCTAATGGGAGTGCCAGGATATCACCTCTCCTTTCCCCTCCTTTTTTATCCCAGTGTTTAACTCAGCATATCCATCCGGTGTTTCTCAGCCTGCTGTCCCCAACAGCTGCAGTAATGCAGCATCTGACATCCTCCCACCTAAATTAATAGCAGTTTCAATTACATGAGGTCTGATAACCCCATTTCTAAGAGCTCTGGGTGAGACCTTGCTAGGAAACCAGAGCCGTGCTACAGAGCTGATGCGTTGGGGGTGGCACATGTAGAATGCTTCAGTGTCTGAACGGGAGCTAAGAGAAAGACAGTCTCTTTAGCAGGGTCTGTTGTGATAAGACAAGGGGAAATGGTTTCTAACTAAAAAGAGAAGAGATTTAGACTGGATATAAGGAAGAAGTTCTTTACAGTCAGGGTATTGAGGCACTGGCACAGGTTGCCAAGAGATGTGGTGGATGCCCCGTCCTTGGAGACACTCAAGGTCAGGCTGGATGGGGCTCTGAGCACCTGATGGGGCTGTAGGTGTCCCTGTTCATTGCAGGGGATTGCCAGACGGCCTTTATGGGTCCCTTCCAACTCAACCAATTCTAAGATCTGTGTGGGTCCCTTCCAGCTGGGATACTCCGTGACTCCTACATGTGATACCCAAGTGTGAAGTCCCTGTGATAAGGGTGAGCTCAGAGCCTATCCCTGCAGGTGCACCACAAGGACTGCGACTTCCTGAAACAATCCCTTCTGCCAATACGCTGCGATAGCTGAGGTGGCTTTTGGCTCTCGCGGTGTGATTTCTGACCCATTCCTTCAGAAAGGCTTTGTTATCAGCTTTCCAGGAGGGACAGAAGGGCAAGCTCTGTTTTTCAAAGTGACTCAAGCCCTGGGAGTGCACAGCCAACACAAGTTTTCCTTATTTAATTGCATGCGGATGTTTTCCAGATGATTTATTAGGCAGTAAATAAACCCTCTCATATCCCCAGCACTCCTCCACAGACTGAAGCCGGATTTAGAAAGTAATCCCAGGGAAAACAATTATATATATATATATATATAATATAATATGTATATATATCTCAAAGAGAACTGAGAATGTTGAAAAGTGGCTGCTGTTTTTATTTCATTCCAGCGCAAACCTTTCCACGTGTAGGACCACTTCCAAAGTGGTGAGGGGTTTTTTTTAAGCTCCCCCCCTGTGCTGAGGATCAAATGAAATCTTTTGGTTGACAGTAAACAAGACGCCTGGTTTTGTTGCATTGGGAACGCTGATGTCTGGCTCTGGGGTTTGTTTGGGTTTGGGTTGTTTTGTTTTTGTTGTGACCCGAAGAGGTGAAAAGCCCAAGTGAAGCTGACCCTTCAGAACGGCTGCATTCCTCTCATTTCAGCTTTCCCATCTATAAAGCCTGATCTTACGTAAGATGCAAGAGTCCAAATCCAACTGCACCCTCATTTCCCCATGCAGAAGAAAGCTTTGCACAGTAATGTTTTTCCCTGGAACAACTGCATTTCCATGCATTTCTTAGCTGCACAGCCCAGCGAGGATCTCAGGGCTAGAACATGGGGAGATGATTTGGGTCAATGAGACCTCGAGGGTCAAAGGAGAAGCGTAGAGGAAGGCTCTGCCCCACGCCTTGGCCTATTAAGTTCGCAGGTAAGAGCTGGAGCTCTCCGGAAGATCTCAGCCAGCGGCCTGGTTGCTGGTTTGGCATCAGAACACATTTGGAGCACTCCTGTGGGCAGGAGGGCCCCCGGATGAATGAAGATGAGTGGCTCAGACAGCGAGCTCACATGCTGGCTGTACCCGAGGTAACCGAGCTGAAACAGAGCCTGGTGGGTGGAGGAGCGGAGGCATCAGCATCTCAAAACAGCTGCTCTTCCAACCAGAGCCCTGGCCTGACCCCAAACCATGAGGCAAAACATGAGAGCTGCTGCGTGAGCTCCAGTCCCGCATTCACCCCATGCCAAGCGGCAGAGAGGAGCTCACCCAAAGGGTTACAGGGCGATGACTTCAACTGTCAGCTTTGCATTTGCTCACTGCCCCCCATCCCCTGGGCATGGCAGCAGGAAGGGCCGCAGCATTACTTTGGGAGTGGTGCAATCACAGGGGAAGCGTACTGACCTGCGCAGGAGTAAGAAACATTTCTGAGCTCACACCCTGTTGGGTCCCATCTGCTCTTGGAAGAGCTGACAGCAGCCTGGGTGGGTCATTTTGCAAGGCAGAAGCTGTGAAGTTATGTAGCAAAAATCAGTCTCCCCCCATCTGCTCTGACCTCACTGGTTCGGGCTTTCTCCCTAACACCTTTGAGCAAGGAGGGGATGAACGGCCACTCCTGGCTATCTACCCTCCCTCAGCACCAGATGCAGCACGAAGCTAAAAGGCAAGAGGAGAGCTCATGTCCAGCCCTAAGCCTCCCACAGTCGGTGTGGCACCAGCAGGAGCTCAGACCCAGCTGCCTTCCTCTTCCATCAAAATTCAGGTCTGCAGCTCTGTCCACGAAGTCATGACTGATTGCCACGCACAGCCCCATCCCTGGAGGCACTCAAGGCCAGGCTGGATGTGGCTCTGGGAAGCCTGGTCTGGTGGTTGGTGACCCTGCACACAGCACTGGGGCTGAAAGTCGATGATCATTGTGGTCCTTTTCAACCCAGGCCATTCTATGATCTTCCAGAAACAAGGCAGGCTCCCACACAGAGGAAACACAGCGTAACGGAAAGCAGAACCAGCCTGTGTTGGAGTGTTTTACAGGACCTTGATTCTTTCCAACACACCACCCTGGGAGTTTTCTGCAGAGCTGCTGCACTGTGCTGTCAGCACATGATTTGCTTTACTTGCCCTTTCGGTTTTAATGTCCCATTAATAATGCATCTCCGTATTTATTGCAGTTTGCATTAATGTTCCGCTCTTACTTCTTGATCACTCGTTACTCTCGCTGGAGCACCAGGCAGGGCTCCAGGACACAACCGACAGCCCAACGCAATGCAATGGGGCTGGGGGGCAGTTCTGTTCCCCCACCTGGCACAGCACGATGCTCCCAGAAAGCCAGGAACAGCCCCACGTGCTCACTGGCTCTGCCATCAAACCTGAAGTTTTCCAGGGCAATTGGACGGTCTACTCTTGAGGGATCCAAGCCAGAAAACTGGAAAGCATCATTAACAAGCAGCTTGCTTCATCCTGGCTCTGGGACACTTGTAGTAATGGGTGCAGGAGCAGGATTTTGAGCTTGATCTGCTGGCGTGGCTCCTTTGTTCAGGCACACATCCTGGTGGCTTCTGGAGGTCTCCGAGGAGATCCTACGACAGGTGCTGCTCCACCACTGCTCAGCTCCCACCAGGAGCAGCCTCAGGCCTCCAGGTGTTACCAAACCAGTACAGCTCCACACAGCAAACTGGGAACAACACTGAAGGGCAAAGGTGGAGCTGCTGGGGGCTGCCTCACCAAGGGGTTACAGTGTCCATCCATAACACAGGGCTTCAGCAACCTCCTAATAGCCCAAGGGACTTCAGATGCTCATCCTTCACATCACAGCAGTGCCTTTAAACCCTGAAGAAAACCAACACAGCTGTAATCTTGTTTTGAAGTCAGGTTTCTCTCCGCTGTTCCGGATGAGGCTGCACAAACATTAGGAAAATGTTCTTTCTGGTCTTCCAAGAAAGCCCATGGGACCGTATGGCCTCATTTTCCCTACCTTCCCCTGGGAACAGGGAGCTAGCTCATCCCTTGCTTATCCCTACAGACAGTATGCTCCTTCCTGCAGCAGCAGAGAGATTCAGAGCAGGAAGACTTCGGGCTGGTTGGGGTGCTCAGTCCCCATCCCTGGAGGCATTCAAGGCCAGGCTGGATGTGGCTCTGGGCAGCCTGGTCTGCTGGTTGGCAACCCTGCACATAGCAGGGGGGTTGAAACTCGATGGTCATTGTGGTCCTTTTCAACCCAGGCCATCCCAGGCCATTCTATGAGTCTATAATTCTACTCAGCATGCTATGTAAACTGCAAGGGAGAGTAGGTCAACCTTGCCATGTTTAACACTGAAACTTTCAAAACACTTCTCACATCTCAGCTTTATGAGTGATGTTAACAAGTTCTCCAGCTTGACCTCATTGCAAAGAGAGGTTTTGCTTTGGATTGCTCTGCCTGCAGCCAGCTGGAGCAGCTGGAGCTGGGAGCACGGCCCCGTCACCACAGTCTGACCTTGTGTGAAGTGTCCCTGAGGTGTCACAGGTCCGTGTACTTGCCAGAATCCTCAGCAGATGAGCTAAGGATTAGCTTCCAAATTCCAGCATTTACTGGCAAGCTTCAAGTGGTCTGTCCAGAAAGCTTCTGAATGATTAAAGGTCTTTTACTGACATACTGTGCATGTCAGTAACCAAGCAGTGGCAACAACACAGGCACAACAACATGTGAACCAAGATCCGGCCAAGCAAAGTTTTTTGCTTCTCATCTTCTAGCATTCAACCCCACTTTTGAGATGAAAGAAGCACTAATTGCTATTTGTATCCATCCTTGTTGCCTGACGTGGGACTTTTTTAATGGCTTATTGCCAAGACTAAGCCATTGATGAAGACTTAATAAGCATAAAGGTAGCTCGCTTTCCGATTGCTGTACAAATAAAAGCAACTGATTCAACCATCTCCAGCACAATGGTAATATGTTACCCATATCTTACAGGTAACAAATCTGAACCAGTGGGTTGGTACATGAGGATACACCACCAAAGCAAGCATGACCAGATGTCCAGGAGTTCTGAGAGCTGCTGCCTCCCTTTCTGGTTCTGTAACTGGAAGATCCTTCTATTACAGCTTGAAGGATTTTGCATTTATCGCAGCCTCTCCCCCAGCTGTCCTACCTGCATACACTGACCAACCCAATCCTGGGGGAGCTTTCCGTCAAGCCTCAAACCTTCAGCATTTCAGACACATCACACAGCATTATTAATGGAGAGAACACCTGCTGAAAAAGCAATTTTGGAAGCCGCTTTTTCTTCTCTCGTTGCATTTTCACGGTGTTGGGGTATGTTGGCACCATGCAGCGCAGCACACAATTAGAAGAATGGATGGTTCTGAGGGAAGAAGCAGAAAGCTGCCAATGGCAGAGCTGCATCTGATTTCTGTATCACCTACAGACTGAAATGCAGCATATGTGGAAAAAATACAGGAATTACAATTATTTACAAAGCTCCATTCTCGTTGCAAAAGCTCCAGCACAGCTTTCTAGCCATTCTCCTGGCTTTCAGTCGTTGTCTCCTCTACTCTAAGATAATCACACCTACTGCTAGCACTTTGGGGCCCCTAAAACTGTCCCCATACATTACCATGGCTGAGTTGGAGGGCGAGGAGATCACATCCTCAGTTAGAGCTGTACGTAACTGTTGCACGGAGCAAGGCAAAGTCAGTCATTCAAGGCCCAGCTGCACAACAGCTGCCCGTCGCACAGACAGAAACAGAAGTCCTGCACAGGAAGCGGGGCATTTCTTCTGCCTCCCCTCTTCTCCGTGCAGGTGAATTTTTAAGCAAATTGGAACTCATCTTTGAAGAAAGTGCAGCTGATTCCCTAGGCAGTGCACTCACCCTAAGGATTAGCAGCAATTGCTACCTCAGCTGCCTCTCTTCCAGCCATAGAGCACGAGGAATCGCAGTGTAAACTAACCCCACTCATAAGCCAACGCATGTATGTTTCTCCACCTCCAGAGACAGCTGTGTCCCTGCCAGACACACTCCCTACCCCTTTTGTCCATGGACAGAACAACCACCTCCTTTGTTTTTATAAGCAGACATGGCTTAGAATCTGAACTGCGATTCTGGTAGCTTTCCTACAGCCTCACTCACTACAGCCCACACGAGAATCATTTTTTTGCAATGCTGGCCTGCTACCTAAATGCTAAAGACAACTCAAAACAGAAAGGGAAGTTTGGTTCATCAGGCCAAGGCCAGAGCAGGATTTTCCAAAGGCTCTCATTAAAGAGCCACCAGCATCAGACAGCCTGCAAGCAATGCCTCCCTGCCTGCTGCACTCAACTCTGCAGGGACTGAGGGAGCACTGTGACACACAACGTGCTGCTCGCTGAAGGACAACAAGCAGTGCTCACAGATCCTTCTCTGCGAGCGGTCTCTTAACAGCACAGACTGTAATCTGAAATTAAGACTCGTTACCCCATTTGCTCTTTCCCATCCAACCGTTCGCAAAGCTCTGTCCAACTAATTATTTCCTGGCTGAGGGACGTGTTTATGAGGGACGCACGGCAGGTGTTAAGATTGGAAAGGAAATCCTTTATAAAAAAAAATCTGCAGAGTGAAGCTGAAGGGCTGCTGGTATCATGCATTGGTTAAGCTTCAGCGACATTTGCAGTGCATTTGACACAGTTTTAAGGGTCTGAAGCATGGAGATAACCCACAAAGGCTGCTTCCCAATCATAAGCCAGCATCTCCTGGTGTCTGATGTAATCCCTTCAGTGCAGCTCTGCTGCAAGCAGGAGCAACTCAGCTGCCTTAAGGGCACTTAAGCAGGGGAGAGGGTTGAAATCAAGCAGAAAATGTACCCATGCAGCAGTGAGCAAACATCAAAGAATGGTAACAACTTACATGCATCTCATTCTGATTAAAAATGTATTAAAAAGGTCTGATTCACAAAGAGAGGCTGTTTAACAGCCAGCAATGTGATGGCTGTTGATTGCATGACAGGATTCCCAGTAACACAGTCACATAACAGGGTGCTCCCAACACCTCTTTGCCACATCCTTTATTAGGTAACCCTTTTTGATACAAAATATTAAGCAGAAATAGTTTAAAAACCTCTGTGTTAGTAACTCTTCTGGGACCGTTGAGTACAGCCGGTGTTGCAGCTGCTCATGCTGCCACTTCTGAACAAAAAACCTTTATCAAATATAGGGCTTCTCACTGTGTCAGGAGCTGTTCCACGTGTAGGCAGTGGAAGATGCCTATAGGAGCTTCTGTATTCATGTCTTTGGCTGATGAAGGATTGTACTAACAGTGCCACAGCCATGTGGCAACTGCCACCACCCACCCAGCATTCTGCCCTGCAAAATTCAGGCCCCATAAAGAGATTCTACTTTGATTTCTGCCTTTGTGAGACCCAGATGGTCTCCTCCATTTTATTTCTTTCTATGTAAAAAATAAAAAATGAGAACAGTGAGTAAATGGTTCTTTGGAAACGTTCCTTTTGCTCCTATAGGTGCAAACAATGTCATTAAAGAAATTAGGCTCATCAGGTATCCAGATTAATAGATCTGTTGGCACAGGAAAGATGATTCGAGACACAGCACGTGTGTGCTCATTACAGATACTGTAGGCACAGCTGTAGAGCGCATACATACATACAAATACTTCTCATGATGAACATAGCAATCAGAATCCTTACAGGCAAAACGCTACGTGAGGGGTTGCTTGAGGTCAAACAAACCAGTCCCTCCTTTAACAACTTTTCCGAGCACCAGGCATGCAGAAGGGGATCTCAGTTCATCGTGGGCACCTACAACAGAGTTCAAAGTCAGGTTAGTATGTTCCTAAAGGCTCCTCCAAGGTCAGTGCTGAAAGAAAGCATTCTATTTTACATGCAAGAACTTCACCTGGCTCAGAGCCCCAGCTTCAGAAAGGTGTTGCCACCTACTGTTGAGACTGACTTTATATTCCTAGGGTGGAACCTGAAAACTCTTCCCATGTTTCCTATAATAACAGTTCGCTCTTCTGAGTCTTTGTGTGCGAGTAGAGAACAGGGCCACACATTTCTCAATTCTCCCCCACTCACAATGAGAAGATAACATTCTGAATTCCAAGAGGACACAGAGCTGACCTTCCACTCAACACATTTTGCTGATTACACTAATTGCTAAAAAAAGAAACGCACCATTGAGGCAAAAGCAAAAAGATTTTGCTTTCATTCCTGCTTTTCTCCTGTGGAGTCTTTTTTCTTTGTTAGAGCGAATCCTTTTGATGTGGATTTTAAATCCTTCTGGCAACATACGAAGAGAACTTCTGACTGGAGAGAAACATTCCTTGAATTCCTTTGATTTTGTGGTTGCTCACTGCAGCGAGACATTGCCATAGAAATGTGGAAGCCCTCCGCATGACATGTCTGGCTGGTAGTGTTTTGCTTTCACTGTTTTTATAAGCAGCCAGGCTGGTTTTCATTCATCCTAAATATCAGTAAGCTGGATATACATACTCATGTATATATATTTGATTAAAGCACGCTGTAAGGTTGGAAGTAAAACTGTTAAAGCTTTGATAAGTTGGTGTTTACTTATTCTACTGAGCAAAATGAACTGAACTTTCTATTAGACAGAGCATGGCAGGGAAGGTGCTGCATCATAACAGTTTATGGCACGTGCTTGCTGCTCTGATCTCAGCTACAGCTGTACAAGTAAATAGCTGCTCCTAAATGTGTGTCAACTGAAGAAAGAGAAAGAGAGGAAAAAAAAAGGTTCTTTGTTAGGTCAAAGTCAGAACCATCCTGTTTGCTCACGTGATGTTAACAAAGAGTTATTCTTTGAGCAGACAGCCAAAAGGATCTCACTTTGATGCAGATGTGCTCTCCCCACACCAAATCTTCCTGATCAGAAGCCCACTGGGTCACACCTGCACTCTGACAGCATTTCCCTGCTATGCTAGCTGGTCCCTGTGCTTCTTTCTATCCTTTCTCACAGATTCAGGCCATACGTGGGCACAGCGTCTGGTTCAATGTACAGTCAAGTTACCCCTTGCATTAAAACAAGATGCAGACTGCTGTAATCCACATTAGGATTTTGGTTTCCATCTTGGTGAAATGAATAAATCTGTGCACCTATAGTCAGCGTGGCTTTCCTGCAAATTCACCATGCCCTTCTGTTAGTTTGCACTTCGTGTCTTTATTTGCAGCATTCACCACAAACATAATTATGCTTTGCCTGGAAAAAACTTTATCTTATTTATAAGTCAACACATGCCATAATGTACCCAGAGAAAGCAACTGTGCAAGAAGCATCCTCTTCTATTCATTTTCACCCTGAATTTACATTTTTTCTGATGTTCAGATGAATTATAAGTCAATTGTAACTGACAGTATTCAGTAAAACCCTCATTACCTTCACAGGGTACAAAACAGCACTAAGAGACAGAAGTTCAGTGACAGAAGTCTCTCTCCCTGACACCAGTGCCATGCCATTTAAGACAGTAGATGAAGAGGCCACAATGACAGCTTTTCCCTTTTGCATTAGGTAATGCAGAAGGCTGCACAGAAGCATTCAAGGAAGATCATCCAACAGCAGGTGATAAAAACTAAGAGTATTTTCAAAATGAGATGTAATTGGTATCCAAATCATGATACCAAACTGTTCAGTGACAGACTTAAAGCGTTGTGTTTTTTGGATGGGACTCCTACATTTAGAAGGCAACTGCCACTTCAAATGCCCTCAACTGACCATACAGAGATATGGTCAGTTGATGAGGCTAAAAGCTCTGCACAACTTCCAGAGCAGTGCAAGGCCACTGAAAGGTACACAGTAATCTCAAATGGCAGCAGAAATCCATCATTAAGCAAATTAATTCAACCCTCTGTCCGTGTTAGAGGGAAAAGAACATCAAAGAACTGAAGAATGTAGTTCTAAAAGCAGAAGAAAAGAAGAAAAACAGAATCAAAGTAACAACTGAGAAGACTGTTCTTACAATAAAGTTCCGAATGGCAAGGAGAAAATGCAAGAGTTATAATAGAGACATGAAAACCAAGCAGAGATGATAGTGCTGACGGTGTAAGTAATGACAGAAAAAGGCAGATTTAAAGGTCTGTTATAAGGACTCATTAGAACAAATCTTAATGATCTTCAGGTTTGTTATTAACAAGCCTATCTAATTGTTAAAGACAGGAATCACAGACCCCACAAACTGCATGTGGGAGCTGATTTCATTTAAGCTGGCAGAAGTTTATTAAAAATGTCTGGAATGTTTTCCTAGGCAAGGACTTAATTTCAGCCTCTGGCATTCTTTTCTAATGCAATTATGCATTACTCAGAATAGCAGAAAGCTCCGATGCAAACGAAGCGCACGTGAAATCCTGCAGCAACGCAGTTCAAACTAAACCATTTACCCATCATTGTTGCTTCCTTCAGGAATTTGTAACTGGTTTCAAATGTCATCTGTTGCAGAGGGGAGGAGCTGGATTGGATTCCAAAGCGATTCATGGGTTTATAAACTCCTTCAAAACACATGTAGTCTGCCACAAGCGAGAGGTGCCGAGGGTCTACCACAATGCCTAAGTACACAGGAAAGAGCAATCAGAGCACGGAAGGTTTTCTTTCTAAAGAAAGAAATCTGATCTGAATTAAAGCCCTGAATCTACTCCATGTGGAGAATACATTTTTATTCGTGTTCTCCTGGCTGTTGCACTTCTTTGTATGCAGTTGGCATAACTGCTCCCCTGAGCATCCAAGATGGGCATTCCTCACTGTAATATAAACCAGGAAAGTAGAACATCAAGAGTGCTGTAAAACAACAGTGAGATCTCTATCATCTTTGTCTACATGCACCCACCTATGAGTGATGGGACAGAGCTCTACGCCCTCACCCAGTGGCCTATATTAGCCAGGCAATGGAGGCAGAAAGGTTCTCATGTTTTCTGTGTATGACGTTAGGCATGCACAGAAAATCTCATTTAGGCTCAAATAAAACAGCACTTGATGGGAAATCATTAACAGCTCTGCTAACATCTACCTAGGAGAACTGAAAAACTGGAAGGCCTTCTGGGTTGCCAGCTGGTATATCTGTTTTATGAAAGCAGTTGTTAAAATTCCCACTGTACAGTCATAGAATGGAATCATAGGATGGCTAGGGTTGGAAGGGGCCTCAGAGATCAGTTAGTTCCAACCCTCCTGTCACAGGCAAGGTTGCCAACCCCTAAACCATGCACTAGAACAGGCTGCCCAGAGCCCACCAAGCATCTTCCCTAAGCTAGCTGTCTGGATTCTCTCAGCAGTGCAAAGGGAAGAACCTTCAGTCAAGGCAGCACAGCTATTTTAGGGAAGATACAAACGGAACTATAAAGGCAGCTTGGAGTCTTATCATTAAAAAGCTAAAGTGAGGCAAGATTAAATCCAGTTCTCAGGGCCACTCTGCACATCTAACATAGTTAATGTTCCTCAGATGTTAATAATTAATTCCTGCACTCTCCAACTTGCAAAATTCATGTAGTAAGAGAGAAATCTGACACATGGATAAATATAACCTTGTCTAGTGAATTTTCTACTATGATGAAACAGAAGTTAACCAACAAATTCTTCCCACGCTATAGTGACCAAAATGATGAAAACGTAGTTTAAAATATGGTTATTAATCATGCTAAGACATAACTGAGCACAGTAGCTGTTTTACCACCTTACTGATAATAAAGACCATCTTCAAAGATACAGAGAAATCCTACCATATACAGCAAATACATCTTTTATTTCCTTTATAACGACCCTCAGGGCAGACTCAATACCATAATTCTTAGCCATGGCATGAATATCATTGGAATAAAGTCTGTTCAGGTCCAAAATCTGAAAGCAAAAAAGCACAGATATAAATTAGGACAACAGTAGCTTTATTTCTCCAAATAACTTCAGCTAAGCTCAGTAAGCTAAAATAACTTTTTTCCCCCCCTTTCACTTTTCATAAGTGAACACCAACAGCTGCACAACAGCGAGGCAGTACCTCAAAGCCAAATACAGACAAAGATGACTCTGGAGATTTGTTTAATCTTTCTACACTGATATCAGAATCAAAATTCAGCAGAGATGAAAAAAATGACCCAAATTTAGAAAACAAACTGACCATTCCCAGCAGCAGGACATGGTAAAGCCTTGCAAGCAATGTCTCAGCCAGCCACAACTTCTTTTAACAAATGCAGTAGAAAAGATATAGCATAAAACAATCCTCTACTTGTAGAGTTATGGGCTAGATGGCATAACAGAACTATTCATCTCCAAGTACTGCAATTCATTTAGATGGAAGAACTCCCTCAAGTAACATTTATAAAGACAGTTACAAGCACAGTGTGGAATTATCTGTCATTAGATCCTGGGCTGCTGCACAAAAAAACGATTTATAATCTACCCTTGAGAAAAGGCTCTGATGAGCTCTGAACACATCTGGGGAAAAAAAGAGAGAAGGAAGAGAGCTTAGGAGCTGAGAAGACACAACAATCCTGCTAAGCTTAAATGGCACCCATCATCCACCACCTCTCCCTGGAACACAGAGGACCATTCAAGTTCAGGATTAGGCGCAGATCACATACATCAGAGTATCTGAACAGCTCTGCAAGATTTATCCCTTCAGTGTGCAGAATGAGTTCTTTCTCTCCTTTCTCATTGGTACTTTCATTCAAGAGACATCGTGTGATCCCCTTCACCTCATGTATGACCGTGTTTCGTGTGAGGGAAAGAAGCAAAGAGGAGATATCAAAGTACACCTTCATCAATGGAAGCGTCAACGAAACCTAAGAAGAAAAAAAACCAACACAATGTTTATATTCAACAACCAGCCTGCTTCCTTTTCAGGCCAAAAGCAGCCAAGTGGGATTATCCTAATTGCATGTTTGGGGACAAAAATGTCCAACTTTAATTACAGCTGAGCAACGCCAACATGAACGCCACATCCCAGGGCCATTCATTCACATTGCTTTCAAGCCCTCACAGCCTATACTAATAGGGTTTTGTTTTATTTGAAGATGGCTAGACTTCTTCCCTTCCATCTTCCGCTTTGCAGAAGGACCTTGCAAGCTTCTCAGTGCCTGCAACTTGTTTCATTTTGTTGCATATTCTTATAGTTTCACAGCACTGGGATGGCCTCAGCTATGACTCATCGGCCACAGACAGACTGCTGCTGGATGGGTTTTTGGGAGGAAGGACATAGGAGGAACTGAGGGAGGCAGGCAGTATAAAAATAACTGGTTAGATACGAAACAGGAAGTTTTATTTCTATAAGTGTTAAAAGGTTTTTAAAAACAGGGAGAGGGAAATGTTTCTGGATATATGAAATTCACGTTCCTGCTAGATTTTTCCAGCTGCCACTGTTACATTTGAGCACGAATTCCTGTCCCTCCTTACTATTTTATCATAAAGTTACAGAACTCCAGCTTTATTTATCCTAGAGTCCCCTATGAATAAACGTGCTTTCCAAATGAAGCTCCCTTCCTGCCTTGTAGACACATCCTCAGCCTTTCAGCAGTCAAGCCAATTTTTTTTCCCACCAGGATAATAAACCCATCAGTTGTCATTAAAAAAGAAGTTTAATCAGGGGCTCTGTAAGCCAAAGGGTTGCTAAAAATTGTGTTAAGTACAGTTGTGCTGAAGCACAGACTTCAAGTTCTCTAAGAGATGCACATTACAAGAGCTACAAGCAATCACTGTGCAACCACACAGATGTCTCCAAGCACTACCATCTTACCTCACACCAAAGTTCATTTTCAGTGTCAAATGTGTAGTCCTGTATAGATGGGTGGCTGTTCAGGACAGCATTTACTCGCACCTCTGCTGACTTAAGTAATTGATCTCTCTCTTTTTTAGTCTGAGACATAAAGGGAAGATGTTGAGAATCATCGCCATCTGCCCCATTTTGATCTTCATCAGCATCTTGGGCCCTCTCTTCCTTTTCTGATTCAGCCTCTTCATCTTCTGGATTCTCAGCAGTATTTTCTTCCCCATTCTCTTCTTCACTCTCATAATCAACCTGCCAAGAAATAACAAGGCACTTGTCTGAGTCAGAACACACAGGGAAACAAAACACATGAAGCAGTTTTATGCATAAATCTTCCTGGCAGATGTGTTGCAAGTACCTTGCCTGTACCATATGGCACAATGAAAGCATAGCTGTTGTAAAAAGAATAATGCTGCAGATGCATCTCAGTCTCTACGTATCATAGAATCATAGCTTTGGAGTTTGCTTCAATGGAAATTTTCCTTCCTATGCAGACCAAGGCAGAGGAAACAGAAATAGAGCACAGTGCTGAGCACCTATGAAGTCATTACCTCTTCTTCCTGGTTCCTCCTCATTTTTGCTTCTGTAGCATCACCATCCCCTTCATCAGGTTCTGCATCAACAATCTTTTCTTCTTCCTCACCTTCTGGAGCTTCTTGATTATTTTGTGCCTAGAAATCCATAAGAAATGAGACAATCAGAATCAGACTGACTCTGCTGGAATGCATGAAATCCATCAGAAACCTTTAGCTATGTGTTTGTAATTTAACAATGCCCTGTCCATCTTTAAGGTGGACGTTCCCTCTTTAACATTAAAGAAGAAATTCTATGCTACTTAAGCTATTGCTCTGTTTACATGACAGCCCTTATTGAGAATGAAGTAGCAGAAGAGGCATGCAAAAGCTCTTCAGCAAACCAATTATCTTTCCCCAAAAGTATTGGCAAGCAGTTCTCTAACAGGATCTCATTCTGGGAGAGCAGTAAGCTTTTGTCTCACTGAACCTAAAACAAATATGCATTCTCAGAGTACAGTCTTAAGTAAATGAGGATATTATCTACAATAAAATTAACAAGGAAGTAGTTGTTAAGAGAATACAAAGATAGTTTATGCATAAAGAAAATAATTAACAAGTAATTTAGTATTCACACATTTAGGCTCTTCACAAAACAGGCTACGCTCTTCCAAACTCTGGTTCTCAAAAACATACAAAGCAGTGAAGTACTGAACTCAGGTTGTGTTTTTCTGTACCTTGTCTCCAACACCTTCTAAATCTTTACGAGTTGCTTTGCGGGTACTGACTTCAGTAAAAGATGACATCTTTGCACGCCTCCTTCTAATGGCCTCCAGGAAAATTTTAAAGAACCTGAAAGAAGAAGCAACCCAAAATGTCCAACCTCAGCTACACTATGATTTTAAGTTGTCAGAAGACACATAGATCTCAAGAAGCCAGTCAAGCCGTGATAGGACGTTAATTCTTTGGTGGATGTACAAATATTTCTAGGGTAAGGCAAATCGTTTTTCTGCTTGGCCCTTTCCCACTTCCTTGAGAATAAAAATTTGGTTCCAAATCTCTCACAACGGTTGGCAACCCTGCACATGACAGGGGGGTTGAAACTACATGATCATTATGACCCTTTTCAACCCAGGCCGTTCTATGACTCTATGAATGTAGCCACGCACCCAAAAGATTATGAGTTAAGCTCATCTGAATATAAAATCAGGGCACCACACCGACCTTCAGAAGAGGTGGGATTTTTATTTTTTTAAACCAAGCAAAATTGTTAAATGAAGTAACTCAGCAAGAACACGTGGCCTGGACAGCAACAACAACCACCACCAAACGAAGCCCTTGCTCTGTTTAATTTTCAGAGAACAAACAACAAAAACCACAAGGTTTATTTGAGCTCAATGACAGCATCAAGGGGTACCTAAAGCACGTTGAAAATAAACACTTCAGCATCCAAAGAGAAGGAACATGATGCTGCTTGCATGGGCTCTTCTCACATAAGCTTACCTCACTTGTCCAAAGCACAAGTTTTATGCTTTTATTGCTTTCTCTTTTTGTTTTGTTACTTACATACATTAACTATATATTTTATATGCAGCCTAAGACAATTCCTCTTCAATCAATGTGGTCCAGACAAGCAAAAAGGTTGGTCATCCCTGGTCTACTTCAATAGAATTCTGCACTGTAGCCAAGCCACTGATACCCAGCTCTACTCAAGACAAAAAGCAGCTGTGTAGATGCTTCTGCAAGCACATCTTCAGGACACTGCTGCACTGAAAACCACAGCAGTGATAACAACATGCAATGATCCCTAGAGCTCGGGGGAGGTCAAGAGAAGAGAAACAGGAAAGCTTGTGAACGCAAACTAACCTTGTTTCCATGAAGCGTAAGATGTCCCTGGGCTTCACACACTTCTCCTCTCGATAATATTCATAGGGCAAGAAGCAGAATTTGATTTTGTAGAGGCGATGGCTGTTCTCCTTGTTCTTTAAGTGCAGGGATTCCTCCAACTCAACTTTCTGCAAGACCTACAAGTAGCAACAGGGCTGTCTTGGTGAAGGCACCTTATTTACTTCCTGCAACTCCAATGCTTTCCATATGAGACCAGAATTACACAAGACTAATAGAAAAACTTTACTGTGGGCTTTGTGGCAGCCCCTGGGGAAGATGACTCTACTTCACTGCATTCTTTTTGGCTTCAACTCCTGCCAAAGATTGATTTAGACAACACTGGGAGAACAGCCTGACCCCTCGTCCCACTTTTTCCACAAGAGCCCATGCTCAGTGGGCCAACAGCTTCATTTTATTGACCTCTGTTCCTTGGTGATTGAAAATGACCAATATTTTAGCAGAGCTGAGTCTTAACTCTATCCTTGCTGCTTTCTGACTTGAAGAAGCGAGACAAGCGAGACATAAGATAGAGAATGCAGAAGAGCACAGAAAAGACTGCACTCCTCAAAAGAGATGGACATCAAAATTGATCAGACTTCAGTGTATCTGTCTCTGGTGTGCAGATTCTCACAGGATACACTGCATAGGTGGCTCACCTCAGCTAAGCACACTCTTGTGAGCTGTTTCTTGAGCTGTTTCACCTTCTTGTGAGCTTTCTTGGTACCGAGCACAGGAACACTCATCATTGGTGTTTTAATATTTGCACTGGCTACCATCAAGATCTCCCGCAACCTTTAAATAAAGAATGGTCTTTCAAATTAAGCAATAGAAGCACTACGCAATCAAATCAACATCTCTTTCATTTAATAAGACAGCAGGCAGCAGCACGTTTATTTAATAAGCCAGCATGCAGCAACTGCCAGTCTCACCAAAACCATATGTATCAAGAGCTGTGGTTGCTGCTGCAGCACTCCTTTGCACTTCCCTGGTTCCTCATCAGGCACAGCACAACAGCAGCTCTACTGATTCCATTAGATTATCATCCCAATTACGGGAAGAAACCAGAGATGATAATAAGTTGTTTCCAGAAAAGAACTAATGAAGCCTGTTTCCTACAAATGCACAACGTATGCTCCTCTTGCCTTCTCCCTCTCCTCTGCTTCACTGAAGTAACACAACCATCTGCCACCTAAGACATCAGTCTCACACACAAGGCCAGGGTTAGCATCTGTACTACTAAAAATGATGACTGGCTGGTAAATGTGTATGCTGGCAAAGTCACTGCCAGCGAACAGAGGAGCCAGGAGAAACCTCGATGCTATAAGCCATATCTCCTTCTGCCCAGGTGATGGTAATCTTAAAGCTGCAAGACTTGCAGGATTAAACTCGCAAGACTCACCATTTACAGTGATTGTTATTTATTTATTGTAATAAAAGACAAACAGGTTTAAAAGTTAGTAGGGGAAAGTAAGGTGAGCAGAGAGCAAACCCATAAAACATTGTTGCCTTAGGGTTATACTGCAGTGAATGAAATACAGAAACAAGCCATTTGTTTATAAACCAGGGATGGTTAAGGGACCTCTACAGTTATTTTTTTTTCTGGAAAGGGAACCAAAACTGTAGTTCACAAAACTGTGAAGTGTTGAAGTATTTCTGAAAATGCACAATAAACTGAATTATCATTTGCCCTCAAGAATACACATCCCTGCCATTAAGACAAAGCACTATTATTTAAGTGCCAAAAATAGCTAAGGACCCCAGGAGAACACAGGTTTCTCACCTTGGAATACCCAATGTGACGTTCATTTCACCTCTGCCAGCAAAATGGAAGGTGTTCAGAGTCATCTGTGTGGAAGGTTCCCCAATACTCTGAGCTGCAAGAAGACCCACAGCTTCTCCTGGGTCACAAAGAGATCGTTGCCACTTCAAATATAACAAATCCTTTAATCTGAAAGACATGACATAAGCAGAGGTTTAAGTTCAGTGAGTACAAAATAAAGAACTCTGTATAGCCTGAAACAGGGCTGAGGCCAATGAAGCTCTTTCAGCCAATTTCTTAGTAGCCGTTGGATAAATCCCTTTCAGAAACCATAAAACTAGATGATTTTTACATTACATACATTACATACATACATTAGAACTATCTAATTTGATAAATACAGCCCATTAGCACAAAACCAGGGCCCAGGCAAGTAATATTTTACTTCTACTGCCAATTCTCATGTTATCAAACGAGAATCTATTTACACTTACTTCCTTATCTCAACTGTCTCACTAACTCTCGGATGTGGCAAGAGCATATATTCATTTTTAACTGCTACTGTGAAGTATTACTTTATATGTAGAACACAAAGATGCTGTTATTGCATGAAGCCTTTACCAAAGTCCTCACCAGCATGAAAATCCAGGCTTGGAAGGAACTGATAACCCAAACACCTCTCCACTATGCACTACACAAACATGGCTTTCAGGAACCATTCTGAAACCCACAACATCTGCTTCACAAAAGGTCACAACAAAAATCAAGAGTTGATAAAGACTTCTCACCGTTAACCAACGCAGTCCAAATAGAGAAATATTTTCAGTGTCCTATCACAAAGAAGTGAGCACAGAAGTTATTACCTATCGGAAGAAAGTGCTGGTTGCATGCAACCTCCTCTGCTCTTACATTCTCGTTTGTTGATATAATCTTCGACTCCACTTTCAAATGTTTCTGAAACAGATGCAAAGTAGGAATCTGGACGCCAAACAGCAAGGCTTGGGTCAGGACACTTATTTGCCTTCTTTAGATACTTTCTTCGTTTCTTCTCATCTAGTTCATACCACATCTTCAATAACTGAAGAGAAAGTTTTTAAGCAGGTTGGTTAAGCCACAACAGGACCAAAACAAAACAATGCCACTTCCACCAGCACTCTAGCAAGGGAAGGAAGAAAAGCTTATCCACAGAACACTTAAGGCTGTATGTAACACATATTAAAGAACAACTCAACTACAAATACACTATTCTGCATTTTATGATACTCATACTTTTGATCCCAAATGTCTTCAAGGTTCTTTACACACTTGAAATAGATTGTCTATCCATAGTAACTACTTCAGAAACCAGTGAAACAGAGTTAAGAATGCTTTTAACTTTGAAGTGAAACCTCTTGACGTACTTAAACCTTTACTGCTAGCTGACTCACCTGTCCAAAGTTGACATAACAAAGGAGCTTTTTCTTTTTTAAATTAGTCTGCATTTATGATTTTAGCACTGACCTTAAATGCAGCTTGTATCTTAATTATATATGCTGATCTGTCTTATTTCTGCTCTTCAATTGGCCAGACTTTCAAGTCACATTTCAAATGTTACATTTAATAGAGGAAAAAGTTTAACAGGCTTAATAAAAAGGGAAATAAGTCAATGCAGGAAGTGAGCTAAATATATATTTTTACAAGCTTCTTGTTTTATGAAGGAGAAACTAAGCTTGTCACGTGGTAGTCTGCACACTGAGCTTTATGAGCTTATATACTGAGACAGATATATACTTTTATCTATATGTATTTATCTGTTGAAAGAAGGAAAAAACAAATGCATGAATCCTCAAGTCAAATTGCTCTGGATGTCATTAGACACACCAATAGCAACAAAAAAAAACCCAACAGCACAGCTGAGTAAACATCCCAGCGACATGTGCAGCCAAGCTAACGGAAGTTATATATATCAACACCTTCAACTTGGAGTTTTGTGTAAACTGTCCACATTGTACACCAGGACAAATTCCTTGTGAAAATATGCCTGTGCAGTAGCACCTGTTTGCATTTCATGGCCATACATTCATTCAGAAGAAGCCATAACATACAAATCAGTGGCCTGATGTATAAGAGTATAATAAGCACACTATCTGAAAAAGTAGACAGGTCTGGCTCAAGAGCTATATTCTGTGTGCCACTGCCACAGGCTGCTTTCTAAAACCAGTTTTACCTGAGAGGTTTTGGCCTCTGCCCTAGCTCTAGGGCCCACAGCCCTTAAGTAGCAATAAATTAATCTCAGCTTCATTACCCACACAGTTGATATATGATCCCTTCAAAACCTGGGAAAGTTACCTATGAAACACACAGGGACAAAAAAACCAATAAATCACTGGATTCTGCATTCTTCAAAGTTTTGTTTTCTTTTCCTTTGTTTCGCTTTTTTAAGGGCGAGGTCAATTCAACTGCTTCTGTGTTACCTGTAAAGTAGCAGGATCTCTTCCATTTATGCTTTCTCCTCCTGGGATTTGTGTCTTTACACTTGCCATTTTCTTCTGGGAAAACAACAGAAAACCTCCTTCTCTTTGCACAGAGTTTTGGTGCCTGGCCCACCACTTTCTGATGGCTTTAAACTGCTGCTTTGCTTGGTGAGACTCCATCCTTGCTAAGGCTTCGTTCAGATGGTTTGTCTTCTGGATCACCTAGAAGAAAGTTACCTGTGGGATTACTCCACTCTCTGCAAGTGTAGACACTTGTAGTAGCTGAAAAGGAGGACCAAACTGAATAGGTCATCTACTGCAACTCAAAATGTTCTGCTGCTGTAAAACAATTCTCAAGTCCATATATCTCTATGTGACTAACACCACACTTTAGTAAGTAGTGACTGAAATGACACCAAAAAAAGGAAGTCATCAAACGTGAGAACCTCAGCAGAAACATCATCTCTGTTGATATGAATTCAGCTACAGTGTTAGAAGAGACAATAAGACTGAACAGTCACTTCTGTATTTCAAATAAAGTGGCAAATAAAATATAGCATAGTGTAACAGTGACACACAGCTGTGCCACTACCTCACTAAGAGATAAGCTAGACATTAACCATGCATTTCAGTCTGTCTATTCAGACCATATAATTAACATTTAGGTGCTCTACCTCATAGTTGTCAGCAATGAAAGGAAACTGCTCGGGTTGTAAGAACTGAGTTTTAGGGATATCAAGCCCATCTTCTCCATACAGAAACTGCACCACACTGCCATCGCTGTCCCGTACTGTCAGGTCATACTGAACCACCAGTCCTTCCAAATGCTTTATGATACACCTGTTCCAAAGAAGAAAACAAATATTGAGGCTACAAAGTAATAAGGATGATATAACCCTAACATGAAAAATACTGTTTCCAGTAAAACTTTAAGTGCACTTAAGGACTTGACAGGAACCTTGGAAGAGAAATTCTCACAGACATGACAGGCAGACAAAATGTGCAATAATACTGCAAAACTTCCTGCATGATTCTCTGGCAATTTCCTTAGATTGAAGGGTCTTAGAGTGAAAAAAAGCAATTTTTTTTCTATTTTCATCGTCACACTGAATCAGCTCTGTGCGAGGAGGTGGGAGTCCCCCTCAGAACCCCTCACTATCTCTAAAGTAATTTAAAAGTTCCACCTTCTACGTACTGCAGACGTGGCCGGGATTAGGATCCAAAATAACAGCCTCTTACCTTTGTAGGTACCCAGAACGGCTGGTTTTGACAGCTGTATCCACGAGACCTTCCCTGCCAGCCATGCAGTGAAAGAAGAATTCCTAAAACACAAAAGCAATCCCATCAGCATTCTGCTGACAGGTACACCAAAGCTGGTCACTCATACTCTTTCTGAAAAGCTGTATTTGAAAGTACAGTGAACATAGTTGATTTATCTGTAATTGCAAAAAACTCTACAATAGCAAGACCTATATAAACTCCAGTATAAACATGTCATGCTATAATGGTACAATAGCAGGGTGGCAAAGTCTTTGGCAATAGCAAATGAGAATGAGCCCAAACGCAGCAGCCACAGATACAGAAATGAAGGAAAAGAGCTGTTAACCTTTGGAAGGCCTCAGGTAGGCAGGGATTTCCAACAAGAGATGCCCTCACCTCCACTTCCAAACCTTAAATGAGGTCTGGGAAGGGATGGATCCTAGCTTCACCCCTTACAGTCACTCGGGTGCTTTGCTTGCACCTGAGCTCTCCTGGGTTGGCCCTGTCTTCCCACCAGGTGCTCAATCACTGTTTCAGGCCATGACTTAGAATTCCACTACAAAGCAGAAGGCATATTAAACTTACAGAAGGTTTGATCCCAGTGAGAAATCTGCCAGTCACAAATCCTCCTGAGCTAGGGGAAAAGTCATAAGGTTGGAAACACGGCAGAGATTTGCCGGATGCCATCAGTGGGGGCCTTCGACCTTCCAACTCAATCTGGCCCAGCAAACAAGAAATCTACATTTGAACAGGAAGGAAAAAAGGAAACGTCATTTTTTCCATCAACTTTTGCTGATGTAACTGAAATATTTTTTCTTTGAAAACATAGTGAAAAGAAAAATTACTTGTCCACCAATTGTTCTTTAATTAAACGCTGAAATGCTCAGCGAAGGTTCTTGCTAATGATGGGCAGTAAAGGCATGTGGATCATATCTGGTCTTTTTAAATAAAGTTATTCCAGCATCTTGACTTGAATTCAACACTTCCACTCTCATTCCGTATAAATATTTCAATACAAATACATGTGAAACTACAATATTGTAAATATATTGCTCCCTACATTACTGCCATTCCCAAAGCCCACAATAAACTTTTTACATTGCTATTAGATAGCCACAGAATAACTTTTCAGTAACATGCATTCCAGTACAAATTATATCAATGTACATAGCTGCTCAGAATTACGACTGTCATTACCTGTACTGTATTTACAGTGGATCCTTTGGCTCCTGACTGTACCATCAATTGCAAATTGTTCTCAGGAAAGCTCCTATGCAGACCAAACGGCATGCAAACCTATAGTTGGGGTGTGGTGAGGGGAACAAAACAAGACTATTATTAAGAAAATAATGAGCACAATTAATTCCTGTTGAAAGCAAAGCAAAGACTAACTGCAGACATGCCTGTTTATAATTTTAAAAGTGCTCTGAATATCTCACTCAGGAAGGAGAAGATTGAGGCATTCGGGGAAGTCAGTATGTGAAACCTCATGCTGAAGACAGATGGAAAGCTTCAGCCTCCAGAACAGTCAGTCACCCTGCATCAACATGAAATTAACTTAAACAGAAAGGGTCTAAACAAAATTAGTATATACAGATGCCTCGATGCCAACCTTGTTAACTTCATTGTTGTAATTGTTTACTTCCTCCTTGAATTTCAGGTCAACCATGTTAAAATCCCTCTGGTCTTTGCAGAGATGGGCATCCTGCCATTTCCCTTGGACATCTTCACATGATGATGTTTCTGGCAAATTAAGAGCTGCTCTAACAACCTGAAAGTAAAACATGTTTTTTTTTTTAGGTGCCAAGCAAATGATTACATAGGGCAGAATTTCCAAATTTTTAAATCATTGGGAAAAAAAGTTGTGTGAAACAGACTTACTTCAATACCACACTGGCTTGACTTTTTGATGATTTTGTGTCTTTTGCGGTCTGCTTCAGGTTTAACCAAGATATCTTCAATCCCTGTTAAAGACAGACAGACCACAGTGACCTAAACCAAAAAAAGAACTGAGAAGATATTCACACTGCCTGCAGAAGTCACCAGAAATGGTCACTGAAGTGTCTAGAACACATAATGGATGAGGAGAGACTGAAAGAGATGCATTTGTTTAGCTTTTAAAGAAGTGATTAAATGTTGGCTAAGAGAAACTGCAGAATCGCTGCCCTGGAGATGTTCCTAACAGGAGACAGCCCTGCACAAGCTCACCTGACAGGACTTGCTTTGAGCAGAGAGTCCCAGAACTCTCTCAGATTAAAATATTCCAACGCTCTACATGTACAGCAGCTGGGGGGGACAAGTGGGATGCTTTACTACTGAGTTGGACAAGTAAACAAAGTGTGAACAAAGCAAAGGTGCCTGTGGCCCCATTACATATCCCAGCATCTTCAGAGTCCAGTCCCTCTTCTCCTCCTCCTGTTACAACTTTGTCTCTTCTACACTGCCCCCTTTTGAACCTCACTCATCTCAGCATCTCATTTTGTTCAGTCCTGAATCGTCTCACCTTCACTAGACATTACTCTCCTGTTCCAGACTCTCTGATCTTTCTCTGGTGTTTTAATTACCTAATTATCTTTGCTCACTAACTCTGTCAAAGTAGTTTTTGTACCCTTGCTCCAGTGAATTTAACCCTTAAATTTGACACTGCAATGCATTCCTACAAAAACACCTTGCAAAGCTCTACATGGCCCTTCGAAGCATTTAAACTGCTGCAAGAAAACAAAGAGGGTCAATTTTTATTCACCACCAATTGCATTTTTGTATGAGTTGGCAAAGCTGTAATGAAAGCCAAATATTTACCAAAAGATTTACAGTAAAGTGAGATACGCAAGAACCCCTCAAGGTCCTCCCATTTTACTCATCAGTCTTTATGGTTTGTATGCAACCGTTGAAGTAAAAAATAGAATACAGGCTTATAGGAGATTGTATCTAATCAAAGTTTAAATACAAGACATTTATACCCTACCCATTTTGATTAGGCAGGACAGATGAGGGAATTTAAAGGACATAGTCAAGGTTACACTTTATTCTTAGAGGGCCAGCTGTGTTAAAACAAGGAGAAGGGAAAAAAAAAGAGGCTGCCAAACAGTGATCCCACTCAAAGACAATGTCTCATGAAATTATTTACAGAACTCCTCACATGTATTCTGCCCAAAAATGTTTGCTTTACACCTCATGAGCTTCTGCAGTGCAGTGCAATAATGGGTAAGTCCCTGTGATACTCACCCATTGTAAATCCCCTGTAGAGCTGCAGATAAGCAGTAAAGAGACGTCCTAAACATGTTAGCACTTTTCCACTGGTTTCACCTCCATAGATTTCATAGCAGCAGTGGACCAGGCCATAGGCAGAGCTGCCAAAGTGAGCTTTGTCCAACACACCACAAAGTAATTCCCCACTTCTAATAATAACCTGAAAAAGAAAACAGCTATTCAGGAAGAACACCACCACCAACTGGCGAAAGGTTAACTATACTGACCAGTGTTACCTACTTATCATAGAAAGGCTTGGGTTGGAAGGGACCTCAAAGATCACCTAGTTCCAAGCCCCCTGCTGTGGCAGCGTTGCTGATAGCTACATCAAGCAACAGATCAGGCTGCCCAGGGCCCCATCCAGCCTGACCCTGAACACCTTTGGGGATGGAGCATCCACTGCATCTCTGGGCAGCTTCCAGTGCCTCACCAGCCTCTCAGTGAAAATTTTCCCCAGCATCTAATCCAAATCTTCCTTCTTTTAGTTTAAAATCACTCCCCCTTTTCCTATGCCACTATCTACCTACGTAAAGAGTTGATTTCCCTCCCATTTATAATCTTCCTTTAAATATTGGAAGGCCACAGTCGTTACAGCAAAAAGAAAGCCTCTAATACCATCTGTATTTCTCCACTTATAAAATAAAGCAATGAAGACGTGGTCTAACAAAACAAGATGGAGTCTGCATCAGTCAGGATCAGAAGAGAGTTTCTCTTGACACCCAGGCGTACCCTCTAATCTCTACCTTCTGGTGGTAAATATCTTTAAATGTCTGCTGTTAACTTTATCATCCTTCTGTCTTCCCTTCTCATTCTTCCCCTGTATACATATTTATATTGAAATGCTTCCCAGCCCAGCCACCAGCATACCTGAGATTCACACAGTGAGTCAAGATTTAGACAGCTGTTTGCAGGTCCCCTCATCCAGGCTTTCCCACCTATCTTAGCTTTCCCAGTCAAATTCAGTGGGACATGGTTTTCTGGAATGATGTTTATTAGCAGTGTAGAAACAACCTGTAAAGAAGCAGAAACAGCAAGAGTTATTTGTTCCCTCTATTTCCTTCTCAGTGTAAAGAATTTGGCAAGCAGGAGAAATACAATGTTCTATGCATAGAAGCAAATCTTTAACAGCTCAAAAATCTAATGCTTACAAGACAGAGTATGCTTTTTAAATGACAAGATACTCTCACAGCTACAGTTGGAACATTCACCAAGATCTATGTGGTGTTGCTTAGACAATAGGATCCAGCTTTGTAGCAGCTCTCAGGAGCACTGGTCTTAATATTAGTGTTCTGCTTACTTCGGAACGACCGGCATTCTTTACTCCAATAAATTATGACTACCTGTTTTCCTGTCCATAATCGTTGTGGTTTCATAATGGCAGGAGGAAAGGTTTTAATTCTTCCTTTTTTGTCTGTTAGTCCTCGATAAACAAGCTCCATATATTGCTCTCTTGTGAAAAAGCAGCCCCGGATTGTCATGCTGACTCCAGAAATCATGTGGTCCTGGATGAGTCCAGGAAGTGGTTTGCCATCCTATGGAAATTTGGAAGAAAAAGGATTTGGGGATAATAAATCAAGTGTTAGCAGCTCCCAGAGTTATTGCAGCTGAATAAAAGCACCAAAGTCAATTCTGAAGAACACTTCTTCACAGTAAAACTCTTTTGGATGTTGAGAGTTACAAGGAATAAGATTGTTTAGATGTGATGGGTGTTCTCTAAACAAGGAGAATAGCAGGGCTTGGGGAGATGAGAAGCAAGTAACAGTGCCTGAACAACAAGAATCTGCTGAGGGAAATAGCATCTTTGGAAACAAACAGAGACAGAAAAGGAACTAAGAAATAAAACAAACCCCACAAAGAACAAATTTAATCTCATTTATCCTTAGAGAAAACAACAAAATATTTTAAACAATGTGATTTCACGTGGGAAGAAGTTTTATTTACCTTTGGAACTAGATACTGTTCATCAGTAAAGGCTAAGGTGTAGGCCTCTGCTCTACCCAGCTCATTCTGTGGGAAATGGGCATTCATTTCATCACCATCAAAATCAGCATTGTACGCCTTGCAGTTGGCATAGTGGAGCCTCAGCACCTTTTCTCCAGGCAGGATTCTGGCCCGGTGAGCTTGGATGGAGGGTCTATGAAGAGTGGGCTGGCGGTTCAGTAACAGGACATCTCCACTTTTAATATGACGGCAAACCTGCAAGGGGATTTTTGTTACTGCCTATCAAGTATTTCCATGCAGGTCTCTAAAAATAAGGCACCTTAAAATACACGTGCATCCAAAACGTTTTCCTTCTGGTATTAACAGTCTGTGCTGAAGTTTTAAGAGAATGAAACAAGACTACTCACTCCCAAAGCTCTCTGCTCCCCACCTAACCACATTCTAAGACTGCATGTACTCCATTAACACCCACAAACCACAGCGATCAATCCAAGGTAACAGCATTCAAGCCATCAACCTCTCCTCTCCCTTGGCAATACAGGGATCAAAGATGATGAAAAAAAAACCCTCACATTTTCCCATTTGTAAGTCATCCCCCTGATAAAAACAGCCAACGTGAAACTGTGTTTGAGAGACTGACAACTCCAAAAGTCACAGAAGAGTGAATTTGTGATTGATGCGATTTTGCAGTCCCTGGTGCAGTAATGCCCCCAGAATGACTACTTCCAACTCCAGCTCTCAATAACACCAACACCTGTGAGCACCCCTGCCAATCTCACTGTAACACTTAATCTGGGGCCTTTTAATAGGGTATAATTTAAGGAAGACGCAATTAACTGTTTGCAAGCGAAGAAAATGTTAGATTGACTTTAGCTAGTTGTTTGGAAATGTCCACAGAGTCCAGAACTGGAGCCCAAACTGAAACGCCTGAGCCTGCGTTTGGGAGCCCTGCAAAAAAACTCCTTTCCTTCATTACATATTTACCACATGTAGGATTCTGTGTAGCCCTGAAGGATTATTCTCAGCTCCAAAAACATACACCAAAATAGAACCCCTTCACAAAACCTACTGATGAAAAAGCTTAGCTTTAGCACAGCAATTCATAGGTGCTTTTATGCCACAGCACACAAATGAGAGGACCACAATTTCAAATGTCACCCAAATTGAAAACAAATAAAGCAGAGTTTTCTTTGGCAAGCATTTGGGAGCTGAAGCCCTCTCCACAAACCAGTGTACTGGTCAACAGGATATCCATGGTTCAAGCACTCCCACTTTGCACGATACCAAAAGCAGCTCCTTTCACCATGCTTGATCTTGGACATACAGCTCTGTCAATAGGCACCCCAATATGAAAGACAGGTCACAAACTGCTTGTGCCATATCTACTCTATAAATATATTGAATTGCAGCTCCCGGAGCTACCATCACAAAACTGCTCCAAACAGAACATTTTAGTATTTCAAAAGGAGATTAAAAAAACACTGACTTTAGCTGAAGTCAGGGAGGAAGGGGAATGCAAAAATAATGAAATAAAGCAGTATTTTACCTTTCCTACTACTAAGACTGCTCAAAGACTGTAAGAGAGCTGTAAGAGAGACTATTCAGCATCTTGGCATGATGAATCCCACACACTGCACATTAGGAGACGCTGAGGATGGAAAAATGCTTACTAAAACTCCAAATAGTATGAAGCTTTTCCTCTCTTGTAGTACCTTAACCTTTCCCAAGCCACATGCTAAAAGACAAGATAACCTTGCCCACGGAGCCTCTGTGAGCAGGCCTGAGAATCACTAGCAAGAAGAAAAAACCCAACCATAAAGTGAAGGGTTCTGATAAGCCAAGTCTTTGTCGTACTCACAATCTTCAGTCCTGACTGGGGTGCACCTGAAGAAGGCGTGAGGAGCTGCTTAGCTATGGCTTCCCTCTGGGTCAAGCTGCTTGCACTCAGCACTGTACGAGAACCATCTTCATTAATGACCATGGAAGCCCCAGGGTGAACCTTTGGGCCATTTATGACAGCCTGCCTCAGCTCTTTGACATTCCAGGGAGTGACTGGCTGAGGGTAGGTCAGTTTAGTAGCAAATACCTGGACAGGAAGGAAAAGAGGAGAGAAACAACTAGTTCAGCTTTTGCTTTAAAAATAACAACAAGTTACTGAGAAAATAGGGTTGACTGTTAATTCATCAAATGTAAACAGAAATTCTTCCTCAATCTATTGTCATGCCAAATGGATGCATTTCTGCTTTAAAATCTGCACTGTAAGAGCAGCAAACTATGCCCTTATGATTTTCAACTGGAGCAGAAAAGAAATACTGAATTAGTAAATAAATTTTAAAAAAGCACTGTTTTAGATTCTGCAAACAAACTTACAATGAAGGTGAAAAGTGCATAATCATCAGGCTCACTGTTCTCATACAGGCAAGCAGAAAAGACTGTGTATAAGTTCAGGATTGGTTTAATCTCTGTGAGTCATTAAAGATGAAGGCTGTGACAAACCTATGGGCTTTTCTTTAAGGCTGTCAGGCCTGTTACAGGATACACTGTACAAAGATCAACAATGAGACAGGACCTACTTATGAAATCTGTACTAATTCATTAACCATGGAAGCAAGGGCAGATCTTCTTTTTCCATCCTCTTTTCTAGGCTTAGTGTTCAGTATAACAGTAAGAATTTCCTGCTCTTCAATACTCCCTCATTAACACAGTGGTAAGGTGGAAAAAAAGTCTAGACAAACCCATAAACGTCTGCATTTTAAACTGCTTACTACGTAACTGAAAACACTGCTGTACAGCTCAGTATCATAGGGAGGTACTCCTTTATTTCTTCTTACCATGGGAATGCCAATCTCATTGGTACCTATGTACATATCAGGGCAAATGACCGATCGAGCTGCAAAATCCACACGTTTTCCCATCATGTGCTTGCGGAACAGTCCTTCCTTTTTCTCTAATAGCTTTGAAAACAAAAGTGAACAATTAAATGGTGAAACACAAAAGCATGCAACATCAGGCAGAGTCTCAAGACATTACAGCAATGAGTATCATGAAAACATCAATGTACTGAGCACAAATATTTCACTTATTTCTTATTCTATCAATTTCTCTCCCTTTAACTGCCAGTGATACACAAAGACCAGAGTTTAAGACCCCCCCCTGCTACCCACCTGACGAATACCAGGGTATTTCTCAGTCATCATTTTGTCCATGTCACTGTCAAACACAATGTTGACGTGGGTCTGAAGACGAATCCAAGCGTTATAAAGCTTGTCTGCAATGGTCTGTCCTGGAATAGTTGCCAGCACAGAACGGTCCAGAGGCTCATCACTCTCACCTGTCTCCTAGAGAAACAGAAAAGACTTGGATTTAACAAAAAACACTTGCTGATTATCACATTGCATAGCATATGCAACTCATCGATGAAATTAATTTGAAAGATATGTTAACACTGTCATTACAATTAAGTGTTCAGAGAGGTCTGCTGTCAAGATTTAGAAACATAAAGAGACCTCCAAAGATAGCAGCTGTATTCCAGCAGCATTTGAACTGATTCAGTCCTCTTTCCAAATTAGCTTTTTTACTGGCTAGTCAGTGTGGCTAAGAACCACCATGCTACTGGAAAGCCAAATGTTAAAATTAAAACACAAAGCTGAAAGCTTGCATCACTTCGTTCTCACAGTCCAGAAATCCATACACACAAGGGCACATGTTTTAAGGGCACATCCCCACCTCGTGGTTACATCCTCAGTAACTAAAACGTATTAAAAATCCTTACACTTCAGGATGTAAACCACATCCAGCTGAAATTACATCCAATGTCAAAGAATTCCTAATAGCACAATTTAGAAACAAATCCCCCCCAAAAAAGCATTCAGCATGTTTTTGGTTTATTTCTGCTCTGTAGGTTATGCGTGTTGGTTAACCTGCACTATTTTTTACTCCAAATGAGATACAAGAAGTTTCTTCCTTTGTAGAGCACAACACTGCAGTGAGCGTATGCCAGAAATAAAGGATTTCCTTCAGTTGTGCACAGAACCACAGAGACTTCCAGAAAAATAAAAGGCTTCATATCAATGGAAACAAATAGCTGAAGCACTGATGAAACACCAAAAAAAAGGGTATAACCATAAGATGGAACAAAACCAAGCAAAAGCTGTGGATATGTAATCCAGGTTGAATCTAGCTTATTTTTCTTCACAGTTATGTTCTCAAAGTGGGGATTTCAAGGGCAAGAGATACATGCCTGAATCTCAAAGCTCCACACAGACAGTTGCACACTGCATGTCAGTCATTTTTTCAGAAGGGCTCTCATTACTTAAATGAGTGATTGCACAGATACTTAATGCTCTGCAAACTCACAGTCCAACCTACCACGCAGTCAGCCCCCTCTATGGAGGAACCCTGTGATTCACAGCCTGGACACAGCAGCTTTCTCCTTGTAAGGCTTCTCAGTACTGATACAGAAAGACAGTATGAAGCCACATAGCTTGGAACAGTAATAGTGACATACTTTATTACTACTATATTACCACGTGAACTGGTTGGAAGCAAGCAAGCATTGTTAATAATTACTTTTATAGTTAAAAACAACCAAGATTACAATTGGCTCTACTAGGCTTAGGAGACAGAGTGGCTTCCCCCCTCATTTTTCATTCGATGAGATAGAATCATAGAATTGCTCAGATTGGAAAAGACCTTCAAGATCATCAAGGCCAACCACAACCTAATCACACTACCTTTACTCTAACAACTCTCTGTTAAATCAAGTCCCTGAGCACCACATCCAAATGGTTTTTAAACACATCCAGGGATGGTGACTCAACCACCTCTCTTGGGAGCCTATTCCAGTGCTTAACAACACTTTCTGTAAAGTTTCTTCTGATATCCATCCTAAATCTCCCCTGGCACAACTTGAGGCCATTTCCCCTCATCCTGTCACCTGTCACCAGTGAGAAGAGACCAACCCCGCTCTCGCTGTAAGCACCTTTCAGGTATTTGAAGAGAGCAATAATGTTTCCCATCAGCCTCCTTTTCCCCAGACTAAACAGCCCCAGTTCCCTCAGTCTCTCCTTGTAGGGCACATTCTCCAAGCCCTTCACAAGCCCTGTTGCCCTTCTCTGGACCTGCTCCAGCACCTCCATGTCCTTTCTGTATTGAGGTGCCCAAAACTGAACACAGTACTCGAGGTGAGGCCTCACAAATGCTGAGTACAGGGGCAGTATTACTTCCCTAGTCCTGCTCACCACACCATTCCTGATATAAGCCAGGATGCCACTGGCCTTCTTGGTCACCTGGGCACACTGCTGGCTCATGTTCAGCCGACCATCCACCAGTGCACAAAGGTCCCTTTCCATCAGACAGCTTTCCAGCCACTCCTCCCCAGGCCTGTAGGGTTGCCTGGGGTTGCTGTGTCCAAAATGCAGGACCCAGCACTTGGTCCTGTTGAAACTCATACAATTAGAGTATGAGTTCATACAGTTAAGAGTGTGAAATTCAATGCAGTTACACTTCAGAGATGCTGAAGAAGTTTCATTCTAAACTGTTTCTGTTGTACATATTTCATTTTCCAGTAACAGGAGTCCATTATGTCTCACACAGAGCAGTCTAACACAAAACTACCATTAAGGAAGTATACATAAAGTGTTTTCCCTTTTGCACCAGACAGCTGAGTAGAAAGAGACACAAGCAAAAATATCTACGGTGAAGACATCTAGCAGCATACATTCCAGCAGTCCAGGCAAAACCTGTTACTGGAACATTAACTGAACTGCAACCATACATCAAAAAAGCAGATAATAAGATAACCAGCAACTCTTACTGTTTGGATTTCGTTTTCCACAATTTTAATTGGCTGGCATTGTTCTTTTGCCATGAAAACCAAGAGCTTCCTGATCAGGGTGGCATCTTTCATGACAGCCTGCAGGTTCACAGTCTGACCATTTGTAAACATCCGGTCTCCAACACGATTTATAGGGCGATACCTACAGCAGATCAAAATCATTTCAGAAAGTTAATGTTGCCAAAAAGCAGCATAATAAACATCATGCATTCTGAGCTAAGTCTCCAATGCATGAAAAATAATGCCTATGAACTAACGGCGAGCATTTACGACTTCATTTATTACACTGTGGCAGTCATAAAAGAGGAATGATTCCATAACAAGAAATTCTATTGCATCACAGGTATAATATTCACATATTCTGTAAGATGAAATACTAATAGCAAAATATGCTTTTGTAAAAACTAGCATGCACCTTCTGACTCCTTAGGAGAATATGTGCTAAACCCTATAGCTTCTTTTGTGCTTGTCTGGGGAACTTTTACCTTGAAGGAGGAACCACAAGCAGATCTAAAAAAAACATATCTGGGCTGAAAGCTGAGTCCTTATGGGGATCCATCCCAGGGAAGAGGTAACGCAGAAAGAAACCTGAAGAGATAAACACACCATTACTGCTTTTGCTTGGGAGTTCAAACCCCCAGATACGCCTGGTCAATCTAGTCAAAAGACTCTGCCGAGTTAAATACTAGAGAGCTTGTTTAAAAGAACATGTAGGCAAAAATACTTTAAAAGAATGCCATTGTTCTTTTTGGTCACATCTTCTTTTAGAAACAACTATGAATGGAAATACAGAGCATAACAAAAGGAAAAATGTCAACAGAGCTGGAAGAAACAGTTCACAGCTACTGGCTGTGACTACAACATGAAATCCTTCAATTTTTCCTTCCAACTGTATGCACAGGAAACACAAAACATTCAGTCTTCAACCAATAAAACCACAGGGAATAGTAAGCACAGAGCCACACAGACATCATATTCTCCATAAAAAACAACCAAGCTTTGAGAAGTGGCAATTTGATAACAGCTGATCAAACTAGGTCACCAAATGCTCTGCCTTCACTAGGTACCAGCCCTTCTTGTCTCATGTTCTTGGCTGAACATGAGCTGACAGTGTGCCCAGGCGGCCAAGAGGGCCAATGCAATCCTGGCCTGCACTAGAAATAGCATGGCCAGCAGGAGGAAAGAGGTAATTATCCCCCTGTACTCAGCACTGGTGAGGCCATACCTCAAGTACTGTGTTCAGTTTTGGGCCCCTCACTACAAGAAAGATATTGAGGCCCTGGAACGTGTCCAGAGAAGGGCAATGAAACTGGTGAAGGGTCTGAAGCACAAATCTTATGAGGAGAGGCTGAGGGAGTTGGGGTTGTTCAGTCTGGAGAAGAGGAGGCTCAGAGGAGACCTTACTGCACTCTACAACTTCCTGAAAGGAGATTGTGATGAGGAGGGGTTTGGCCTCTTCTCCCAGGCAACAAACATGACCTGAGGAAATGGCCACAAGTTGTACCAGAGGAGGTTTAGATTAGACATTAGGAAAAACTTGTTCTCTCAGAGAGTGGTCAGGCACTGGAATGACTTGCCCAGGAAAGTGGTGGAGTTGCTGTCCCTGATTGTGTTTGGAGGCATCGGGATGAGGAGCTACGAGATATGGTTTAGTGGCTTGTGGTAGCAAGGGTAATGGGAGGATGGTTGGACTAGGTGATCTTGTAGGTCCTTTCCAACCTTGTGATTCTATGATTCTACAAAAATTTATCTTTCAACCAAGAGTTCTTAAGGCAAAAGGTACAGATTTGAGAAGGGACTCACACAGGAACAAACGTTACCTTCATTCTTCCACAGAGCCAAGACGAACTCCTTGGCAGTCATTGGTGTCAGGTATCCTCTCTTCCCTAACTGAGTTTCATCAATAGCTAAAAGGAAAGAAAAAGAAAGGGGAGGGGAGTGAGAATAATGAAAATCACAATAAGTTAGTTCGGAAGATTCTTTTGGTTTACAGTGGTTTTTTCCAGCAAAGGGAAAGTCTGAAAACAGTAACCAGTGTATTTATTTGGTGTTACCTTCTTTAAAGTAGTGTCATTAATTTAATATCCCAAAAGCAAACGTGTTAATCAAAGAGTCTTCTCAGTATTGAAAAAGTAAGCTATTTACGTGGCCACTGGCTGACAATATAACTAACTGAAACAAAACTCATCCCTAACAACTGAACCATGTTTTATTTGATTAACAGCAAACTGTACCACTTCTTCAAATGATCACATCCACAGATCAACACAAAAAAGAAGAGTCTGCCTGTAGCTCAAAAAGTCACAAGCAGGACTCAAATATTACCAGTGAGACCAAGATTTGCCCGAAATATCTTGGCCTTTGATAACTGACAGGAGGGAAATATTTCTTAATAATACTTCACATGCGAACCTTAAAAGTGTCCACAAGAATAAGGCAAGCTATTCTAACTGTGGCAACTCCCCTGACTCTCCAGAACAACTATTTAAATCACTAGCGTAACAAAACACCCCACCAGAGGTGCTCTAAGCAGTTTAGAAACAGAAAGCCCAAAGTAGTATTCTACAACCTCACGGAGTCACAGCTGTCACTCAAAAGTAGTACCACTGGGATATCCACACTTTCCTGCCTTTGTTGAATGTGTCACAGATAGGATGCTAAAGCAGACACCTGGAATTTGATGGATATTAGGTAATCTCCCACTGCTGAACCTAATGTGTTTTTTCCTTTTGTTTTTATGATTTGTTTTTTTTTAAACACACAAGTCAAAAGCGCATATTCATTGTTAGGAATCTGTCCACCTTAAATACAGGCAAGTAAAAGTGCAAACATATTTGAGCAGAAGACAAACATCTTACCTGCTGGTTCATCCCCGATGCCTTCCTCTCCTGCCTTACGTAACACTGTAGAAGGATAAGTTACTGTCAGCTTGCTGTTATGCTCTTTTCGCACCAGTGATCTCCTTGATCTTAAAGGGAAAAAAACAAAACCAAGAGGCTTACACTATCTGACTTCACACCACCTATTTAATTCCTCATGTAGTTAAACTTACTTGCAGTTTGGGCATTTCTTCGAAGTCATATGTGCTTTCCAGAACTGGGATATCAATTTATTTCTACACTCACAAACATTTTTCACCTGGTGAGCAAAAACAGAAAGCAGAAAACAAAGCATATTTCATACAAAGCTAATTGTTACTTCAACATTGGGCCAGGGGAGAAAGTATTTTTACACATAATTTTAGACATTTCACTCCGAATGTAACACAGTTCAAAACTCAAGGACAAATTCTAGAGTCTGCATAATCAGACACAGACATTCCCCTGCACATTATTATATTACAAGGACAAAATCTGAGGTCCCAAGAGGAGCACTGATTCTACTTACATTTGAACACTGATCGCTCAGTTCTTGACTTTGCAATATTTCATCAACATGGTGATTCAACTCTTCTTCAATTTCTAGAGCTGTCGCATCTGCACTTTGCTCTAAAAACTGAAAGAAGTAGAATAGGATATAGATAGCTTTGTAGTTACAGCACCATCATCTAAAAAAATGAACGGAGAAAGATGGACTACTTGCCCTATTTAAGATGACTTCAAGATCATGGACAGCATGAAGCAACCCATGCTCCAGAACCTTCAGCTGACTTAGCAGCAAATGAACCACAGCTCGAGTACACGTCAGCATGTGACAATTTAAACAAGAACCTCGAATTAGAAGGTACAGTTTCTGGAACAAAAAGAGGGGAAAAAAGTTATTCTGGTAGATTTATTAGCTTGCACATGTGTTGTCACTCAACGTAATGCTATATAAGTAGTCAAGTATCATCCACATTGACCCAGTTTTTTGAAATACGAGGACCTGCAGGTACAAATACACAAATACCTCTACTGTGAGCTTGAACAAGACCTGAACGTGCAGAAAACATTTAGGAACTCTAGGATAAAAGTAGGTAGCTGAACACCATCCCTCACTTCAGCTGTGAGACAATAATTAAGCATACATACATCAAAAAACAGAGGGTTGTAGACAGTCAGAGGCAGTTCTATATGGCCAAAGTGGCCCGGGCAGTTGCTGAAGTTCTGCATGCACGTTGCACACGCTTCTTTGGAATCAGGAGGCCCCAGAGCCAGGTCGTACAATCCATTAATAGAAGGATTCCCCACATTATCCAAGTACTGAGGATTCGTTATGGCTTTTACGCTCAGTTTCCTGAGGTAGAAAGAATAAAAATCAGTGGCAGAAGAAAAAAAAAAAAAAAAAAAAGGAAAAAAATGGGAAATATGCTTTAATGTTACAACCAGCATTGACACTGAGCATCTACGTGACTGATGAAAACACCTTTTTACAAGCATGCTGGGCACGCATGGGCATATCGACGGGGCTGCCTACACCGCGGTAAATATATATCTTTTAACTTTAACAACTACATGAGGAAGTCACGTAATGTCACCGGCTGCCCCATGCCATAAAACCGTTCCGTCTTCCCTACGGGGAACGCAGCACCTCAGCACTCAGCAACCATGGGGGGGGATCATTTGTCAGTACGGCCGGGGCGCACGCGAACTACACATCCCGGCATACTGCGCGCCCACAGCCCATAGCCGCGCTCCGCCGCCGCCGCGCAAGGCACGCTGGGAGTTGTGGTCCTCCAGGCGGTGCACGCAGCCCCGCTCGGCCGGAGGGCGACAGGACGCGGCGCGCCTTGGATCCTCACCTGATCTCCTCGGCGGTGTACAGCCCGAAGGAAACCTTGGCGAACCGCCACCACGGCACCACCTTCGGCGGCCTCATGGCGAACGGACGGGTCTCCCGCGGACAGCGCTCGGAGCCCCTGGGAAGCCGCAGGCGGAAGCACGCGGTCCCGGTGGCGGAGGGAGAGGCGGGGCCTGGCGCTACCACGCACCGCCGGGGGGAGGCGGGGCGGAGAGCTCGTCCCCCGCCGCCGTAGGAGTGGGAGCGCCTTCCTTCCCAGATTGCGCTGCGCGAGGGCCGGCATGGCGGCTCGGCGGGTAGGAGTGAGCTCCTGGTACCGAGTGCTATCGCTGAGCAGGCGGTGTGGACGGTAAGGCTGTTCCGTTCCTTCAGGGCGAGGAGAGGGGGGCGACGGCAGCGGAGACAGCAGTGAGGGATTGCGGAGGGGAGTTGAGGCGCGAAAAGCCGCGCATGCGCGGCGGTGTGAGTTTGCGCGGCCGTGCTTTGCGCATGCGCAGTGTGGCCTCAGGGAGGCGTGAGGCGGCCTGGGCAGAGCGGCGAAACTGTCCTTGTGGAGCCTTCTCTTGGGTCTCTCCGCACCACAGGCTTGGGTTCGGGGTATTAAAGTGGCCTTTAGGCGCTGAAGCTTGTGGAGATGCAGATTGGGGTTGATTTAAAGGTGTTCCTCAAGTGAAAGGCTCCTGTGCCTCTTGTGCTGCATGTGGGCAAAGCGTGGCTTGTGTCTGAGGTGGTGAGAGCATGGCCTGTAAAATAAACACATAGCAAATGTCACTTTAAAGCACGTAGGTGTGCTAACAGCATCTTCTTCAGCATCCAGGAGGATCATGAATATCTTTAGAGGAGACTCCTCAGCCTCTCTGTCAGCCTGTTCCAGTTTTTGTCCTAAATTAGCCTCCTTAATTGATGTTCAGGATTTGCGTACTGAGATGCAGCCACAAAACCCCCAAAATGAACTGCAAATTTTTGACTTGTAATCGAGAACCTCATTAACATAGTTTCGCTGTATTAGTTTGACCTCTATTCATTTAAAACTCTGGTTTATAGGTGCTCTTCTACTAATACAGCTCTTGGGAAGACTGTTGAAAACTCAGAAGGTATGATGCTGTAATTATGAGTTCCTTCCTTTTCCAGCTTCTACACAGCATAGTCTGTAACACAAAGGAGACAGTGAATGCAATCTTTCCCCTCTTTACTTTCCTATCATCTTCATTGTGCAGAGATTTCCTGGCTTTATTTGCTTGGGTTCCCCTCACTCCAGCCAACCGCGTCCAATGCATGAACTGCCCAATTACTCCTTGAAATGAAATAAGGTTTTGATACCCCCAACATCCAATGACAAGGAGTTGTCCCCTTTAGTCCTGAGAAGACTGAGAAAATCTGGGGCTCAAGCTGAAAGATATGGGATGATTAAGAAAGCGTTTATGAATAAGTGGATAGATCTCTCTGAGGTAGAAGAAAAGTCAGAGTTCTGATCCTGTCTACACACAGGACTTCTACCGCCAGCCTTTTCTGTTACTTGATGTAGTGGTCTATATCAGACCGTGGTTTTGAAGACTTTGATTAAGTACTTTTGACTATATTAGCTCAAATCATTGGTTTTCCTTAGGTCAGGGTTTTCTATTAGTTTCTAATAATGATTTTAATATTGTTTCTTGTAGGTGCTCAAGAAGAAATTGTGCTCCCACGAAGGAAAACTTGGTGGGTGTGTACAGTGGGAACATGTCTTGGCCTGGAAAAAAAATATCACTGCTTGACAGTTAAATTTAATCTTGTCTGTGAATGAGATTGGAACTTGGTTGTAGCAAAAGACAATCTTACATTGCTAACTACTGAAAGAGGCTTTTTATTTCTGAGGGGGAAAAAAGAGTGTTGTTTATGTTGATTTTAATTAGTATTTCATTGGAGGGGGTTGAAAAAGAGAAATCATGTTGTTCTACTCTTAGACTTAATGTCCCAGTAGTGGATTTGCTGCTGACTGAGAGCTCTAGGAATATTTGTCACCCTTCCTCTTTGGGCAGAGTATGTATACTCTGTTTCTGCCCTCTTTTATGGAAACAGTTACAAGGGTTGCAGTTGAAAGTATTGTTTTCTTACTTTCCTAAGGATTACATTCATGAGAAATCAATTTAATTTAGCTACTTGCATGTAGGTATGCTTCTTTCAGCAGAGGAAACTTAGCCACCGATAACCTGCAGGTTAAAATCTTGTTTAGAAATGATGCAGTGGAACAAAAGCTATTTTGTTGGGATTCTCATAGTATTCTAAAGGACTTAATCTGAAGTTGCATGACAGTACAGCAGAAATTAAATGGATAGCTAAATGGTGTCTGCATGCAAACTCCAAATAAGTCCACCTCCACCTGAACACTTTCAGTAGTCTGTTCCTTGTTTGCTTGAAACATAACCAAAGTCTTAAGGATCCATAGGTAGAAGAGAGGAACTCGTGTATCCATCTTCAGAGCTGGGATACTCTTAAGGGGCTCTAAGAGCATTCCAGGTTTTTTTCTTTGTTCTTTCTGTATGTTCTCTGATAACGTATAATAAGAACATAGCAGGAGGCTTGAATTCTGTTTTTTTTTTTTCTCAGTCTTGTCTTTCCTGTGGTTCGAGGACTGACTGTTCTTGCAGTTGGATTTTTCATCCTGTTGTGAAAAGTGATGTTTTCTAAGTGAAGCAAAAATGACTATTTTTTAGAACTGAAAATCTTTACAAACCTGTACTTAGGCTGCCTAAAATCTAGTAGGTAACATTAGAAGTCTGCAATCTAGCATTAATGGAAGTTTCTTTTACATCCTAGGGATAAACTAGCAGTTCTCCAAACGTTGGCTTCTACTGTGAAAAGGGTGAGTAGTTTTGTTATGATCATGGATAGGGGTTGGTGCATCATCTTGCACACTACCTGTCACTCTGAAGACTCTGACTTCTACCTTGGCCAGAAAAAGAAGGTAGAACTTATACATCAGGTTTGGTTTTTTTTTAACAGTTTCACTTTTGCTCAACTACCAGTGAAGGCTGTGTATTTTGATCAGGCTTTTGCTAAAATCAGGAGCAAGTTTCTGCAAATCAACTCAGGTCTCCTGAGGCTGTTAGAGGTGGTGATCTTACTTTCTTTGTGCTCAGTGCTTGCTCTGTTATAGTGAAGACCCTTTTGTGGTTGCTCTGTTAGCCCACGTGTACATGCATAATGCAGATGCTTTTTAAACAGTTTCCAAATAGCCAAACCCATTCTGATAGCAGAGTTATTTTGTAGAATGCAGATGAGGTGGTACTTACGGTGGAGCTGTCCATAGTGCTTACATTCCATGAGGCACTATGCCTGAGTACATAACTAAAAGTTTCAGTCCTCGGTTCTCCTTTCCACAGGATCCTACTGCTGCTCATTATATGTTCCATGATGACCCTTATCTTATGCCAAAAAATTCAGCCACTGCTGTGAGTATTTCCTTCGAAATCCTTGATAGCTTTCTAATTGGAATCCTGCAGTAACTCTTCAGGCTAGGCATTTAACCCGTTGTAGCTGTATTTGTATATGTTGGATATAGAAAGAGAATAAGAGGTATGTTGAGATTTCGTGATTACAGTTTAGTTAAGATGAATTCCGTGTGGTTTAATACCAGATAGTTACTGGTATGCTTGTTACTACACGAACAGCATGTGATTAATTAACCATCTTAGTCAACCCCTGGGAATTTTAGCTTTATCAATGAACAGCTGGGTGGATGAAAGTTGGGTGGTGCCAGCGAATGTAGATGTAAAATAGAGAGAAACTTTCTCATGCCATTTGTCTAAGAAGAAAGATGGTATTGAGCTTGAGGCACTAATGTGAGATTTAAGGTATCTGATCCATGGCTAAGTAACAGAGAAGGATATTACAATCTAATTTAAGAAACAGGCATCCTTACCTTGTTATAATGCCAGAATATGTATTTGGAATGTCATCTTTTCGTTGTGCTTTTAATAAGAGTTGAAAAAGTGTGAGTTCTGTTTGGTCCCATTGGAATTCCTTATGTTATGGAAACTGTTTTTCCTCCCTCTCAGCCTTTTAGTTACATGCTTCATCAAATTCTTGTTCTCTCTTTCCTATGCAGCGTCTGTTTTCGTTGTCAAAGGAGTCTGGGAGAAATGCTGCCAAATATATTATTAAGGAATTTCCTCATTTTTTTGACAAGATTCTTGCTGAACCGAACATACCAGTAAGCTTTTTGCTGTTTGTTTTCATTGTATTTGTGTGTTGTTAGGTAGTGAAATCAACTGTAAGACTGGGCCAAAACTAACATAAACGGTTGATTTGGTTAACTACTAGTGTTGTAATGATGAGTTTGAAGTATATGCTTGACTCGTCCTCTGTGCTTTTAGAGTTTGATGCCTGAGATATGTACACCTCAGATTGAAGGTGTGAGTGAGGAAGCTCTGAGAGAGCGCATCAACCTCCGAATGGTGAAAGCTTCAGTGGACCTGTTTGATCAGCTCCTACAAGCAGGTATGTTCGTCGCCTGCCAGGTTCCAGGATGGAGCTCTGCTTAAATCCTGCAAAAACATGTTTTAGTCGCTGGCACAGGCTAATATGAGATAGTCACCTTGAATGAGAAATGTGGAGGTAGCTGGTTTGTGTGTTGCTACTTTTCTGCCTGAAGTTGTCTACAAGGGAGCATAATTTGACCCATGCATAAAGATAGAATTCTCTCTTTGCACAGTGTAACTACCACCAGAGGAGACCTAGGTTTTGTATGGAGGTAATTTCATGACTGTGTTGCTCATTTGTTGGTTTTAAATTTGTATCATAGGAAGTGAATAGGATAGTGAAGTCTCAAAGCAAGCTGTAGTCAGGAAAAGCACCTGACATTTCAGTTGCGGTTTGCAGTTTGGGCTGCCAGCTGCTACTCCCTTCTCCCACTTGGTCAGGAAAACTCATTCGGTGACACTAACAGAAAAACAAATACTCAAGTCCACTGTTGAATTTGTCTTCTAGTACAAGTAGGTACATTAAGGTGTTAATTTTGTAGCTCTGTTTCACAGAATTGCTAGAGAACTTCTTTGTCAGAAAATAGTATTCTGTTATGAATGTGCATTGAATAGTAATGTTTTTTCATTTCTTTGTCACTGCTGTACATCATTATTTCCTGTAGGTACGTCCATATCTCTGGAGACCACAAACAGCCTTTTAGATTTGTTATGCTTTTATGGAGATGGAGAATCTACTCAGGAAAAGGAATCTGAAGAAAAAGAGGATTTGGAAGAATCAGAGGTATGAGAAAGCTGTTGAGCTCTATTTCTCTCTTAAGTTGTAAGAGTGTATGAAGGTGATTTCAAGGTTTTTCCACTGTGCTCATTTACCTGGCAGATGGTGTGAGGCAGGTCAGATGCAGTCAGCATCTCCTAGAAATACAACAGTTATAAAAATCCTGTGTTTGATCTACCAGCAAAAGCTGAATTTAATAACTGGAACCTTGTATTGACTAGTTCTGCTGAGCTGTGTTTAAATACCTGTTTCCACTGCCACATTTGGTTTTATCGTTCACCTCCAAGAACTTCTGTAATGAAGATCAGCATGTTCACTGTGTTCCAGTTTGAACCCTAACTGAGTTTTAATAAAGTTGAGGGCTTCTTGTTGACAGTTCAGAGAATCAGTCCCTGGATGCAGCAGTAGATGTGTTTGGCAATACCTGTTCCTGGGATGGTTGTTGAGGGAGAAAGGGTTTTATACTTTGTATGATGAAATTATTATCTTCCACTCCACAAATGCATTTAATTCATCTTGTATCTTTAGTAACAAACAGTATTCTTAATCTCATTATCACTTCTTAAACATCATAGTCTAAATAATTTTATTGTAACTCATTCAAAACATTCATCTTTGGTAGCTTATAAATTGCTGCTGAACTTCTGTAACTAAAACACATCATTTGATGTTTAATTGCAACTCTGTATTCTGAGAAACTCACTTGTGCAAAAATCTCTTCAGGTGAACGCTTCAGAGCAGGAGACTCCGAAGAGACCTCCCCAGAGAGGATCGCACCCATTTGCCTCTAGATGGAGGTACAGAAAGCATTGCCAGTATTCCTCTGTCCAGCAGGCTGTGCACTCACATTGTCGTTATAAAAATGATATAAAGACTAATTAGCAGTCCATATTTGCAGATATTAATCATTAAGTATGTCTGCATTGGCTAATTTTTTGACGTATTGGTGGAGATCTAGAAAGTAATTGCAGAATAGTTCAAAGGCTGGGGATGAATGTATTTGAGTGTCAGTCCTAAAGATATCTTTTATTGAGTTCATTTAACATTGAGCTCGTGTGTTGATTCCAGGGAAAACAACAATGCTGAAAGGATATTTAAGATAATGCCAGAGAGGAACGCACATTCCTATTGCACAATGATCCGTGGGATGGTGAAGGTAAAATTCTCTTTAGTGCTAGGAGAGCTTTTTTCCGCTCCCAAAATCTCACATGCAGAGATCGTTTATTTGCTTTGTTCATTTATTTTTTCCAGCATGGGGCTTCTGCTAAAGCTTATGACATGTACACAGAATTGCTGAATGACAGGCACAAGGGTAAGCATCTACTGTTTTGATTTATGGTCTTCTAAGTAATAGAAGGGAGTTGTGAGTATGTGAATGTTTCTTTCATGGCAATGATGATTGGCGCAGGGGTACGGACCTCAGTAGATCATGGGAGCTGAGTGCAAACTGTTGATTTCAGTGCAGCTGGCGTGTGGCTGGCTCACTGGAAACAGGTTTGCATGAGAACTTCGCCAAAGACTGAGCCATGTTACAACAAGTAGTTCTCCACAGAATATAGTTGTCAATTAAAATGAATTATGTTGTATTTTCCAGCTGATGTGCACACCTTCAATGCACTGATCACAGCAGTCCCATTTCTGAAGGACAGGTTCCTGGAAAGATGGGAATTAATCAAGGTAAGCAGGTACAGGGAAGGGTTAATAGTGCATAGACAGAGTTTGCATTGTAAGTTTGCAGTTGTTCAGAGACTGATGCTGAAAATGAGCTTTATATCAGTATCTTCTGCAAAGGACTTAATGCTGGTTTAAATACCAACTAGCTGTTAAGGAGTGAACAGTGTACAAAATCCAGCTTTGTCCTTGCAGAACAGTTTGTCTTCTGAGAACATACTGATCCAAGAACTGCCAAGCCAGAAAGTAATTGGGAAATTATGGTCATAAAATCGTAGAAAATAATGGGGGGGTTAAAAAAATAGATTAAAAGCTCCTCTCTGAGTTGTGATTAATGGTGTTGGAAATGGATTTTAGAGGAGTAGTAACATTAGAGGTTCCAGTACTAATGAGATAACGTCAGTAAAGAAGATTAGTTAGTAAACTTAACAATTTCTTTGATATTCTGGTCAGAAATCTCAAAGATCTGATGTGATGTCATTTGGTAGTCTTGTTTCTCAGTCAGATTAATTAAAGATGAGGTAGTACTCCCTGAAGTGATCACTTGAGGTAGTGTTGTTCACTTGCAGGCTATGAAAAGGATTAGACTGGGGAAATATATCTCTGCCTCCTTGACTGATGATAAACTGTGATCCCTCATGTGTGAAACACTAAGGATGTTGTTGTTGTTGTTTAAGATGTTCTTGAATCACATGGCTCAGCAGGAAGTGCAACCAAACGTGCAAACTTTTAATGCTGTACTGAAGACTCTGAGAAGATGTGGTGGTGTAGGCAGAAGTATGGCTGTGCCAGTAATAAAGGAGATGGAAGCACTTGAAATCGGTAAGATAACCAGAATGCCACAACCAGAATAAAGTTTTTGGATGCTATAGCCTCTTAAATTAGGACCATGTTTATTGTTAACCTAGTTACAGCTCTTCAAGGACAGGTGGGCATGCAGTGGACAGGTAGTATTTGCACAACGGATTTGATGTGTTGTGGAGGGTGCTTTGTCCAGATAACATCTTGCTGATACACTAAAGACACGCAGAGTGGAAAACTAGGTACAAAACATCACTGCTTTTATATTAGAGCGAGGAATCTTGGCCACGTGTCCCTTAGCAATATGATGCTCCAGCTGATTCTCCACACTTAAATATTGCCTCTTCCAGTTGTAATTTTTGTAAACGAGGTTCGGTCCAACATGAGGGTGAAAAGGGAGAGGGGTGATTGAGTAAATTATGAATAGTGCCTGACTAGAAGGCCTGGAGACTGTGAATCAGAGCTTGGGCATAATGCTCAGTTGAGAATGTTGTGGTAATTTCAATCTTTTTGCTTTTCAGAACCTAGCCTTGCAACGTATGATCATCTTCTCTCTATATTTTATAGATCTGGTACGTGCAGTATTGCCTTGTCTGTGAGTGTATCTCAAGTAACATCTGGTTTGAATGCTTTCCAAATGTGATGTATGAAAGCAGTTGATTTATGACTTCACATACAGCTTCTTAGGTGTGCAGTCTTAACTTTCTTAACTGTTCTGTCTGATTCCATTTGAGTGAACAAAATGCTACAGAGTATCCTTACTTCTTAAAGAGAAGAAACAATTCTTCTGCTTTGTTTGATAACTGCAGAAACTGAAAAGAAAACCTATTTTCTTGAGTTGATGAAGACTACTTAGTCTTTGTGGAGGAGATTCTGTACCAACAAAGTTCATAGTACAGCTGAGATGTGATATTGCTTTTTTGTTCATCCCACAGCTGATCTTGCCTCGTCAGGCATCATCTCCGAGGTGCTAGATGATGTTGAAAAGAGGAGTTTCACTCCCCAGGACCCTGATGACGGTATGAATTTCAATCTATCTGACAGTCAGGTGTTGGAGGGGGCAGTTGTAACAGTGGCAGCTGTGGGTGTGCTGAAGAGGTGGGTGACATACCTCAACACCTGTCTTTGTTGCACGTGTTCTCTGCCTTAGATCAAACAAGAGAACGTAGCCTTTGTAAAGCTGCCCAGGCTCAAACAGATCACCTATATTGCTATATTGTCAAATCTAGCTGCACATTCAGTTTCTAATTGAAAATGTCTTGTCTGTCCCTTGGGAGGCTGGGTTAGTGGGTTGCTGTGTGTCTCGTTGAAAACTGGAAGCTAACAGGCTTCATTTTTTCCCTTTTAGCCAAATTTTTTATCAGTGCCATGCAAGTGGTAAGTAACTTGAGCCCTCTAGCGTTTTCTGGATTGTCTATGTGTTTTCCAGCCTGTCTTGTAAGATTTAGCACTCAGTGTCATTCCCTTTTCCACCTGTGTCCATCACCTTCTGCAACCTTTCTGCACAATCCTGCAGTTTTTCTTTTGATATTTCTCAGTTGGTAACTTGCCTGATGCATGCAGTTCTTGGTACACAGAGCTACACAGCTGCCTGTGTCCTGTACCTGCCTCCTGCTTCTAGCAGCAGTCAGCCACCTCCACACCAGAAAGTGTCAGTGTAGCTCACTCAGCAGCTTTGGCTTTTGCCCACAGGGACAGTCACTTAATTGTCCCAACTAAGCAGAGTGCTTAGGCAGTCACTGCACTGAATTGCATCCTGTTAAGAACGTTTGCTGTCAGACTATTTCTTGTCTGTGTGAAAGCAAGTCTTGGAAGAAAGTGTGAAGTGTTATATTTGGTAGCTTTAAAATCTGACTTGTTTGTTGCAGTGCTGCGATCTTAAGGATATCAAGCTTGCCTATCGTTTAAATAAGGCAGTGGAAAAGGGAGACAATTGGAAGTTCTTGGACATGGATCGGTTAAATTCATACTGGTGAGTGAAGTGCAGTTAACATTTGGTGTCTTGAGTGTTGTTATAATTTTGAGTACAAACTGAGATTAGAACGTTGTGCAGGAGGATGCTTTGGTATTGCAGGAGGATGCATCGGGTATTGTGCATGAAGTTTGGGAATTAGTGGACAAAGAAGCTCTTAAGAACAGCAGTAGTTAGGATTTATTTTTGGTTTATGGCCTTTCTCAAACTGAAATGAAGTGTCTTGGAGCATAGTGAGTCTGGTGAGTTCATGAGTTCAGAAATGTCAGAAGGCCAGATGTATAAATTATGTCAGATGATCATCAGACTATTTAAGGTTGTACCTCCTTAGTGGTCCCTCTTGCATTACAGAAGAACCATTACCTGGCCAGGAGGACAGAGAAGGAACAGTAGAAGGTTGTAGACCCAGCCCTTCCATCTCCTCTGTTTAGCTTAATCCCCATCCTACATTATACTAACCAGCCGAATCTTTTACATTCCTGTTATCCACTTAGGATGGCAGTTTAGGAGATCACAACAAAATAGCACACACGTAGTGGCTGCATCTCTTGTTACACATAGAGATCACAGTGTACCAGATGTATTCAGGCACCCAACTTCCAGGCAGTTTTGCCATTTGACTGTAATCATGGCATCTGAATCATCTTTGCTAATGTAATTAAGTGCTGCGGTTGCGGAATGTGATTAACTACTCAGAGTATACTGATTTGAAGAAAAGCATACTAAGACATTGTAGCTAGAGGTGCTCCTGTAGGTTCATTAAAATAATAATCTGATCCTTCTCTGTGCTTCATGTGATCTAATTGTTACCGAATTAGAGCCATTTTCCCTCCTGTAGGTCAAGATTCTTTTCGTTGTTGTGTATGATGGAACAAATAGATGTCGTGTTGAAATGGTACAAAGAGATGAGCCCTTCGGTGAGTGTTTCTTACTGTAAGTTTTAAAGCTTTACAATGGAGAGCCAGTACAGTTACAGTCCACTGAAGTGATTCTTCCTTCATCAGCTCTTCTATCCAAGTCCTAAAAATATCTTGGACTTCCTCCAAGCCCTGGATGCAGCCAACCACTTGGAAATGATCCCTTCGGTCTGGGAAGGTTGGTGGAGCCACGTGGCTACATGGGCCATTGCTCAGATATAAGCTGGGAGCAGTGCACAGTGGGAGGTGTTGGGGAGTACTTCGTGGTGCTCAGAAGAGCCACAGTCAGATGCTTTGGCAAGAAGGACATTATTCCTGAGTGCAGCAGAGCGATTACTGTGATAGAGAAAGTCTCTGCTATCAGTTCTGCCCAATCAGAGAGATTGTGGCTGTGCCATGTTTAATTGCCAGTAAGAATTAGATGTCATTGTCTTGGGAAATGGAATGCTTACTGGGTAGCAGTACCTTAAGCAACTGCCCAGGTTTAACTCGTGTAAATTCTTTGCCTGTTCTTTGCTTTTTAAGCTGGGGAGACAAGAATGCAGATATGGTCTTCAGCATATAGAAAATATCCTACTGACTGCTGTCTTTATCTAAACAGATATGAAACAGCTAGGGTTTAGTAAGAGACGAGATCTGTTGGAAGAAGTTTTGTCCTTGATGAGCAGGGATCAGCACCCTGAAGAGGTAAGGAAGCCCAGTAACAAAAGAATAAAGATATCTTCCTGTTTGTGTGTATGGCACACAGACAGTGTTGCTGTCCCTAGGCTGTGCTGTGCTTGAGCTGTCTTACTGTCCCCGGATCTTTGAGATCCAGTTGCTGTGTGTATGCCATTACAAGTTTTCTGATCTGTCTGAGTTCAGTCATATCTGCTGAGCTCTTCCAGTTGTTTCTTTACATACTGAAGACCTCAAGTACAGAAGGGGATTACTTCCATACCAGGGTTTGGAAGAGGAATCTGTCAGTGAGGGCTGTTGAGCAAGAGCATAACACATCTCTGGGGATGCCTGTGGCAACATCCAGGGATTTGTGCTAAAGATGTCACTTTCAAACCAATTAAAGGCTTATGTCTCTAAACACAGCTCTCCTCTCCACAGTTGTTTTGGAGCCTGACTTGTGGGAGCAGTTGTCCTGACAGAAGAGAGATTTTTTTTCTGCCAAGATCAACTGCTTTTAATTCACAGAACTAAATCATGCTGGGGCAGACCTACAGTATCTGTAGAGGATGTAGGAGGAATGGCATTGATGTGGATAATGTTGATTGCAGAGGTTTTAGCACTAACAGTGTGATCATTTCACAGATCCAACTGGCATTTGCCAAGTGTGCAGAAGATATCAAAACAGTCCATGAGCAATCCGGGAGGGATCAGGCCTCAGTGGAATGGACAGGCAGTGCACTGGGCAGTGTCACTGTGCTGTTTTCCAGGGCTGGGAGAACCCAGGATGCATGGTACGTGTGTGGCTGTCAGGAGCTCTTTGGTGATGCTGTAACTCAGGTGTTATCAGCAAATCCAAATCTTAATGGCTGATTGTCTGGGAATGCTAGTGCAGATAAAGGGATGTGGGTCAGTCCTGCTGGGAATGTTAGTGGGCTTTTTTCTTAATTTTCTTGATCATTTTTGACACCAAGCTGTAGCTGTTTGTCTTAAGAAATGGTTGGAAGGACGGACAGTAAGCATGGCATGGAGCGTTGTCCGCTTGCTTGTGGCAAGGTCGGGCTTCCTATCACTTTAATAAGAACAGCTAATTTCCCACAGCTTCCTATTTCCTAATTTTTAGAACTGTTCACCAAACTCCTGAAGAGTTTAAATGGTGTATAATTAAATTCTTAATTAGACCTATGTCTAATTAAAACTAAAGTGAATAGAACCCTTCAGTGAACTAAAGTGAATTAGAAGCCTTCAGAAGCTAGAATTGGCTGTCCTGCATGCTCTCAAATTGAAATACTGGTTAAAATACCCAACCTCCAACCATGAGGTTCTGAGCCATTTTCTGTTAAACGTAGGTGCTTTCTTTGCACTGTTTTTTTTGGACACAAAAAAAGTAGTAGGAACCTTTCTAAAAACATCGAAGACTTTAAAGTAAACTTTTCACCAGTCACACTTGTCATTTGTTTGGTAGTATTTAAAGGTGTTTTGTGTTGCTGTTCAGTGATGGCTGGCATGTGATGCATCTGTCAGCATGTGGCATGGGATCTGCTGGAACTGGGGGGGTGTCTCTAGGAAGTAGAACTCACCTGTTTTTCATCTAGGTCTTGTCCCAGATGTTTAATACCTATCTCTGCCTTTGTTTTGTTTTTGACTTTCCTTTTGAACAGGAGCATGATGGAGCGTTTCCAGCAAATCAATAGGATTCCCACGTGAGTACATCCAGGTTCTGACTGTGTGTACCCAGTCCCCCTTTGGCTGAGGTCTTGCACTTCCATTATGACCGGTAACAGTGGACCATATCTGAGGGCAGCTGTTAACAGCACTTTGTGCTTGCCGTTTTCTGCATGCTTCTGCTAACCTGGAAGGAAGACTTAATGCTGCCAGGTCCCTTCAGAGCCCCTTTCTCAGTTTGGGGAATATGGAAGGGAATTCTCTGAGATTGTATTGTAGTTGGTAGTTTGTGGGTTGTGAATATGAAAGGGAAGAGGTTTCCATGTTATTACAAATGGCTCTCTGGTTGCAGTATCCTCTGCTCCCCTGCAGCATCAGCTGTGAACACTTGCTTGCTTCCTTGCTGAAAGGCAACAGATGTGCAGCAGCTGTCACAGGTAGCAAAGGAGCAAGCCAGCACTGCAACATGCAGTGGAGCTGGAGGAGCAGAGCTAGTCAATGGCTCCCTGTGCCCATGGCCATCACAGCAGCCTGTAGCAGAGACATGCTCTCCTGGGATTTTAATCACTGTTCTCCTACTGTTTCTGTACCTCTGCTATCCACAGCATAGGCCTCATGTGGGGGCTATAAAGGGGGAAGGGTTATTTAGGCTGTTGTAAAGGTGGGGTCTTCATCCTGGGCAGTGAGCTGCTGCTATGCAATACTGCTTTCTATAAGGATAGGAGTTCCAAAGCGCATCACGTTGGTATGGGGTGAAGGCTGAGGTGCACTTGTAACAGCTCTGGCAGGAGCAGAATTGGGCTGGTTATGTCATCTGGAAAATGTCACCTCCCTTCCCACCCTAAGGCAGCTGCATGCAGTAAGCTAATGGCCACCTCGCCTGGGGCCCTGTGAACCACCACCCTTTGCCTTTGCTCTTACAGTGACCTGGTGATGGATGAGTTCTTGAACTGTGCTAAACAAACCAATTCCCCAGATGAGGCAATTAAGCTGGTAAAGCTGGCAGCGTCCCTCGGTCTTCCTTCATCGCAGAAGCTTAAAAGCAGAGTGGAAAAGGAATTTAAACTCTCTGAAAACCAGAAGTAAGTTGGACTGCTTTATGGTATTGCTGTAGGGGTATAGTAGGCAGGGTGTTAGAGAGATAATTCCTGTGCGAAGGCTTCTCTGCTAGCACAGCTGAGAGAACTTGCTTTCAGAATGCTGTGCTTTTTGTTGACTGCTTCATTCATACCTCAAAAAATAACCCCTCTTGATCACACCTAGAAGGGAATGAATGTGACCTTTCACTGTGGGGTTACCCGTAACACCACTCAGATCTGTTATCATCTTTCCTCCCCAGAATCTTTTCTGAGCAGGCTCCAGCCTCTGAAAGGACCCTGATTTCAGGTGCATTAAAGCAGGGAAGTGGTACAGGGCCACCAGTATATTTCATAGGCTCTCAGGCTTATGGTCAACCCTCAGTGTGTTCTGTTGACCACTGCACTTTGTTGGTGAGCCTCTGTGGTCGTGCTCAGAGGACGGGCCTAGCCTGCTCCTAGCCAGCAAATGAGTAGAAGTTCCTGTAGCCTTGACAGCTGGCCCACCACTCTGGGTAACTGAAGTAGCCTGCTTTGCCAGAAGGAGATGTTTGTGCTTTGACCACATGCTGGATGGACTTGTCTGTTGTGGCAGTAGGCATCAGGCAGCCCATAGTGTTCTCTTTGGAGCGGGGTTGCCCTGTGTTTTGGATATCTTGTTTCAAGCAAAAGGTTCCAAAGGTTTTTTCAACATATTTCTACTCAACTGTTTAAAATCTGCAGGAAGGCACTGGAGAGCATCCAGTCAGACAGCGACAGCAGTGACAGCGACAGTGACAGTGACCGTGACTAACTGCCCTCCCTGCCTTCCCTTTGGGAAAAACTCGAGTGCTCTGGTGAGACACATGCTGCTTTCTGGAGGCTGCTCAGCAGTACAGCTCGCTGGCAGCTCAAGCAGCACTTCTGTGGGGCCTCCTGGGACTTAAACCAGCACTGAATTCAATTCCTTCCATGCTGACTTCACTTAAATATGAAGTTTACTCTGTATGTAAATGCTGTAAGTAATCGTTGTCTGTGGTGTTAATTCTCATCCATTTGGTGCTGGGACAGGCTTTGGACTGTAGAGGAAAAAGCCACCACTTGTTTCAGCCTCTGTACAGCTGGATGCTGCATGTAATAAATGGCTGATGCTAAGGACAGCTGAATTCTGGTAATCTCTGTCCAAAAAGTGTTGGTTACAAAGTGCTGCTGGTCTGGGAGAGACCACAAGGTAGCCTGTTCTCAGCTTGCAGAGGAATGTTGGAAGGCTTTTTGAGGTCATTTATTGTGAACTTGCAAAGGTCCTTTTCCTGGTCGTTCTGAAGCATATCGTAGTGGTGGAGGAGTTAACAGCCAATTCCCTTCACAAAAAAATAAAACCTTGGTGGGTATAATGGTGCAGGGAAAGTCCTCACTACTGTGAAGGCAGCTTAGGGATCAGTCAGTAATAAGACTGAGAGACAGCAGCTGCAACAGCTTAAAGTCTGAAAGTGTTGTTTGCAGTACAGTAGATTTGTAGTAAAGCTTTTTGAAGGCAGTGTTTGCTCTAAGTAAACGTGCACTGGTTAAGGGGCAGAGCATCAAAGACAGAGAGCTCTGTTTGGTGCTTTTTTCTACCCCTGATTTAACAAAACAGCAAGTAGCCAAAGCCACAGCCATTCACATCAGCTATTGGGTGCTGTTTCATCAATGTCTTCACTGCTGGTGAGAATTAGGCAGTGGTGAGAGCCAGGGAAGGAAGGAGCGTGTTCTGTGTGGGTTAGTTAGCATGGTTGAGACAAAGTCTGGCTTGTAGCTCAGTGTACCTACTCTAAAACAGCTCTAATAAAAACCACGCAGGGTAGGTGTCCACCATAATGTATGCTCTACTTACATTTGTCTACTTAAACCTGTACTCAGAAATCAGTGAATACTCACTCGGTGAGAGCAGGATTAGTACAGAGATGAAGCCTTGTCTTCCTCAGGTCACAGAAAGACAGGCAGCTGTCTTTGCTATTAGAGAGGCAACTGAAAAGCAGGAGAGTGGTTGAAGTCTTGTTTTATTCGGCTGACAATGTTGCAAATCATTAGGTTACAAACATTTTTGGTTGGATCACAAGCCTGCTTGGTAAGATGGGGAAACAAAATTGTTACACAAATCGTGAAGAAGCTTCCTGAAGTTGGTGGTCATGATAACGCAAAACCGATACAAATACAACAGGTGGTAAATTAAATACAGTGCAAGGAAACAGGACAGGACCCACGCTTTGATTTAACGCTTCCAGCCCGCCCCCACCAGCTGGTTGGTTTGCAACCCTTAGGAGCTCACCCTTAGGAGGTCATTGGGTTTCTCTGCAGCGTGAGCAACTGCTGAACTGCCTCTGAACTAACAGTCTGAGCTCACTGCACTTGAGTTCCCAACCCCACAGCGCTGGCATATGCTGTCAGGATATCCACTATTTGTTTGGTTTCGAGGGTCATTCGAGCTTCAGTCAGCCAATCGTGTGCGACTCTTCTGGACTCTCCTCTTAACTGGTTGACAAATTTAGCTGCCAGCTCCAGATCTCCGTGTTCAATGCAGTAGGAAGCGTAAGACAGTAATTTAAATGTATCGAGGTCGTCAGGGCTGAGCTCAGCTGGTGGCTTCAGCTGCTGAGGGTGGAACACAAGAAGGGACTGCAGGTAAGACAGGAAGTACTGATACAAGCTGTTTCTCGTTTCGTCAATCATAGCCACTCTCTTTGCCAGTTTTTGGACTGTGTAGAAACGTGCTCTGAGGGCCTCCTCGCTGTACACCCCTCGTGTCAGAGACTCCTGGGGAAGGGCTGCTGTTAAGGCTTCTGTAAAGGCGTTGTCAGAACAGCTGGCCTTGATGGCCTTCACCGCGCTCTCCAGTGGCTCTGTGGGGCTGTCACCAGAGGCTGTCTTCATGCAGTATTTGAGTGCTTCCACGGAAAGCCACAGCTGATGGGCCTTTCTGGCCTCCTCTTCTGCTACTGCATGACCTGCAAAGTAAGTCAAGGGGACTCTCAGTTGGGGTACACAGGAAAAGCATCGAACACAAAAGTGTTCCAGTTCAAGCAACAAAAGCCATCCCTCTCAACACTTCCTAAAGAAGCCACCCCCTTGCCACCTGCTCAGAGCAAGTCTGTTCGACACCTCAGGGTCACAGTCCCGGCCAACAGAGCAAAGCTATAGCTTCGGCAGAACCAGCTTTGGACTTTGCAGCTGGGATTTATTGAGTACCCAGCCAATGGCAAACCATCAGCCACATGGCTAACCCAGTGTTCAAGCACCAGATTTGGATAAGAACTGTGACTGCTCCTTAAAGAGATGAGATCTCAGTGCTCACTCTCAACTGCTTGCTCGATTCCTTTCAGCCTGGCGTAGGCAGTGTTTATATCCAGCGTGAAGTTGTCAAGCTGCTCCTGAGTAAGGCGTCGGAATTGCATTTCTTGCTCGCTGAGTTTCTCTGATAAGTTCTGAAACAGATACATAGATCATCAGGCCAGTAAGAACTGTTTGTTTAACTGTATTTCAACCTCTTCTTCAGACACATTTCTGTAACCTTTTATCCTTGCGGCAGACAACACACATAGTAAACATACCACCAATAAGTCTTTCTAAGGTGGTGAAATTAACAGTTAATGCATTTCTAATTATCAAATTCTCACCTATAGCTGAGGATCTTAAGACAACTCAGCATAAAACCTACATGCTGAAGGATGTCCTCATCTCCTCCAGATGAGCAGATTCCCTCCCCAGCCCCCACCGTGTGTTCCAGAAGACGGTTCACGTTTCCTCCAGCAAAGTGCCTGCTTTGTGAGGCTTCACCACCAGCATTTTGACCAAATTCCCACCCAGCTCCTGGGGGACTCCTCTCCTTCACCTGTTCAAATTCCACCTTCAGCTCCTGTTCCTGGATCTTAAGAACATCCCGCAGGTGATCGGTGTGGGCAGCCGCCTGCCGCCGGAGCTGCGTCCTCATTTCGCTCTCCATCACCTCTCGGACCTCTTCAACCTGTACACAATTAAGCAGCTGCTATTGCACTGCAGTTGTTACCCATCAGGGTACATTTCATAGAAACATTACTGATTTAAGCTCAAACTTCATCTTACAGAGCTGCCAAGGGCCGCTCTTACAGCTAAGCCTTTTCCTCAAGATTGCAAAGAGCAGCCATTCTACATCTGAAAAAGTTTCCTCGCTCAGAATCTCCCTTCTGTGCTTAGCATAGGCAGGGGGCCCCAATCTGAAGTCCCCCAGCACTCAGAACACCCTGCTGCTCCCTGTGCCCTTCTTCTAGGTGACTTCCACCACTTTACCTTCTTCTCCTGTTCTATTTCAATCTCACTTTTGTGATGCTCCAGTGCTTTCGCCACAGCTGCCTCGAGTGCCTTTTTGTCTTCAAGTTTTTGCTTCTCCAGGGCCAACTCGATGTGCTGCTGCTCCCTGACCCTCTGCTCAGCCAGCTCCTTGTTCAGCTGGTCGATGCGACGATGTGCATGTGCAATCAGAGAATTCAAGTCGTCTGTTGATAACTGCCCAGCTAAAAAACAACAAGGCGTTAGAAAGGGCTGCAGAGAAGCTGCCCCACCTCCCCCTGGAGAGCTCCAAGGCTCCACACGTGGTTGACCTGTGAGCACATTTTAAGCAAGAGGAAGAGTGGCTTTTAGATGCAAATCACAATCACCTGGCAAGTGAAAGCTGCTAGACAAAGTCTGGTTTAAGCTGCACATGCAGAACTAGTGGGAAGGATCCCAAAGCACAGCCCAGTCTGAAATGTTTCAAAGATCCTTTTCACCACTTTGTTGATACTGCGTATAATTTAAAGTGAGGCACCACACAAACATAAGAAAGGACAAAGAGGAAAGAGAGAACATTCACAAGATGAGAAAAAGTTACAGGAACTCACCTAGATCAGTTATGTCTGCAACAGAAAGAGGAGAGGTTGGAAAATTAATGCACGTTCACTAGAGCAGTCAGTCATGCAAAAGTACAATAGACAACTAGAAGCTTCTGGTCTAGAGTGATCCAAGGCTGTGGGAGTTTAAGAACAGTGCGTTGACTCCAGAGACCTCTCTACGTTACAAGCAAGATGTAACCTGAAACATTGCCATCGCTACAGCCACCTTTGGAAACCCACAGATGAACCTTTAGGTTCAGCCAAAGCGAGGAATACACCTAAAGGAGTGCAGCAGGACACTGAGAACTTCCAGGTTCTTAGAAGTGAGGAGCAGCTGGTTAAGAGACAAATTCCCAAGCAGCAGTGGAGTCACTATCGAGTCAGTCCTGTACACTTCATAGGGTCACACTGGTGTGAAACTGAATGCCTGGAAGCTGCTAGGAGGTTCCCTCTGTCAGAAAAGTGCAGTGCTCACAACACTCGGGATGTCCTCTCCTTATCCTGCATTAGGAAGGAGAGCTCCATCCCCAGGCTGCCAAAATCCTGTTTTCTTCAGCACTAATACCCAGAAGATTGCATATAAGAGACTGCACAGCAAACTGCAAACAGTTTGTTAACCTAACAAGTTTTCCCAACTTCTTACAGAATAAAAACCCCAAGCGCTGCACAGACCTGGTGTCTTTGCATTTAGCTTTGAAATTGAGTTTGTGGACTAATGTTCACATTTCTAGAGCAGTAAATACTATTAAGAAGGAGGATGATGGAGGATGAGCTGACTTACTTAAGGCATAAGAACTCGATTGTGAGTCTGACTCCTTCCCTGTTTGCCTGCAACCACACTGTGGTGGTATCTGAGCCTTCCAACAACTCCAGTAATACATTTATCCCTCTAGTGAGGCAGAAAGATTCTAACTGTACTTCTGAATCACATTTCTCGCTTCACTTTTTTTCTGTTACAAGGAAAGCAGGAAAGAGCTCCAGCTGAAAAACCTGAGCACCTCAAAAACATGAGTGTGCCAGATGTCAGACCTCAGGCAAAGGACTGTAGCAGCTGGAAAACACCATGCAGTCATCCACTGCTTCTGTGCAGCACTTGCTGTTACTCCAGATCAGCTCCTGTGTCACTCTCATTTAGAACTAACATACTGGGATAAGTAAAGTATGTAAAGAGCAGTGAATTCGCTCTTCTAGTTATCTAGAAAGAATCAGGGAGCTCGGAATCAGGGAATCCTGAAAGCAGACACTGTGTTATAGCTGCTCTATGAACTACTCTTTGTTTACTTCACTGCCATCACCCAAGACTTACTGAGCCCCTTCCAGCCTGGCTGCACATCGGGGGTGATGCTGTCGAGTTCTCGCTGAAACTCCTCTCTTGCTGTAGCCACAAGTTCATGATACTGAGCCACGATCTTGGCCTCAGACTGTGCTGCCTGAACCTGTAACAAACAAAAAAAGGGACTGGCTTATCTTCCAAGGCATGGAGGCTTAAGTCATCTGAGAGCAAACCTGAGTTAGTGGCAGAGATCTTTATCCTCACTTGGGGAAAAGCTGCCCTGTGATATCAAACCTCTTGTATACAGTAATTATTTACCCAACTACACAGATCCACTTCTTCACATGCACACTGTAACTTCGTTGTCAATCTGCAGCTCAGAAAATACCAATATAGTATCTTAAACTCAGTATCTACCTTTAGAGATATCCATCTCTACTCCTTCATTGCAGCATGTTTTCTGCCATCAAAGCAGCATGCAGCTATGACAGCCCCAGCAGGGAGCTGCCCTCCCCTCAATAAGTTCTGTATTCCCACTCTTACGAGAAATTCTCCACTGAAAATGCATCAGAGGAATCAATTATCCTGCAAAGGGACATGATTTCAACTTTACTTCTCATCCTCCCTTTTCTGAGCTGTAAAGTGATGTACCCTCAAAGTCATCAGCAGACTCCTCCCCAGCCTGATGATTATATAGGTGTGCCCCAGATCCAAAGAAACAAGTTTCTTTTCAAGGTTAAAAAGTAATCTTCTCAGGAATCCAGCCCTAAATCTCCCATGCCCTGCCCAAGAGCTACCAGCAGAACAACTGGGTAGGCTTTGTGAGAGGACACCACACCAATCTGCACACTGAATGTTTTGTCTCATCTTCCAACTTCCACTCCAGCGCCAGACAGAAGGAACTGCGAGCTGCCCAAGGAAAGAGCAGACACTGAACAAGCTGGCTGCAGAATCTTCCGGGATAGAATTCAGGTTTTACTTGCAAAGTCCTTGTCAAGACTACTCCCTAGTACTATAACCAGCTCAAAGACTGACTACAGCTAAAAACAGTATTTAGGAAAAGGATTTAAACTAAGAAATATTTGATCTACTATAGAGGACTTGGAAAAAGGGGGTCTCACAAGCTGCCAAGTAGTGCTCGTTCTAATGGTGATGAAGAACAGCTGGAAGCATTACCTTTTTCACTACATTGTCCAAGTCAACTATCATATGATGAAGATTTTCCTCTGCAGCAATAATGTGAGATTTGGCTCCTGGGATCTGAGACTTCTTGGCATTCTCAATTACACCTTTTGTCTTCTCTAACTCTTCTCTGAAAAGAAAAGAAGCTGCTGATTATAATGCATACAGATCTTACTGCATAACCCCAGAGTAAAGATCACTTTATACTGTCTATATCTATAGGATACAGGATACTGATAACCAGTGGGCGATGCTTTAAAAGTTGGACTAGATGATCTGAGAGGTTTGTTCCAACCTTAATGATTCAGCAAGTTTGTAACTTCACAACTGCGCAGCTCCAGAGATGCTCCCCTCTATTTCCTATTGTCCCCTCAGCCTCAGAAGCATTCAAGAGTTCTCAGATTTATTTCTGTCCTCACTACAAGAACAGCTTTTGTCCATCAACTTACTTTTGCTGCTACAATCACTACGTAATGACCTAATGTACATCAGTGTAATTTACAGAGAACCTGAGGTTACGAGCAGTGCCTCATTTCAGAATTCAGGCTTTCACTAAGCATACATCTAAGAAATATCCAGCCTTAGGAGCAGCTCTGCTGAAGGATGGAACCAACAAACAGTGCTGTAAGACTTAATTTTACATCATAGTGAGAAGCTAATGATTTAATTTTACACTGCAGCTAGGAGAAGCTAATGATTTACTGACTCAACAGACACAGAGTGCAGCAATGGAATTCTTCCAATAGGCATAATAATAAAATTATCCAAAATGATACTAAAAGGATTATGGCTTATTGTTTTATTTAATCTTACATGAACTAACCAACACTGTAAGTACAGATAGGAGACAAGTTCTTAAAAAGAGAAATAAGAGTCTTTTGTACCACGTGGTAGGCACCTAAGATGTGCAGGCTGCAAACCTGCAGATATTGCCCAAGAGATATTCACTTTATATTTTAATGATATGGACAAACACATCAATTCAGCACACACACAGGTGATGCTACTTTCTGTCTAGAAACTTATCTACTGTCTGCCAGCCCACATGGGTTACGTTTTATGTCATAAAACCAGGAACTCACTTGGCTTTCAGAAGGACATCAGCAGCTTCATCTACTGCTCTCCTTCGATCTTTCAGAGCCTCCTCCAGAGTGCGCCACTGAGCTGACTTTTTCTCCCCAGCAGTCTGAGAAGCACAGAAGATTCATGAGTGTTACCACAATCCCTACATTACAAAATTACCCAACAGATAACAACCAAGATTCAGAATCTGCTACGCTCATTTCAGTCAGCCTGAGCAACATGCTTTTGTTTTACCATCAACACAGCTGGAAGCTCTAAGAATTTCTTCCTTCCAATGTTTCGTTTTTGATCCCTGACATTGTGATTAACCATCCCAATATACCCTCAGCAACAGAAAGCAGCAGTCCTACACAAAGTGGCACATCAGCACACCAAAACCAAAAGCTGCTATTGCTCACACCTCCTACCCAGCTCTAGACAATGCAAAGCTATTCCAGACCAGGAACAGAACAATATCCAAGGAAGACGTTGGCAAAGGGAATGGTTTGACAGAATTATCCTGGGGTATCACACTGTTCAGCCTGACAAAAAGGAGCTTGGGAATTAAAATACCACGAGGCTTTGGAGATTAGCAGCATATTGACTTGAACTTTTCTAGTCACAGAAGGGAATGAGTTGGTGGGGAAAAAAAAAAAGTCAAAAGCAGAAGCACTTTACTATTAAATCACACAACATTTTGCAAGTGGGAAGATCAAGTAAAACTGAGACGAACATTAAGCCTCCGACTTTAATTATGAGGTTAATTACTGCTGAGCACGAGTCCTCAGCTGCCCAATTTAGTCCTCAGCTGCCCAATTTACCTCGGAGTCGTCCATTGCCTCCTTCAGTATTTGCAAGTGAGCATTCACTGCTTGCACAGCAGATTCCTGTGCAGTAATGGCCTGAAGTGTTATACGAGCCGTAGAACTCAGGGCTCCTTCCAATGTTGCTGCAAGGGCTGGAAAAAATACTGGAATTAACTGAAGTCTCATCACTGAAGTGACACATTACATCTCAAATGTCTCCTTATGTTATTTTCTGTGGCCCACAAGAGTTGGTCAGTTTGGGAACAATTCTTTTGTCCCCTACTGTATGTGCAGGAAAACTCCAGGTATGGACTTACCTGAGATCTTCTCTTGCTCCTCTTTGTCTTGCTGGGCAAGACGAGCTGCAACTTCATCTGGTGATCGTTCTTTTATAGCATGGGAACCCTCATGTTCTTTATCTATAAAAGCAGAGAAATCGTTTAAGCATCAGATTAAACTGTTTCACTTAAACTGCTATACAGATTACTTGGAGGGAAATAACCTTCCTTTTAAAATTGACTTTCATAGTTAGCATCATTTTACAAATCTGACTTACGAACAAAGCCGGACCAAAACTACCTCAAGCTTTTTTATATCCATAATGATAAAGAGAAGGTGCTTCACTTGGCCCTGCAGAGCTCTTCTAAAGCACAGTCAGAAAGCCACCAACAGCAGAGGCAAACTGGGCCATGCAGTTTGCACTCAGCAGAAGGGCAGACTCTCCCCTCGCATCCATCCCTGTAACTCTCCCCACCACCAATCTCACTTGCTCAGCATACTGAAAATCTATTAACAAATGATGAAAGATCTTCTGCAAAAGGCATAAAGAGCCTTTCCAAAATGACAAATACCAACAGAGAACTACGAATCTATGAGTTTGAAGCTACAGGGTTTTGTTTTCTACGTGGAATTCATGCAATCTTTTTCACCTTCTTCAGGCTGTATCCCCGGAGCTGGCACTGACATGGCTACCCCTGTTGCAGAGATGATCTGTGCTGCAGCTGTGCCTGCTGTTAAGTACAGTTACAGAACTGAAACAGTTAGAATGCACATGCACTAAAGTGAGAACAGGGAAGTAATAAGTACTGAGTTCTTCCTCTGGAGGAACATTATTTGGGCATTCATGTAATTATTTACAGAAAAGGAGACAGCATTAATTACACACACACAAATCTTCACCTGACATGACAGATAAAGGAACAAGGATGCAAACTATGACTCTCTACATTCATATTGATCTGGCTTTACAAGCAGCTCAGCAATTCTCCCAAACAGGGCATATTGCTTAAGAAAAAGAGACAGAACATCTCACGAGTCCAGCACCCAAAGTGAGCCTTGTATGTAAAAATATGGAGTGCAGTCATTTATATTAGATTCCAAATATTCTAAGGTAAATAAACTTAATTAAAAGCTAAGCAAAAACAGCTCAAGCCTTTCTAGGCACATTTCCTCATGATCAAAAATAATATTAATTCTAAAAAAGTACAGCATGCACATCTGCAACCATTCCCAAAGCCTCTCTTCATCTGCTATGTGATATATGGTACAGGGGAACGTTAGCACTTCTGCTTCTCTCTGTGTGACATTCTGTAAGGTTACCTTCTTTTTCCTCTGAAGGAGCAACAGCTTCTGTTTTGCTTGTCTGGGGTTTGGGAACGGGCTGTTTGGATTCTTTCATTACTTCTGCTACGGATGAGATCTTCAGTGGACCTTGCTGTACCTTGAGAATCAAAAATAAGAAATGCTCTCAGTTTTCCAAACAGCTTTCGTGTGTCACCAACTCCACAGGAATGTCAAAGAACACTGCCACATCCAGACAGCTGTATCGTACATCCAACCTTCAAAGTACACATGAGAACAATAGCAAGGCCATCTAATTTTTCACCTTGACTTTTTAATTTAGAGAGAATTCTTATAATTTTCACTCCTGCGAAGCTGAACATTCAGTAGTGGCAGTTTCTTCTACAAACAAAAATGAGTTAAGGTATGTATACAAAGCTACTGTTGTCATATTCAAAACGTGCCAAACATTTATCCTATAAAGAAAGATTGAGGGAACTGGGCTTGTTTAGCTTAGAGAAGAGAAGGCTCTGGGGAGAGCTCATTGTGGCCTTCCAGCATTTGAAGGGAGTGTATAAACAGGAGGGGGAATGGCTGTTGACAAGGGTGGATAGTGATAGGACAAGGGGGAATGGTTTTAAACCGAGACAGGGGAGGTTTAGGTGAGATATTAGGAGGAAGTTTTTCACACAGAAGGTGGTGACACACTGGAACAGGTTGCCCACGGAGGTTGCGGATGCTCCATCCCTGGAGGCATTCAAGGCCAGGCTGGATGTGGCTCTGGGCAGCCTGGTCTGGTGGTTGGCGACCCTGCACATAGCAGGGGGGTTGAAACTGGATGATCACTGTGGTCCTTTTCAACCCAGGCCATTCTGTGATCATTCCATTATAAAGGGAAACATACAAGCAGCACTGTTACACAGTAGTCAGCAGCGGCTCTACTGAATAGGTAATTCACCAAATGAGTTTGAAACGGGAAAGGATCCACAGTGTGGCTCAGCATCATCTCAAAGAGCAACAATCTAAAAGAAGAATGTTCAGTTTGTAATTCTTAAACCTACTGCATAACAAAACTGATTAGAATTTGAAAACTACGAGCAGATCTCTCTCTAAACAAGTGTGTAGGAGGGCAGTGAATGGGAGACGCTTACCGGTTTCTTTGGTATGGGTACACTGTAAGGTGCAGGACCAAGTGCCATCTCAAACAGTTTGTCAGAGTAAGGAATGGCTTTCTCTACATTCTCCCGGAAACGCGGGTCGTAGCTGGCATACAGGACGGTTCCCCCTACTCCTCCACCCACAAACAACACGCTGGCACCAATGATTTTGCCTACAGAAACACTGAGGGGAGAGGGGAATAAAACAAAAATGATGTCAATCATATTGTATGCCAAGAAAGCCTCCGACTTGAAAACTTCAGCCTACACCTGGGAACACCCACTGTGATCCAGAAGGCGGCCACCAACCCAAAGGTGTGGGACAGACCAAGGGATGGAAGGATCACCTCCACCCCTCCAACGCACCCGGACTCCCCCGACGGGGTCGCATATCCACGGCTCAGTCGTGGCGGACGGAGTGACGCTCTCCTGCACCAGCAGTTCTGTGAGGGGTGGAGGAGAGCAAAGTCAGGCATTGAGCACATCTCAGCCCTTCCTCATCCCAACGCACGGCAGCTCAGCTCAGTCTGAGAGCTACAGCAGCTCAGAAACCAGAGCTGCTTTTACACTTGCAGCTCCTTCAAGAGACACAAACACACTTCTTTTTCAGCTCCCCCACCAAGACATTCCCTAAAAGAATAACACAGCCACTTTCAAGATAGAGATCTGATTATACTGTAAATGAAATTACCATGTGAGGAGAGCTATTTAACCATATTCTACTTAGCAGGGATAACATTACCCGAGATTTTTATTTCCTATTTTACCTCCAAACGAAGATTTACCAGAAAGACTGGTTAAGCAGTCATTTTTTAAAGCTGCATCTGCCCCTTCGGCCATCACAATAATCTTGCTTTAATTCAAGGCCAGGCTGGATGTGGCTCTGGGCAGCCTGGTCTGGTAGTTGGTGACCCTGCCCACGGCAGGGGGGTTGAAACTAGATGATCTTTGAGGCCCTTTTCAATCCAAGCCATTCTAATGATACTATGATGATTCTATTCACTACATCACCATAATCCGGAAAATTACAAGGAGTTTCTAACCTCCCCCTCGTGCAGCTACCAGAGTTGTGTTACAAATAAGAACAGGGCACCAGGAGCACACGTCTGAAAGGATCAGGAAGAAATGCACTGCATGTGGGTTGACAGAAATCTGTTCTAAGGAGCCAGGCAGACAGCACAGACCCCTGCACAGGGCACTGGGAACAGCTGTTGCCATTTCTTCCTCCTATCCCAGCACTCTCGTGCTATTTAACTTACCTAAGCTAATTACCTGCTATTGCATTGCTAAGAAAAAAAACACTCCGCGAGGCACACCACACCTTCCCTGCAGCCAACCAAAGAACAGCAGGGACTCCAGCATTTGAGATGATCCACATCATTAAAGAACCCTGCCTCACACATATGTGCTTTATGCATAACCTCAAGCAGCAACACAGAGCACAATGTCATTCTCTGCATTCATTCAGTCCAAGCTAAACCTCCCACTCCCCTCTGGCTGCCCCATACCAGCTCAGGCTGCCCAGGGCTCCAACCAACCTGGCCTCAAGCACCTCCAGGGATGGGGCACCCCCAGCTCTCTGGGCAGTCTGTAAAGTCCTTCCCAACCCAAACCATCCCGTGATTCTATGATGCCTAAAGGTGACTTGAGATGCACTGCCAGAAGGAGCGGCCGATGTGCTTACAGCCTGCTGAGTGGATTGATTTCAGTGATGGCCGAGGAGGTGGTCAGGTGAGAAAGGGCCAAACTAATACTGTAAGGAACCCCAGGAGAAGGCAGAGCCCTGCAAAGCTGACAGTGCCTTGGTGACCCCATCAGCACCCAAAGCACACAGAATGCTGTGCTGCCTCTGAGCCTGCACAGTGTTTCCATCAGACCTTAACAGGGTGAAGGCACACTTCCTTCCTCGCCCAAGGAGTTTATGGATGCCCCATCCCTGCAGGCATTGAAGGCCAGGCTGGATGTGGCTCTGGGCAGCCTGGCCTGGTGGCTGGTGACCCTGCACACAGCAGGGAGGTTGAAAGTAGATGATCGTTGTGGTCCTTTTCAACCCAGGCCATTCTGTGACTCTATGATTCCAAAGCACAGAAGCTGATTTTCCAGCACTCTGCAGCCATTCTGGACGCGCTCTTACGCATGCAGAGCTCTGTGTGACAAACATGAGCGGAAATCTGGTTTCCATCTCTCAGCTCAGCCTTTCCACAGGCCCTGATTTCAGCGGGCACCAGCTGCCCTTGGCCGGAGCTCCCTACAGCCTTATTTAGCAGCAGTTTTCCCTCAGCCAACGGCCGGCTCAGGCCGCGATGCGGGATCGCCGTGAGGCGCCCACACCCCACAAGGTCACGTCCTTCCCGCCGCCGACAGGCCCGCCGTCCCGCCGCCCAGCAAGCCGGCCGAGGGCCGCCACCTCCGGGCCCACCCGGCTCCATCCGGGTCACCCCCAGCGGACTCCAAGGACCATCGCGCCTTGCGGCCGCCGCTTCCCGCCACACTACGCAGAGCGGGGCGCGCTGCATGCCGGGACTCGCAGTACAGCCGAGAAACAAGCTGACAGCTCCCGCCTGCCGCGGCGCCCCATTGGCTCCCGCGGCCGTCCCTCAGAAGCCGAGCAGCCAATCGCGGCGGGCGCATGCCGAGTCATTCAGAGCAGATGGAGCCGCAGTTGGAGGACGCGCTGCTCCTCAGCGCCTCAGCCACACGCCCTGCGGCTCGCTGCCCCCCGAGCCATGTCAGTCAGGGGGCGTACACCAGTCGTACCGACCGGCGGTGCTTCTCCCACGAGGCCGCGCGTCTTCTCCCCGCCCACTCCGCTCCGTTCAGCCCCGCTTACCTGCGCGGCCACCGCGACCCCCGCTCGCTGACAGGCCCGCAGCATCGCCTCAGAGCCGGCGGCGCCCGGGGCAGGCTGCAGGAAGGCGCCGTCCACGAGAACTCCCAGCACCTCCCGCGTCCGCCCCTCGCCGCCAGCAGGGCGCGGTGCGCATGCGCGGGCCGCCCCTCCGGCGGGGGGCGTGGCTACTGTTCTGAGAGAATGACAGGCGACTCGCCCAATCAGCGATGAATGAGCGGGTCACGTGCTCGGGCCGCCATTTTAGAAAGTGCCCGGAGGGGGCCGCGCCGCCGGACGGCTGCAGAGCGCCGCGTTCCCGCTGGGAGGAGTGCGGCTCCTGCTGACCTCCGCCGGCTGCCGTAGGCTGGGCGCGGGAACATGGCGGCGGCGGCGGCGGCGCGAGGGGTTCTCGCGGGTCCGTGGCGGAGGGACGGAAGGAAAGAGGGAGGGAGGCAGGCGGCCATGTCGGAGAGGGGGTGCCCGTGAAATGGCGGCGGTGCGGGGCCGCTCACCGCTCCTGAAGGCTGTCTCTCTCCGCAGGGATGCTGCGGCCGCTGGCGCGCTGGGCCCCCCTGGCTGCGTGGCGAACTGCGTCCGTCCGGTGCTGCCACAGCCCAGCGCGGGCAGCGACTCCGTTGGGGAAACCGCTGTCCCTCAGGATCGTGCCCGGCGGGGGCTCCTCCGCGCTGCTCAGCAGGTATGGGCCCGGCGGTGCCGCCCATCCAACCCGGCCCAGAGCATCTCCAGGCACGGGGCCCCCACAGCTCTGTGGGCAGCAGTGCCGGGGCATCACAGCCCTGTGGGCAGAGAACGTCCTCCTAACATCTAACCGAAATATCCCCTTTTAGCTTTCTTATTTATTCATCCTTATTTTGTTACTCGCTCCTGACCTGCCATTATCACACCATGTCACAAGTCAGCCCCACTTTTGCATGTAAGCTCCTTTCAAGTACTGGAGCGCTGCATTTGATGTCTTCCAGACCCTTCTCCAAGCTAAACAAATCCAAATATATCCTCAAAATAACTTCTGAATACCACTATGGCTGAGTGTTACATTCCTGTTTCATTCCTGTTGTATTACCCCTCCTTCTGTTGTCTTTAGACTCACACCTCTACTTCCAAGCATACTTGAGCAGCCCGTGAGGCCCCTCACTTATTATGGTTTACGGAAGGGAAAGAGGAAGAGTGTGAAAGCTGTTGTTAAGAGGTTTCTCCGACTGCACAATGGTCTTTGGGTTAGGAGAAAGGTATGATTTAGTTTTGTTTGGGTATTCTAAACCTCCTGTTTAAAACAGTGAGCTCATTGAGGGTGGTGACGCACTGGAACAGGTTGCCCAAGGAGGTTGTGGATGCCCCGTTGCTGTAGGCATTCAAGGCCAGGCTGGATGTGGCTCTGGGCAGCCTGGCCTGGTGGTTGGCAACCCTGCACATAGCAGGGGGGTTGGAACTGGATGATCATTGTGGTCCTTTTCAACCCAGGCCATTCTATGATTCATTGCTCTTGTTCTGATAGAGGGAGCTGGTATGGAAGTCTGCCTCTCCTGAATTCCTGAAAGTGTGGGATTTGTGCTAGTTTGCCTATGGGTATTGCTATATGTTTGTATTGGTAGCAATCTACTTAACCTGTGTATTTCCTTCTGGCAGTCTGGTTACAAGAAGAAACTGTGGAAGAAGTCTACTGCCCAGAAGAAACGCTTGAGAGAGTTTGTGTTGTGCAATAGAACACAGTGTAAACTCCTGGATAAAATGACCACTTCTTTCTGGAAAAGAAGAAATTGGTATGTTGATGATCCCTACCAGAAGTATCACGACCGCACAAATCTTTCTGTGTAGAAATCTTTATAAGTAAACATACGCAGTCTGGTGATCTCCTGTGATTGTGTGCAACATAATGTATGTGGACGAATACAGTCTAAACATTGCTGAAAGGCAGTGAATAATTAAACATATTTCATCTTGAATTTTGTTAAAAGAAACGTGTTTAACTTAAGGGTATTCTTTGTCTCTGCTTCGTAGTAGCTCACTACATGGAGCCTTCCTTGAGCATAGGAAGAAAGGAGAGAGGGATCCTGGAGTTGCTGCTGGTTATTGTACCATGCAAACTCTTGCCCTGTTTCCATGTTAGCACCTGTGGTTACATGCAGTTTTGCTAACATAAAAAGGCATTAGCCAAATGTCATAACAGATCCTTCCTTATAGGGCTCAATTTTGTGTCTTTTGTTGGTTTTTGAGTAGTGAAGTAGATTCGCTGGGTCCTCCCTTATACCATCATAGAATGTCCTGGGTTGAAAAGGACCGCAATGACCATCTGGTTTCAACCCCCTGCTGTGTGCAGTGTTGCCAACCAGCAGACCAGGCTGCCCAGAGCCACATCCAGCCTGACCTTCAATGCCTGCAGGGATGGGGCATCCACAGCCTCCTTGGGCAACCTGTTCCAGTGCATCACCACACTCTGTGTGAAAAACTTCTTCCTAATATCCAACCTAAACCTCCCCTGTCTCAGTTTAAGACCATTCCCCCTTGTCCTATCACTATCCACCCCTGTAAACAGTTGTACCCCCCCTTATTTATACGCTCCCTTCAAATGCTGGAAGGCCACAATGAGGTCTCAAGTGGTAAGTTTTAAACATCTCAGATTATGTGCACAGATGAAACAAGGCCAAGGATTTGTTATAGGGTCCTTTTGCAATGTAAGCTGCAATGTAACTAGTCTGCTTTCACTAAGGGCGGGTTAGAGGCTTTCTCTACAAAACTGGTGACTTAAGTACGTGAAAAGCAGTTGCTTTCAGCAGCAGTTTGAACACATCCACTAAAAATGAGCCCATTATTAATTAGGTCGTCCCTGTTTATCATAGAATCATAGAATCGCTAAGGTTGGAAAAGACCCACAGGATCATCCATTCCAACCATTCACCCATCACCAATGGTTCTCACTAAACCACGTCCCTCAACACAACATCCAAACACTCTTTGAACACCACCAGGCTCGGTGACTCCACCACCTCTCTGGGCAGCCCATTGCAGTGCCTGACCACCCTTTCAGAGAAGTAGTATTTCCTAACGTCCAGCCTGAACCTTCCCTGGCACAGTTTGAAGCCGTTCCCTCTAATCCTGGGAGGACTATCCATCCTATCAGCTCCAGAGCCACCTGTAATAGTAAGAGATGGTTTGCTGCACAAGGCTGTCGTGTCAATGAATTCACTGGTTACTCAGAGTGTTCAGTAGCTGTATTTTTTCCAGTTCATCCTACAGAAAAGTTGTGAAGGACATGCAGCACTTAGTGAGTACATCTATATACAGTCAGCCAGGAGTGAGATTAAAGATGATACAGCAATCAGAGGAATGATTCTGGCCTGCCAGATACATTGAACAGACTAAAGGTGTTTTCTTGATGTTTCTTAAAGAAAAGATTAAGACTTTATTCAAGATGGGTATCAAGCAGTATAACAAAACCAGCACAACGTGGACCTTTGGAATACTGTTGTAATGGCCATTCTTGTGAGGCATTACATCTGTCGTTTCATCGCATCTCTTCTACTGATCACAGGAAAGGAATCACATGAAGCGCACAATGATGATCCTCAGATAGTCTGTGTAACACAACTCCCAACGCGGTGGTCTCTGCTATTTCAAATACAGTGCAAGGTGCATAACAGGTACCCAAAACGAACACCAAAAGGCGACTGTGATTAACGAGCCCTCTGCCACAAGTACAGGGGTTTCATTGCTACATGAGAACGCTTCAGGGAGCAGTCAGAGGCAGCAGGTTGTTTACATGAGGCTAACGAGCATCGGATCTCTCCAAGCAGTTTTCTCCATCTCATTAAGAATAAATAACCTGGTTTTCCTTTTCTGTCTGTGCTGGGTTTGCACTTACACAGTTCAGATTAGCGTGGGATTACTCCAAGGTGATTGGTGGTGGTACATGAAGTCTTTCTAACTGATGTGATCCTGAATCTGCAGTCGCTGAGCACTGACTGCACTGACACTGGCCGCAGCAGCAAGAATGAAGGCATGGGGACTGCACTGAGCTGCTCTGAACTTACTGTCTTCCTAACTGAGGTGTGCTTATGGTACACTTGGTGAACTTACAGACTCATTTACCACAGACCATCTTCAGATGCTGTTTCCTTCCTTTCAGCATCAACTTAAAGTAATGCATGTTACCTTGTGCTGGTTAAAGGCTGTATTTTCTAGGGCTGACCTATTTGAAGCGGGCTCAGCACGAGTCAACAGTGTGCAGCCAAGAGCTGAATGTATTTTGGGATGCATTAAACACAACGTGGCCAGCAGGTCAAGAGAGGTGATTCTCCCCCTGTATTTAGCTTTGGTGCAGCCTCATCTTGAATACTGCTTGGAGTTCTGGACTGCACAACACAAAAAAGGATGTTAAGGCTCTTGGAAGCACTCGGAGGAGGCACCAAAGATGGTAGCAGGGCTGGAGGCATGTCCTGTGAGGAGGCTGAGAGCACTGGGGGTGTCCAGCCTGGAGAAGAGGCTGATAGGTGACCTCACTGCTCCCTGCAGCACCGTGGGGAGGGGAAGCAGAGTGAGGTGCCGGGCTCTGCTCCTTCCTGGGAACTGCTGGCAGAAGGTGAATGGCACAGAGCTATGCCAGGGTTGGGCATTGGGAAACATTTCTGTCCCATGAGAGGTCAGATAAAGGAACAGGCTTCCTCAGGGGGTGGCTGATAGCCCAAGCCTGCCAGCATTCAAGAGGGATTTCGATGATGCTCTCAATGCCATGCGTTAACTTTTGGTTAGCCCTGCAGAGGTCAGGCAGTTGGACTTGATGGTATTTATGGGTCCCTTCCAACTGAGTATTCCATTCTATTCTCTTCAGGGTTACATTCTCCAGCCCATCTCTGCTAAGAGGTGTCCGCCAGCCCTGCAGGACTGCTGGTGGAGCCACCTGCCCGACAGGCCCCTATATCCGTACTTCTCTTAAGCCGGGGAATCCCAGATCTTGAAGCTATTTTAAACCATTGGCTGCAAGAGGGCTTGCTTTGAGAAGTAGTATCAGCTGCAGCCCTGAGCCTGAGCTGGGAGGAAGAGGACTTCTTCCCATCCCTATGAGCTGTTTCCCTATGATCGCGTTCTGCAAACCCTTTGCCACGAGGGGTCAGCATCAGCGCAGGAAGGCGGCTTGCTGAATGGGCTCGTTCCCGTGGCAGAGAAAAACCGCAACAGAAGACTTCACGTCTGATGTTTATTTTAAATGAATGCAAATAGCCACAGGGTGAAATGACAGAGCTGGGGCGACACCTGTAAACAACCTGTGTGTGGAAAACGAGGAATCAAAAGCAAATGACCGTTCTCTTCTGTACACAGAACACTACAGCACGAAGTGCACGCGGGTCGGCATTCACATTTCTTGTCTATCTACACACAAATATACAGCTCCGTTGATAAATTAATACATTTTTTTTTTTTTTGCCAGAGATATGAAAAGGTTTATTTGTCTCATTTACACAATGGATGTTTGGAGAGATATAAGGCAACTCCCTTGTCAACAATTTCACCTCAGCACTTAAGAAAATCCAAACAGTCAAAGTTTACAGTAAAACAGCAGATTAGACACATTTAATAATTTGAGTGAGAATCAATGTTAATCCAGCATGTCTGAGAGTAGAACTGATCAGATGTTAAGTGGCTCCATGTTTTGTGGGGTTTTTTTTGGCATAATTGAGTGCAAACTTGTCAGCTTTTTCTCTTATGGCAACCTATTGCATAGCATGGAAACACGGCTTGCTTGCAACAGGATCTCATTTCTGCTAACACTGCAGGCGGTTTTGCTGTTTCTTTTTAATGTTTGCCAAAATAAATCAAACAAACTTTAAAGCTGCTTTAAAATAAAACACACAAGCTTAGCTCCTCCAAGCATTTGCTGAGTATCTCATAAGGGCTGACTCTTCTGTAATTCTATTTGTTTGTTTGTTTGTTTCCAGTGTATTTTCTGAAGGCTTCTTCCTTCTCACCCATTGGAAAATACAATTGCATTACACGTGTGAAGGAAACACAGTTCTCAGGTAATGGGGCCAAACATGGTGGCAGACTCAGGAAATACCCGCTTGCTTTTTCCACTTCCTAGCCTGGTCGGATAAACATCAGTGTGTGCGCATGGCTGACTTCTCTCTTCCCCACATACATCGCAAGCTCTGGGGGGACCTCGAGGATGCATCAGGCAGGGACATCCAGGCTGCCGATGCATATCCGGCAGAGAAAAGCTTTTAAAGGCCACTTCAGATTTATCTCTGAGCCTGATACACTCCAACCGGCTATTGGCATCCCGGGCTGCTGCACCTCAACTAAGTGAATCGTACTGCTCAGGTTCCGGCCCGTCATTCATCAGTGAGGGCACGTTCCAATGCTAAATGGTTTTCTACTCTATGAGATAGGTCTGAGAGCAAACACAAAGGGCCACGTAATTAACTTATGTGTGAATTTCACATGCTTAACACTTACAAGAGACACCAACTTGAAGCACAAATACACAAACCCTACAACATCTTCCTCTTCTTTTATATTTCTCGTTTATATACGGATACAAATACAACACTCCACCTGGTTCTCGTGGTTCTAACCAAATTCCATGCTACAGGCAAAACTCCAGGCCTCAAAAAGCAGCTGAGCCCCAGCGCCCTGCTCTGCTTGTGTAAGGGAAACTCCAGCACCACACCAGGAAAGCAGAACGCTGGGACTGGGGCTGTTAGGGGAGAACGGTTCATTTTCCCCTGGAAGCGAGTCACTAAAGCAATTCTAATGTGTTGCTGCAGCTACTACACGACTGCCTTGCTCATACTTCAGGACTGCCAGTAGAACATTTGCCGCAAGCGATACGATCCAGTTTTCTCACCGCCATCATTTTCCACACAATACTCTCCTGGCTCAGGATGATCAAAATTAAGACTTCCCCCCTTCATTACATTGTTGAAGCCAATCATTTCCTCTTGTGTATCTCTTCCTCATCCTAAGTTCTGTCTCTGTGTCTTTTTAGCACAACGATTTAATCAGAATACATGTGATCCACTTGAAGAAAGAGAAACAGCATTACAGCTCAGCTTTCCCTCATGAGTCTTGGACATTTTCACACAGCTAAAGCACTCAGGCATTTGTTACATCGCTCACAGGCTTGAGGAGGAAGAGAGGGAAGAGAAATCCATGGCTTCTGCAAATCCACTTCCTTAATGATAAAGCCATAAATAAATACACTGCCGGTGTATCATCACGAGCAACTGATTATTTTCGTTGTTGCTGTGCATTCACAGAGCTAGAGCTATGCAGACACAATGAGAAGTGTAAATGTACAGCCTTACAGGATTAGCGTGAGTGGGGATACACAGCAAACAAAACAAGAACTCTCCATCTGCAGGTGTCTGTCAGACTGTCCTAACCACGTTGCTGACAAACGCGAGAAGCGTGGGACGGGATACAGAGACAGGAGCGAGGAAGGCCATGTCTACAACGCTGTACATCGAAGCACATCCATCCCACTGCTGTTTCCTACATTATTAACGAGTAGCTCTTTAAGGCAGAAGAGAGACATTCTGTGGATCTTGGTGCTATTGGCTCATTGCACTCACATTGTTTCAGTGGCAGAGGACGAGGTACTTTTCTTCCTGATGCGAGGTCTAAGGGTCCTAGGCGGTGCCTGCAGAAAAGCAAGAGAAAACTTCGTTGGTGAAACAGGAAATTCTTTCTTTCTTTCCTTAAAACTCACCTATCTTTGTGGCACTTCTGTGGTAGTGATCCTGTTTCTGGCATGAAGAAAGAGAGAAGCCCATTTTGGCCCTCGAGATTGTTAATGAAGGATCGGTTGAGGATTAACCCCTTGAAGAGAACCACTGTAGACCCTTACCTAGCTTACACCACCTTCATTAGCCAAAGGCATGGCCAAATACTGCTAGTAATACAAAGGTCAAAGCAGACAGGAGAAATCGGTGCAATTTGCATCGGCCATCAGCTCAAGACAGCAAACTGGTGGCGGGAAGCCCACTGCTGTTTCCCAACCACCCTGCAGGGTCCAGCCCAGTTGTGAGTACCTTGGGGCATCCCAAAGCTTCTGCTTTGTTCTGTGGGTCACCGTTGTGAAACACACTGGGCTCTTTCTTGGGAGACTGGGTAGAATTTGTTGCAATGATTTCAGATGAGGACTGTTGCAGTTCTGCCTTGCAGCCAGCTGATGAAGACAGCTTTGAAAAGGAGCCCGTAAGCGTGGAAATGTATGGAAAGACCCCCAGGCAAATCTGCCCGGGAGAACCATAGAATGTCCAAGAGGAGCCAGGTCAACTCTATAAGATTGGTTTACTCTGATTAGCTCCATTCTCCAGACTAAACTGACTGAGATAGAAACTACCTAGCAAGGCCAACAAACAAAAAAAGACCCACCAACCTCATCTGCATTGCATAATTCACTCTGAAGAGCTTTGGTATGGCACTGGGGCTCATCAGATTCACAACAAGAAGTGGTTACCACAAGTTGCAGAGGAGCACAAACTCTCAATGTGGATGCCTAGCAAAGCATAGTAGATAACACTGCAAGGCCTGTTAAGCTCTTCTACTTTGTTTTCAGGAACGTCCAAAGCTTTGTTTTCATTAACAGCATAAACCTATTTACCTGGAAGACTATGACAGGGTCTTACCATTTGTAAATGAAGACTTAATCATTTATATTTTATAGGACTATCCAATCCAAGATCATGCTGTATTTCCACATTCTTGTGATACAGAAGGTATAAACATTCATACGGGTAAGCTAAACAAGATCACAGTGAGGTTTCGTTCAGACTCCATCCAGCTTCCAAGCCTAATCTTTCACCCCACTCTGAGTCCCCAAAAGCACAAACAATCAGGGTAAGATGGCTGTATCCAGAAAGGCATGGCTAACAGGGAATCATAGAATCATAAGGTTGGAAAAGACTTCTTAGATCATCCAGTCCAACCACCAACCCACCCCCACCACGCTCACTAACCCATATCCCTCAGTGCCACATCTCCACAGTTCTCAGAACAGCTCCAGGGACAGTGACTCCACCATCTCCCTGTGCAGCCTGGGCCAATGCATCACCACCCTTTGGGAGAAGAAATTTTTCCTAATATCCAACCCGAACCTCCCTTGGTGCAACTTGAGGCCATCCCCTCTTGTCCTATCACTGTTAACATGGGAGAAGAGGCCAACCCTCACCTGGCCACAACCTCCTTTCAGGGAGTTGCAGAGAGCGATAAGGTCTCCCCTGTGCTGCTCTTCTCCAGACTGAACCATCCCAGCTCCCTCAGCTGCTCCCCATAGAACTTGTTCGTTGCACTTCTCTGGACACGCTCCAGGGCCTCCATGTCTTTGTCATAGTGAGGGGCCCAACACTGATCACGGCACCTGAGATACAGCCTTACCAGTTCTGAGTACAGAGAGATGATCGCTTCCCTCCTTGTGCTGGCAACACTATTTCTGATACAAGCCAGGATGCCATTGGCCTTCTTTGCCACTTGGGCACACTGCTGACTCATGTTCAGATGGCTGTCAGCTAACATCCCAAGATGCTTTTCCTCCATGCAGCCTTCCAGCCACTCTGCCCTAAGCCTGTAGCATTGCACGGGGTTATTGTGACCGAAGCACAGAACCCAGCACTTGGTCTTGTTGAACCTCATACAACTGGCCTCAGCCCAGCTATCCAGCCTATCAAGGCCCCTCCATAAGGTCTTCCAACCCTCAGGCAGATCAACACTTCCTCCCAACTTGGTGTTGTCTGCAAACTTACTGTGGGTGCACTCAATCCCCTTGCCCAGTCATCAGTAAAGATATTAAACAGGGCTGTGGTGATCGGTCACCAGCTGGATTTAACTCCACTCATCATCACTCTGTGGGTCCAGTCCACCAGCCATTTTTTTTACCCAGTGAAGAGCACATCTGTCTACGCCATGAGCTGACATGAAGAAAAAAGCTGCTGCATATGACAGTGAGGGATCCTGCCCAGATCCGTAGATCTACTCAGACTCCCAGGCTGCTGGCTCAGAGCTACTATCTGCAAGCCAGGAGCTCTGCAACACAGCCCGACAACTTGAGCAATAAGTATTGCTGGGGAGAGGCTGCGCTTTGAGAAGCTAGACCACTCTTAAAGCACCCATCAACTGCTCAGTAAACACTTGAAATCAGGAATGAATAGCTCTGCGTCCTTGGAAGGCCACTTAGCAGCTCTGAGAGTAGCTACGGAGACTGCACCTAACCACAGCAAGCTTTTGGTGAGAGCCACCAGAGCTACAACAGCCCACTAGAAGGACGTGGCTAACCACTAGCCACACCACACCACTCCTGCTCTCCCTTACTGGCTTGGGGAAAGAGAAATAAACCCAGCTACCCCAGGGTGGAGATCTGCTGGCTGCAATCTGAGAGCTACGTTTGGGCTGCTGGCATGGCTCCGTTCCCCACTGCCCAGATCTGGAAGGATCCCTTGCCTAGAGCATCTCATGCAGAGCTTGTATTTCCTCCACAACAAAATGTTGCTAAAACTGCTTTTGTCAAACTGCAGTGTGAGATCTGTGTTTCTTTTAGGATTTTTTTTCTTTTCGTGTAGTAAATTAAATCACAGTTCTTAATACGGTGATTCAAAACCTACTGAAATCATGGAGTCAGCAGTTAGAACCACTGCTGGTGTTGGTGTGGTCTGGCCAGTTGCACAAGGGTTTGGGCTCTGAGCTCTCTGGCTATGGGGGCTGGCTGTTCTCCCCACAGACACTCTGCCTCGGGAAAGAAAATACATTTTCTGCTACAGACAGGAAAAATTAGCCAGTGGTTGACATCCAAATCCTCTCATTGAAATACCTCCACATTAGCATGTGGTTTAGAGCTAGATCCAAGTTTTGCAACTCAAAATCTACCTCTGAAGCTCCGTGCAATTAATATTTCCACAGGCACGGACTCAAATTTCTATCAGGGAAGCCACATGTGTAGGAAATTGAGTGTTCTCATAGCAAGACCCACCCCTGAAAGACCAGAAAAGTGCTGCTTTTGGATTCAGTGTTGTTAGGCCAAAGAGGTGTTCATTCAAATACTCAAATAACTTAACAGAAGGAGGAACCTTGACAGTATAGAAGTACCTCAAGGGGTTGATCCTTCTTTTTAGGCCTTTTGTTCATGGATGCACCATCCAATAAATCGTTCTCTTCATCATCTGAGAACACAGAGTCTTTCGTTTCACAGTTTGCCTCACGTGGCTTTTCATATTTATCGTTCACATCTATTTAACATGGCCATTTACAGTCTGAATATGAAGACAAAGGATGAGGAAGATCAGTGATTTGATTCACATTCCACCAAACTCCACTTCACTGCAAAGCCATGCATCTTCCAGGGATTAATAGACAGAAGGTTCACACGTCACACTCCACTAACAGCAGCTGTTGGGTTAGAAATCAAAAGGACCTTGGTTGCAAAGCCATTATAAGCACTTCTTGGATTATTCTATGCAGAATTTAGACTAAATTCACAGCCTGGTGTTCTGGAGGTCATCTGTAGAAAGATTTTGTTTGTTTGTTAGGCTCAGGGATAAATGAAATAGCTGATTGCTTGAATTGCTAATTATAGCCACAGTTTCTACATCTACCACACGTAAGGGTGTCCTCTGGAAAGCACCCAATGAGTGCTGAAGCCCTGTGGACAGTATGGGGCCAGTTTCCTGGGAAATGAAGCATGACTTGGAGCATTGACTTGAAGCTGAGAGAGCCCGAGCCAAGAGCCCTGTCCAAGATCCAGTGAAGTTAAACAAAAACTTCAACAGGCATTGAAGGGACTCTCAGTAGCGGGTGTGCTGTTGTGAGACCAGAGTGGGGAAAATTCCTCTTCTGCCATGCTAGAGTAAGTCTTACAGACTGTTAATGCCACCGAAGGCAGAATATGAGCCCATGACTTCAGCCCACATTGGTGGCTTTTACACTTGTGATTTATAACACGATCTTTATGGGACTGGTCATGCTGTACAACACCGTCCGTTTGCTGCCTCACATTCAGATGGTGAAACAAGATAGTATTTTCAATGGCTGGTCCCAAGCAAGAGCTATAGAAGGGACACCCAGTGCGACTGAGCTCCCTGTACCTCTGCAGAGAGTTTCCTATCAGCAGGGCCGGATCCTTCTTAGTTTAACTGACAGTTATGCTTTTTTTTTCATTCTAAAACGTGTGGAAAACAGGAATGTAAGTGTTGAGTGCTTAGATGACAATCACAATTATTGACTCTACTTGGGCTGTTCTGTAAACACACATAGAAATAACATTCTGCACTTCTTCTCTTAGCCTGATTGTAACACCCTGCTGGAACAAACACTACAGAAAGAGGATTCTTCAATATCTGACCATTATTAATCCATTTAGATCCTTAAAGCACACACACAATAACCCCCCAAAACTGGATTCTCAAACAGCTCTCAGTTGGAAAATGGAGACACAAAGAGCAAGTGATTTGGCTATAGCAAAACCAGTCACAGGCAGGTCACTGGGGCTCTCTCCAGTGCCAAATTCATGTTGGCAGCTGAACACTCTCAGTGCCTGTGAGACAAGCTCAGGGTGCACTGCACACCATCCTCTGGCTGCTGACCCTGTGTCTCTTCCTCTGCCCTCACTCACATGGACAGGCTGAAACACACTGTCATGGGTTTTCAGGAAGAGCTGGAAGTTGACTTTTTCCCAACTGTGCTGAAAAAGCTGACAGTCACATTCCAGAGAGGCCTGGAATAATGCTGAACTGTTGTTTTTTCCTATATGTGACTGTGGTGTTAAGACTATACTGTAAGGAGAATATTAAATGTTCTTTGCAGCACTTGGCAAAATCAGTTTAGGGAGATTTTATTTTAATTTTAATCACAATTTTATCTTTCCACTTGGGAAGTGAGATATCCAGGAGACGCCTAGCTGAGGTCATCTTAGGTGCAGGAGCTGCTCTGTGGTGCCTCTCTAAGCCAAGGAATAAATGGAGTCAAGCTTGTCTTAAAAGTTGCTTTTTTAGTGTTTGAGCCCAGCCTGACCCAAGCACACCCTGTAGGCCGAATGCTGCCCTGACACCAATTCACACGACTGCTTCCCAGCTACCCAGAGGTCCCTCAGGTTTGGGCTGCAGGCTGGACATCAGGCAGTTTGTTTTCAGTTAGTTAAACTGGGTCAGGACTTCTTGAAACTGCATCCCTGAGGTTTGCGTGGAGGCCTACCAACACCCCTCAGCCCTGTGCTGCTGTGGGGAGCCAAGAGCTTTCCTTGGAGAAAAGAAGACGTGAAGGGGACGTGCCAGAGGGGTGCTGGACAACCAGAATGTGGGCATTCACTGTGGAGATGCAATGAGACGTTAAGAACATACAGGATAAGGCAAACATGCTCTGTGGCCTTTGTCCTGCTGTCCACTGCAGAAGAAGACAGAAGGAAGTGTGAGCCCTGATAACACTCCCAGGAGCCCCAAACTTTCCCAGCTGGTGTTGCTTTCTCCATCGTTATTCTCTCTTGAATTGAGTGCTGGATGAAAAGGATGTGCAGGCAGTACTGCCACCCATGTTTTATATCTCCACAGCCAGCAGAGGAGGAACCCAATGCTTCTGCAGGCCTCCCACTCTCCCCAGCAGCCTGAGTACGGTGTCCCTGCCCCAGAGCTGCTGCTTTGAAGACTGGGGAAAGATCAGTCTCCCAGCTGACATGCACTGCTTTGACTCCATCAGCAGAGGTTGGCAAAGTCCACTGGAATAAGGGCTGAGGACTGCTCCCCTGCTCTATCTCACTGTGAATGAGGAACCAAAACCCAGCCAAATGGGAACCAGATTCACTTCAGCCTCACTGTCCTGGAAAAGGGAACACGTGTCCAGCCTAGGCTTTCACAGTACGTTTCTGAGCATTGACGAGAACAGGCCTTGAGTACAGATATCCTATAAGGTCTGGAGTGAGAAGGGAGGATTGCCTACCCATCCTGACTCAGACATCTACACCGTGGGCAATGCCAACCTCATATCCACCTGGAATGCCAGGCTTTGTCCCATGATTGTTGTGGAACATTGCACTACTGTGAGACCAGAAGCAACTCACCTCAGAAGGGCTGAATGAGCACCAACTATGAGGTCGGTTTTTTTTGTGAACCAGGCAATTACAAGATAAAAACTTACTTTTCCTACACCAACAGAGTGGGTCCTCTGCAGGTGGAGAAAATAGGACTAAAGCAGGGACACCAAGGTTTGCTTCTAGAGAAGGGGCAGACCAAAAAGCAAAACACACAGTTGGGGCTGGCTTCTTGAGGACAGTGCTTGGCCTCAAGTCACCTCCTGTATGTTCCTAAGAGGCAACAGGGCCTCAGGGCACTATCATATGTCCCCGAAGTGGCAGAGCCAGCAGTGTGTGCTGCTCCAGGGACGCAGCTGATGGCCCCTGGGACTGGTTCACAGCCAGGAGGTGTTGTGTGAACCCAGGAACCATGTAAATCCAGGCCTGTCCCCTGACTCTCTCACCTTCAGGAGGCTCTCATTCCCCATCTCAGAGTAGGGTGCCTTTTGAGTGTTTTCACCTGTTCCATTTTTGCCTACACAGCTTTGCATAGAGGGGTAGAATTATTGCAGAAATGGGAAAACTGCTCATGTCCCAGGCTCAGGCTGCTGCTACTTCCTGCAGAAATGTCTTTTCACTATCCGGACCTATGAGTTTACAGAAGCATAACAGAAGTCAGGACCTTGCCCACTAATTACACATGAGCAAAGGACTTTGATGTAGATCCTCAGAAATACTTGGATACTTAAATACAGTTACAGAGCAAATTGAGCACCCCAGTACCTCTGAGAGAAGCTGGACCTCCCCAACCCTTATTTTCCCAGGCAACACTTCTTTCTTCTGTCATTGTAATTCCTCAGGGACTATATAACAAACCACAGTCACAGACTACACAAGCCAGGAACAAGGTGTTGTATTATTGTAATGGAACATTAAGTCACTCCAAAGCTAAGCCTTTCTGGGGGATTCTTCATGTAAGGAGTTTTGCACAGCACTTAATAAGAACAAGAGAGCAGATATTTATTATACGATGGCGATCAGCTTCTTTTCCCTGCAACAAAGACAAATTTGCCATCATTTCCAAAATACATTGACCCAACTCGTGTACTTCTCCAACAATTTTCATTGCCAAACCAAGAAGTTAGAAGCAGCCAATCTACCAGCACACACTGCCCAGGGGCCACAAAACAGAGACAGACAGAGGCTCATCTTTCCAAAGCTGAAGTCAAGTGCAACCAAAGCAAACAAGCCTATTCACATCATCAACAAAGTCACTGGTTAATGAAAACACATCCCACAAATGATTAAGTTGTTAAGTACTAGTCTATTCCAAACACCTCAGAAGAAAACTCATGCAATCTTTAACACTTACATCAGAGTCCCATAATATTTACATGGAGAAAAGGAAAGAATAAACTGTTAGGGGAAAACATTTGGATGTTGAAGGGGGAGGAATATCGTTTCAGAGCACAGAAATTCTCATCTTTGCTTTCAGAACATCTGTGGTTGAACTGGAGTTTATTAAACAACAATGAATGTTTGAACTTAGTAGCTGAAATGGAAACGTACTTAAATGTACTTAAACAACCTACTGATTCACTATGAACATTTTTCTTTCCCTGACATTACTAAAATAAATATTAAAAACTCCCAAGCTGCCATTCAGAGGTACTGCTGTAAAGTGATGCAAACTTTGCCCATAAAAATATGATTCAGCATTGAAAAGGAAGGTTTTAAGGAATAAAATTCCTGGAGCAACAGAAAGTGGTTGTCTGGACTTTAAGCACAATGAGAGAAAGGTTAAGAAGTGTGTAAATCCCTAGCAAAAGAGAGAGCAGCAAAACTGGCTATGAGCAAAAACGACCTAATGGTCACCTGGACCATTTAATTGTTTTCTTCAGGGCTGTATGGACAGCTTCCCTGGCGAAGAGCCAATTCATTGATAAGAATACTTTCTGCTGAAAGAATCTCACGTGTGCTTTGCAGCATACCACAAAGAAGGAGCTGGGTACATCTAATACACCAGTAAGGTGATTTAAAACACTACTAAGTGAGCATCCCATTAAGGTCTTCGCTGAGCTCTATGCTGCCTGCATGATCTGTCGCCTTGTCTTCAGGGTGAGAGGCACACGCAGGAAAAGGCTCCAGCAAAATAATGCTCCTCCTGGCTTTGTGCTGCAACATCTTGTGCATGGCTGACTGCACACCTCGGCTAAGCTGCCCATCAGTCACTGCTGAGCTGTAGTTTTAAAGGCGCACATTACTGTATCAGTCACATACAGTACACATTCACAAACCAGTCTCATTTGTCTCTAATGTCCTTACATATTTCTTATGTTGCCTGAAATCACTATTAAACTTCCCCTCAGATACACGTAGATGTAGCAGCTTTCCTGGTACACAACAAATTTTAAACATCTTTGAGATATATTTATTCTCTGCAAAGCCTAACGTTGTTCCTCTCTCAGCCATGCCCCACAGCCTTTGCAATAGCACCCAAGAGATGTTAACTGAGATAGCACTGAGCACAGAAGTTATTTCTTAAATGCAAGTCCCAGGCAAGCTCGTTTAACATTGAGCAGCACTTAAGCATTCGCTGGGCACTGCCAAAAGACAAACAAATCCCTGAAGGTTTTCCCTCTGTCCTTCCCGAAGGGGAAAAAGAACACTTATGTAATTGTATCGCTGTTCCACCGTCATCCTCAGGATGACTTTCCACAGGCCTCGAGCATAGAAGAGATGACAGAAGCTGAAGTAAAGACCTGGGATAGTTCTGTGAGCACAGATCACAGTTTTTTTTACAATAAGGGTGGTGAGGCACTGGCACAGGTTGCCTGGAATGGTGGTGCATGCCCTGTCCCTGAAGACACTCAAGGTCAGGCTGGATGGGGTTCTGAGCTCCTGATGGAGCTGTAGGTGTCCCTGTTCATTGCAGAGGGGTTGGACGAGATTAGCTTTAAAAGCCCCTTCCAACTCAAATGGTTCTATGATTTGCTTCTTCTGTGCATCACACTGAACTCAGCGTGGCCTTCAGTCTCTGTGCAGATGCCCATCCCATGGCATAAGGAGGCTGCATCTTCATGAACCCCCTGTGGTGCGGCCCAAATTAATGTGTCTGTATCCATTGCCTCCTTCAGGATATTGCCCAGGGAGCTGGGAGGGCAGCTTTTTGCTCCCACCAGCCTGTGCTCTCCTAAGAGCTGTGGGGTTTTAAGAGAGAGAGTTGAGTTTCACCTGCAAAAACATTAAGGCAACTGCTCCTGCCAAAAAGGCCTCATCAAGGCTCTGAGACAGCCTTTAATATCCTGCTTGAGGTTAGGCTTGAATATCTGCCCTTTTGGGTTATAAACTCTTCAGGACTGAGTACTTCTAATGTTTGTATCCTGAAACTGGCTGCACAGAAGTTGGTATGAGAGAAAGATCAGCGCCAATAGTTTGGAACAATTTGGTCTAATTAAGCAAACTTCGCTTCTTTCTTTGCAGCTTTGAGGAAAAAAACGTTCACATTACATAGTCTGGGACCTGGCCACCAAAGCTGCACTTACTAAGGAGCATGTAAAGGGCACACCATTGTCTGCGAGTGCATTAATGCATGCATTGCCTTGGAGACAGAGAAAGGGCAGCCTGTGGGGGCAGAAGGAACCTTCTATGAGATACAGCATATTCCGACCGACACTGTCAGAGCGACTGGGTTGAGTCAAGGGAAAAATACAGCAAAATAAAGCAATCTGAAAGTGTACACAAATTTAGGCCCAATTCAGAAACACATTGGTTTGACTACTGTTGTAGCATCGTTAAAAGACCTCCCCAGGTTTAATTCATGCCTACGTAGCACTTCAGGATCCAATGAATCTTTTGTAAATAACACTGAGGAGTCAAATCCGTAAAATTGGTTGAGGCTAAAATTAGAAGGGTGCTAATAAAATGCACTGTGAATACAAGGGCTTCACGACTGCTTAAACTGGTATCACTTTAAATAGGCTTCATTTTCCTTGCTCAGCAGCACGCTCACCCCAAATGTGAAAGTGCAAAGAGCTAGAAGAGAATCATAGAACCATAGGATCATTGTATGGCTTGGGTTGGAAGGGGCCGTAAATCATCTAGTCCCAACCCCAAGAGAACAACAGGGAGGGTGACAAAGCAAGCGTGTGAAGCTTGGTTTGCCACCAACATAATGTGCAAGGAGACAGAGGGTCAGGCTGGGAGCTGCAGCCTCCAGGCCTTAATGCTGCATGCCCAGCTGCTCTGGAGGTGACATGAGCCAGCTGTGTTTTCACAGCAGTGGCTGCAGTACGTTGGCAGCACTGTGATCCTGAGTGCCTCTGCTGCAAAGCTGATTGCAGTATGCAAAATAAACAGAAAGCACATGAGGTGAGGTATATAGGAAAGTCAGCTCCCACCAACACGGGATGCTGCCCGTCTGGATTTCTTCTTCCTCCCTAAACAACGTGCTTGGCAGCTCCATCCTTTGGCATGCCCAAGCCTGAGGCCTCCCACTCCTTTCATCAGCCACTGGGACAAAATGCATCCTCTATGAGAGAAAGGACTGAGGTTTTTCTCCAGAGATAAACTCCCCAGCTTTGGGTCAGTAAGGTGAGCAGCACTGCAAAACTTGCTGTCAGCACACACACGGCTCACACATCCACTCGTAGCCTGGCTGCCCCACTGCTTGTTCCCCTGGTGTTAGGAAACCTGGTGAGTAAGAGCAGCAGGAGCAAGCCAGGCTGGGGAACACAGCCATGCCCAAAAGGTACGCGTGGATATCAGGGTGCAGGAAATCCAGCACTCACCTCTGAGGAGTCGGCATACTGAGCAACACGTGCACACTGAAAGAGGAGCTGAGTGTTAGGGACTCATCAGGGTAAGCTACCATTTCTCAGAAAGCACTGAGCATCTCTAAATCTCTGCTGAACAGCCCCAAGGAGGGCTTCGTGGCTCCTGTCTGCATAGAGATGGTTGTCTCTGCTCGCCATCACAAAGCACAGACCCAGGAACGTGGCTCACGTGGCTGTGTGCTAAGACTGGGAGTACATACAGCTCCTAGGCTCTGTTCTCAGATCACTCAACAGAAATAACTCCTGACTGGGGGGAGAGTGGATAAGCAATGTGCAACACAGCACAAGTGGTTGTGCAATGTAAAGACAGGTTGCAGTACTGGGGCTTGCATTACTACATGCCTACATTTCACCAAGCATTGGTGCAGACACTCGGGCAGCTTCTGAACAAATACATTCACAGAACCCTGATATTCCTCAACCAGGAACACAGCAAGAAGTTTTGCAGTGGTTTACTGTAAGAATGAAGATAACCAAGGGAATTGCATTGCATCCTTCAGTGCAAATGCACCTGATCCACAGGTGTTCACAAAACTGTTATCTTCACAGCTTCACTGTGTTTGTGCTTTAGGAAACAGCCCAGAAGCCATTTCAAGTTTGAGCCTCCCAGTTTAATCCTCAGAGAGGCACCAATGACTCCGGATAAAAGGAGCTTCTGGAGCAAAAAGGGTTTGAGCTGTGTGTGATTTCTTTGGTAAACATTATCCTGCACTGCTGACACTGACAGCTCTTCCATAGTTTCAACCTCTGATGGTAACCAATCTGAATTTTCTGAAGGCTTGCTCTCTGAGACCATACAACATACGTACATGGGCTGTTCCTAGAGCTTTTCTGGTCAGTGGGGACAGGCCTATCCAGGCACACGCTGAGTGCTGATATTTCCCAACCTTTGCTCCATCCTGCAAAGCCTTCAGAGCTTAAGCTAGGAAAACAAAGTACAGGAACAGTCCCGACTCTCTCCTGCACAGAGCGGCGTCAGAAAGCACACCGCATGTTTCTGCTTTGAGATCACTCCAGCTAAGAATGACCTCCACCTCAGGAAAGGCTCAAGCACTCAGTCTGGGCAGCATGGTGCCTTTGCAGGATGCTCTGGGCACACAGTGTCACCTCCAGACACCGATGTCTTGTCAAGCAATGCAAAGCTTCTTGCTGAACTACATCTCACTGGCTTACCCAAAATAAAGGCTGGCTTCCAACCCCCAGCCCACACTGGGAGTTTCAGCAAACATGAGCAACCACGACATATGTTTGCATCAACTGTGGGACTGAGCTTTGAGACACAGTGGCCGCCATCCCACTCCACAAGTCACACGTGTCACACTCACCAGCCATTGGAAAGGAACAATCTGCACTGTCCAGGATACTTTTAAGGCAATAATATAAGGTTCAGAAGTACAAAAGCCCCGCACTGTTAATACAGACACATCTGTTTATTTGGCATTTGCCAGAAAAGCAGGATTGCCTTGAGAAGTATTTGGAAACACTGCTCTGGACCTTCCAATTGTTTATTGTGATGAACAGCCACACAACATTTACAGTTCCCCAATGAAAGGAGCAGTTCTGCCTCGGGGAGAAGCACAGGTTGGAACACGCATCAGAGCTATGATACCATCAGGATGCTAAATTGAGAAATGCTGAACTAAGAGCAAAGTGAGAGATGAGATAAAGAGGACAGGTGGCTGGGCTGTCACGCATAGGGAGGGCGCTCACTGTGTCTCCTTGGCGTGCGTTGGAGAAAGGTGTGCATGTGCTTCACAGAAGCAGTGGTAAGGCTTCGTGTAACTCACTGTGAGGACACAAGTCATAGCAAAGCTGCTTTTGCCCCTTGTGTTGCCCACGCGTGGCTTTAGATTGGGTGTGGGGAGGAGGAGGAGCACGGTCTTTCTGTGGGATGGGTGTGAATAGCTCAGGTGCCTGCCCCATGGCTCAGCTGTCTGCACTAAAGGCTCGCTGAGCATCTCAGCTATTGCTCAAGCACTTTGCACAGCTGTCTTGGCCAAAGTGCGGGTTGCAACTATGGGACAAACAGCAAAAGGTAGGGCTCATTCCCCTTCTCTCAAAGGCAACTCTGGCATATCCTATGTCACGGCCTCATAAGACACTCTTCTGCAGACAAAAATAAACCTTTGCTATGTCTGCATGTGGCACTGCTAACCAAATGCTAAGCTCTTCACACAGCGCTTTGCTGTCAAAAGGAAATTCAGGGAGCCACAAATCAATCTAAGCAGCACCAGTCACATCTTAAAAAAATAACAGCAATGGAAATGAAAGTAGCTGAGTGGTTATTTAATGTAGTTGGAGTACAGCACAATGCTGCAGCCAGCTTTTGGCCAGAGCCAAAGCCCACTGGTGTTAGGAAAGTTGTCTCGGTGGGCTTGGAAGCATTCCCAGGGATGTGAAACCAGAACCCAAAGCGCTCCTGGTGCTCACTGGGGGAGTGGGGGTTTTCATACCAACATAGCTGAGTTTCAGCTGTCTCTGCGCAAGGAAGGCAGCAGACCTCTCTCCATCTCTGTCTGTAGAAATCACTTTCTTTTAAATATCCCATCTGCTCTTAAACACAGTCATGCAACAGGATGAGAAGTGAGTAACACCAAGTTCCACACCAGATCTGGCTCTGTTTTCAGTGCTCAAGGAATGGGATTCACTCAAACTGTAATCTAGACCTAAAGAGCCAACTCTTGTCTTTGCCACATTGTTCTAAGTGAGGCTGTCCTTCCAGGTACCATTTGTTCAGCAGCAAAGCTGGCTTGAGGACTTCCCAGCTCCTCACCCGTTGGTTTCCTACTGTATCTCTCCAAAGTGTCTTAAGTTACTTTGGAGGGCAAACAACAGCAGTAATTTCCCAGGACAGTGATCCAGCACCCACAATCTCACAGCTCTGGGGCTGCCACAGCCTGAAATCAGGAGCAGCAGGGCAGCTCCCCACACGTCAGTGGGCTCTGTTGTGAAAACAAGATAGATAACGGACAGCATGAGCAAATTACTTCTGATTTTCCATGGGTGGTTTGGCTGCCTTTGGAGCACAGCTACACCACTTTCAGGATTTCTTCCCACTCACAGCTCTTTACTACAGGACAGATTGAGTGGCTTCAGCAAGCCTGTTCCATGTCCCGAGGGCAGCACTTCACATCATTTTATCATAAGGCTCCTCTTCTCTCCTTGACACTGTAGGTACTCCTTCAACAGTGACTGTGGATGTCCCTTAGAACTGACTGATGTTCACGCGTGCTCCCACACGTGGGGATGTCAGGGTCAAAGTAAAGAGTTACAATGGCTCCAGCAGTGCTTGGCTTCCCCATTCTAGGCTGACTATGGCCCCGCAATGCCTCCTTCCTCAAGCAAACCTCACTAGCACTTTAGCACATCAGCACATCCCAACGCACCCAGGCAAAATATAACACTTCAGGTTCCTGTCCCTGCTGCAGTTACTGGCATTTTAAAGTGTGGACACTGACACTGAAAGCTGCACTTGCATAGAGCTGCAATAGGTTGGAATGAATGGAGGACGAGGGTAAGCAAGTGAGCAGGGAAACACTGGGATGAATGCACGGCAGAAGAAGGGCTATGGGAATAACAGCCAAATCATCAAGTCATCCAAATCCCAGCACACCCACATGCAGTGCCTCCGGTGCCTGGATTGGGAAAGGAAGGACAGATTAGAAGAACAAATTAAAAAGGGACACTTTGGTTGTCCAGAAACTTCTCAGAAGTAGTGACAAGATGGAGAACCACCTAATAACTACCAACTGAGAAACCTTGAAAGACTGGGATGGATCCACAGACAGGACTGTGGCACTGATCAGGTATTTCACATGTTCTAGTCACTAATGTAAGGTGTACATAAGAAATCTTCGAAGGTATTCACCCTAAAATACATGAGAATCTTCTATCACACTGGGCTGTCAGGACTTGGCCATGGAAAGTACAATTTGTGCTGGTTTACAGACACACTGAGGAGCCAATGTACTCTCCAGGTCACACCGGCATTTTGCAATAAAGCAGGGTCTGAATTCAGTCGTTGTGATTCCCCATGAGCACCACATTGCCTCTCTTGCATATGCAAGACCTGTTCCTTCAAGCCTTCCCTAAAAGCCTCCATAAAGCAGGATTTCTAGGGCAGAAAGTGTCTGCAGTCCTAGCCAGGCTCTGTTAACTTTCTTAAAGTTGTTCTACACATCCCAGCTACTGCTGTCAGGCTTTCTGGTGGCTGGTGGCTTCTGGGACCTTTACAAGAAAGCAGTGATCTGCAGCTGAGTCATTCTCATGTCAAACAGGCAGGGGTATTTTTGCTGACTCTCTCTGATGTCAGACCAACTCAGTCCCATTATCTCAAAAACAGGAACGTAAAGAAAAGTCTAATGTTTCTGTGAGACAGTGGGGACTGCTGACATGGACATCTGTGTTATCTCAGGGCTTTGGGACAGGAAAAAGAGCTGTATGTCAGCTGTTTGGTAGTATATAATATATTATATGTACATACAGCATACTAATAGGCAGCATATTCTTTCTCTCCCTTGCTTACGTGCAAAATTCCAACTAAGCAAACACAAAAGGTGAAGCAATGAGACTATGCCTAGGCTTGGTGTGCAGCTCTCAGGACCTCATACAGGCTGAGAGATCCCACTCTTCTATATGCATACACGCACACACACTTGTTATGACTGATCAATTTGCTCCTCTAGTCATTCTGACTACATGCATAACTGTGCCCACGCAAAATGGCACAAGGATGGGAGAGATCAGGACCATTTATTTTCCTTAATTTGATTTAAAGTGAATGCAAAAGCCCTTTAGTGATGCCTGTCTGCATTGGCTGTGGGGGGAGAAGGGCCCTGCAACAAGCAGGTTCCTGGATGAGGAACCTCAATGAAATCAATAAGAGAGATGGGATGGATGGAGGCTTTGGAAGGTTTTATTTATCTATGTTTGAATAAGAGTTTTCTATTCTGGGTGTAAACACTATTTTCAGATCACTTGCCACAAGTGAAAGCAAAATCTGTTAACGGTGTATACAGGAATGGATTTCATTCCCACCATGTATTTTCTTCCCTTTATTCTTTTATATTTTTAAAAACAAACCTTTGCTTTTCAGAGACACTTGCTTTTCATAACAGTGCTTACCCAGACATCCTTGGCACAAACAGCTATCAGACCTAAGTCTCTGCTTCTAGGAGTGCTCTTTACAGGTTTTATTTCTCAGGCTTCAGCAGTGATGCAGCTCTTGAACTGCAGCTGTCAAGTATCAGCTATTGTATAGTTCAGAAGAAGCAGGAGTTGAATTAATTTAAACCAGATATCCATCAGAACACACATTTGCACAGCGTAAGAGTGAGAAGCTGTATCACCAAAAGGAGGCTCTAATAATAATAATGACCCTTGCCTACTACTGGACATCCTTATCTCTGATTTTGGCACTTCCATTAGTGCCTCTTATTGAAAACCAACACCGATTTCAGCCCTAGAACCCAACTTTTCAGTTTGTGAGGGCTGATATTGGCTCCCTGCATGCTCAAGTCCACTCCTTGGTACCAGTCAGGAATAGTAACCATCAAACAATACTGTTCTCTCTCTTTAAGTGCCAAGAGACTCAACAGTGTGTCTGTGTCCTCTGAGTTCTGGTATGTGCTGCCTGCAATGTCTGTTTCTATATATTCCTGCCAACTGCATTACTTCATTCAGCTGTGTGATATTCCAGACAACACAACACTGAAAATAATGCTGGCACTTACCTGAGCTGCCAGTGCCTTCCGATGCACTTCTGGATGTTTTTGGCTGGCTCTGTTTGCTACTTGTTCGTACAGTGACCGAAGGAGGAACAGTGCTGCTGCTGTCACCACGAATTGTTGAGAGATCCTGCATGCTAAAGCTCCTTAGTCTCTCAGACAGGGCCCCCTGTCCCTAGTTAAACAAGCAAGCAAATAATATACACAGAAGTTAGATGAGACAGTGAATTTCAAACATTCCTTCTCCCTGGCTCATTGAAGACCATTAGGACAATAGGGAAAGAAAAAAACTGCCTGCTCCAGTAACCTAGAGAGGATGTAAACGAGTGTTAAAAGCATTATTTTACTGTCTTTGCTCTTCCTTTTGGAGTGGTTCTGTGCACAGAATGTGATTGTTCAAAACTGTGATGAAGAACATCTCCGATTCTTCAGTGCAGTCATTTGAACTTGGAGCAGCCTTGGCCACATCTGAAGGAGGAGGAGGATGTAGGAACTTTCTGGTAGGTACTTTTCTACACTAATATCTTAGACAGCTTCTTGTTTCAGAACTGCAATTAAACGGTCTGCATCAAAATAACTTCCTTTTGAAGTTAATCCTCTATGATGATATTCATCCAGCAGTTCTCAGTCACAGAAAGAATTTTCAGAGGACAGAACGTTTGAAATTTTAATGTAATAAGAAGTTATTCTTAAAGGCAAATAACTATTCCCGTGTTTTTTTCATGCAGCTTAAGGAAGAAATAAACTCCTCCCATTTGTATTGCTTTTCAGACTAGCTATCAATCAAGAGACAAACACATTCCGTGCCTGTCCCTTAGTGAACTGGCATTGATACAGTGAAATATTGAGTTACCTAAAAGTACTGATTTACCAGCATCACTTCAGAAGTTTCACAAGCAGAGTAATGGGAAATCAGTGCTTCTACCCCGTATAAATTCCTTAGCAACTTACTTCTAGGCATTGTAATTAGGCACAGCACAAGGTGCTTATAACCAAAGTTGCCATGGCAACTTTCAGTCTTTACATTCAAGGAAGTTGCTGGATCAGTAATATCCCAACTTTTCTTGTACAAAAAGCTTTAGGCTGAAAAACCCTCTCAGGATTCAGACTTCCAAAGCGTATCAGTTCAGCCACAGACAGGCTGCTCATCCTGGACTACAGCACTTTTCTGCATCAGCAAGAACCAAAGAGCACATGGCGATAACTCCTTCCCTGCTGCTCTGAAACATCTTCAGTAGAAACACATATCATTAAGTACAATAAAACCGAGCTGTTCTTTGTAGGGCAGTCACATGGTGGAGCCAGCCAGGAAGCCACAATAGGGTTTTTCTCCTTGGTTTACTGAACATTTGGCGTCTTAACACGTCTCTATGCATGCTCTGTTGGCACCTTGATCAAGGCAATCTCAAACATCAGCACAGACTGGGAGGATGAATGGATTGGGAGCAGTCCTGCAGAGAGGGACCGGGGGACATAGGTGGCAGAAAAACTGGACGTGAGCAGGTGATGGGGGTTGGAATTTGATGATCCTTCAGGTCCCTTCCAACCCAAACCATTCTATGGCTCTTCAGATTCCTGCACTACCACCCAATCCTCACTGCTGATTAAAGGGAACATGAGACATTCTACCCTGGAGTCTGACTACAGCAGACAGCTCCCTAGCAAGAGCTAGTTATGAGCAATCAGATCACTAGCTAATATTTTGCTGTTGCAGAATGACTGGACGAGCAAAGCTGAGGGCTTAGCAATTGATAAGCTGCTGTACCACGAGTGCTGTATTCCTCTTGCACCACCAGCTCAAATGTCAGCAGAACTCAAGCTTTTAACCTCCTCCCAGCTGCTTTGCTCAGCCAGCTAACCCAAATAGCATTTCATTCCACAGAGTGACTTCTGTATGTGGATGTGAGTCAGATTAGAGATGAGATTCATGTGGCAGGGAAGATGACACTAAATGCACACTTTTGCATTGAAAATTAAGGAGATATGCTAATTTTATATATATATATATATATTTGCATTGGAACCTGTGATACAGTGGCACAGAATGACCTAAAAGCTTTAAAACAAGGACCTGATGTATGCCTCTCATCATCTGTTTTCTCAGGGAAAGGAGCAGAGAAGGGCCAGACTGGAATGGGGCTCAGTGGCACTGACAGGACAGAAGACAAACACTAAAAAGCACGTGGTAACATCACCTCCTAGTGAAGAACATTAACTCAGTGTTAACAGCCCAAGCCACAAACACTGACCCAACCAATATAGCTTGGAGTCATCAGAAATCATGGTCCTTTCCAAAATCTGAAGTCAGTATCGTCACAGATGCTCTAAAAGGCACTGCAACAGAATTACTTTGCCTCTCTAGAGTTCATCTCTGCATTCACACTGGAAATATAAGTTTTAAAAGGAAGGTGGACTTAAGAGTTTGAAAAAATTGAGTCTACATACAATGAAATCATTCATAAAAATTCTTCCACATACGTAGGTGGTTTTACACAGCCTCTGGGAAAACAAAGTTAGGACCATAATCTTAAAATCTGCAATGTATGTAACAAAGTCTCATTAAGTATAATCTAAATATAAACAAATAACAGTGTCTGGATTTCATCATACCTTCAGTTAGACAATCTGAAAGAATTCTGCAGACATTATTTAGGCTTCAGAACATCTTTAATAACTACAAACTACATTTTGCAGCTGAAACTGTAACAGCACAGTGACGTGACACAAATCAGGAACCAAAAACTGCCAAGTCATGTAAGAGAAGCTTTGTGTTAATGCAGGATGGCACCTTCTGGCCTTTTACGTTTTAGGATCAGTAGTTAATGGACAGGCAAGGGAACACTAAGTCACACTCACCACACTTCCAGCACAATACTAAACCTGTTAATTTCCTCCTCTCTCTTTGCTGCAACTCCTGTTACACAGTAGCAGACACGTCTGCATGCATATTACAGCTGCCATCCTGCAGATCTTTGCTACAAGGGGTTGTGCATAGTCCTAGGGCATCGGTTATTGCTAGGTGTCAGCAGGACTTCCCCAACCACACCTGTCAGAAAATGCTTGCAGAAATCCATCTTCACCTTTGAGCCATGTCCCGGTCTCTCTAGCTCCACTGCAAGCCCAACCACTCTAATGGGATCACAGCAGTGGGAGTGAGGCTCTCTTTGTCCATTAGTGAAAAAACAAACACAAACACGGCAGCTTGGCCAACACAGTAGCAACAACCTGAGTTAGATGGTTTTTCTGCATTCAGAGCTCACTGCCTGACTGCTGGAGTCTCCAATTGCCAGCAGAGGACTTGGAAGGCATTTTGCTGGTGAGATCAAGGAGAGGCTTTTAAAGCTCAGCATGAAGGATCTACCTACTGGAAGCAGGGCAAACAGCATCTGGGCTGAGACCAACCTCAGCTGAAAACAGTTCAAACTAGTATTTTACAGGGAGGCAGGTGTTAGGTGTTAGCAGAAGCATTCAGCAGATTACCTGCCCTTTTTTCTGGTCCAAATACAAGTGTAAATGAAGTAGTTGAGAGACCTAGCAAGGGAAAAAAAGAGCCAATGTGGCAACAAACATAAAAGCTTTGAGAATAAGGTCGGTTTGAAGCATAAGTAATCAAGGTGAGACATGAGCATGACACTGGGCACTGTTGTACAGGGACTCACACACACACACACAAAGCAGGGGCACCCACCTGTGAACTACAACTTTGAATGTAGATTCTCCCTTCCTCAGCTCTCCCAGAGAGATGGAGAAAACACTCCATAACCCCAGCTGACAGGGTGTTACCTAGCAAGTGCGTTTAAAGAGTTAAGCAAATTATCAACACAACAGGCTGTCAGTCTTTGCACTTCACAGGTTCATCCCACTGGAGAGACCCCCAGTGCCTGACCACCTCTGTAATACAGACTGACAGTCATTAAGAACAGAGTGCACTACAGGACTACGTTATGACTAGTTTAGGCACAGGATTAGGTCAGGGATGCTCAGGAGTCATTTTAGTCCTAGTGATTACCAGCCCTTCTGAGAAGTAGGGTAACACTGGGGAATTACACCAACAAGTGTGTTTGCATGAAGAAGCTAACAGGGCCTGCCTGCAGAAGGCCCTGATAAGAGCAAAACCATTGGTTCTGGGGGCTAACCAGAGGCCTGAATGAAGGGAGCAGTTGCTTCTGCCATTGTCAAACCACATGAATGCAGCTATCCTACAAACAATATCTTTATGGCTTGCGTGCCATGGCTGCCTGGGAAGAGCTACACAGTTTGGAGAGGTCAGACAGTACAGAAGACTCAAAAGGAAATCAGCTGACATTAACGTTCATGGTGGAAACTTAATCTCATCCACCCTTCTTGTTTGTGCAGTCCATTTCCTCTCCTGGGAAAAGTATGAAATTGTCTGTCCCAGCCCAGCCTCTCAGGGTACATTTATTGTTTGGTTCTGCTGTCCTGTGCATTCACTGGCTATTGTCTGCTCCTTGAGACATTAATGCAAGAGCCAATGAGATGAAAAAACCAGAATCAGCTGCTTAGATTGTATCTCTGCAGCAGGGATTTTGTTTTGTTGATGTGGGGGAAAATCAGTGTTTTGAGTCTTCAGAGTGAAAAAAATGCATTACACCATGACAGATACAACTCATGAAATAGTGATTAGTGGCACCGTATGTTTCAAGAAAGCCTTTGTTGGGATAATATAGCTCAACCGAGAGATCACTGGCTTTGGATCCCAAGTGGAGATCCTTTAAAGGATGCTGTGTTCATAAGGAATGTGCTCAGCCCTTCTGAGATAACGACAGGTCCCCTCCTGATTTCTGCAGCTCATGGCCATATAAAAGAACAGGGCACACAGTATGGTGTGGCTGTTAAAGATACGGTACTAAACAGACTGGACAGACTGTCCTATAATGCATTTGATTAGCAAAGAAACACTTTCCTTGCAGTGTTCTCATTACAAAGATGCTTTATCCTTCCTCTTTTAGGAAAGGAGGCTCCCCACGTCCCTCTTTCCCAGTTCAAGTAAAAGCACAGGTCTCTACTGCCATGCCACCAAAGGCACCATTTCTTCCACAAAAGTCTAGACTCTAAACATGAATAGCTATCAATCATCATGGGAAATCAGAGAGCTAAATACTTCTGACTTCTGGGCAGCTGCGCTGGCTACACCTGCCAAGTACTAGAAATGAAGGAAAAAATGCTGTTTGACCAGTGAGGATAAAATCTAAGTGATCTTCAGTGCTTCTTCACCTGGCTTAAAACCCAGCAAAAAACTGGGAGACTTTCCAACAAATTTCTTGGGTTCAGGAAACCTAAACTAGCAGTGCTGCAGCCCCTATGGGGTGATGAGCCCAGAGGGAATGGAGGTGATGCTGCCAGACTTGTCAGGTGGTTTTGAGCTGAAGCAGTTTGGGAACTGCTGATGCAGCAGTTAAAGAGGTGGAAGCGAGTACTGAATGCTTCCCACCTTCATCTGCATGTCTGGCCTTTTTAACAGATATTCAGAATGATTGCTAGCTCTGGCAGCACTGCAAGCCATATTTCCCCATGCATGAAAGGCTCCTGGACTGTTTCTCAGACTTATTAGGCACAAATGTCTTTTCAGTGACACCAGTCATGCGTGCCTGCACCTTCCACCTCGTTTATCATCTCTTGCCAAGGCCCTGTGCCCACTGCCAGCAGTGTGCCGTGCCCCCCACTCCCTTCCTGAAGGCAGGCTGCACCAAGGGGCACACAACAGGCACAGCATCAGCTGCTGTGCAAACAGAGGAGCCAGGGAAAGTGTGTTATTAGAAATCTTGGACTTGTGATGGTCTGATGGCTGTAGGATGTTTTCTGCAGCTCTGCTTTGAAGAACAGAGTTGAAACTGCAGTCTGAGGTGGTTAAGTAGTTGGCAGCAGGATTTGTCTTGTGGTAAAATGACACTGACCTGTTTGGCTGAATTGGTTTGTCCAGAATGAGGAATAAGAGAATAGGATCTGGGAAATGAGGAAGCTTTAAGGAGAATGGAAGTCCAAAGCTGGGGAGAGTGTAAAACTGGTGATGGAAGGGCTTTAGAAACAGAGGAGACAAAGGCAGAGCACGGCAGGCTCCTGAGAAGGGAAGGAAGGAGTGGAGGGTTGGCAAGTGGGGACAGGGCAAGGCAGCAGGTGGTGGGAAGCTCAGGGGGACAGGTGGAAGATGAGCAACTGCTCCTATGGGTGTGCCAGAGGAGGCTGGTGCTGCCTCCCAGCCATCAGTACTGCTCCTCACTGCAGTCGCACATGTCTCAGCTGCTCTCATCAGAAACCAGAGTACTGCCAATGAAAAGCCTGTTTGTGCCCAGGCCTCCATCTGATGGCTCTGCTGCCCAGCCAAAGCCTTGCACCTGCCCCACTGCCTGTGTCCCATAACAGCCCTGCTGCTGCCCTGTTTCTGCAGTAACAGCAGAGGGAAGGAGAGCCACTCAGACCCAAATCAGGCTCCTTTTCTGCTTCTCCTCTGCTGCTGCAAGCTGAGCTAGAAAAGAGGTGATCAGTGTCCAGGGCTCCTTGCAAGTGGGAATGGCTGAACTAGCTGGAACAAAAAACATGCAAAGAGCAGCAAGATTTACTGCTTGGTCATCTAATCCCACCACTTAGCACTGACCCACTTGAAGTCACGGTGTGTGACAGATGACCAACCAATGAGGACAGGATTACAGAGCCCCAAATGAGATTATGCTCTTTAGAGGAGATGCAGGCTGCTGGGGGTAGGGAAAAGATCCATGCTGAGCACCTAGCAGGGGTAATAAACCCAGCTATCTAATGCTCTGTCTGCTAAGAGAGCATCAAAAATAGACTCCACTCAGAGAGAGAAAACACCCAAGTGAGCCAGCTGGGCAGGCTCAGGGTACTTGGGACACTGACAGCTCCTCGGCCTGTAAAATGAACTGGCACAGGTTTGTGCCAACATTAGCACAACTGTGGCTTCAAAACAAAACAGAGCAGTGGAGGGGAGGGGAGCAGAAGGAGGGGGGAGAGAGAGAAGCTTGCACTTGGCTAAGATTGTTATTTAAGATAGAAAGGGGAAAGGGGTCAGGGGATCAGAGATAAGGAAGGTGTGTGGCTGTGCTCAGCTTGCAGCTTCTTAGCCTATGAGAAACCTCTAAGTAGCAGCCTGTCAGACACAAAGCATAATCAGAGAGCCAGCAACACTGTGCTGAGTTGTGGATTTAAAAAACAAACAAAAAAAAAGAAACTGTGAGCCTTGCCCAGAGATCTTATCACCAAAGAGAAGAGATCATGATGGATCTGGACCAGTGGGAGCACAAGATGTCCCACACCGTGGGACAAAGACAGCAGTGAACAGGGCTGTGCACAGTGGGAGCCATATCTCCAAGTACAGGAGCCTTTAGATTGAAGGTCATTTACTGAAAACTGAAAAGTCTAGATGGAACACACTTTTAACACAACATATCACTGTGTATTTGCCAGCTCCCACTTGCAGTTCCCACTGCAGTGTCTGAGGGTCTATTTCTTAATAGGAAATCATCTTTTCCTCATCCTTTAAACCAAGTGAAGAAGAAAATAAGAGAGATCCTCCCATTCACTTGCTGGTAAAAGCCCCATTTTCCACGGGAACTGCATGTGCTCAATAGCTCTGAATAGGCAGTCACCTCTGTAGGCTGCAGTTTTAATGTGACCTGTTAAAGGCTGAAACCCAATGAGCCTTTTCAGAGCTCACTTTCCAATCTACACTCAACACTTATCTCAGGCAAGCTGGATACCCTTAAACGTTGGCAGAGGGAAAGTCAGGATAAGGCTCAGAACCAGTCTTCTCTTTTCTCTTCTCTGGAAACTTTCCTCTGAGGACAGCACTGCAGTTCTGTTTGGTGTCTGTCAGCTCAAAGTGTTTTCTAGATAAATAATCACTTAAACTTCACTCATGCAGGTTAATCTGCCTCTGCTATACCTCCTCAATTGTGCCAGTAAGGGTGCTGACATATATTTAACAGGGGCTGAAAACCAGGACAACAGAAGCTGTCACCATCGTTCATCTCTTGGAAACCATTCCCAGGGCAGGGGATAGCTAAATGGGAACACATCCACACCTGAGCCATTGCACCTCACATCCTGAATATTGGAGGCACTGCAGAACTGGAACACATCAGGCTGAAAATCACAATCACAACCACTCAACCCTCCCTGCCCAAAATTTCAGTCTGAGAAGGGCAGGGACAGAAACTGCCTCAACCACTCCTAACTACTGTACCATGAAGAGTGTAAAGGTATTAAGGGTGAGGTCCCATGAGCAGCACAGCTAAACTATCTCCTGCCCACAACCAGGAAGGGAAGATCTTGTTTTTATCTCCTCCAGCCATACTCCTCATGATGCAGCTCTGTCCCTCCCCTTGTGCTGGCTCCAGCACTCATGGGACACACTTGTGGACTCTTCCACTTGATAAGAAAAATGGTACTCCCTTTCTTTCTCCTTATGAATTAGCATTAAAATAGATTAGAGCTAATGCAAAGAGACCCAAACAGCTGGTGCAGAGAAACCCAATGGGAGTGGGAGCATCACCCCCCTTTTGGAAAAGGAGAACTGTTAGATCACCTCACTGTGCCTGCTGAAACTGCACCCTGAGGAGCACAGAAGCAACTTGCTAGGGGCTACATGCTGAAGTGGTGAAGAAGTCAGGAATCACATTTTTCCTCAAGTACTCTGTAACTTAAATCTCAAGGTTGAATGAAAGGAATGAACGCTGCTTGCGTTATTGTATAAATCGATCAATCCAATGACTACCTCTAAATCCTATTAACAGAACACTTCCCTATCCCCAGAGGAGCGTGCAGGAAAGACTCTCTTGGTCCAGCATGGGGAACAATATTTTAACTGTTTACTCTCAAGTTAGACTGGCAGATGTGCCATACAGCAGTACCACAGAAGTCACAGCATATGTTGGTTTCTTTCAGCAATGAAAGTGAAGCTTCATTATCTGAAACAAAGCAGTACTTTCCTTGTACCCTGGAGGGTCTTCTCCATTCTGCCTGGCTTCCTGCTGCCACTGGAGCTGTATTTCAAGGCAGTGAGAATCTTAAGAGCAATGTATCAGGAGAAGAACTGAGCCAGGCTGACAGCCATAGTCTGCCCGATGCTTGGCAATGGAACAGGAGGCAATTCTTGGCCTTTTTTTTTTTTTTTGGAACAGCTTTTGCATATCCTTGTCACTCTGTGTGTATATGACACATCTCAGGGGCTCACACTTACATAACATCTTCTTCAATTCCACATGCTTAATAGCCTATACCATATTTGGCCTCCTAAGGATGAATTATTCATTTTTACAGGAGATAAGGCCAGGATATGCTAAATGATGTGCCCAGGGTCATAAGAAAAGCATTTGGCAGAGGAAAACAATTTCCTTCAACTCCCATTCACGCATTTCTCCTAATGCCAGCATCCATCTTGCTCATATGCTTCCGTTACCTTTCTGCAAGAAGTACTGTATTTGGCTGCATGAAAGCTGCATTTTTTAGAGAAGTCTTGCTCCACAAAACACAAGAGTATAGCTGCTATGCACATCTATCCTAAACCGTGGTAATCCATTGCCAGAGAGCAGAACCACAATATCCAGTTATCAAGTTCTTGCACCTTTCATGCATAGAAAGAGATAACAGCTATTTTCTGGTCCTGGCTCTAAGCCAGGAACAGACTACAGGACACACCTCCTCTGAAAAGACCACTCCTCCAGCATCTACTCATTCCTCAGAAGCAACTAATGTCACTTCCCATTCACTCTCACATAAGCACGTCCCCAGAGAATTATGCACCAGGTATGTTATGTGTAAATCTGTCAGACGAATTTTCAGCCTTCCTGAACTTCAAGTTACAGCTACTTTCTGTTAGTATCTGGACTAGAGGTCACTAGACTTCTCAAGAATACAGCACAACAGATGACAAGCTGGGCCTTTCACTTCCCTGGCAAAGTACTGACAAAAAACTACTTCCTAGATTGGGTGCTGTGTTTGTGTTAGCAGCATTCATGCCCCCACTTTGACAGGGAAAATGAAGAGTGCAGGCTGTGATGAACAGCACTGCTAATGTTGTCATGTGGGTACTGAATGGCATGGAAAATAACAAAAAAAAAGAGGCCTGAAGCAGACCCTAGTTTTCATGCTGCATTTACAACCCCACACAGGTTCACATTTACTGTCTTCATCCCAAGAGCCACATCTGTGGCTGGTGAATGGGAAGCAAACTGGGGGGCATGATGAAAACCAGTGAGAGAATCCCTACCCCTAGTATGTATCACTCTTCAGACCGTGGCTATAGCTGACAATGGATGCAGATGAGAAGCTAATATCACCATCCTGACCCCCACCTTTACCTTGGAAGCTGCCATGACAGCTGCTGTGGCCGCAACGTTCAGGCCCCGCTTCCCGAAGTGCACGAGGGCATCGTAGCTCCGGTCTTTGGCCTGGACGAGGCAGTCATCGATCTCCTGTCAGAGCAGACAATAAAACAAAAAGAAACACAAGAGTGATAAGTACAGAGTGCTTCCAGCCTCAAACTCTCAGCAGAATTAGGTCATCTTTGTGGAAGTAGACATGCTCCTTTTCCCTCACCCTGGCTGCGGAGAAGTTCACAGTCAACATTTGCAAATAGGAAAGATTTGCAGGGGAGCAGTAACTTCCATTTCAGCTTTTGGGATCTCTTTATTCCATGAATGGAGGATTGAGGTCCAAAGTTGGAATATACTTGCACAGAGCAACCACCATGATAGGTGCTGGAAGCAAGATAGACACATCTACCTGGAAAGGATGTGTCAGAAGCCATTGGCAATCTATGGACTCCAAAGACAAACTGGATTGCTGCATAGTTAAAAAGAAATAGCAGTATGTTGCAGGCCAGCTGCAGCTATACTGCCCTGGGTCCATACTCGTCCTGTCAGAAGTATCTGAGGTATCTGTGCACATCACTGCAGTGTCCATCTCCAAAATGCCCATGGAAGTAGGCCTAGAGGGTCTGGATTTTAACGTTGCACAATATGCAGGGAAAGTTCCTGTCCTTGTGCTCCCTTCCCCCAAGACACAGGGACCTAGATGATAATGGATGACGACAACTTTCAGTGATTAGCTACTGGGTATACTGGGTTAGTAGGAGCTGGAGACTGTAAGAAGCTGTTGGTTTCTCAGTGATTCCTCTCCTCATTCCTAGCAGATAGGAGGTGGTAACCCAAGATGCATGAGCACTACTTGTGAGAAGCATAAGCAGAATTTCCCAGGAAACAAAAATCCTCACTGTTCCTCAGTCCTGACAGGACTGAGACACAATTGTTCATGCACTGCCTGTGGCTTAAACAGAGATCTTTCACTGCCATGGCTGGCAACGTGGGAAACAGTTATTCACTTCTTAGTAGCTTGTATGTTGATATGTGACTGATAGCTATTCTTAGCCTGTGTATTCATACGAGCCAGATGGATCTGCCTGACAATGTCCCATTCACAACCATGGTAGTCTCCTAGGCAGGCAAATGATTCAAGCTGTAATGTCTCCTCTAAAATTAACACCATGAACTTCAGCAGGACATTTCTCAGCCCAGGACCTCAACATGCTACATGCCATCAGCATTCTGCACCTCTCCCAGTCAAGCAAGTGCTTGCTACGTCCCTCTCAGACAGCTTGGACTATTTGTCTCATTGCTGCACATAGCTAGGTACAAAGTTAAGGAGCCCTGGCTGCCTGACCATGTTTCTCTAATCACTACATGCAGCTGTAACACAGCACTCCAGCTATATTCAGCTAGTACGTGCAAAACAGCTCTGGAGGTATTATTATCCCCCTCCCTCCCAGCTTCTCAAGTGCACAAAGATGAGCTAATATACATGAGTGAGCTGAACAGATGCCAGAATTTAAAAAACAACCACCACTAAAAAACAAAAACACATCAACCAAAAAGAGATGATCAATTGACAAAGGAAGAAAATAAGCAAATCCCAGTCCTTCAATGAAAATGAGTGGTATGAAGACCAGGGCAAACACTGTAGATCTGTTCCACTCAGGCACCTGTGATTACCTTTTCTTTTGAAGACAGCGTTGGGTGAACAAATTTCCTGTACAGCAGGCTGGAGCCTTTTGTGTATGGAGACAGCAGCCAAGCTACAAAAGCTATTTTGAGTTCATAGTAGAATGGAAACCTAGAAGAAAAAGAGCTATTAATGGCTTCTCCCACTTGGGTGACTGCTCTTGATTAGAGATGCTCAGCACACTGGCCAGCTCAGTTTAAGGCTTCAGTTTACCAAAGAATCCAAAGACCAAAAGACATTCACTTACCTTCACACACATCACAGCTATGCATGTGTAAATCTTTACTCAGGTATCAGAGCTGTTATTGGATGGTCTGGAAAAGACTCTGTTGTGTGATAAGAGGAGCTGTCTGCATGCAGTGAGAACAAATGCTGCCTTAATTGCTCCCACTGTCTTAATGAGCAAACAGCAAACCAGCAAGTGAGTATATCATCAATATACTTATGCATCTTTCATCTCTATGCTTTTCTTTGCCTTTCTGCCCCAGTTGCAGCTGGAATAGAGTTAATTTCCTTCAAAGTAGCTGATATGGTGCCATTTTGGATATACAGTGAAAATATTGTTATTAACATACCAACATTTTAGTTGTTCCTGAGCAGTTCTTACACTGAGTCAAGTACTCTTCTGCTTCTCTTCTCTGTTGACCCAAACTGACCAAAGAAATATTTCATGTCATATGACATAATGCTCAGCAATTAAACTGCGGGAGGTTACTTTGGGACTCACTGAGCTCATGGTGAGCAACTGCACTGTGCATCACTTGGGCGTTTTTATTCTTTTAATCTTTTTTTCCTTTTTCTTTCTTCTTAAATAGCCCTTGTCCCAGCTCATAAGTTCCTGCACTTTTACCCTTTCTGATTCCCCTCCTTGGCCGTCATCAAGCCAGATGGGCTGTACAGTATTTAGGGCCCCTGAGATGCTCTACTGTGAGCATGGACCTGGCAAATTGATCTTCGACCTCAGTGAGGCTCTCTGCAGCACACTTGATCTCATAGGCTCTGTGGAAATGACAAGCCCTCTGCTATTCCTACAGGGAGATCCAAATAGCACGTCCTCCAAAAGAAAACAACAAGGAAACCCTTCCAGATGGGGACAGTGAAGGTAGATCTGCATACAAATTGGATAAAGAGACAATAATGTCTTTTATGTCCTCTTCAAAAGATCTGACATGCTGCCAAATACCCCAACTCCCTTCGTCTGGAGGACTCACTAGAGGCATACAATGTTAAGAGGTGAGGGCCATACTCTATAGTTAAATCTTCAGTCTCAAGTCTACCAACCTCACTGGTTTTCACTAGGTTAGCAGAACCTGTAATAAAACGGGCAACAAATCAAGTACTTCCAAACTTGAGCATCCCAATTTAAAGAATTGAATCTCATGATTAGGCATTCATGCACTCAAGCCCTGACAGCTTGCCAGGAATCCTTCCACTGGCACCAGTGAGCCCTCCACAACTTGGACTGTCACTGTCCTCCATCAAATTGTAACTCCATCCCACCCAGGAAGGAACAGGCAAGATGTCTGAAGCAACATGACCCAGGCAGCAAATAGAAATCAAATCCTGTGCTGCAGGGCTGTTTTTGCCTGATCCACAGAGTCAGTGTAGTTACAGCAGGACACAATTATCTAAGTCTAGAACTGTGCCTGTAGCTAGATACTATTTTTATGTGACTACCTCTGCAAGCATACAAATCAGCTATCAGATGTGCATCTGATAGATATGCACCTGACAGAGCCCTATTTCTTACAGACAGGGGACAGAGACTCCTGTGGTGATTTCTTACTAATGAGATACTATTGAGCAGTTCTACTCTCTTTCCTCCTTTTCCTATGACAGCACAGAGAAAGGAAGTGTGGCCCTCTCACACTAAGCATCCCTATGCACCTGAATGTGCTAATCCTATATTCAAGAAACAGTGCACACTCGGGCCCCATTTTTTCCCTTACAAACATTTTGATTTTATTTCCATTTCAGTTCAAAGATCTGTTCCCAACTGATGCTCACCAACAAAGAAAGATATCCGTGAACGTCTCTGCTGTCGTGAAGAGCGCAAATATTATCCAGTACATCATCCATTTGACCTGGCAAAAGAAAGCAGTAGCTTTCAGTAACACACATTTTCCCCCAAGAGCTCAAGTCATCTCATACAGGTAATGTGTGCAAAGACTCTCATAGAAAAAAGGCTTTCCCCACTTACTTATTTAACAATCAGTAAGGACTTGAAGATGCCAGGGCTCCCCCACCTCATAGCACATAGCAGATTTCCACACAAACCCTCAGGGAGGAAGGATTTAGAATAGGATTGGGACAAGTAGGACAGCTTGATTTGCCATTCCCATAGAGGAAGCCTTACAGGCCAGGAAAGGACAGCCTTATCACAGGGTATTAAAAATCTCACTTGGCTCATCTTAATAGCCAAGGTTAATACTAGGGTGTGGACGGAATTGCAATTAAGACAAAATGTACTTACATATTACATACAGGCAGGGGAAACTATCCAGAAAGAGACAGATAGATAATGTGCAATGTGCAGTGACCCAGGGCTCGGGAACTGAGCTGAATTAGCATGCATCAGGTGAGCAACAGTGCCTGCCCACATACAACCCCTGAGCCCACTGCAGGGACAAGGGCAAGTACACTAGCTCAAATTCCCTTCTGAGGGCTTAGGTGAGAGCATTTTACTTCGCACTGGTGGCAAAAGCATGTGCTGTGCTGTCACTGTGTTCACCTATGGTAAATGTGTTGTGGGGTGAATTTATAGAGTGGTGGGTGATTTATGGACTATCTCCTTTGAGGTGACAGTGACAAACATGGGAGAAGTCTCATGGGGAGCTGGGACTTGGTCAGGGAAACTGTAGTGTCTCAAGTAATTCAAGAATCTGTGGGTTTTTGTCACTGATCAATGAATGTATTTAAAAGGCACAGCTAAGCCATTCTGATGTATGTGGTATTGGTTCTTCTTGGGCTGAAGAGAAATACCATCACCTGCCACCTGCCACCAGCACTTCCGCTAATGTTTATCAAGCAACAAGGAATCATTTCCAAGCACTGGAGATGAGAAAAAAACTTTTTGCTTCCTCTCAACACTTTTTTTTCCAATGACAAACTGTAAAACTGAAAGCCCAAAAGCTTTAAAAATCTGCAGCTCCAAAGAAAAAATGTGGTAGGAGAGTTTAGACAGGCGTTAATTTAACTGAAAATTATTGTCTAATTGGTATTTGAAAACTGACGTTCCTATGGAAATCTCTATTTTGATTGAAAAAATAAAAATAATAAAAGAAACCACCATTCTTGCTTGGAAAAAATAACTGTTTAATGAGAGAAATGCAGCCAGTATTCCTAAGTGGCTTTGCAGGGACGTCAGAAAGTTTAAGGAAGCAAAATCTATGACAACCCATGAATTGGAGAGTTGCAACGTGTTACTTAGGGCTGCAACACAATGAGGGAAGGCCGCAAAGAAGGCAGCACGGCAGGGACATCCACACCTGGTGCTGCGGTGGGGAAGGACCACAGAGGTTCCAATAAGGCTGAGACTCACCAGCTCTCAAATGCCTTGCTTCATCCTTCCCCCAGTGCAGTGGGGACAGAGCCTGTAGTGCTCCTCCATCTGCCTACAAGTACTGAAATTATCCTCTGAGCACCAGGCGCCCAGCTGTGCTCCCCCAGCACTTAGATTTGTTCTTATATTTAGTGTAAAGTGCCACTGCTAAAGGCATGGGAGGACTGCCTTCCCAAGGCAGCTTCTGCCAGAGTTTTTACATAACTGCAGCTCGCTTAGAGCCTCACTGCTAGCACAGTTCTGTCAGTTAGACATTACTGCCAGCAAAACCTTTAAACACAAACCAAGATCTGGTGGGGATGGGCCTTGATCAGCCTAAAGCAACATTTATCAAAATGACTATTACCGAGAAGAACAAAAATAAACTATGGTGATATAATTTTAGACCAGTATGTGAAGGGTTGTGCTGCGTCAGTGTAAACAACTTTATTCTTTTTTCTTTTGGTAATCAACCCCTAACTACCATATCTCTGCAACTGGTGTGATATGCTGAAAAACAACATTAAGTGCAGAGCAGGTCTTCGACCAGCTGCTCCCACATTTGGGTCATGACCCCACATCTGATGTGAGTCCCCCTTTTGCAACTGAATTTCTAATAGGAATTGAAGAACCAACACCAAAAAAAGAAATCCAGGAAAGTGCAATTTATCAGTGGCAGACACTGATGGGGATGCTACCACCCATCCCAGCACCTCCAAGCAAGGGGTGCACAAACCATGAGAATCAGCACAGCAGTGCAAGGGCTGCAAGGATGTTTTGCCTTAAGGACCTGATGTGTTCCATAACACTTCTGATTCTCAAAATATCCATAATGGAGATGATAGAAAGGAAAAAAAAATCTTAGCAGCCACTGTGAGCCCCAGTTTGAGCTTGCTCAAAGGACTTAATAGGATAGCCATCAAGGCTGCAAACCAGAGGAGAAAACAGCCTTGTTATCCTTGAGATTCTGAGAGGATTGAAGAGCCAAGATCAGGAGGCTGAGCTGGGTTCAGCAAACTTAACAGAGCTTAGGTTGTGTGGGGCACTATAAATCCTACAGGACCCCAACAGCGTCCAAGTGGTTTCAATTCTCCCACATTTCACTTTCCCTAATGGGCCTACCTCTGTTTAGAAACTGGGTCCATGAAGGTATTTGTCAGTAAAAGGACAAAATAGCACAGCCGCTTTCCAGACCTGTCTGTAAATAGGTCACTCCACAAGGAATGATGTTTCTATCCCTGTCTCTGCGGATTCAGTCGCAGGCGCTTCAAGTTGCCTCTTCTGATCCTTGTTTAGAATGAGCAGCTAAAGCTTCGAGGCTTTTTGAAAAGGCTTTGATTTCAGCTGCTCTTCAGAAACAAAGGAAAGCATGCAAAGCTCTGGGTGCCAAACACCTTTCAAGTCTGTTGTATATAGCTCACAGAACCAGAGGAATAGCACGCACTTGTCAAAGGGCACACCGGCTCTGCAGGGGAGCCAGAAGCAGGAACCTAAGTTGTCTTATCTGAGACTTGTGCCTAGCAATCAGCCAGTCCACCTTCAGGGCAGACATCCCCTTGCCCTGCTGTATGAGAATACAGGTGACACCTTTATAACCTGGTGAGGAGCAATTTTAGGAAACCAATCCTGCAGCACAGCCATAAATCTCATTACTCACGTATTCTTTGATGTCCTTTGATTTCACGGCTTTGTAAGAATAATATGCTGGGTAAAGAGTGCCAAATATAAGCCTGGAAAAAAACAAACAAACAAACCAATTTAATTTCCTGTCATGGAGAAGTATTAATATTTTTGATTTGTTCTATCTGTTTCTTGCACAAGCAAAAGTATTAGGACCTGATTTAAGCTTGAGTGCATCAAGTACGGTACAGGACTGATTTTGTATCATTGCATTCAGAGAAATCATTGCCATCCATATAATTCAGGTATTCAGTTTGTCTTTCCTTTTAGAATGGTTCCCATAGCTGTACATTATGAGTTACACAACAAAAGATGACTACGCCTTAAAAAGGAAATGAAAAACCTGATTTCAAAATAATCCAATGTAACACCAGGGATATAGGAGTGTGGCTTTCATAGGCAGGACAAAATGAGAATCATTTATCTGAAATCCATTCCCCCTCCATTCTAAACCCTGACAAGCTGATAGAAGGCAAACCAGCATCCAAGTTATAGCAACCTGAGGGTTTGAACGCTGCAGCCTTATCCTATATTAAATCTGCCAAAGAGTCCTGTGCTGCTCTGTGAAGTCCGCTTGGGCTCATCATACAAGAAGGAATTTGCCAAACCAGATACACCAATAGGGTCTGCCCTAAAATCCCAGGCTTCCTGCTCTTTCAGACAGTTCCCTTCCAGCTCTAAGTCTGCAAAGGGTGCTGTCAGTGTCCAGGTTTCATGTAAGAAAGAAATAAGGATTCTTAAGTTAAAAATAACACAACAGGGGAAAAAAAAACAACACTGAGAAATTTCTATACTAACTCCTGCCTGCATCACTGCCTGGCTGCTTATTCACTTTGATTATTCCGGACATAGGCATAGGCTTGTCAAAACCACTTTGCCCTGCCCAGGTTTCAGTTTTATTTAATGCAGCAGGATGATGCTGCAAAGCCTGAATTTAATAGACTGCAGGGGAATGCTTATTGCCTTGCAGATACCTTTCTTTCCATTGGAGCTTTCGTTTTAAATTCATACATCCCGTTCTGCTGCTCTTGGGAGTGGAAATGATCAATGCTTCCATCCCTAATTGTGGAGCCACATGGACCTGCAGTGGTCTTTTCCACTCTATCAGTAGCTTTCATTGTGCCATGGGACTCATCATTACAGTCGAGTCCATTAAATGCATAAGACATTAAAAATTAACACTCTGGGATACGGTGCACCATTGTACTTCCCGTAGCTCAAGAAGGTATTTGTGAAAAAATGAAGTGAGCCAGCACACATCTTGATTTCCAGAGCAGTGACCGAAGACAATCTGCCCACTATTCATCATGCTTACTGTAGCATAGCTTAGCAAAACCCGAAGCACAAAGCAGACCTCAGAAAAGCAGCTAGTAAATGAGGAGAGTCAGTATTTTACAGAGGCTTCAAAAAGCTCTGCTGGAAACAGCCAGCTCAGAGCCTATTTCACACCCACAGGGACTGCTGGATGCAGGGATTCACTATGAGTGCTCAGAAAGATTCTGGGAAATCAAATGCATTGTTCACCCTTGAAATATCTTAACAAACAGCAACACCTGTTAAGGCAAGGAAATACACACAGACAATGGCTTGATCCTGTTCTCACTGAAGCTAGTAACAAATATTCCCCCCGAGTTCAATGGCAGCAGGAGCTAAGCCAAAGAATTAGTGCTCACAAAAGGAAAAAAGCTTCACAATATTTCATAAAACAGCCAAACACATGAATCATATTTTCGGTTTAACTTATAAAGAGTACCACGTTTGTACCCTTCCTTCTCAACCTAGGCAGGCTGCTCTCTCATGATTTTATTTCCTGCAAAAAAATCACTGAGTGATTGATATTCATTTCCTCAGTTTGTGCTGGTAGCAGACAGTAACTGGATGGCGAAGATGCAAACAGTTTACACGACCCCTCGGACCAGTTGCAGACAATAAGCACTGGAAACAGTTCCTGCAAGGGAAGGAAACCGTGCAAAGCTTTTGCATATGCAAAGGACTGTTAATGAGATGATGCGCTCTGCCTAAATTGGAGATTGAGAGTTTCACTGATTTGCTTTGTAGCGTGCTGCGTGCATATATGGACATTTATAACTGCTATGGTTTACCAGACTGAAAGCTATTTTAAGGAATGTTGGATCCCAGCCTGCCATTGCTGTAGCTTACTGTGTGGCTTGGAGGCTCTCTGTGTACGCCATACAAACTGAAGATAAAAGGCACTTGGGTATTTCTGTAAACTGCACACGGGGTTGTGGAGACAAACACCTGCCCATGGGCTTCTTCCAGCATCTCTTGAGGTTACTGCCTTCACTGGGCTTTGGATGAGGCTGGAGTATAACTGATCTAACACAGGTCAATCCCACAGCTCCTCTTCTTGCTGAAGACAATACTTCTCTCTTCCCCCTCATCCAAGTTTCCCCATGCAGCGTAGTTATTTTCTTCCTTCCTCACACTCAAACCACTGACAAATTGTTCCTTCTCTATAGTAAACACAAAAACAAGTCTGACTGTTGGTCTCTCTGCCCAAGTCACTAAGTCATTCCTTGTCTAAGTCTTGCTTGTGTGCTTTGCTGATCTTCACACCCCACCCGGGTGAACCAGTGTTAAAAACTCTTCCCTGCCTCATGCACACAGATCACCCTTGCTGACCAAACTGAAGTAATATCCTCACCTTCCCCTTCCAGTGCCTGAAAAATGTTGCTCCTACCAACTGCTGGTCTTTTAACATGTCCCACCTCAGTCCTTCCCCTCCTGTAGTGACTGGAGAGCAAACAGCTTCTTATTCTGCTCTTCTTTTAATGTCTTCTCCCAAGACCGAGTAACTCCTGTGCTTCTTCCTTCTCCATTGCATAGAATCACAGAATCCTTAGAGTTGGAAGGAAACTTTAAAGGCCATCTAGTCCAACTCTCCTGCAATGAACAGGGACAGCCACAGCCAGATTAGGGTGCTGAAAGTCTGATCCAGCCTAGTCTTGAAAGTCTCCAGGGATGGGGCATCCACCTCATCGCTGGGCAACCTGTACCAGTGCCTCTCTGTCACAGACTGGCTGCCTGGCTGCTGCACGTCAGGTGGCAAGGCAAATCTGTGACCTACCTGCAGAGTTAGCACAGCAGCTTTTACCTCCTGGCAGACACCGCTGTGAGCTGCTCTCCTGTCCAGCAACTGGTGTGTTTGGCCTAAAGAAGAGGAGGCTGAAGGGAGCTCTGCTCTCTGTGGTAGCGACAGGGCCTGAGAGAATGGCATGGAGCTGTGTCAGGGGAAGGACAGCTGGGGTCAGGGAAAGAGTCTGCACCAAGGGTGGTGAGCATGGAACAGGCTGCACAGGGCAGTGGGCATGGCCTCAAATTGCCAGAGTTTAAGAAGCATTTGGACAACACTCTCAGCCACAGGGTTTGGATTTTGGGTGGCCCTGTGTGGAGCCAGCAGTTGGACTCTGTGATCTTTGTGGGTTCCTTCCAAGCTGGGAAGTATTATGATTCTAGGAGGTGATTTTTATAAATAACGTAAAAAAACTTGGTATGTGAGACCTCTCTGACCTCTAGTTTGGCTGAAATTGCTTCACGGATCCAAGTTAGAAGTAGATGAAAAATAGACTGCTTAAGCCTCACTTCCTTAGGAAACCAGGCTACAAATACAGTCAGCCTCTCTTCTCCACCCATTTTCATCCACCCATTTCCCATTTCCATTGCCTCTTTTGAATGAGCTGTGTACCCTGGGAAGCTTGAGCTCTTTTACCTTCTATGCAAAAAGCAAAAACAGACATCCTTCAGCTTCATGTAGTAATTGCTATATAGAAGGTACAGAGATGTGTCTCTGAAGTCTGGGATAAAACAGACACAAACTTTCAGGGTATAAAGAAAGGCGGGGAAATTGTGATATTCATCAGTGGAAAAGGAAAAGTTCCCTTGCTACACTAAACAAATAACCACAACAGCCTAACAACTTACACTGTTCCATGCTGGAAGTCTCCATTGATTACAATGGCCTTGAAAAAGGACAAAGCAGCAGCTGTAAAGAAATCACTGAAGAGTCAGCTAATTGTGCAACAGGAGGCAAAAATCTAAGTAAAACGTTAGTCTGCCTGAGGAGCAAGATAAAGATTAGTGCTGAAAATCTTATAATCCTATTAGGTACATCAGCAGCAGTCCCAATCTGGACTGCTACATGCACTTCTAGCCATTCTTTATCAAAAGAGATAGAGTAGATGAAGGAGAAAGGAAAAGGGCAAAGAACACATGTGGTAGTACACTGGGGAAGATCCATAAGAGCAATTGTACATAACGCCATTGTTTCTCTGACAGCAAAGACAGTGGTTAAAACAGTGAAGCTCCAAAACAGCCAAAGAGCATAGAAAAGACAAGGCAAGTGCTCTCCTGCTCCTGATGCAGCTTAAGTGGATGCTCAACTAAATCAAGAGAACCAAGTCAAAAAAGAAGGGGAGAAACTCTATTACCACGAGTTAATCTGTGGAACTGACTCTTTGTGTTTATTTATTCGATTACATTACTTAGGATTGGGGTTTGTATTTTGTTTTCATTATTTAAGTTCACCTCTCAATGACACAGGAAAGGATGAAGCTTCCCATGCTGTAGCGTTTCCTGACTATCAGGGGAGTAGTGAAGCAATGGAGCTGCTGGCTCCCCTTTAGCAACCTCTGTCACATAACAGGGGAGCAGCTGCACCATCACCAAACCTCCTTCTGTTTCCCCTTACCAGCAGAGCTGCAGTCAGCCCTGGCTGTTTTGTCCTCTGTATTCCTTCACTGGATCTGCTGGTGTTGTGGCCTGGCCTTCAAAGAGCACAGGTTAACCAGGATGGGACAATAATCTTAAAAACCTATGCCTCGTTGCTCAGGGATCAGCATCAGAGCTGGGATGAAGACCTTGGAGTGCTTCATTCAACATTCTGAGCTCTGAAGATGCTGTTTTCCTCATGAGGGACCTGATCCTATGGTCATCTGCATGTAATGTTAAATCTCACATTCAGTTACATGTCACAACAACTTTCACTGAAAGAAATGGAAACATGCAGAGAATTCTGTGAGAACTGACCACGACTCAGAGGTAACCTCCAGAAATGCCTGCAAATGCATATTTTCTGAATGGCAACCTGCTCTTACAAATACATCAGCAATGCACCATCCATATCCCAAGCCATCCAAGTTCTGTTCATCCTGTTACCATGCCACCCGTGGTTGGGCTGCCCAAACATTTAGAACGTTGGAGCACTACAACACAAATAGAACAGCCCTTATTTTCCCCAAAATAACTAATGTTTCCACATCATCAGCACACAGCAGCCAAGACAACAAACTTCTGTTCAAACACAGGGATGGAAACATGTAGGAATTGCTGCAATACTGCCTATTTCCTCGACACATTTGCTGGCTAGTACATGTTTCTTACACATGAAGCAGCAGCTGAGCTGTTGCCACGCTAACATTCCTAGCTGAAACTGTTGAGAAGAGAGCCAATAGGTTAAGGTCTCTTATTATCAGTCCTAATTAATGTTCGCACAGTGACACAGATTAAAAATAAACAGCGCTGTCTTTGTACCAAAGGTTCGCAGTACAAATCCAACAGCTGTGGATGTGAAAATAAGTCATGCACAAGGGCAGGGATGGGGTTAATGTGGATCACTTGCCAGGCCAACTCTGACATCCAAAATGGGCTTTGGGCAGAGGAAGCACCAGCTGCACAGGGGAGGTTCCAGGCTGGTATTCCCTGGGAGATGGCACCAGCAAGCTCATGGCAGTCATTTTGCAGCTCTCCTTCATAGAGACTCCAGGAGTGCCACAAATGGTCCTGCTCCCCTGTCCCAGGGGGTGTCCTGAGGCACCAAGGGAACGAAAGGCAGGAGAATTTAGTGTCCCAGTATGCAATACCTGGCTTCCCATCCTGGCTGACATCTCTGCCAGGCTACTACAGAAGCCATCCACTCACTTCAGCATGGCTGGCGAAACATAATCACTCCGTTCAGTGAAACTGCAGGGTAAAGGGACACCAACTGTCCTTACAGCAGAAATAGTAGAAGCAAGGGCTGTCCTCAATGCTTCTAATTTAAGCAGCCATGATCCTCCTCAGACTGAGCATACTCCTCTCCATATTTTTACCCCCTCAGCCAGGACAATTCTCAGATGGGAGCTGGGAGAGGGCCAGGCACACACAGGCTATGAGCTGGGAGTGAGCGGAAGGCAGAGGAAGTAGCCTTTGCATTACACTTACTCCCTTTGAGATCCCACATCAAGATGTGTTGAAAGAAGGCAAATGTGCTTTCCCTCTCCCTGCTCCTATACCTCTTGTTGCAGGCAGAAGACAGAAATGCAAAAATAACAACACTGCTGATAGACCTTGTAAAATACTAGCTAGGATCATTAAGATAATGCACTTAATGGCTGCTCCTCCTAAAACCACAAGCAGCGAAGTGTCTCACAGTGCTGATATATATATATATCAACAATCTCAGATGTCATATTTAAAGCCCAACCAAGATTAAGAAGGCGCTTTCCTCTTCCCAGTTGCTGTTCCAGGCTGCCTCCAAACTCAGGTGGAACTGCATCCATTTACATACACGTTGACACTTCCAGGCTTTCTTTACAGTCCTTCAGGATAGAGAAGGTCTGCAGGACTGCCATAAAAATATCTCATGGCTCTGCAGCTATTTTAAGAAGCAAAATTTACTGCAGGTAGATGTGTAACCAAGCTGCTCTGCTCTACTCTGTGCTTCCTTCAGGGCAGCTGCCTAGCCCAGTCCAGATGGGCCACCAAAGCAATGCTTGAAGGAAGGATCTGTCCAGACAGTGTTCCAGGGTGGTACGGAGCCCTGACCCGCTGGTGGGAAGCTGTGAGTTGATAAGAACCTGGCATATGCCATCAGTCTCTGAGCAGCTGCCTGCAAGAGATAGTGTTCTGTAGGTCTCGCCTGCATTCACCTCATCACTACTTCTCCTTTTCCAGTGTTTCAGCTCAGTAGGACCAGAGGAGAAAGCACTAAGCTCTTTCCCAACCCTTGTGCAGCCCACTGCTTCATTCAGAACTTCCTGGAGCAGAAATAATTCATTAGAATGGAATACTGAGGGAAGTAAAATCTGCACCTTTTAGAGAAGGAAACATTCTCAGCTTTGTGACCGGGTCTGATCCTCACAGCTCCACCAAGGCAGGGCTCAGCATCTGTGTGCTGCTGTTTTCCCTACCCAGTGCTGTCCCTATGTTTCCTGCTCTGAGACCCCTGCCTTTTTCCAAGCCAAACAAATGGCAATTTGAAACCTAAATGGGAAGGGCTGTTTTTTCTGACTCTGGAGAGGGCGATGTTTATGTGGAAAAAAGCTTTTTTAGAAGCACTGACATTATATTCCAGAGATGACAGATGGTTTAAAGTCTGTATTGTGAGTTAGCTTACAGATTTATGGGAGGCTCATTGGACAAAAAGGAAAAGAAGAAGATACATAACTTAAGCAAACTCATTTTTAGGCTAAAAGGAGTATATAATATGGACACACAGAAACAAAGAATCTCTGCATCATTTTCATTTAAAACCCCGACTGTGCTGCAAGTATTACTTTGGAGTTATTTTAACTGATGCTATGTGAGTCAACTTTTAGCAAACTCAATTACATGCAGGAATCCCAATTTAGAGCATAACTGTACACTGTGTATCCTAAAACCCTGCTCAGGCCATGGAAGGTCTTCACCATCCAACCTTAAGTGCTGCCATGGGCTGAGGAGATGGAGAGAAATGCAAAAGCTCCTATTTGTCTGTTCCTCCCTGAAAGGCAGCTTTGGACTTCTAGTCTTGGACTCATGGGACAAAAAAAAGGAATGAAAAATTACATCCAGCTATAGCTCATCAAATTAGCTGCAACACCATTTCCTTAGAGTAATGTTGCTTTGACTTCGCATAGACGGAATATTAATAGAAGTGCATAATCAAGTGAAAGGAGTATTTTTACTGACCAACATAATTAAAAAAGAAAACAGAGGAAAAGGCCTCTTTGGCCCAAATACTCAGTTAAGACCATGAAAAAATATTGATTTCTCTTGGAAACACAATCAGTTCTGGGAGACCTATGGTTCAATCCACTGCTACAAATCATCAGTGAATCACAGAATCATTAAAATTAGAAAAGACCACTAAGATCATGTAGTCCAACCACTGGCCCACCCACATCCCTCAGTGCCACATCTCCACAGTTCTTGAATACCTCCAGGAATGGTGACCCCACCACCTCCACGAGCAGCCTGTGCCAATACAGTCAAGCAGTCCTGAGGCTGCTTTGAGTGCCAGGACTAACAAGACTAACAGACCTCCACAAGTTCTAGAAAGAGCGTGGAAGACCTTGGTTGGATCTCTACATGAGCCCGTAAGAGCAATTAAGCATGGAACGTGTATCAGGTATGGTCATGGTAAGCTTGGTGTAAAAGCCTGAGGACAAAACCATTCTGCTGTCTGGATGTTTCTATAAATATGCTAGTAAATGAACAATAAACTCCTTCCATCAGTACAACCTTAATTTTTATATCTCTCATAATTCTACATTAACCCAAAAAACTAGAGCACCAAACGTTTGGAGGGATCAGCCATACAGGGAACACGTGGACCCACCTTGGCCCTAACCACAGTATTCCAGATCCAGGTATCCAACCTCTAGTTAGGTTTAAAATAAAAAGAAAACACCTCGTTTCAATAACACAATTCAAACAAGGGTTTCAAAGGGCTTTATAAATATCAGTGACCTGAGAAGCAAAGCAGGTTGCACTTTTATTGATTATTTCTGTTTCATTGGTGTTCTATCTCTATTTTAAATGTAGGGACAGTGACACCCATTTGAAAATATACGGGATATGGACAATGCCCAGTTTTAAACTCTAGTTTTAAAGCAGCAGAGTAGGAGAAGGAAGGCAAGATGACTCTACAGGTAATATCACAATCTTCAGACCACCTCGATCCCTTCATTAGCAGTGGCATCAGAATGTCACATGCTATATTTAACAGCTGCAACATTGCAGGGAGTTCACGGGCCGTGCAAAACACACTTCTCTTTATGGCCCACTGACACAGACTGCTATTTCTTGTGGCCACTACAGCAACATTTCAGGGGGAGGCTGGGCACCCACCCTTTTACGAGGACCTGCATAATGTAAAAGAAAAATAAAGAAAATGAGACACTGTCACACAGCTTTAACAAGGCAGACTCCTTTTCTCATATGCATTTCACGAGAATTTCTAGCATGGATTTAATAGAGCTCCCTCCTCTCGGGTCATTTCTCATTTCATTCATCCTTTCTAATCCTTCCGTTTTATATGGATAATAACAGTATCTTAATGAAATGCATGGTGCACTGAGATAAACAAGAAGGGAGGGATCCCCAGCTGGAGCTACACTGATACAGAGCAGCCTCCAGTCTAGCCTAGGCACAAAGGGAAGGAAATGAGAAGCAAACAAACCTCTGTACTGAAGCCATGGGTCACTAACAAACAATCAGGCAGAGCTCCTGGCTACACCTCTGAATTCAGCTTCGACTACCAGCAAAATTATTTGCCTCTAATTAAAATAAATTAGAAGAAAAATGACCTTATAGTGGATAATCCTAAATCACAGCATTAGGGTAGATGATAAAAAGCTGGGCTCTGCACACACAGAGGAGCACAGAGGTACTCCAGCCCCAGGACTGACACTCAGAGTCAATGGGAGAGGTTATCCCGAGCACCCTACAGACCAGAACATTTTCTGCCTACAGGGGTGTGATACTTATTATGGGATGCACGGGCAGACAGCATACTAAAGTTCATATCTGATAGGAAGCGCATGCCAACATGAAGGTACGTTGGCACTCTGTTCAGCCTTGTTTCACATCTTACTCCTTCACATACCAGTTCACAATAGTCAAGATGTGAAATACCTACTGAATACACTAACTTCCTCCTGAATATAGGGAACAGCCAACACTTGCCACCAAGGAGCTTCATCGTTAGCACTCACAGGAGAGTGGAATAACATCCTCCAGGGCTGACTCCAGAGGAACCAGGCTCACCCAGCACTTAAGAAGCAGCAGAGATCCTCTGCCAGGTCTATATATTCAGTCTGTTTTCTTCAGTATCAACAAACAACAGCTTAGATAGTAAAGACATTGACACCAAATCACTGTAAACACTTTTCTTCGCCACACTCTTCTGTCTGAGAAAAGCAAAATCACAGAATCACAGACTGACCTGGGTTGAAAGGGACCTCAAGGATCATGAATCTCCAACCCCCTGCCAGGCAGGGCCACCAACCTCCCCATGTACTAGACCAGGTTGCCCAAGGCCCCATCCAACCAGGAGTCCTGCTACGGCATTACCAGACATCTCACTACAGCAGGACTCTCAAAATGCTCCTTTCTTAGCTACCTATAAAACAAAACCTGACTGCCAATGGAAATATGTAAAGAATAGTACCAGCTTGTCTTAATTTGGGATTTAACATGGGCCGGTCACCAACAGCCAAGAACATAAAAAAGGTTGTGAGGGAGTTACAATGAATATTTATGAACACCTCTTACTTTCTCTTGCTTAGCCACATTTTTGAGCTAGAAAAAGAACAGATAGATTTCCCCTTATCTCTACAGCTCCATATTTACAGCGTAAGCCCTTGTGTCATTTACTGTGCGGCATCACAACAAAAGGTAATGGTGTTACGGTAATGCTATTGCATGATCTTCTCCTGCATAAAGCCATTAGCACAGAGGTCATTATCAGCTTATTTACTTCTGTGCCAAACTCGGTAGCCCACGGCATGTATTTGGAGTTAAAATGACACCTACTTTCTCCATGAGGTTCCCATCCCCAGCAAAAGAAAGGAAATTATCCATGCACACACCTAATAGCCATGCAATGTTCATTTTTAAAAGGGTCCGAGGCTGCAATGTCCAACAAAGCCTTGCTTGAGTAGAAACTTGATTTAATGGGTTTCTGTAAATTACAATCTCCAACACACTGTTTAAATTCTACCTTTAAAAGTTGGAGAACTGTATTTTCCAGGTTAAATGTAGAAAAGTTTAATGAAACCATGTCTAAGACATACTCAGCATTTTCAAAGGGTTCACCTATGTTTGTAAGAGGACAAATACAATTCAAGAAGCTTTGACTTCTCTGCCCTGCTAATTAAAAGAGGCTTTACAGCACCACAGCTGAGTGCATAGCAGGACTCTACACACAGAAACATCAATGTATTTAAAAGTCTTACCATCCTCAAGTAGTTCTCAGAAAGCCTTTGAGAACTAGGGTAGTTCTTGTTGCCCATCTTCCAGACTGGTTTCTCAGAGGTTCAGCTGAGTATTCCCCCAGTTAGACATTGATCATGCATTGTTGACATGCAGAATTTGCATCTGCCATTGAGCAGGATACAGTCACTCTTTCAAGCTTGAAACATACAGCCTACTGCATGGGTGAATGTCTCATGCCTTATTGCACCTCTTAGGGAGAGATACCATTGCATAGCCTTTAAAATTCACGTAGATCCCTCAGCAACGCTTGCATGTTGCCCAGAATCACAGCAAAGGTTAAAAATTCCTGATTTACAATTCCCTTTGCAGGTGCATGTGACAAATATAGCTCATGTAGTTTGCATAGGAATCTAAAATATCTTTGTTCTTTGCTCAACGAAGAGTACAAAAGCATAAGAAATACTAGAATTCAGACACACACTGATTCAGCACTCAGGGATGTTTCACAAGATGCAAGGCTTCTCTTCTGAACTTTGGAATCTCTAATCACTTCTAATTAACTTCCCTACATCATTCACATCATTCATCCCCCAGCTTAATTCTTCTGCCACAGAAAGACAAAGACATCAGCTTCTCCCAGGTCATTTTATCTCATTAAACATCTCCAGGTTTGGTACTTCTTGGCCAACACCTAATTTCTTTCTTTAATTCCTGGTATTTTCCTATCCTACCAAAGCTTCTCCCTAAAGTTTAACAGCTCAGACACTTTCCTGTTACACCAAGGACTCTAGATTTCAATTTCTGTAGCATACAGTAAGTCAGCTTCAGGTCTCTCACAATAAGACTGAGGAAGGAGTCTCTTTCAGCTTCCACCCATGTCCCTAACGCTACTACTATTTAACTGCATTATGATTTATAAGTTTAACAACAATTAATTACACGGAGTTCAGGAAAGACTTAAGAGTGAGGACCAGTACCTACTGAAGCATCTCACAGTACAGCGCTTCATACAGAGAGCTTCACTATATCAAGTGGAATTCATAGATTTTGGACAGAGAGATTCCCAAGTTAAAAAACTTTAGAGCAGCCTGAGACAACAAGCGGCTTTCAGAGATGATGAATATCTACAGGTCCCATCGATCTTGCTGGAAATTAAATGCTTTTCTCCACTGGAAATCAGCAGCTTGGTAACAGCCCAAGTAGAGTCAAACCTGGAAACAGAAGTTGCAGTTTCCAGGCTTCGTTTCTATGCTAGCTTTTATCACCTCCATCATCACACTTGGATGACCTCACTCTGTGAGTGCTGCTTAGTACTTCAGAACCACCAATACTTAACATTTATTCATTTAATCTCATCAGGTGATTTCTTGGAAGTGATTACAGGAACATCTCTGTTCCAAATAAATTCTCAGACTTAATGGTTTCTCAGAAAAGAGCAGGCAAACAGTCCTGCAGGGTTGGAGGACAAATCAGAGCGCATAGATATATACATATTATAAAAGTCATGACTTTAAATGGAATCTCATTATTTGGTGAAGGGTTTCGACTAAAGCTTATTGATGTGCTGCAGACAGCAGGGCTGCTACCCAGCCATTCAATCTTGGTTCTGACAGAAGATGTCATGTTCCCACTTGCATTCAATTTTGATCTCTCCCAGACTTCTCATATCTCTCTGAATTCTGGGCTTTGGCTGAGAGCACTAGACAGAAGAGCTATGAGCCGTGCCACTGTTCTGTGCTGCACTTCCCCGAACACAAATGCACTCAGATCAGGGCCTGTGACAGAAACATATCTTTACACTGGGAGGAAAACCTCTTTGTTGAGGGCTTGAATAATAAAAAAAACAGTGTATTGTACAACTCAGAATAGTAAAGGTTTTGAATTTTCTCTTCCTTTTGGCTTAGCAACTTCACCTTCTTTCCCTTCTCACCTTCTCTTACACATATATAACTTGCAGCTGGCAGCTACTCAAAATATAACATGAAATATAAACTGAGGCTTAGGAACCAGATGGAGACATCACAGAAATAACTTTAAAGGAAAGCAAAGGGAAAGGCAGCCAATGCCTCTACGTTCATTACAGACATTTCTAAGCAGGCAGCTGCGTGAGAAGGCAGCCTGTACTTTAGGTGGGAACACCCACACCGCCTGCTATCTTATGTGTGTTTTTCCATCACTTCTTATTCACTGTCATATGCAGGTTTAAATGCCACAGTCCAACGTTTGTTCTCCTGCCCAGACAAGAAGATTCACACAGGATGACAGCGTTGCAAGGGCAGCTCTCCAGAAACAAAGCATTGCTATTTGAAGTGAAACAGTTTATTGTTTCGACCGCACCATGTAGCTGAATATGCCCTGAGAACTGCCTCTTTACAGACTGCAGCCATTTATGGACTGACTGCCTGGATTGAGGTTTCTTGATTTCAAGAATATCTCTGAAGCACAATGGTGTTTTTGAATAGGGATCTGATTTGTTACAGCCAAGTATCTGCAAACCTCAGCAGAATGATAATTGAGAAAGAATACAGAGCCATTCCTGCGGCTGTAGAGCACCTCTGAGTGCAAAAACCTCAGGGCACACTACAGCAAAGAGGAGAAAACTATCCAATCTATAAGTAAATACTAGAGAGGGGAAAAAAAAAAAGAAAAAAAAAAAAAAAAGAAGAGATGCTTTACAAAGTACATTTATGTGGGATTAACCATGAATTGCATACAAACCGCAGGAAAAAAGACAAGTGGTTCAGATTTCAGTACCATGCAAAATCTGGCACAGTATTTACGCACTTAGAATGCACGCCCTGCCTCATGGACAGCAGCAAAGATCTTTCAGTCTGGCTGCATGTAGTCCCTTAGCCAGCTCTGCTCATTCTGAACTGATCCAGGAATAATCTGCACAAGTATGCATGGGATCTGTATCATCAGTCACATGGCACCTCCTCTTGGCCCTTGGCAAGGGCTGACAGAAGACTCTTACGATTCCCAGTTCTGCAAAAACAGCACTAAAACGGATTTAAGACAGCCAGGATCTTAAATCACACAAGCAAAGTGCCAACCACGTGAGGCAGCCTCTGAAACACCTCTGAAGGTCTGTAGGAATGAAGTATGAGATGTGACAAGAGTTTCTCCCTGTAGGTCACAAAGGAGTTGGTATAGCCTGGGCTGCCTGCAACAAGGCATTAAGACTGTTCCAAGCAATTTGAAGGGAAGGTGTTCACACTCCTCATCCTCAGCTTTCTGTGGGTAATAATGCTTATTAGAGAGCTCAGTTGTGAACTTCCACAGAGCACTGAGGTCACAGATACCTTGATGACAGGATTTGGGTCAGCCCATCTGTTGGGCTTCAGTTGCTGAAGCACAGGCAGAGCCATATGACAATTTAGTGATAAAATTCCCAACACTGAGATGAAAGAAAGAATAGGATAACTGTCCTGGCAGAAATATGTTTTTGGGAACCCTCTATCAGCCCACAAAGACAAAATTCAATCTGAGACTCATGAGAAATAAAAGCCTTTTGCTGTCTTGAACTGGCCAATTTCCACCACATAAAGTGCAATTTCTTAGGATCCAGCTGGCACCTTCTCCAAGGCTCCCTCCATTCTAGGCTACAGGCACAACTTTGGGTTTCTCATCGGGTAGATTTACTTTGCTCACTGACTTCAACAGAGCTGCACCTGTTTTTGCACACTGAAGCCCTCCTGTTGCCTTAGGAATAAGAGAGTGATTGAGGTTTGCATCGAATCAGCATTTCCCAGCTATTTATTCCCTCTGTCTGCAGAACATCCACCCTTGATCCTTCAGGTTTACCACAAGCTAGGATTGGGAATTTCTGTGTCAGTTCTTGTTAAAATTTGGCAATGCAGTCTAATTCCACTGACAAAACAGACAAGATGCAATTATTTCAGATATGAACTAATTTTGTCCCCTCATTTACTGTGTTATTTTTGTTAGAATCAATATCTTCACCAATAACTTTTCTATTAAATTCTATCCAAGTCTCCTACGTGAAAGTGCAACCTCTAGATCTTCAGGTACTAGATTTATTACAAATTACCATCTAGTAGTCAGCCATAAGACAATATAGCATATAAAAATACTACCCAAATACTGATGCAAGAAGCCTTATCTAATGCTGTGAGATGGGAGGATGCTAGCATAGATACAATTATAGCCAGTGAAGCACAGAGATTCTAGTAGACCTGTTCCAAGATTACACCACGGTAGTCATTGTTACAGATACAGAACAGTTATAGCTGTATACATCTACAGGTATGGAGAGGGAGAGTGATGACATATTAAGAGAGGATCATTAGATTACGGTTTCTCCCTAAGCCAGAGTCAGCAGGGAGTTGGTTTGACTGATTGCAGTACAATAGCTACAAGAAGAGGTCAGCATAATATTACAAACGTGAGAAAATTTCAACTACATTTATGCAGGAAATTATTTACTCTTATTTCATTGTCTGTGTTTTTAAGGTATCTGGTTTAAATAACAGCTTACTCCCTGTGTTTGATCCTACAAGAAGGACTCTTTCTGTATATAGGACAGTAGAGTGTGTTACCATGGAAATTATTATGATCTACTTAAATTCAACAAATCCAGCCTTGTGGGGTATATTCTCTTGAGTATCTCACTTTAATTATTAATGTTCTTCCTAAATAGCAACATCTTTCTGTTTTGACCGAAACCTTTATAAGCAGAGTGAAAACAATAAACCTGGAAAGTGGGATCCTTTGTTCAGCTGTAAAACAGGTACAATTAAGCCAGGGAAGATGCAAACAGCCCCCAGCCTGCCCTGCTAACGTGCTTCAGCTCAGACCTAAATGGATCACTTGAAGGGAGAAAGTCCCATTTCAGTGCCTGTATCTATTATAGTGGGTTTTGTTTGTTGCTGTGTTTTTTTGCAAAAGCATGACCATCAATTCATTTCCATACAGCCACCTCTTGTGCTTGTTCTCCAGCCATGCACATCCAGTAAATTCATTCAATCTTTTCCCACAGATTGTATCACCCAACTCAACAACTTTCAGCCTCACTGCAGCTCCAGCATCCACCTTCCTTCTACAAGTGTCACCATGAATTCTGCAGATAGATTTTAGGAGCCAGATGGTGTTATTCATGATGACTTAACACTAAGGATCAGACAAGCCGATTCTTGTGGGTCACATAATAGGGGATGGCTCAAAAGTCTAAGTTTAGGTATGCAGACACAGTCCAGCTCTTGGGTTTCCCATATTGCCCTTCCAGATTCTCTCCTCTGTCATTGTTTGAGCTCTGCTACATGATGGGCCAGTCTATACAAAACATCCCAGAGCACCTCTGGACTCTTCATTGTTTGACTTGGAAAAGTTCCGCTCAAAATCCATATTTACATCACTCACAAATTCTCCCTTCAGAACACGAGGCAAGACTGCACTTTCATTTTTTTGCTGTCTCTAAAGATACTTATTTAGAGCCTGGAAACAAAGGAATACAGTGAATGAGCTCAACTGAGCTCAGTAAAAGGAAGCAAGAGTATGAACTCAACAGAATAGAAGCGCTTCTTGGGCTGGAGCTGCAAGTGTTTGTTGACACTGATAGCATTGAATTGCTCAGTAGATCCAAAGGCAGTCTATACACGTTGCCTTGGCATCCTTGGGACCAGTCCAAAAAGCACGAAATTCCAGACATGAGGAGCATTCTTCTTAGCTCCTCACAAATAGGTTCTTCAATGCTGGTTTTGTTGTCCCACAAAATCTGCTGCTTTGCAGAGTGAACGTTTACCATTGGAGAGAAAGAGGAAAGGCAAAATGTAGCCTGACTGATTGGCTGATTGATTCCTTCTTTGGAACTGGCTAACTGCTTATCAGTAATTAGCACATTAACAGGAAGGGCTGCAGCAAGCAAGTAGGCAGCATTTGGAGGAACAGTGGAGAAGCATGACATGAGGCCAGTGCTGTCAGTTGTCTTTCAGTCACTCTTAGTCTCCACTCTTGACATCAAACCCTCTGCCTCTGTATAAACGTGTCTCTTCTAAAAAGTAATACTTACTCTTCTTTTTAACTGTACCATCTTTCCTTCAGTGCCATTGCTGCCTCTGTCTGGCTATATATCAGCTTTTGCCAGTCTACAGATCCCCGCTTTATCACCTATATCAAATTTAAATCCCTTGTCTCCCCTTGATATATTCCACAGAATGTGTTTACAAGAAGCAAATCACTAAAGAGAAATGCTTGCTCTGTGATGCCTATCAATATGACAGAGTTGCTTTATATGCAAAGCTTGAGAAAGTACCACTAATTCCTCTGGTTCTATCATGCTGCTCCAGGTCCAGAGTGCCTCCCTGGGTCCTGACTGCACAGTAAGCAGAGCACTGTTATCTTTTCTACACAAACTGCAGACAGAAAAGATGCAGCTCTCATTTTGTCACTACTTCTACTTCACTTTCTTCCCATCTGTTTCGCCTGCATTTCATTGATTTAAATTAAGAGCTCCTTAGAGCAAAAATCTTCTCTTATTCTATGTATGTGAAATGCAAACATAGACCATGAACACTACACCAGTAGCAGTGTCACAAAGAGGAGCACAGGACCTTAAATGATTCATCAGGAAGGCAGAGTTGCATTTATTCATACGTTATTTATCTTTATAATGCTACTGAACTTCAGAGAACCAGGCAGAGACAAAAATCTCATTGCATAGGGTGCTGTACAATAAAAAACACTAAATTAAAGTACCCATCCTAAAGAGTTTACAATCTAAATAGCACATGAGTGACAAGAAAAAGATGCAAATTAAATTACATTTTGCCAGGTGTTTTGCTCATGAAGGCTTTGTTCACTCAGAGCCTTCACTCCACTGAGCCATTCCATCTCAACAAGAGCCATCTGAAACCTGCTGAGTAGCACTCACTTTTTGTTACAGTCAAGTGCAGCCAGACAAAAAGAAGCCTGTACTCAGACCCTGGTTATCCAGTGAGGACATGGAAGAACTTGTGACATACACTGGGTCTACAGCAACCCAAACTATCCAATCCTTCTGCGTTGCTCTCAACTCTTCACCTACGTTTATGCTCAGCCTGAAAGTTCCCAAAATACCGCCTCTGCCTTCTGAAAGCATAGAAGCAGAAAGGAAAATACACTCTTACTACCTAGAAGTAGGAGGTGTGATTACACACACTTCTTTGTCTTCTCTGTACTGAGTGTTTCCTCTTGACCTAACAGCTCTTTATTCAACGCATTATCTTTAATGGAAGCTTCTGTGAGATGGCTGTCTCCTTCCATTAACTGCAGTAAGAGCATGGAGGAGCTTTTCTTCATCCTTATCTAATCACTGGACCAGCTGATCCTTTGAAAGAAACATACAGCTCATTTTATATCCCACTGCTGCTTAAGGAGAGTTGATGCATGAGTAGCATGGAATTGGTAAAATGTCCAAATACAAATATTTTACAAAACTGTATGTCGGTGGTTATGATTGCAAAACTTATAATTAAGGAATATAGTAAAAAAAAACCTATTATCTGATTAAATCAGCATAACTGATAACTGTCTGCAGATGAGGTTCTGCGGTAGAGCTGCAGTCTTTTCATGGACTGACAGCCACCTGTAGACCACAGGCTGAGTAATTGGGATCTGAATGTCCTTTCTGGGACTAAGCAACCACTTGTAGGTATTGTAGTGCCCAACTCTACAGGCAGTTTGGCTGTTGCATTTTGCTGTCTATAACACTGATAGCAGCATCGAGGATATGGAAGGCAATGCACCATTATTCAGAATATTTAAGTTCTTGGCTGTTTAAGCGTTTCAGGTAGCATCTAAGTCTGTATTTTTGTTCTATCCTCCTATATCTATCCCAAATTCTTAAAACAAAGCCCAAACCCAACGGCCAACTCTCTTTCATTAATACATTGCTCAAAAACCAATCTGATGACACAAGATTAAATTAATGTTTGGAAGTACATTAAAACAGTGACATCAAATGGATTCCCTAAAGGGAAAGTACTGCATTAAGGCAGCTGCAAAGGCCAAGCCCCTTAGTTATTTTCCACAACTTCTAGTCTGGTAAACACCCTCCCTTACCAAACCAGGACTGGTAACATCTGCGTTGTGTGCATGTGCATTCAAGAAAGCCTTCCCCACTGGGGCTGAGAGCATTTCCAACACATCTGTGCTTGTGCAGGGAATATCTGGGTCACAGTTGACAAAGCAGCAGGCAGCGTTATCCCCTGCAGGGTGATCCTCACGCTCACATTTCACATGAAGGGCAAAGCAAATGTCGCACCTGCGCTGGATGCTCCTCTGTCAGTTACTGTCACCAACAGGTTCTGTCTCCTCAGCAAAGCCACAGTGGCACATCAGGCTGGGAGCCACCAGGGCCAGAGGTTCTTTGTGTGAGAGAGCAGCAGTGCAATATGTATTTCCAAGGGATTACACCGCCTTATGGTACAGGTAACCATTCTTAGTAAACTCCACTTGCATTGCAGGTGGTCTACCCTTCCCACTTCCCAGTACATAAAGGAGATGACCACAAGCTCATCCCACAGCCTCAGCCAGGAGCATGCTAGGCCTACTGCTGGATGTTGTTTGTTCAGACCTACCTACTTCCAGCCAGCAGACAGATGAAAGGATGTTTCTCACAGATTCCCAAATCCCTGTTACTTCCCCATAGAGCTGGGAATTCCCAGAGAACATATCTGAGGCTGCCACAAACAATTTCATTTGCAGTGTGCTTTTAATGACAGGAATTCAAATCCGTAAGCCACGCTATCATCTCCTCTATCGATGACCTGACTGATCTAACCTCATTTCTACTCCCATCTCCTTCCTTGGTGATGTGTTCCACACTGAAATGCTTTCAAGAGGCAATGGGACATGCAAAGCTTCCAGAAACTTGTACTTCTGTTCTGTATCATCCCACATCTTTATTGATAAAGCATTTCCATGTTAATACAGTGAGCTTAATTTATATATTCCACTTTTAAATTGAAAACATTTTTAGACAACAGCTGAAATTATAGGAAGTTTCTAATCACCTATGATTGCTGAAGCCAGATTGGACTGAAATAATGATAACAGATCCCAAGTCCTGCTGGAGTGTTCCCTACTGCCTGAAGTGAAGAACCACCTCCTTTGCAATTAATAGCAGTAAGGTGGAGATGGGAGGACATGCAAATGCTCCCTTCTGGTCTGTCTCAAGGAAGAGAAATTCAGCACAGTTCACTTCACTTCACAGCTGAGGAAACTGAAATACAGATGTGCCAGGATGTCCTTCGAGATGTACTCAGAGATGATGAATAAATAAGGGTTGGTAATTAACCCGTGATGAGGTCCCATTCCAGTTATTGTCAGAGACAAAGCATCAAAGACTCCAAGATGCAACAGTCACAACTACAGTGATTCCAGACATCCCTTTGTGAAAAAGTCAGCTTCCTGACTTTATGTGGAAGGGGTGAGGTTGCTCACTGCCCTCCTTCAGCATCATTTGGGAACTAGAAATTGCCAGGACAGAAACAGTAATGATCAAATCACAGGCATGACTGATGTTTGAAACTGCCACAGTGGTTTGCTGAGGGAATGCATGTCCCAGCCCCAGATGTAAAAATGCAATGAATCACATACCTGCTAACTAAAGAAGACAGAGCACAGACAAGGAACAGGGGTAATAAAAGTGACAAAGCATTCAAGAGGGTTTGCTTTTGGTTTTAGAGCCCTTCCTATTAGCTGAGTCATATTGGTAAATCCCACATAGACCACCACAAGTCCTAAGAGCAGAAAGCAAGATTCACAAAATGATTAAATCACACTGTGGCATTTTCCCTCATAATCCTTATCAGCTAACAAGATTTATGTGGGGGTGAGGGGGAGGAAGGAGGAGAGAGGGGAGGAAAGCTAATAGGCATGAAAAAAAGAAAAGCCTAAACCAGGTGGCCATTCTACTTAGAGCACAGCTATCCGTACTGATGGATGAGTTGACAATTCATAATCAGATGAGGAAATCAGATTACACAGATTAGATCCTTGTAATGATCCTAATCTGAGACTATTGTATATTAAGGAGTCAGCAGCCACACACCAGTTAACCTGAGCAGGTACAGGTTGTGCTGTGCTATGCTACAGGCACAGTTTGGCCTTCTGGCCCACGATGTGCTGCACTGATCCCTTGGCTGCAGGATAAACTTTGCTGGCTAATTGTAACACAGGAGCCTGGAGGAAGCTCACAGTGGTCAGCAGCAGTTATACCACCAGCCTGTCCTTGTCATGATAAGAAGCACAGCAACAAGTTCCCCCGTGTCCATTTCTTTCATTTGTCAGTAGAAATGATAAACAGAATTGCCTTTTTTCTTTCCTTTTTCTTTAAGCAATCTCTATAAGTGCTCTGAAGACCAAAATGTCAGGTCACCTCCCCTAGGCAGATCTGCATGGTGCACTGCACCCAGCCAGAAGGGCAGGTCCACATCACACAGCGCCCAGCATCTGCAGGGACATAAGATTACCAATGTTCTCCTCTCTTTCTTTACAATGCTAGCTCCAGAAAACTGCATCTTAAGCAATACTCTGTGGCATTATGATCTTGCTGGGATCATAACAACCCCACACCTTCCTGGTGCAGAGCATTCTTAAAGGATGGATTATATACTAAGTGGTGGTGCAAAGATAGTGGTGATCAAGGCTAGCTTGTATAAGATTTCCTTATGTTACTGTTTTTTAATTATTACTATGACTAATATTTCAATGGCACATTCAAATTATCATTTGCCATTGACATTCTAGTATAAGGAATAATTGGTACCACCCACTACACATGATTCCATTCTGTGACACACTGCTCAGACAAAGCGAAGGGAACAGAAGGTCTGTATGCTCAGCTAATTACCTGAATGCAATGTCTCTGTGTGCTGTCCCTACCCTATCCCAGTCCACGTGCCTTAGATGAAATCACCTGTGTATGTGTGTGTGCCAATGCAAACAGAATTACCACCTCTCGTTTGACATTCCTCGTTCTTGAGGATTATTTGGATTACCAGATGATTTTCAAAGCACAAATGAGTCCAGAAGGAAGGAAAGAAAAGCAGCCTTGGACAATACATGCTACAGCTTGCACTGCTATCAGAGATATCTGCAGTTATACCATTCAAATTAAATCATTTCAATGCTAACGTGCTTTCTTTGAATGAAGTGCAAACCCACCAATGCCAGCAACAGCTGCAGCTGAATCCACCTCATAAACCTCTGGGGGCTAAATTCAACTCTAGAACCCTCCAAATCCTTCATATCCAGCAGCCCCTCAGCATCTTTGTAATAGACAGAGATTGCTAAGATCGAATCGAGTTTTTCTTTATATGCCTCATCTCAAAATGCAATAAATGAGACCCTGAAAATGCCTTAATGGAACCATGCTGATGGTGCAACCTCATGGCACGCTTCTCGCAGACAAAGAAAGTGACAGGCCCTTCCAGACCCTCCTCAACGCCTTCAGAGCATGGGAGATGTTCTCCTGAGCTCCAAGCTCTACGTACAGAGAAAACCCCGAACAATCTGCGTGGTCGGGCGCTGCAGCCTCCAGCAGCCACATTGCCCAGACGGGAGCGTGTGCCACAGCGGCCATCCCGCTGCCCCACCTTCGGCATCACCTCCCTTCCTCACGCATTTTCCGAGCGGCATCCAAAACGCCGTTTCCTCCCGAATCTCTCGCCAGGAGGGGCAGTTGGGGCGAAATATCTCGGCAGGTGGGGGAAGACATCTCCCTGTTACCCGGGCAGCGTTTGCAGGGAATTTGTGCCCGCATCAAGGCACGGACGAGCCGGAGGACGGGCGCACAGAGCCGCACGCTTCTCCCGCCAGGCTGGGGGTCCTCGGGGGTGCCCGACCGGCCGCCCGATCCCGCTAACAAAGCCCCGTTCCCTCGGTGAAGCAGTGACCAGCGGGGCCGCGCTCTCCCGCAGCCGCTCGGAGCCGCTCACCCCGTCACCTTGCGCCGTGACAGCGCCGCAGCGTTCTGCAACCCACCCGTAATATCCCCGCGCTGCTAATCGCCGGCGGCTACTCACACCACTAGCCTGGAGATGATCCATGACACCATGGCTCCGCTGGCTCTCCCGGCACGGAGGGCTCGCCCCCGTCTCCTCGCCCGCCGCCGGCCGCCGCCCGAGTGAGCGGGGCGGGCGGCTCGGCCATCCGGCCCCGCAGCCTCAGCGCAGCCTCACTGGCGGCACCGCCAGCAGCCAACGCGCAGCCGGCCTCGGCCGCGGAGATTGGGCAGAGCCCGGGGCCCCGCCGCCGCCCCCCGCGGGACTCGGGGCTGCGGGAGGAGGAGGAGCCCGAGCCCCCGCCGCGTTGGTCCCGCCGGGCTGCCCCCACATCGTCTGCCGGAGACGGGGAGCCCCGGTGTGAGGGGGACGAGGGGACAGCCAGGGCGGGGTGCCCAGGAGGCTTTCGGACATCCCCGAGGAGGAGAACCCCCCCGGATCCAGCCTCTCTGGCTCCTGTGCCAGCACAGCAATGCTGCTTGATGGGCAGGGGGAACTCCTGGACGCCGGGTTGTACCCGTGCCTCTGAGCCTGGCCACGTCTTCCTGCAGCTATTTATGGCCGTGGGTGAGAAGCCCTAAGTCCCCTCTGCTCCATGCTGAGCAGCCCCAGTTCTGTCAGCCTTTCTTTACAGCCATCTCAGTGGCCACCACCCTCCAGGATGCCCAGGTCTCTCTTGTACCGGGGATGCAGATCTGGACAAAGTACACAATACAAAGAAAACCCTATTGATAGCTCCTACCCAGCTAAAGCACGGTGCTGATGGGCTCCTTGGATCCACAACAAGAGACAGCTCTCCCCCCACACCTCAGAGTTAACAGGCACAGCTGGTAACATTAGCCCAGCTGACTACCTGTAACTGCCAGGTGACAGCCAGCACTCCCTCCTGCCCGTTACTTTTTATCAGGGCATCTCACACAGCTGTGAAGCCCGATTTCCACAAGGAAGGTCTGCCCACACACAGATCAAAAGACGTTAGCTTAACCTGAACGGTTGTACTGAACAGTTTCCTTCTGGCTCTGCTTTTCCCTTGCTACACTGGCAGAGCCTGTTTCAATTATAACTAGTTTATCAGAAAGCACCTTCCACTGCTTTGACTTTTTCTTCTATCAGAAGGACACATCCCTGTGGGAATGCCTGCTGTGTTTTACAGTCTTGTAGCAATCCTTGGATCTTGGCACCATGAGAGCAGCCCCAAGCCTCCTATGGAAGATGCTTCACAGAGCAGTTGGCCTGGTGTCATGCATTGGGGCTGGGGATGCAGCTACCACAGCTGCACTGCAGAACCCCTGCCTCCAAACCCAACACGTTGCTCTTTCCTAGGACCTGCAGCAATCTTTCTCCATCATTCTGAGGCAGCATAGTTGGAAGTGACTGAAATTCCTTTGTGCATCATGAGTAAACTGCAAGGAACTGTTGTAGTTGAACCTGAATGTTTCAAACTGGAGGTAGCAGAGCTGGGAGCTGATCAGAGGCTTCATCAGCCCCAGGTGCCACGGACATCCTCACACCTCTGTCCACCTCCACAGGAGGAAATCCATCACACAACATGCAGCCTTTACCGAACACCTTCTCTTTACTCAGCTCAGAGTCCTCCAAAAGAGGTATCTCATCTCATATCATGTTAGGCTCTTTCATCCTGATCCCCAGAAGATCTAGAACACCTTTAAAAGGTAGAAGTGCAGGTATAGACATACGTAAGGCTCAGAATCTCCAAAAATGATCTTCTAGGTGGAGCTTCGAAGGGAGTCCAGCACCCACCTCCTGTGTGGCTCTTCTCTCTGTAGTGGGTCTGTTCCTCCACCAGAGGGAACTTCCACCTCACTCTGGGACCTGGGACCAGGCTGGTACCTCCTTGTCCTCATCACCGGGTAACGGCATCATTCCTAATACAACACCGGTTACAGACAAGCTGTGAACCACAGCTGGGGGTTCAAGGCCAACAACAAACTCTCTTGCCTCTGGAACTGCAGTGGCATACAGCAGAAGTGTTGCTATAGACAGCAGTTTTACTGCTGTCCAGGTATCACAAAGACAGGACTGGTTGGGCTGTTGCTGTAAGTGAGTGTAAATTAGTCATCTTCTCCAGACAAGACTGCTCTCTGGAAGAAATCCCTTCTCTCCAGAAGAAGCCATTAGGCCACCAAGTCCAAACTCTAAGGCATTGAATCATTCTGCAGCTGACTAGCTTGTATGTTTTAGCCAAATAGATTCTCAGAACCCTGTTATCAGAGATTTTGTTAAGTATTAGGATTATTTAGCATGAGATTTTAGACTTGGCAGACACTCTGCAACATTATTACAGTTAGTGTTGTGATAGCATCAAGTCTATGGCACAGATCTCTGTGCACAAATATTTGTGGAGTCATCACAGCGCAGAGAACTTCTCACTCAGTGCCTGCCATATATTTCAAGCATAGAAAAATAAACCAATGAGATCATCCAGGGTCATAAAAATCCTGCTCATCACCTCCACCGTTTCCATTTTGTTTTGTGGGCAGAAATGGACAGAAAGGCTTGAAGATATTTTCTTCTGTTCCACAGCTTACCCTGATAGGGGTGAACAGAGCATGGACTCCTCTCGTGCTGCCCATTTGGACACAACTGACACAATCACTACCTGATAGCTGTTGACTGACAACAGGCCTCAAACAAATGCACAGAGATGGGTAAAAAAGAAGGTCTGGTGATGGAAAACCAAATAAGCCTGTCAGTGGGAATGCAGGGAACTCTATTTTAGTAGTTATTGGTAAACAGAGGGTAAAGGGGAGCAATTCAACTCTACTGAGTCATCAGTAGAAGGGTGACAATGCCCCCTATCTTCTCTTTATGGGCTCTGTCAGGATATCAGTCACGGCCCCATGGCTGTAAGCAGTTTATATCCCAAGCAACCTGGATTTGCTTGATGAAAGATTTTCCTTTGCTATTAGATGGCATGACATAGTCTATAAAGAAATAATGAAGAGACACAAAAAGAGTTAAAGCTATAGGCACAGATATGAATTAATCTACACAGCCAGCTGAGCAGAGATGCCACTTGATGCTAATGGAACATTCTGGAACAGCTTTAGCAATAGGAGAAGGACAAGCAGTAAAAATCCTAGTCCGATTGCATGTTGGATGGTTTCATCTCTGTTAGCCAAATAAAATAACAAAATAAAACAGTTTTGTTTGGGAAGGGAGAGATACCATCCATGCCCTAAAAGCTACCACAGCTTGATCAGAAAACAGATGTTCTGCAAGACATCAAGAATCACGTGCATCTATGCCCATATAGATACATGCACCTAGCTTGTTGGACAGGAAATGTTTTCTTCTCAGTGCTCTCTTAGATTTACTTCCTGACTTCTACTTGCAAAGCAAAAGGAAAAACAAACAAACAAACCTAATAAGACACTATGGACATGTAGAGCAAAATTCCAAGATGAATGCAGCTCCTCCATACAATGAAAAATGGCCATTTCTAAAACCACAGCTTCACACTAACAGATATGGACTAGGTATGAAAAGGTTAATAACATTCTATTGAGAGTATTGTTAAAGCATGAAGAGACAGACAGCATTTCCTGGCTGTCATTTCCAGCCTTATGATTGAATTACTTGCTTTAGAGCTACAGCCATTAGCAAAGAGAGATTAAGAAATGCCTATCTGACTAAAAAGTGATGTGGTCTGGCATTGGAGCTGGGCTCTGTGGCTGCTAAGAACCATTCTTCATTCTCAATGACTCACTACAAAAAGCTTGGGAAAAACATGGAGTTCCAGCACATTTGAATGCATAATTTGGCTTTGGGTAACCAGAATGGGACAGTTTGGCTACATATACTCCAGTATGAAACTCCACAGCACAAAGATCATTGAGTGATACTCAGTATCTCCAGATATTAAGCTCTGAATGCCACAAGTTAGGCATCAAAAGAGTCTTCTGAGAAATCTGTTCTTTGTTTCCCACATCATCTCAGGTAACTTAGGCATTACAAGTTTTCCCTGCCTTGGAATGTCTCTGTGAGTCTTGGATTAATTCATCAGTGACTGAAACATCTGCAGGCCCAGCATCTCCATGGGAAACCATCTCATTTAACATGTTTTCCATTCTACCATTTCAGGATGAAGAAAATGCTTGGATTATAGCATTGTATAAACTGATGGAAAAGGACTGTACCTTAAACTGGAACTTGCTCTTTTTGCCTTGAATTCCAGTGAGGACATTATTAAGTTACCACTATTCTTACAGTATTTCTGACAATCAAATTAGCCTATTTGTCCATTGCTACCTACTGCCAGCTTTCCACCTCAACCCAGTCATGTGCAACCATCAGGTCTACTCCATATATCTGAATTATCTTCCTGTCAATCCTTAACACTCTGTGTGAACAGCTTACAACAGAAGTGTAATTAGAAAGGCATGAGATTGACAAAATATTATGTATGGTGTATGAGCAAAGAAAATGATCTGAAAACTGACTGTTGGAAGGGAGGTCTGGATCAAAGTATTCTCTTTGGCATGTGACATACAGCTCCCTTATTTTTATGAAGCACTTGCCATGTCCCTGCCAGATGAGGACATACTCGACAAAGACTACCAACAGAGGAAGACATGCTGCTCAGATATCTGTTAGATGCTTGGAGGTTCAGACTTCACCATCTTCCTATTGAGACTTTTATATCCCACGAACACAAAACTTCTGCATGTTTGCTGGAGTGAGGTGTGCAGATGTTCCCCCTGCTAGAGAAAGGAAAATTCCTAAAGGAGAACTGCAAGAATGGCTTCTAATAACAAGATATACTCTCAAGACTGGAAGCCAGCAATATGACCAAGTCTGGTTGCTTTTTAAAAAGGACATTTGATCTTCTGATACAGAAAGAGAAAGGGTCACCTCCCCTACAAACTGCTATGACTGATGCATACTGAACTAAGACCAAGGGAAGGCTACTCTATAAATCTCCTGGTGTGTGCCTTCCTGAGTGTGAATTATAAGCTACTGCTCGAGAGAAGTTATAAGGACATCCAGAGCTTTGGATTGATCTATATCTGTTCTTACATTCTTGCACAGGAAGGATGGGCTTTTGTGAATTTGGATACTGTATACTGTTTAATAATGACTAAATAGAAGGATGAAAATACTTTAGGATGATGTGATCATGTTCCTGCCCTGAAAGCAGGCACAGAGAGATGGGAAGAAGGGAAGTAAGTATTAGCATGAATGTGATACTCATTAAAAAGGAATGCTGAGAGAAATATGGTCAGTGCATGGCCCTGAGGCTTCACTGAGGCGCCATGCAGATGGGAACGTTGAAGATAACCAAAAGCTGTAAATAATGAGTGAAAAGGGCCCCTCTCATGGGTAGAAGAGACAAGTTTTCCTTCAAGGAAACTGAGGGGAATGTGAGGGAGGCTATGGACAGCCCTGGTTTCTAGAGACAGGCTGTCCAAATGGATTGATATATTAAAAAAATGGAAGGCTATAAGAGCAGATAGCAAAGTGGAGCTTTTCACCATCCTTTGCCTGAATGGCCTTTAAACAACCAAAGCAGTGTTGCAGGCACTGCTTTACTTAGCAGTATCCTGTGTATAGGTGAAATTACTTACCAATTTCTAGACTGCTGGTGTTCTATAAAATCAAACTTTCATAACCCTATAAATGCTACTTCACCGTAGGTTTTAATAAAGAGCGGCCGTTGATCCTCAGGCAGAGTTTAAATCCCACCACAAACCGGGTCATGGCAACTACAGACTTCAATTTAGCACAAAGAGCCCTGAGGGAGGCAGAACGAAGTGAGCTGCATTGGCACACCTGGCAAAGATGCCTTCCCATAGGAGCCCCTCAGGAGTAGTTGCAGGTGAGCAGCAATCTCACAGTGAGAGCACTAATTTCTCCATGGATTTTCCCATACTTCCACTTGTTTGCTTTCTTTTCCTGTATGCCAACGCCTCTTCCATTGGTGTCCCATTCCGTTCCTCTCAAGGTGTGCAGACCACCCACTGTTTTCTACCTGCTTTCTCTTCAGTTATAAAAGCAAGGAGGAATGCTGAGTGTCAAAGCATGGGGCAAATGAAAGACATTGACTCTTGTACCATGAATACAGCCAGGAAATACCAACACACAAACAGCAGTTCTTGTTCTACTTAATTCTGGAAAAAGGAAAAAAAAAAGGCAAGGAAAATAAGTTTCTTTATATGGACATATTATATAACTACTTTTTCTCTCTGCAGTCAGGGTATAAGGAAAACTTGCAGTATCATCCTGCTTCTCTCACTTGTTACGTGGCAGTGCAAAGTAGAATTAATAGCCTTCCAGGGGATTAAAAAGGCTGAGCGCCAAAAGTGAAATGGAACAAAAATAGGATCCAAATAAACAACTTAAAGGCTTCAGAAAACAAGGAAAAAATACCTCTACTGTGATAAAAGCGACCAAGTTGTCTCCTATACATTCATAGAGGACCCATCTTCCTTTTCATAACTTGTACCAACTCACCTTAATGCCACTCTGAATGAGACCAATGTTTTCTTGGTTTTTGTCTGCTTACAGTGTAAAAAGGTCAGGGTGAGCAGTGTGGGAATAGCACACTGAGCACTCCCAACATTTGGTATTGAGTAGTGATAACGTTCCAATGCATCTCCAAATGATGTGTGTCAGACCATGGGAAGAAGCAGCAGTTTTCCTACACAGTGATCCAGTCCAACTGCTTAGCAAGATTTCAAAAGTCTACAGTTGGAAATGGGACTCTGAAAAGTGTCTGCTTTTATACTACAAAGTACTCTATAAAGGTAAGGAAGAGAGGGGGAAAAAAAGCATCCAATTTCTAAAAAGAACAACAACAACAAAAAACCAGAAAAAGAAAAGCCTTTGCAATGGACCTCCAGTTTTCCTATCAGTTTCCAGCCATGCTCCAGCTGGAAATCAGGAAGATCTAACACCTTGAGCTGCTAAGAGAAGCATTTGACAACAGGTGCTGCCCCTCCCAGCTTCAGTAAGAGACTCTAAATTGCAATGCATGCAGGAGATTGAGTGTTTTCTCCACTCTTTTTTTCCCTCAGACCTCATTTCAGCCATCCTACATTGAAAATATTTCCAGCATCTATTACAGCTGAGAGGTTCTCCCAGGTACTGCTGCAATGAAATGGACAAAACAAAGCCACAGAATCTCACTGCCAACAGCAGGATTGTGAAAGTATATCTACATGCTATGAGAAACGTGCCAACAAATCACACTGTCTTCCCAGAATTAGCCAGAAACCAGTTAGGGCACTGATAAAGGTGTTGCTGTAGCAACACAGAGCTTTTCACGAGACAGCTATATGAGTATATCCTCAGCACCAAGGGGTGATTTCAATTCATGCTGAGCTCCGTGCTGCTGAGACTACACCTGACTTTGCAGAATAACTGAATAATTTAGGCTGAAAGCAGCCTCTGGAGGTCATCTGGTTCAGCCTCTAGCTCAAAGCAGGGCCAGCTCTGAAGTTACACCACAGTGGGGAGAGCTTGTCTGCAGATACCGTTTTATAGAGTAGTCTAGATGTGACTTTGTGAGCTGCAGCTATTGCAGTAGAGTGGAACATGAGGGAGCTTTAACCTTATAACTCTGCAGAACTGGGGTGACAGGCAGAGACCAGAAGCTGTCTTAGCACTCAAGTGGTCTTCCAGCAGTGTATCAGAGCACTCTACAGCAGCCTGTGTGACAAAACTCTTCCTCTTTTGAAAGGAAAACTGGTTCTGCATTCCTTCTATGAACTACAAGGAAGAGGATTTCAACCCTTGGGTTTGGGCCATAGTAAACACACAAGGTGGGCAGCTGCAGACATTACTTAGCAGTTAATCCCTGTAAGAGACTTTGTTAATCTAACTACAATGATCAAGTAATACTGAACATATTCCATATACCCATAGGGTGTATGTCAGATTAATAGGATTACCTGCTGCTGCTGATAATAATACTATGCTGATGTTATTTAGTACTTCTCTAAAGAACAGGAGGTGCTTTTTAAAGGTGGGTATATATTTCTTAATCCCAGAAAGGGAAATAAAAGCACAGAGTCCATAATAAAGCCGGTTACACATTGAAATAATAGCACTATCCCTAGTTGCATGCTCTAACACTGCATGTTTAAGCCATACAACCTGTTCATAAAGTGCTAAAAATTACAGTGTGTCCTTACTGTCTTTTAGAGCCTATGGTCATAAATGACTATTTTATGTTCTTTGTGTACAAACAACAAGTATGTTTAAAATATTCTGATAAAGTAATTGACTAAATATAATGCTTTCTCTTCCTCCTTTGAAAGATCTTTTAGGGTCACAGCCAATTCCTGTGACTCTCAGCTTTAGATATTATTCTTCTAATATTAATAAGGTCATTATTACTACTGGAACTCTGAAAACATACTGTATTACCTCCTGTCTCCTCAGTGACTCATAACAACACTCACTTACAGTTGCTTTCAATAAAGAAGAAAACTAATTCAGTGCCTACCTACTTTGGGCAACAACCTCTAAACCAAGGAGTAGCACAGACTTCATCCCACCCAATATTAGTATGTAGTTCAACATTTACTCTAAACGAAAGAGTGAATTCAGTAATCAGAGGCCTCTGGAGAAGATGAGAAGGTCAAGATATCTCTAGGGGGTATTTTGTTCCACTTAGCCCAGACACCTATTTTAACATGAATCTCTTTCTGGAGATGCTTCTCTTCACCCCCTACAGGGTATGCCTAGACAACTAGATGCCTGCTAGCACATCAAGTTTGATAAATGCATTTTCTTTGGCAGCTTGTGACCTATATGCAACACAAGGTGAGATGCAGCCTATGTCTGCTGCAACCAGAGTCATAACTGCTAACTGTACTTCTGGTGCGAGGCAGAGAAACCAACACCTGAAATGCAGCCCTCTAAAATCCAAAGGCCTCCCACAAACTTGAATTTTAGTTTTCCAATATTGTATTTATAAAATCCCTTTCAGCTGTATCAAACATCTCCAATCCCTTAAAATATTTTCCTAATTGTTTCTGAGACAAATCCATCTCCAGCCATCACAAGGTTATAAGCAATAAATTTGGTTCTGAGATGATTTATGCATAAGAAGTAAGAACTGGAAGCAGCACCAGAAGCTTATGCTACAACACACCTTCTTTTGTAAAGGAAATGGGGAAATGCATCTTCCTTTTCTTTTCTTTGAGAACTGCAGTTTGGTATTCATGCTATAAAGGGCATCATTACATGTTCAGAAGCAAGAAAAGTTCAGTTTGACTTGTTATACTTTTGAGAAGAGGTAAGACACAAGACAGCTTACAATTGTGCTTTCAGGAGAAGACATGACTGACATGTGGTTTCCTAAAAAATTACTGGATTAAATCTCTGGTTTCACTAGAGACAAGATTTTGCTTTAAATCTATTGCTGTAACTTTAGGCACACATTTCTATTTCCAAAATCTTGTGTTAGGAGAATAGGCATTAGTCTTTGGCATCTGAAAAGTGATGGTTAGGGAAAAGATCATTCATTTTACTGACATGTAAGTGATATGGGGAGATTTACAGTGAGCAGTAGGAAACTGCTGAATGTCTTATGGTGACAAATACAGCAAAGTATATCAGAATTACCAGCCCCAGTATCAAGGTCAGGCTTCACACTGGAGTCCAGTTGGTGTCCCTCAGAAGTGGCCAGGGCTCCTGCTGGCCCAGGTGGCTGCTGAGGAAGTGGCCACAGCACATGCAGGAGAGGCGAGCCTGGAAGAGCATCACTTCCAAGCCTGCAGCTGCACCTCAGCTTCTGAGCAACACAGTGTCTGTTTCTATGTCTGGACTGAGACAATGCTGAAGGTGAAAGGGAAATTAAAGTGACACAAGTTTAGCTACTTCACTGCCTTGAATGTATCTGACTCAAAATCTCTACCCTTGCTTATGTACTACCTCTTGCATTGTCCCTTTAGCTGAAGCAGATGACTCAATCCCAATTTAATATTAATCACCTTGGAAAAATTCTTAGCAGCTGCTTCACATTTATGCTTCCCCCCCTGGCATTAGGGAGTGCAAAGACTTACAAAAGTTTAGAAGGAAATTTGAGGATTAAAACAATGTTTAATTAGCAGCTCATCATCTTTCAGGTGCACAACACAAAGCAATTCTTAAGAATCATGTTCAAGAATGATTATTGTTATCCCCATCTTACAGAGAAATGAGGTGAATTAAATTATCTGCCTGATGACACAGTGTTAGATTCCAGATCTGTGCTATACCAACTAGGTCACACTTAGAAACATGCAATTTTAAAAGATCCTGTATTTTCCTACTGGAGTGAGAGTTATTACATCAGTCCATAAAACAGCTAATACTCTCTTCTAACCACTCATTGCTCCTGTTTGAAGGACTGCTGGTAAGTGGCAGGATGAAAGAATAGGAGTCAAGGAAGGCAGTATGCCCTGTGGGAGCAGAAGGAATCAAAGTACATCAGGAAGGATCCAGACATAAGCAACCTACTCTTGGCGATGCCTCCCGAGTGCCTTCTTCACATCTGAGTCCAAAAGCTGAGTCTCTTTTTAGAGAATATACATTCAAAACCAAGGAAAATTCTGGTCCAAATTATTAAGTAGAAGAATATGACCAATGTGACACGCTTTCAGTTTGTTGTGAGGCTTTTGGGGAGTGAAGCTAACTAACAAAGCACAATTTTCCTCAGCTCATTAAACGTTGCTCATAGTTCACTGCATAATTCAAGTCAGCTTTCTGCAGTTCTTTCTGTATGTGGTTAATGACATCACCAGGACATTCCTGCTGCATTGGTGGTCTTGAAGACCTGATCCAACCACATGTATCAAGCTAATAGAGATTTGTATTCTTTAATTAAAGACTGATCTCTAGAACTGTTTCTATTAACTGACAAGGCAGTAACACCTGAAAGAAACTGGCTTATTTTTACAAATCAGGCCTTCTCCTTTGGCAACAGCCAAGGAAAAATAAAACTGATATGTCATTACTAACCACACTTCTAAGGTCCAATGTTTCTTCATGGCTATTTTTTAAAGGTTGCTATTGCATCAGTCAAACTATGAGTACCTGCTTCGCTTTAGAACTAATCTGAAAAAGGTAACATACATACCCAAATATTTAACATCAAATTTAATAATTAAATAACGAAACGTTAAATTAACGCTCAACCAAAACTCAACAGCTGATCCTGATTTATCATCCTCAAAGCCCTCTCACAATACCCTGCTTCTACAGTTGTGGTAGCAAATCTAAATCCTACTAACTTGTTATTTGCAAAAGAAAAGCAAATTTACCTCCATTGCAGAGTATGTGTGGTAATGGCAAATACTAAAATCATCACTCTTTATGGGATTTTTCAACCAGCAAGTAAACTTATTTGTGGAGCATTAAAACATACTTTGTTATAAAATATGCTTCCTTAAACGGGGAAAGGATATTAACTCATGTAAAGCATAAATTATTTAACTTATGATAAAGAGATAAGAAAGGGAAAAAAAAAAAGAAAGAAGGAACAAGTTCTTCTAGTCTGCAAAGCTAAACCATGTGAGGTGTACTGAGGTAATGACAGTACCTGAGAAATGAGATCACACAGGCTTTTACCTGCTTCAATTCAACACATGCTTCAATTACAGCCAGACTGACCAGGAGTAGTAACAAATCAACCTTCGGTTTTTGAGGAGTAATGAAACTACATCAGTTTGGGTGCTAATAAAAACCAAAGCTTCTAGAAGTTCATTAGGGCTCATTCATCAACACTCTAGCTCAAGACATACTGAGGAAATGAAACTGTTAAGCATCTCCTGAATCCATGTTTCTAGTTGGCCCAGCTAGCATGGTTGTATTATGTATCTGCTTTCATATTTCATTGCATGTCATTACCCCTTCAACATTATCCACGTGAGAAGATGAAGTACTTCTATTCTTCTTTTGTGCTTGTACATTCCCTTATCCAAAGGGGATTTGATTGAGAACTTAGACCTTCAAATGTTGATCTTGTAGAGGTTTGACAAAAAGCAATAACCATAAAACCTTGCAGCAACCATTAACTGCATTAAAACTAGTAGGCTTATCTTGGAAATGCAGGAGGAGAGTCCCAAAAAAACCACCTGTCCCCATTTATCACAGAAAGCATAAATATGCCTTGGTAGTGAGTATTAGCTGCTAGCTCTACTCTGCATATAAACTTCTTGCAAAATATCTGTTATTAACGACATCAAATACTTTCAGATGGGGGGAGCCTCAATTTTAAAGAACAAGTATTTGAATAGCACAGCCAGATTTCATACGTGGAGAAGTAAGCTTAAATTCCTGAATGTGCAATATATATATATATATATATATCATTTATAGTTACAAAATTGAGGAATTTCTCATCACTTAAAGCCTCTTACTTTTTTTCTAGTGAAGCTGGGTACAAGAGAAGCCTGCTGTTGATCACTAAATGGCAGCTGAAGGGAAGAATTTATTCAAGTGTGCTCTGCAGTTACTGTTTAAAGAGCACCTGTTTGCACAGATTGTTCCTTCCTCAAATAGGAGCTAAAGGCTTACTTATTAGCATCTCAACCCAGTAGGTAGAGCTGGCTGTAAAAGAAAAAATATGTGGTACTCCTTACAGGAAGCAGAACAGGTTTAAATTTGCTGCTTTGTAGTTTAATCAGTTCAGTATATTTACAGCAATAGCTTGCTTTGCAGGTACTTCAAATAGTATTTTGTTCTTGAGATGCACATAACCCACTGAGGTAACTGCATCTGTGCCATTATCATAGTGATAGTTGGTATAAATGATTTCTGGATATCTTGATATTGCTATTGGAATACTGTGTGTATGAAGGCATATATATGTGTGTGTGTATATATAGGGTATATATATATATAGAAACAAATTTTTTCTAGTAAACATTAAATTTTTGTGGAGAATATTGTGGTGATAAAGTCAAGTTAAAAAAGCACAGTACTTATTTTTCTGTATTGTATAGTTAAATTCTGGCCACATAGATGGAGAAGTATGTTCTAGAACTATGCAACAAACTCACAGATATTAGCAGCCACAACTTAATGTTCTGTATCTTTGGATTCTTGCCATAGGATTTCACTGATCATCCCAAATTTATACTTTCTAAAGAAGCTGGATAATTTAAAAATGTTTGGCCCTGATCTAACTTCTACAAGGGAAAAAGAATTCTAGGTAAGTCAAGTATGTAGCTAATGATTTACTTAAATTAAATGTATATATAAGAGTGAACTGAGTTCAGCTTCTATCTTGTTTTTCAAATACCACTACTATTTTTGCATCCCCAATGTTTGATTTCTATTTATTTATTTGCACTCTGTTTTACCATCTTCTCTTCTGGTCTTTGCAGATTTGTTTTACTTCATACACATTTCAGAATGCTGCATTTTGATCATATGATTTTTCTTGTAGCATCCTGCTATTGGTTCATCTGTCACTTCAAAAATAAGCACAAGTTAACTTTAAAGGTCTTTAATGGACTAACTCTCTATAGCTACTACCCAGACCTTTCTCTTTTATTCTTGGTCCTCTAGGCTGGTATCCTGCCAAAGCTATTACATTTCCTTGTTTGAACAAACGCCTCTGAGAAAAATTCACGTTACTCTTTACATGTGGCAGTAGGCCATTTACAAAACCCACATTGATGTCTTTCAAATCCCTCCTTAAAGTTTTTCTTCATTATGGTGCCTGCATAAAATTTTACAATTGGTCAACTGGTAAGCTACTAACAGTTAGATCTACTGTACCAACTAATATTACTGTATCTTTACTGCCTACTACTGCTCTTCCTGTATGTATTAATCAGTCAGCCTCTGAGGCAAAGTGTTTTCCATGTGTAACAACTAATGGTTTTAAATAAGGAGAGTAAAAAACACACAGCATGATATGTAGCACATTGTAGTGCTACAATAACAAGTAACTTTGTAGTTTAAACTATACCTTGCTTCATAGAGTATTGTATCAAAAGTTGCCTTTTGTAGGGCTGCTCCACAGGCGAAATATCTAAAGTTGCTTTTAAATCTGAACAGCAGACTTGCTTGTTCTTCATTTCGATGGCTGTTAATGGACGTTCCTCCAGGCTACATGTAGTTGTTTATCAATTAGAAACAAAAGTGGATAAATTGAGTCACCTGCTGGAAATGTTACTTAACACCAGGGTCATCTCCTTGATGGTTGAACCAGGTGATTGTTGTGGTCTTTTCCAACCTTAACAATGCAATGATTCCTTGCTAGGAACCTCCGAAGAGGTCTTAGAGCTACTGATGTATTTGTGCTGCCTGATTTCTGTTGTGCCAAGGATGAAAACTCCCTCATGATGAGCAAGGAATCCTTATCCCGTTGGGCTTTGCAGGTGTTTGAATGTAGCAGTAGAGAAGAACGTAGTGAGAAGTCCCACAGCAAACTGGAGGGAAAATCTATTAGAAAATGAACAACAAAACAACTCAGCACAAGTAGCACCAGCTTGATAAAATGGTGGAAGAAGTGTGATGGGGCAGAGCTGCTGTTAGGTGGGGACTTGAGGCCTGAGGAGCCTACTGTGATGGGAGGACTTAGAAGACATAAGCCCAATGTTCTCAATTTCCAGTAAACTGGATCAGTCAATAATTCATTTTCCTTGGGTACTTCCATCATGTTTGGTCATTTCCTCCCGTATCATTAAGTAGGAAAGTCCAGCAGTGCAGATGAGCAATGCGTCTCACTGGGTCACTGCATGAAATGCTCTGCTTGCTCTTTAGCATTTTCTCAGTTTAACTGCTTGGTTTTATGACCTTGGCCACAGCCTTTCATAAGAGCATGTAGGTCCGCCATGACAGGAATGAGAGATCTGAGGTGGCAGAAGCCATTTGCCTCTAGATACACTTATATAAACCACCTCAACCACAACGAAAACACCTCAAAATCCTCCCAAACCCTCAAGGAACCTCTAGACCATGTTATTTCCCCAGACGTGCATCTCCTTGTCGCACAGGAGCCAGCTCTTTCTCGCTCCCTCTGCCTCCAAGCTGACATACAAGATGGTGGCCATGGCCGCCTCAGCCTCTCCTCAGCATGGCCGACCTCCGTGCGCATGCGCAGAGGCGGCCCCCGAGCAGGTGGCAGGCCCCGTGCCGAGTGCGCCTGCGCAGAAGGCAGTCTGCAGCGCCCCCGCAGGTGCACCTTGTCGCTGCGCGCACGCGCAGGAGCGCCCTACAGGTGCCCCCTCCCCCTGTGCTATATCTGAGTACGCCGCGGATCGCACGTATAAGCGGTCGCTTCACTCTTTCTGACTCCCCCGGATCCTTCCGCCGACCCCGCGGACGGCACTTAGTGTTTATGGCTCAGCCCGGCTGAGGCAGCAGTAGAAACGTCATGGCGCGTCACGGCCTCAAAAATGTTTGCTTTCCCGTTTAGCCTCATCTTCGGGCTATTTGTGAACGTGGGTGGCTCAAAGGACTCTTTCACTCGAGGCTTGGCGGAAGGATATTTCTTTATTTAACCGCCATAAGCTGAACTAACATTTCGAGGCGGGGCCAACGGCGCGGACACGGCCTCTTCGGACCAATCACAGTGGGAGGCTTGCCATTAGCTCCGCCCCCCCGGAGCGGAAGAACCAATGGGAGCGAGAGAGGGAGCGGCGGGGGCTGGCTGAGGGGTGTGTGCGCCAGCGCGGGGCGGCGGAGCGGCGCTGGGCGCAGCGGCTGTTGCCGGGGGCGGAGGGGAAGCGGCGCGTTCTCGGGACCCGGGCGCCTTGTGGAGGCGGAGGGGGGCCGGGCTGAGGGCGGGGGGCAGCAGGTGAGAGGGGGAGGGTAAAGCTGAAGGAGGAGGAGGGGGAGGAGGAGGTCGGTGTTGTTTGTGCGTGCTGGGGGGGGGGGGGGGGGGGGGGGAGGTGTTGGGGAGAGGCACCCGGAAGGCGCTCGGCCCGGCCGCCTCCTTCAGCTGCCGCCCCCCGCTCCGGCTGCTGGGAACAAAGGGGCGGCGGGGCAGGCCGCGGCGGGGCTGGGCTGCCGGCATTCCTTCCCTCCTCCCGCTGAAGCAATAATTAACAGCCCTGTGGGCAGAGCGGCGTTCTGAGGGGCGCCGAGTGCTCCGTGTGGAGAAGGCGGGCGGGCGGCGAGCGGCGAGCCCTGCGCAGGGCCTTACGGCCGCCTTCTTCTCCCGCCCGTCCCGAGGGAGGCCTCCCGATGAGGTAAAATGGTGCTGAGGCTCGAGGGGAGCTGGTCGCTGCTGGTCGGGAAGCGCTTCCTCAGCCTGTCCGGGGACGACGACGGGCCGTGGGACACGGAGCGCGTGGCGGAATGGCCGTGGCAGGCGGGCAGGATCCGGGCGGTCTCACACACTGACATCTCCAAACCGGACCTGAAGGTAACGGGGCTTTCCAAGGGGCCTGGGGACTAAAAGTGTCGGTGTACATATATACTCTGTACCTCATATACGTATAGACTGCGTGTCTTGATGAGCCCTTCTGGATGAGCTTCCCTAGCTGACACATGTGCACCGCTGGCTGAAGGCCCTGCCGTGCTCTGCTGTTGCCGGAAGTTACCTCCAGCTCGTGCTGGTTGCCGTCCACCGGCGTGGTGACAACTTCTGGAGCGCGCCTGCTTTGCTTGGGCTTTATTTCTGTCCGTTTCCCAGCCGTGATTTAAGACCTCGTCAGCTGTAAACGATTTTATTTCCCTTCAGGCTGGAGTTACTTATGGAACCCAAACGCTGCTTTTTTTTTTTTTTTTTTGATGGGTGACTTTTCTCCAAACAGATGTATGAAATCCATGCGTGGCCTTGGAGGCTCCTCGTGCTCTTCTTGCATGGTGGCTGCTGCTTATTAATGGTTGCTGATGAGTGTTTTTTTGTATGCACCATCAGTTATTGCAGGCTTTGTGTAACTCATTAACTATGTGTTCAGGGTGGAAACCAGGAGACTTCGACAACTTGAAGCTCCCAAGCGGCTCTTTGTCAACTGTAGCCAGGAAAACTATCCAGCCGTGTCTGAACCATTGCTGTAGGATACAAACTGTTTGCTAGTGACAAGACTCTCTTACGATCAGATAATCTTGTGTTACTCTTGTTTCTGCAAGAAACCTAGGCAGGAAACACTTGCACTTTTCTAGACAAGCGGGCAACCTCTGTGTTTGTAACTCTTGAATGCCCAAACTTTGGGATGTATCGTGGAGACCCCCAGGTTGTTGTTCGCAGAGCTTCTGTCATGTATCTGCAGTGGGGCTTTCCCCATGGATGGCTGTCCCCTGGTTGGGGTGAGGAGGAGGAATTGCTGCTGAAAGCTCTTAAGGACCCTCTCTGGGACTTGGAGGAGGGGCAGATACTGTCGAGGTCGTTAATGCTTTACTGTGTGCCGTGGAGTTGGTAGCAGTTCTGCTAGCAGTGATTAACTTAGTGTGTTCTCCAGTAAAAGTGTTAAAGAAGTTGTGAAGTATCCACGAAGAGCTTTTTTAGTACCAAAAATACGCACTACTGCCTTTCTTCTATTGTAGCCCTGTGGTAGAGGACTGTACGGGAAGACCCAAAGTAGTGATGGATTGACTAAAAGTATCTAAAGGAGTAGAAGTAGATAATAGTTCAAATCTGGCTTCTCATACAGCATTGGGAAGCATTAGCTACAGGAATGGAGGATGGTTAATTACTTCTGAAAACATTTTCTTAGCTGTATTTTCCTGTTTGTGCAGTATTCATTCTGCACACAAAACAAGCCAATCTGGTTCTGGGAGTTGTACTGTTTGCTTATCTCTTTCACTGTTACTGTGAACTTGAAAATGAGTAAATTCATTTCTGTGCCCATTAGTCTTACAACTCCTGGGTGTGATAATGCCATTTGGTGGGCATGCTTCTACTTGTTTCGTTTTCCTGTAAGGGAAGAGGCAAAAGGGGAAGTCTCCAGGACTTACACAGTTATACTAAAAGAGTAAACCACTTAAATGATGTATTTAAGATAGTGATGCTTGATGGAAGCAGGGACAAATACTTCTAATGTACTGTTCTTTAAATTCCTTTAGTCAAGTGGGGGTTTATCTGTGTGGGTTTTTTTCTCCTCAGTCTTTTGATTGTCTCTGCATGCTGTTATGAAAGGGCAGTGATGCCACTCTTGAAATTGGTCAGACTCTCCATGTTTTTGACACGTAGTGACAGCTGCTTTCCTCTTGAGCAGTTCATATATATGCTTCAGAGATTTGTAGAGGTAAACACCAATTAAAAGCAGGCAGGAAATGACCTTCTTCACACTATTATTTGATGTCCTTCAGTGGCATGCTGTTATTTGTGCTCTCAATAAAATAGCTGAAGTTATTCTTTGGGATTTGCTCGTAAAACATTACTGGAAAAACAGGTTGTCTTTGAGTGCTCTGAATTGTAGTTTGCAGAAAAGACTGTAGGATGCAGTCCTTGTTTGTTTGCTTTCCCCCCCCCCTGACTCTAAACACAGGTGGCAGAGCTAACACAGTTACCTGAACTTGATCAGCAGAGGACTGATTGAGATGGGAAGGTTGTAGAGTTAATCGGAATATTAATGCTTTATGTGACACTAATGATGACAAACCAGCTAATGTTAACTACGCTTATGAAATACTAAGTCAGTCTAGGATGCTTTAGTGACTGCTTAATTGTATGACAGAAAGGCAACACTTGTGCTTTCATTTAAATGATTTTTTTTAGAAGAAATTGTTTATCATTTCTACCTTGTGTGTGCCTGAGTATTAAGGAGGTTAGTCACTCTTTTGCTTTCCTCCCTTTCTGTAGATTTGTGTAGAATTTGATGATGAGTCATGGGAAAAAAGAAGATGGATAGAAGTCTACAGTCCCAAAATGAAAGTATTCCTCGTGGAGCAAAAGCTGGTACTGGCAGAAAGAAGATCTCATGGTGGTTCTATATCGCCTGTCCAGTGGCCTGCAATGGCAAGTACACAGCTGGCCTTACTCACTTTGGTTTGGCTCTTCTGTTTTCTAAGGATAGTTGTGCCTGTTATAAGTGTGAATTTCTCCAGTACAGTGTGACTTGTGTTTTAAAGCCTTACATGTAACATGCAGGGAGACTGAAGCTCTTAGTGCAGAGCTCGTAAGCATTTTTAAGTTGGTTTGTTTTGCCTAGGGATACAGGGACAAATTTCTATGGTTTTACTCCCCTTCCAAACTGCTGTTCTGTAGAGAGTGAATCCCTTCTCCTTCAAGATTCACATTTCATGAAATTGTGGCTAAGAATAGAGAGAAAAAGGACAAAGAACAGATTTGTAAGGATAGCCTGTATTTTTTATCTTAAATCACTTCTTTATTTTGCATCAAGTACTGTTAATTCGTGAGTGATTTCTGATCTGAGACAAAAGTAATTTGAATAACTCTTATATAATGGCTGACTGCCACAGATCACTTGTGAGATCAGGGTTTTTATATGCATAAAAACTAAAGCTACACTGTCCAAGCCAGAAATCTAAGCTTCCTGCAGCTGCCATGCATGGCTGGTTACGCAAATCAGCCAGTAGAGGTGAAAAGAATTTTTCTTGGTTAATGTATTCCGCCAGTATAGTTTTACTTGACTGCTTTGGATATTGCTACTCGTAAAAATTGTTGTGAACTGAACAAGGATGGAGATCTGCCCAACTTCAGTTACTCTGAAGTTGTAGTCCATGTTTAATACTCTTAACTTTGCTAGGTATGAGATATGTGGCGTAATTTGTGTTGCTGTTTTAGCTGAGGTTTGTCTCAAGCAGAGCTAATCTGAGCAGACATTAGTTGGAAGTAGAGCTAAACAGAGTGGGAGGAGAAATGGAGTAATGACTCCTTGATATTCTTTTCTTTGCCTCGCAGTATTAGTATTTCTGCTAATAGATTTGCTGATAGGACATTCTGAAGACCTGCTTATTTCCATGCATCTAAACTGTTCAGACTGGATACTCACATTCACTTTATGCATGAGGTTTCCTTCATTGATGTGTTTAAAGGGTCAGTTCATGCCGTATCTGTGTTAGAAGCTCATTGTAGGAGCCATGTAGAATAAAGTAAAGCACAACATTGGAACTTGCCTTAGCAAAGATTTTTTTTTTCCTCCCTTTCTCACTAAACAAGGAAGGAATGAAGGAATCACAAGAGGTGCAAGTCACAAAAAGGGGATTTATTTCAACAAATCTTGATGGCAGCAGTTGAATCAAGTATTCCATACAGTATCTTACTGAGAGTGGAATAGCTCTGTGGAACTCTTATACTGCCCAGTTGCTCCTGGAACAACTCCTCTTCTGCTTATGATAATGCTGCCCCTTTGGCAGTACTATCTTAACTGAATTGAAGGCAGCAATTGGTGAAGAAAATCTTTCTGTGCTTGGTTGGTTTAGGAACTCCACACGTACATTATCAGAACTATTTAGTTTCTTTTTTTCCTCTTAAATGGTGTGTGAATGTACCTTCTGCACAGGGAGGAGTTGCTCTTGCTGCCTCTGGTGTTGTACCCACTCAGAGCTGTTAACTGAAGGCTAGACAGAGCTTCGCCTTGCACCCATTAGGAAAAGTTCAGGAGCTTTTCAAAGGAGTTTGTTGTTTCATGGCTGCTTTCAAAGCCTGTGGTGTACCTGAGGACATCATTGTACTGGAGCAATATGATAACTATGAGGCTATTTATGTTGTTACATATGCCTAACTTAAGACTTGAGTACTCTGTCAATGTTGTGTGAGCTTTGAGAACTTAAATGTGAGCCCTGCAGCAAGCTGGCAATGATTTGCTAGTTATTCCCCCACTCTGCCATGCCGAGATGTGAGTCCTAAGCAGGGAAATGGGTGCAAAACTAAATTTATTTGAATTAAAATGAATATGAGAAATGAGACCTTACTCTGCTTCTAAGAAAATATTTATCACTTTTGTAGACTTACAAATCCTTAGTGGACAAAGCCGGTTTGGGACCAATGGTTTCAATACGCTATCTTGGTGAAGAGAAATGTGTTTTTCTTTCTAAAGACCTTTTGACGCCCATTCAGGTAACTTTGTATGGCATTATAAAAACAGAATATAAATCTCTTTGTCTTGGTATTTAAGATATCTGAAATTAATGTATCCTAAATGCAGACTTTAGGCAGGTGAGAACTTGGAGAAGGTATCTATTGCCATAACTCTTAAATATCAGTTCTGAATGTAATGTGCATGTCCAGGACACAGGCATCTAAGGCAGCTGTGTGAGGGAGTGTGCAAGGGCAGTCATTCAGCTCAGGTGACAGCACTTGCATCATGTTGATGATAGGGGGTTAGCATGGAATATTTCCTTTTGTCTTGTGAATGTGACTGCTATAGCTGTGAAAAGAATTGCAGACATGTCTGGAATAAATCTTACTGCTTAATGGAAACACATGACTTCTAATCCTAAACAACTGTGGAGGCAGGAAGGATGTAAATGGGATGGTTGAATTTTAATACCTTTATTGAGCACCCAGTGATGAGCTTGTTAGTGGAAATTAGGCAGAGACAGGTTGAAACAATTGTCCCATTTGACTGGCTGGTAAGGCATTTTGAGGAATAGTATCTGCTGCTGATAAAGGATTTAACCTGTTGTAGAAAACTGCTCTTAAGACTTACAAGCAGCATGAATGAAATGAGTGATAGATGTCCAACACTGAGACTGCTGATAGTGCCATTGTTAATATTCAACTACTTGGACCTGCTGACACTCAGCAAGTAGACCATATTCTGAGAAACTTGCACAGGAATGTAAGTTACAGATTTGTTAGATGGAAGCCTCATCTCAGTGCTGCAGTGGGGAAGGCTGCTTTTCTGGCATCTTAAAAAAACAGTTCTTTGCCTGCTAGCTCCTAAGGCTTCTGCTGCTTACAAACACTGCAACAGTGCTTCAGACAAAACAGTGTAATCCTTTTGTATTGGTGTTCTGAGCCATTGTTAAAAACTTGCTCCCCACTTCTGTTTTTAGAGTCAATTCTGAATCACAGAATCATGTTGTCAAAGAGTTTAGATTTAAAAAAACCAAAGAAGTAAAAAAATAAAAAAGATAAATACATAATTATGAACAATTGAGGCATAGCTGCCTCTGTTTTCATTCTTATGAAATTTTATAATGATATCTTGAGAAGCACTGGATCCTGGCATTATTGTAACACAAATTGAAACATAAAACTTGAAATAGTTGCCCTTATGTTTGTTCAGGACTATTTAGGAAATATGTATTTGCTGCTTCTAAGAACTTAATCCTAAACTTAAAAAAAGAAAAAAAAAAAAAAAAAAAGGTTTAGTTAAACTTAGTGCTTATTAACAAGGTAGTAAAACAAGACCAGATTGTTTCTAGAGCAGTATTAGAGTGGATCTGGAGATCCACTAGGCTGGCTTACTGGTGGTAGTTCCAGGTTTAGTGGTAAGGAAGTGATGTCTGCTTTCATGAACTGAGCTGGGAACTGAAGGAACATACAGTAATGAGAAACTTGTTGGGTTGATGAATGGCTGGTGCCTTGTATCTAAGTACTCATGACTTTTTGTTCATCAAAAGCATTATCCTCAATACTAACTTAAATATTTTGCTTCTAAATAGGACGTGGAGAGTTCCAGGCTTCCTCTGAAGGATGATCAAACTGTCAATGAAGAAATTCAAGCTTTAGTTAAGAAACACCTAGATGAAACACGCTTGGTGCAAGGTATGGGTGTGCTCTGTAGCAGGAGGATTTGTCAATGAATACTGAAGACAAAAGGGAGATCTTTGTGCTGATGGTATAAACCATAATCTGTTTTAGGGATGAAAGCTTTAAAAATTAAAAAAAAATTAAAAAAATGCACTTAATATTGGAGCAATGAGTGCAAACATGAAGCATTATGGAAATTTCACTATTGGGTATTTCCATTGTAGGAGTGAGTGTAGAATTTAGACATGGATAGATGACCTCACTCTTGTGAAAGAGATATCAAATGCAGCAATTCCTGCTGAAATGAACTACCGGGCATTGCTTGTTGTTTTCCAGTGGCTTGATTTATTTCTTTTTTGGTTTTTTTTTCCCCAAACTTCAAAAGCTTTACATAGAGCCTACTCTTTTAGTCAAGTTTAAATTGTTGGGTTTAGTTTTGTTGGCCTCGTTCTTACTGGTTCATGCAAGTGTCTTTTTAGTCATCTTCTTAGAAGGCATTTCTTGCAAGGAAAGTATTACAATTTAGAGTCCTCATTTGCAATGCTTTAAAGAGGAGGAAGTTCTGCATCCAATAAATACATTTTAATTTCCTCATCTACTGATTTGTCTCAGTATTTGAAATTTGGAGGTCAGACTTGGCTCCAGCTGCATGTCTGAAGCTCCACAAAGCTTAACTGACCCATCCAAAGGCAGCAGATATTTGGAATGTAGTTTTATCATGGCTTTTTTTTCCCCCCCTCAGTGATGTGGAAGTTGTCTCTAAGTTCTCAGTTTGTTTTACTTAAATCTAGCATACAGTACTGTTGGTTAGTTCATGTTGGAGCCTGGATAATGTGGTGGTCTTCACGCACCTTCGTTCTGAGGCATGTTGGATGTTTTCATTTGTTTATTGTTTTTTTTCTCTGATTTCTAAGGTGGAAAAAATATAATTGGTTCAAAAATTAGAATTTATAGCCTGGATCCATCTACCCAGTGGTTCACAGCAGTTGTTGTAAATGGCAACCCTGCTACAAGAACTCTAGAAGTCAACTGTCAGGAGGTAAGAACCGGCTGATGTGGGTTTACAAAAAAAGATGAGTCAAGGGTGCAATCTTTTGTTTGTACAGCCATCAGTGCCATTTTAAATTCTGTCCTTAATACATTAAGCTAAAATGAAGTGGAAGTCACTCTAGTGCAGTGGCTTTTATTTCTCCAAAGTGTTTCTGTGTTACTTCATGCTGCTGGCACAACTGTCAAATAAGTGGCTATCTATACAAAAGAAAGGAGACCTGGAAGTTTTATATGAAGAGCAAGACAAACGTGATCCTCTTCCTTTACTGTGTAGACAGTGCTCTGAAGCACCAGTTTACATGCATGTTTTCAAGTGGTACCACTGTCATCAGCATACATTGTTAAATTTAGCTTGATAACTGTAGAATCCAAAAGTCGAAGTATTTAAGCTTCGTGTATACCACATCTAAAATAAACACATTCAAACTATAACTTCCATCTCTAACTGACTCTATTTTTTTTGTTCCTTTTCAAGATTCCAGCTTTAAAAACTCTTGATCCAGAGTTAATTCACGTGGAAATAATATATGATAATAATGGCAAATGTGGTAAGAGCTGTTATTGTTTGTACTGCAGAGACAAGTAGCATGTTTGTGCTAAAACAGACTAATGTTGATCACCTTCTCTTCCAGATAAATCCAAAAGAATTGGGGGCGTGAAAAGGAAACCATCAGAAAATAGTGGAAGTGTTGATGCCAAACACACGAAGTCTTCTCCTGAGGTAATGTCTTACTGCATTATGTACAGCTGTGTTACATAACACAGTCACGTAACTTCTCAGAACAGTCTTAAATAAGGATTAAGTGGAAAAGTTAAATAATAAACATAATCCCTTGGAGGATATGTTGAGTTTATTGAAACTTGTCTAGGCACGGGTAAAATATCTTGCCTTGTGGTAATCAGAGAAGTTGTTACTAAGCCTTGAAGTTCAGGTTTTCCTTTTCTTAAACTGTTTTTTGCCCCTTCCTTGTGCTTAAGTGTTAGCCTGCCTAGTCATGTATTCTGTAGTATGATTAAACACAGGGTGGTTCACAAGTGCATAACTTTTGTTTTTCATGTTCATTCTTTTAACCCCTTTATTCTTAAACTCGAAGCCTGTGCCTACACTTGCATATTCTGAGAATTCAAGGTACACAAGCAGCACTCTGGAAGAATGTTGCTTTGGTACCAAGAGGGAATGTGGCCACTCTTCTAGTACTTGCATGTCTACATTTATTTCTTTTGTATGTGATCTGGAAGTTCCAAAAAAAAAACCTCTTAACGGACCAAAAGAAGATCTGGGTAACTTAAGTATAGAAATGTAAATGAAACAATAATGGCTTGGCCACAGAACTTCTGACTTAACCTGTAATTTTGTCTGAGTGTTTCAGGCCAAAATTGTATTTTAGACATGGCCATGGAAGAGCTTATGGAATCTCTTGAGTGGTGATGGTAGGGGGTGGCTTTCTTTGATTGCTTGTAAATGTTGATTCTTAGCTTCTGTGCTCTCAGCCCTGTGCTGAGTCAACTGTCTGGGTTTGGTTAATGTCTGGATATCATTAATAGAAATCTGTAACAGCTTCACAAGGAAGCAGCAGGAGGTAACAAGTACGAGACAAGATTCCCCTATGAAAAGTGGTCCATCCTGTATTTACTGATGAGGAAAAGTGTGCAGCAAAAGTAGCTCACGTGCTGCGATTGTACTCTGCTACGTAGCTCATGCTTGAGTACCTTTAGTGTCTTTCAGGCACTCAATTTGCCATTCTTTGGCTTTCTGCATATTCAGTCATTGAGCAGTTTGCTCAGTGCACACAAAGCCACTCTTTATTTCATATTCCAAATGTACTGCAGAAGAGTTACCATGATCTCAATTCATGGCTTGTTTTCTTTTTCTGTAAAGCAGTGCAGTTATTTATTTAGTTGTAGTTTTCTGGTCTGCCTTCCAAGGACTGTTCCTTTATGACCTTTGTACTCCTTGGGAAATGTCTTGCAACTATTTTCTCAAAATGGTGACAAGTGAGTGTACTCTTTAAAAAGGAAGAAAATCTGATTCTTGGTCTTCAGTGGAAGGGATGTGATTGTAGGGTTGGTAAGCTGAAGTTATAGCTTTTTTAATATTAAAGAAAACAAGCAACTTAGTATGTGATTTCTAATGTAGAGTTAATAAGTTCCAGGGTTTTTATGCGAACTTGTTTATGTGTCTGACAGCTGTGTTATACCAAAGCAGAAAGGAACTACTTTAGAGTTGATGGTAATGAGTTTGTAGTGTAATTCACAGCAGTAAGTTGAGTATGCGGGAGTGGAATATGTATGTCAGAGCTGGAGAGGGAGCCCATGGAAAGCAACTGTTTTTAAAGGCTTGCTAATTTTGTTATTCCTGACATATTTCTAAAAGAGTTGTAGATTTATAAAGCTGGTTACTTAATCTGCACAGGATTTTTTCACTTAATGCTTTATGGAATCCTGGTACAAAGATTTTTTTTTTTCCTACTGCAGGGAAGTTCGCATATGGATTTTTGGTAATGTTGTCAGACTAACTTCACAGTTTTCATATTGGTCATTGAGGTCCATTGAGACGTCATTCTGGGCTTCCAGTACTTGAAGGGAGCATATAAACAGGAGGCGGAATGGCAGTTTACAAGGGTGGATAGTGATATGACAAGGGGGAATGGTTTTAAACTGAGACAGGGGAGGATTAGGTTAGATGTTAGGAGAAAGTTTTTTCACTCAAAGGGTGGTGACGCACTGGAACAGGTTGCCCAAGGAGGCTGTGGATGCCCCATCCCTGCAGGCATTCAAGGCCAGGCTGGATGTGGCTCTGGGCAGCCTGGTCTGGTGGTTGGCAACCCTGCACATAGCGGGGGGGTTGAAACTGGATGATCGTTGTGGTCCTTTTCAATCCAAGCCATTCTATGATTCTGTGATATCTCTCTGAGGTTTACAGGTGAGCTCTGAAAGCTATTTCTGAATTCTGGTTACTGCTGCCAACTTTGAAAGATCATTGCAGTGCTGGTTCTGAAGAAGAGCGGAGCTTTCTATCCTTTTGCCTTAATGTTACACCCACTCACTACCCTTAAAGTCTGTGATGGTAGTTGAAGGGATGAGGGCGGAGGAATGAATTAGCAGGAACAGTGTTTCACTGAACCTCTGAGATTTAAAAGGACACTAAGTTATTTCCATCTAATGGACTGAGTGAGAAATGGCCTTTAAGCTTTAAGTGTGCTGGGAAGAGCATTAATGTACTTCTCTTTTTAAACTTAACCTTGTAATGTGGTATTTACTTTGGTGATGTTCTAAGTGTTCATAACTGTTAAAATCTCCCTTGCAGGTTTCTCAGAGTCAGGGACATGTGCACTCAGTGCCAACAGTGTTTGGTGAAGCATTGCTGGGTTGTACTCCTGCTAATAAAGACCAAAGGCATCAAGGCTTGCCCCTCCCAGCTAACTCTCCTCCTAATCTTGGTGCAGAAACTCCTCAGGGGTAAGATATCAGTTCATACCTTCATGGACTTTTATTCTTTCAGAAGTAATTCAAGTTTGTAGCAGAATAAACATAGTTTGTTTTTTAAGAAAGTGCAGTAACTCAGATCTTTTGCAACATCGGAACAGCTTCAGGCAGGTATCCTGTATCCTTAATCTGCTGCTTGCAGATTAAGTATGGGTCCTCCATTATATTTTTGTTCAGTACCAGTTTATTGGCCTTAAACTTGTTAGTTACTTGTAGAAGCCTGGAAGATGTCCCACTGGGCTTAAAATCTTCCAGTACTGAGTTTAGCACTCCAAACTTTCCTTGCACAAGTTTGAGCTGATCTGCATTTCCATTGTAAAACAAGCTCTAGGAATTGTGTTGTCAAGGCATGTTTCAACCAGGTGAATGTCTCAAATACAAATTGCTTTATTTCATTTTCCAACCAGAGCAGATGTGAGAACTGTGCTGTAGTGTAACTGTTTTTTGAGTGTAAACTGCAGTTTTCTCATCTAACAGTAATTAAAGGTTAGAATATTGTACCCACGCCTACAGTTCTATCACAAAGATTAACACGTATAGTAGAAATGATGTGGTAGGAACAGTAAGAGTTGTGTGTTAGCTTTGCAAGAAGTGATATTGGTTTGCAGAAAGCATGACTTTTCATCTGACCTTTTTGTGTGGGAAGAGTTTTACTATCTCAGTATAGATGTAGTGTCCCCCAGAACCACTGTCCCTGCTGAAGTTTCTTGAGCGTGACATGCAGGTGGAAGGCACTTGGTTATACAGCTGTTACATGTTAAAAATGAGGAAGTAACTTTAGTTGTGGAAGAAGTAGTTTAGCTACTGTAGCTAAATTGGAGTGGATCTACAGGTAGAGCTTGAGCATTTGGTTACAGCACTTGTAATAATAAAATGAAAAATCAAACACAAACGTGTTGAACTTTGCACAAAATTAGTGTTGAGAAACTGATACCTTAGTGTGTCTGACACCCTCGTCAAAGTATTTCATGTTGTCTTTCAGCACATGTAGACGAAGCGTACCAGAAGTCCATCCCTCTTGTCTTAATGCTGGAACAAAACCATTGAAGGAAAATCTGACGCTCTTTCCTAAAGTGACATATATAACTAAAGAACAAACACAGAATATTAATGATCAAAATGGTAAATATACTTCTCTGATATCTTCAAGATCTTCATCTTTGAGTGATTCAACTAATGGAAAAGAAACCGGCCTGAAAAATATAAGCGAACCTCTTCTGAAGCCCACAACAAACTTTCCAAAAGAGTGTATTTCTGCAAAACCGTTGCAACATCTTAACTCTTCCATAGCAATACCAAGAGTCAATAGCTCTGTTGAACTGCAGAGGACTTTAGATTGTAGGCCCTCAACATCAGATGCTCACCTTCTCCCTTTTACTGAGGCTGGAGTTAGATCACACAGTGGTTCTAACAGCCAAAAAGGAAACAAGGTGGATGAACATGTAGAAATGGAGTTTTTTACTAGGAGAAATTCAAATGAGGCTTTTTATGAGAGAAATGAAAACGAAAGCTTTTGGACTGGGAGTACCAAGATCCAGGATAATGGTAGGTATTTTTTAAACTTCCTGTCATTTGAAGAAGGTATCCTTGTTTCTGTGTAATTTAGTGCAAGTATATTCTTTGTAACATTGACAAAAATAGCAATCTCAGTTTTGTTGATGAGTGGTCTGGAGTGCAAGTCATTTATGGGTGAAATTGAGAAAAATGTTTTTCTTGCTAGATGGGGAGAACAAGCATAATTGTTGCAAAGCATGCAAGAATAGAATGGCAAAACAGGTTACATGAGCAAGGTTCTGTTTGGAAGACAGATGCTGGTGGTGTAATGAGACTGCTTTACAAACTTGAGGAGCGCTGCTAAAAATGCGTTATGAGAGATGGGCGTTGTTCTCAATGGAGCTTTAATCAAGAAGGGCTTTCATTCAATAACTGTTCTCAAACAAAATTAAAAAGCTGCCTTGTTTCTGTGTTACTGTGGCCCAGTTCCACTTGCTGAGCTCTTTTAGTTTTCTACATCAGGCAGAATAGGAAAGGCTGTAGTTATTTATGGAACTGGACTCCTGATGGCATCTGTGCTGTGCATCAGGCAGTGTAGCTGATTGCTCTGGGTTCTATGACTCTCCCTACACACCCATCTCTTTCTTTCCAAACTCATGTTGCTTGGTCTTGGACTACCATGTGCTGTTCTTTAGCTGGCATGGATGAACAGCCAGTCAAGCAGTCACTGAGCCTGGTAAGTTTCACATGTAGTGTGGGAGGAAGAGATGCTTGCTATCTGTTATAGTAAGGTGCTGAAGTCCATTGCTCTTTGAGTGGGAGAAACAGGCTTAGAAAGAGCCTGGTTGTACTTCCGTCTTCATTATTTTTGATTCATGCCCTGCTCAATTCCACAGACAGGTTCTCAAGCCTTGATAGTTGAAGTGCTTTCAGTGAAAGTAGGCACTCCTTCAAAAGTTTGCAGTGGAAAGGTGAATGCATCTGTTAAATTTGGGTCCCTGGACTATGCCTCCACTGGAACAGTGGCTTGAGAAAGTTCCTACTGACTGCAAATATTTTACAATTACTTTCTTTTAATGTAATTGGAAACATATAAGACAAGCTGTCAGGTTGTTTCTCACTTGAAGACATTTGCTTGCATGTTTACATAACAAACTGATTAGTACAGCTTGTGTAATCCTCACTGCTCTTCCTTACAGTAATAGTTCGCAAGTCCATTTTAGCAGATGCTTCTAAAGTGAAGAAGCTGCAGCAGAGTGGAGAAGCATTTGTACAGGATGGGTCCTGCAACAATATTGCACCTCACTTGCATAAATGCAGGGAATGCCGCTTGGACAGCTACCGAAAGAACAAAGACCAGAAAGATTCCACTGTCTTTTGTCGATTCTTTCACTTCAGAAGGTAAGAACAATACTGAGTGTATGCAGACCTTGGTATTCTTTAAATGTGAATAATGAGTTGCTTGTTGGAATTGGGTATCTGACCTCTTTTCTTCCTTTTCTGGAAGCAGTGCTGTTGAATTCTCACTATTAGCTATAACATTTATCTTCTTTTTCCAGGCCATATGAAAACTAGCTTTTTGCACAACACAGCCTTATGTAGATGTCTGATTTAAAACTGCTGGATGTCAGTGTGTAGCTGTCAAGCCATAAGCCTAGTATTCCTAACCATAAGCCTAGTATTCCCAACCAATGAGAAGTTCCCTGTGTTTTTCTAGCACTTAAAAAATTTTATAACTGCTTCATTTGAGTAGAAAATATTTTGGCAGAACTTAGAGCTGTTTATTTTGCTATTCTGGGCTGAATGCCAGTTGGGATAACTTGAGTGTAGTTTGAATGCTTCAGCTTGATAGTACTGGGAGGTTAGACTCCATGTCTCCCAGCATTTAGCAGTTGGAAGTGTGAAATGTTGCAACTCCTCTGTAATTGCAGAATATGTTAAACAAGTGACCATGGGCTTTCAGTCTAGACAAGTCAAACAGCAGTGGGCAAAGCAATAGTTTGTTGTGTTGCTTCATCTTTTTATTCTGCTGTTGTGCCATTTCTGTCATCAGAGTGCTTAGTGGATTTAAAGGGCAGGCAGGGGGACTTTGAGGAAAGCACAGTGACTGCTGAGTGCTGTTGGCATGTTCCAACCCTGATCTGCAGCTTCAGATCTCCTGTGTCCCTATGGGCCTGATCTTAAGCTGAACAGTCAAGGTCCCTGGATGTTTTCTCTTTATTTCTTAAGACAAATAAAGAATCATTTCAGAAAAGGTTTTGAAATGCTACTTGAAGCGTATCTGTATGCCCAGGGTGGATGTTGTCAAACACTGTGGTTTGACAGTTTTTAACATGTCCTTTCTTCTGCGTTGGAGTAGCATAAACTTTTCTGTGAACTATTTGGTCCAGATGTTGTTGTGTCGTGGGGTAGGTATGATATTAGCTGAAACAAGCATCAGAGCACCTGAATCCTTTGGTTTAGAAGTCAGTGCCAGTGGAACTATCCTTACTTATTGAATGTGAAATCTTCAGAGTCTGCAAACTGCTGTGCTCTGTGATAGTGGTTGCCAACATCTTTTCTTGCCACTCATAGCAGCGTTGTGAGCATGCGTTGTCCTCACGTCAGCTTCTGTCTATAGTGCTTGGAAAAAAGGATCCAGAAAATGTGAATGTAATCATAACTTTTCTCATTTAATAAGCTACTGACAACACAGATCTCCTCCCAACTACTAGAATTGCTCCAGAGCATGTCTTACTTGGGCTTTGCTGTAGGAAGTGTTTTGGTTCTTTAAAATCTTGTTGGCAGCTACTTCCTAATTAGTGGCTTCTTAAACGCTACTTAAGAATACAGTGTATTTATGTTCTGATCTCTTCTGTGAGCTGTAGTTCGTTCTAGGTGAAGCTTTCATTGTCACTTCCTCTGCATATGACCCTTAATAGATATACAGTTTTCCAATGATGTTAACCTGATAATTTTTGCATGAGTAAAAAAATCTTTAGGAGATGTACCTTACTATCTCAACCCAAAACACCGATTTCTTTAGTAAGGTTTTTTTAAACAGTCACTGTGTTGAGCATGTCTAGCATTTATGACAAGTATGTTTAGTCGTGTCCTCTGCGACCATTGTGTTAACTGTTGATGTATGGTGTACATGTTTGCAGTACAGGCATTGACTCACGGGAGGAACTACAAACTAATGAAACATTGAGGTGATGGCTCTTTCTTCCCTGCTCGTTTCACAGGCTGCAGTTCAATAAGCATGGGATACTGCGTGAGGAGGGCTTCTTAACTCCCAATAAGTATGACCCTGAGGCTATTAGCTTGTGGCTGCCTTTATCCAAAAATGTTGTAGGCCTGGATCTGGACACAGCGAAGTATATCCTGGCCAACATTGGAGACCACTTTTGTCAGCTGGTAATATCTGAAAAGGAAGTTATGTCTACAATTGAACCACACAGTAAGATCAATTTGTATTAAATCACCCCCACCTTAATAACTCCATGTGAAACTTTAAGCTTTTGACTTGTGTGAAAATAAGCTGTAAGCATTTAGAAATGTTATTGAAGTCTTCAGTGTTGCCCTTTATTCTCAGAGGAAGGTTAAGATCTAGCATGACCTAGTTTTAACAGCTCTTTCTTTATGGAAGGGAACACAATTCTTTCATGTCTGTCAGAATAATTCTCAAGTTATAGTTACATTTCCTGTTGAAGGGAAAGTACATTTCTCTTATGAAATGAAGTGTCTTTAAAAGAAGAAAAAAGCAAAAGTAACAGGCAGCTGCCTGCCATCTATTTTTAACATGTAAGTGAAATTATGCTTTCTTCTTGATTTTTGGTAGATTGTTTTGCTCTTATCTGTGCACCAGACCCAACGCTACCTGTAAAGTCAGTAAGGAAATGTTTCTTTCCCTCCATCCAAAAGCATAGGGTCAGCTTGCAGTAGACCTGTTTCGAGAGGCTCTGCACATAGCCCTGCTGGAGTTTGGCCAGAGAGGTGTTACTGAGGGGATAACTGACTGCAGAGCCCCATCAGTGCCAACAGGGAAAACCTTGCATGGTAGAACACAGGTTTTTGGCTGCAACTGAACGTGAGCCACTAAATGGGAGGCATTGTGAACTTGCATAGTCGCTTCTCAAAACGGAATGGATCTTCAAAATAATGGTGGTTTTGTTTTGGATTGTAACTACATGACAGAAACAATACAGCTTAGAAAGGTGTCTGCCCAATGTCTTCTGCATTCTGGGTAGTACTGACTTTATAGAAGGATCACATTGGTTTACCAGTCACTGCAAGGTTGTGAATAGAAGGAGAAAAGCTTAATTGGACTGACTACATTTCAGAAGCAGAAGGGAAGACTTGTTAAATATTTCAGAAATGCTTGCTGTGAGGTCCTGCCCTGAACTACTTGGAATCTGCAAACTCTGTATTTCACTTCAGCTAGAACACATTCAGGCCTGTGAAGCCAAAGTATGAAGAGCTAGAGAAGGGTACAGGCTGGAATATCAGCAACTTCAGAAGGCTGTAATTTTCGGGGGGGAACTCATGAAACTAAGAATGTGAGGGGTTTTTTTCTTAATAGCAGAGAAAGCATTTGTCAGTATACTTATAAAAGCTCGTGTGTCAGTTCTGGAGTTGAGTTCAAAGAAGCTAAATGTATTGAATTCCCTCTGTGCTTGTTTATAGCCCTGGCTGTTGAAAGTATGGGAACTCAATTTCATGAAAATAGAAATGTTTGTAATGCCCTGGGTAGGAAGGCAATATTTTGGAGTCCAGATACTCTCTTCTTTGAACAGTTCAGCTCACTTAGTTGGCAAAGGAGAAAACTACCACCTACAGTTGAAGCTGTGGTAAGCTTTTGTTGGCAGAGTTCAGTTCAAATTACACCTTCTCCTAAGAACTCTGGCTCTGACAAACTGACCTCTGCCAAAACGTAAGTTTGTTTGGTCAGATAGCCCTCCCTGGGGAATGGTGTTTGAATGTTTTTGCACTCTGTAGAGTATCTTGGTGAGCTCCTTCTTTCTGGGCCCCCAGGTGTGAGGCAGGAAGAGTGATTGCGAAGAAAGAATTTGCTATTGTTTAGCAACAGAGGAGCTAGTGCCAAATAAGTCCTTTAAGTGAGACTGTATTAGGTAGAGCCTGAAGGGAGACAGTTGTAATGGAGAAAATGATTTGGAGAGTGACATGGAGAGTGAGATGATATATTATGGGTATGTGATGATCGAAACAGCGGTGGTCAGTTGCACAGATAAGAACAACTGAGCAGGTAACTATTGTGAGAAGGTTTGATGCACACCTGCAACATGTAGAAAACTTCCTAAAAAGGAAGAGTAGGGGACAAATCCAAGCTGATTGTAGCAAGCCAGACTTAGCATTTAGCATGCTAATAGCAACTTAAGGATTTTTTAGGACAGCTGTAAAATTTCCACTTAAGGGAATGTCAACAGTGTGCATGTTAATGTGGTCAGGTGCATATCAGGAGTTCTGGTAGAGAACAAGACTGGGCCTTTCTTGTGTCAAATGATTCAGCGTTTAATTTCATAATTAAAACTAACCCTTGGCCTATTGTGTTAATTACCACAGGACAAGTAGCCTGGAAGCGTGCAGTTCGTGGAGTTCGAGAGATGTGTGATGTGTGTGACACCACAATCTTCAACCTTCACTGGGTCTGCTCTAAGTGCGGCTTTGGCGTGTGTGTGGATTGCTACAGGATGAGGAAAAAAGGCATACATGAAGGTGAGAGTGCATATTGCTGCTTCAGACTAAGGGGGAGTGGGGGTGAACCTGTGTTTTGAATGAACAATACAGTTTAAGACTTAGAAAAACAAAGTAACAACTGTGTTTTGCAGATGATGACTCGGATACTTTCTCCTGGTTTAAATGTGTGAAGGGGCAGGAGCATGAACCAGAGAATCTGATGCCCACACAAATAATTCCTGGAAGAGGTATTTTAAGTATTTGATTGGGAGACAGAAGAAAAGTTGTAGATTTTTTGCTGTCTTATCTATGTTGTTGGTATTGTACTGAGTGGCTTTTTTTCAGTTTTAAGGTTAACCAAAGTTCAGTTTTATCATCAACAGGTTTAAGTTCATAAACTGGAACAGTCTGTGTGTTTACTACTTGTTTCATATCTTGACCTTTACAATGGAGTAGCAAAATGTAGTGTTTAAAGATGAACTGTTACTTTGCTATTGTTTAGCTGAGTAGTATACACGACTTCTTGCTGAGCATTCTAATTAAGTAAGCTCATTAATTACTCTTTTTCCTTCAGCACTCTATGATGTTGGTGATATTGTTCACTCTGTAAGAACAAAATGGGGAATAAAGGCAAACTGCCCCTGTGCAAATAAACAGTTCAAGGCACTGTCAAAACCGACTCTAAAGGAGGATTCAAAACAGGTATTGCTATATTGTCTCTCACTGCTGTTTGTGTAGCTGAAATACCCATATTTTTGCCTCAATCTACCCATATTTGAAGCTAGTGGCAACTGACAGAGGCACGCCAGTCCTGACCACTGTGAAATTTTGTTTGGTACTCACTTTTGGGGGAAGTTTTATTTGGTTCTTTTGATGACTGGTAACTTGATGAGCAACCTATTCCTGAAAAATGATGGTGAGTTTGGTTGAGGGTTGTGGGTCAGTTTCTCTATTTCCTCAGTAAAAACACAGGACTAGACTGAGAGGACTTGAAGTCCTAACAGCAAAGATGGGGTAATGGCTGGGAGTGCAGGCCTAGCCCTTGTGTCCTGGAGGTGTAAATATGTGCAGCACCTAAAAGAGTAAGCAGGGTAGGAAAGTACTGGAATGCGTAGAAGAGCTAAATGTGGATAAAGTAGCGAGGACTGGAGCAGTACAGACGAGCACTGCTTTCCCTAGGGTCCTAGTAGGAAGTTTGGTGCTCATTTTATTAAAAAGCAAAGAAACGCCATAAAATTTGGGTTACCTTGGTGATGTAATTTCAATAACTCGTCTTAATTGCTATGAAAAGATTCAGAAGGCTTTCATTTTGTGGATGGCAATTTGTAATTAGATGTAGTATTTTTTTTTAACTTCCAAAACATATACAAGTTAATGGCCTAGCTTTGCAGCATTACAAGAAATCGGTGTCTTGTATATATGCTTATTCATAAACTTATTTTGGGAATAAATACATTTGGAGTCCAAGTAGCAGGCTGAACTTGATATTTGGCTGGTAATCCATGTAAGAGTTGTGGGATATCATGAAGTATTAAGAGCAAGGAAGGTGGTTATATAGTTCAAGTTAGTATATGACTGACCTAGCTTGGGCATTCTGTTTCACAGAATGTTCTATATACCTCTCCCACTGTAAAATGAGAAACTTTTGTTTTAGGTTGTGAAGCAGCTATTAAAATTGTAGTTGGTTTCCAAAGCAATCCCAGAAAATGCATCTGGGAAACTCAGCTTTCTTTGCTTATCGTGAAGAGAGGGGGACTCTGTAAGCTCTTGAAGTTGGGAAGTCATGGTTTCTCCTTGATCTCTTTTCAGTACTAAGATGCAATGCTGACCTCTTGTGGAGATGAGGTTATTTTAAGGAGGGCAGCACTTTATTCTGTTCTGAAAGAGCATTGCTTGTTTCCCCTTCTTGAGTGGTCTGTTTATATTTAATCAGGCTCTCACTTCATGTTTTTCAGAATCTGGTTCCTGGAGAGAGGACCAGCCTTCAGCAAAGCAACTTAGTCCTGAGCCCACAGCTCCCTACACATGAGCCTCCTGTCAAACCAGCAGCTGGAAGTAAACAAACTGCTTCAGTAACTACTTCTCCTTCGTTAAGTTGGCTGTCAAATATAACAAGTGGAAATGTGAATAAAGAAAACAAAGGTATGTGTGGAACTGGTGAAAAGCAAACCCTTCTGTGGCTGTATGTTAGAAAAACATGTCCAGGACCCAGCAGTATCTTTGAGAATGACACAGTCTGCCTATTGGAATGGAGTTCAGTGACTGTATTGCAAAGCATATGCATATTGCACATATGTATGTGTGTGTATATATATATGTATGTACATATGTGAGTATCTCATGCTTTGGATTTTATTCTAAGGATGTTTGCTGTGGTTCAGTTTATTCCTTGCTTTATTTCTTCGAATGTTTTTCTTCTTCATTGCAGAGAAACTCCTCGTGCCCATTTCCAAGAATGAAAACAAAGCTCTTCAGACACTCCCTAGCTTAGCTAAGCCTGCTGCAGCCCTGCAGACATTCAACAGTGCAATACTAACGCCTGTGAGCAACAACAACACAGGTTTCCTGCGGAATCTCCTGAATTCTTCTGGAGGAAAGGTATGTGACATCTCTGTTTCACTGGCTTGAGTTGCTACCAGGCTTAAACTGCTGTTCTGTAGCTGTGATTGACTACTACAGGCATTTGTCACAGTAGCCAATATTTTGTTTTCCTTGGGGGGGGGAAAAAGGGTTTAATTTGATGTCTATTCATTGCTTTTTAGAATAGTAATTTAATAGTGCTTTCAGCAAGTCTTGCTTGAGTAAGGGGCTGGGAGGCAGGTGATGAAGCTGACAAATGTACTTAGCGTAATGTATGACAGGTGCATTGATTAGCATCTCCTGTAAGTAGTCTCTAAAAGAATCATCAAGGAACTTACAGAGGGATCTAAAACCTCCTTCCATGGTGGGTGACTGACTGGCTTGTACCTGGTGTGCCCACAGGTTCACTTCAGATGTACCTGGGCTTTAATCTGCTCTTACAGATACAGCCCAAAAGGGATGGGGTAAAACATTGTCCTCGGGGTTCTTTGATGAAACTGCATTCCTGTTCTTTGATATAAAGAAAGTCTTCCTCCATGCAGCATTCAGTGGCTTTCTGCAGTGTTGCTGAAATCAGGGCAGAACTGCATGCTGCCAGAACGCTATAGATGTTATCAGAAATCACACTGACATTTATTGACAGTGAATTTCTAGGCAGCAGCAGTTCTGCACGCTTCTGTTTCTCTGCATGATTGTGTGCTGATGTGAAAATTTTGGAAGTGACAAATATATAAATCCATCAATATTAAATACATCATCTTTGAATTGCAGAGGATACTGACAGAAAAATGCACCAACTTTCTTGTTCTTTCTCTTTTTTAATAAACCAGACAGACAATGGACTCAAGAGTACACCCAAAATCCTTGATGACATTTTTGCTTCCCTGGTGCAAAATAGAACTGTTACAGACATGCCTAAGAAGCCACAAGGACTGACTATAAAGCCGACAATAATGGGCTTTGATACACCTCATTACTGGTTATGTGATAACCGCTTACTGTGTCTTCAAGATCCCAACAATGAAAGTAATTGGAATGTCTTCAGAGAGTGCTGGAAGCAGGGACAGGTAGTGAACATCTTCTCTTGCCATTTTCACGTCATGTGCTTTGATCTCTTACTTGAAAGGCAGGTGCAAACTCACTGCAACCATAAGCTACACTGAAACTCCTTAAGATGTAATACCTGAACACTGAAATCCTAAGATAAAAAGATATAGATAGTTATATATAGATATATATCTGTATAATTTAAAGTCAATTTCCAAACACAGTGCTGAACTTATGGCTCTCTATTAAAAAAAAAAATAAAAAAAAATGCTGCTTTGAAGCTTAAAATAAAGAATGATCAAATGCATGGTGTAATTCCTGTATGGCAGAGCGTTCATCTTACAAAATGGGATGTTTGCAGAGTGCCCATGTTTAAATGTTTGGTACATTTCACAGGTGGTTAGAATTAGAATTTTTGATGTTTAATAATTCTTTGGGGGTATCTTCTTCCTTACAGCCTGTAATGGTGTCAGGAGTACATCACAAATTAAATGCAGACCTCTGGAGACCTGAGTCCTTCAGGAAAGAGTTTGGCCAACAGGAAGTAGACCTGGTTAACTGCAGGACCAATGAAATCATCACTGGCGCTACTGTAGGAGATTTCTGGGATGGGTTTGAAGATATTTCAAGTAAGCAGTGTGAATTTCTTTACAGTGGGTAAAATATTAAGCAATTATGATCTTACTCTAGCATGACGTTGCCGTTCTTGAGCAGCATAGAGCAAAATAAAAGATGTTCCAGGCTTTGTGTTTGTGGACAGTGTCTGCCCTGTGTTCTCACCATGTGTGCTTGAGGGATGGCGGAGCTACTGGAAATGTTGTCAGCTGTGTTGAGGACCCCTCTCTGAGGAGCATGTTTGGCTGCTTTTTTCTTTTGGGAAAGCATTCTGAAAAAGTTGGGGATCTTCCTAGTGAATTGGTTCACCTGTCAGCTTTATCCACCCGAGTGAAACAAAAGAGCCTTTGTGGGTTAATGTTCAGAAGGTAATTGGATTTTGCTGTTGAAACTTGTAGGTGTTCGTAAGGTTTGGGGAGGTGAGTGTGAGGTTTGACATTGTTTTTGCTTCTAGAAACAAACTTTTTCCAGAACTAATGCTTGCCCTGGCAGCCGGAGGTCCTGCCTCATCTGTGTGATGTAAACTTTGGGGATTTGGTATTTGAGGCAAGAAGACTGGGAGCCAGAAGGCTTGCTCATGCTTCTCATTTGTGTTACTTGAGCTTTGAATAACTTTGTTTTACCATCAGCTGGCCTCAAATGCAGAACAGTTGTCTGAGTTGAGCTGTGGGATGTGCTTGGGGAGGGGAGCTACTGAAATCCACACTATGCTTCATCCAAAAACCTGTGCTGTCACAGCATGTTTCTTAGGGCAGAAATACTTGACTGTTGTGTCAAGCGAACTGCATGTCTTCAGTTCTATATGAACAGTTGCAGGACGAACATGGCTATAAAATAAGATCAAGATTTCATGATTATTTGCATTATGAGTTGTATAAGCTCTTGTAAACTAAGACATGTTAACATTTGACAATAGGTCGCCTGAGAACAGAAGAAGGAGAGCCAATGGTGTTGAAGCTTAAAGATTGGCCTCCGGGAGAAGATTTCAGAGATATGATGCCTTCTCGGTATGGATTTACAAAGAGACTGTTTGTGTGCTATGCTTACAAAGCAATAAAGTGTAGAAATACTGTTACGTTTTGACACCCGCTTCATCAAAAGCTGTTGATCACGTGACCTAACCCTGAACTGTGCTGTATTTCTTTAGGTTTGATGATTTGATGAAAAATATTCCACTGCCAGAGTACACGAGGAGAGGTGGAAAGCTCAACCTTGCATCTCGACTTCCCAACTATTTTGTACGGCCAGATTTGGGCCCTAAGATGTACAATGCCTATGGTAAGGAATTTGTCGTACTATAGATCTTTCTGCCTGTGTATTCGAATGACAGAATGGTTTGAGTTGAAAGGGACCTTTGAGATCATCTAGTTCCAACCCCCTGCTATGGGCAGGGACACCTCCCTCTAGACCAGGTTGCTCACAGCCCCATCCAGCCTGGCTTTTGAATCAAAGCTTACTCTGAAAACAAAAAAATAGATTTTTCCTATGATAAGTTGTCACTCAAAAGGCACTTCAAACTTTAAGCCTGATCATGGCCAGTGAAGAGATCCTGACTTGCAAGTTGTAGCAGCTGCTGTGGAGTGAAGGAGAAACTGTTGCTGGGAATTCTTTATTCAAAACTGCTGCAGAAGCCCTCTGGTAACAGTAACGTGGTTTTTGTATATCACACAGGTGGGGTGTAGGTGCAGACTGATGTGTCTGTTAGCTTGTAAATCTAACAGTTGTCAAGATACCAAGGAGGTGCTGTGAAGTCCTAGGAAAAAAAGGAAACTGCTGCCTGGAGGAATTTGCTGGTGAAAGTAAAAGCTGTCCGGGCTTTTCAGATAGCTCTGCTTAGAGTAGCAGAAGATTTCTCTTTATCTCACTTATCTCACTAATGTAGTGGGTGTTTTCTTTTTTTTTTTTTTCAGGCTTAATAACACCAGAAGATAGAAAATATGGCACAACAAATCTCCACTTGGATGTGTCTGATGCAGCTAATGTTATGGTGTATGTGGGGATCCCCAAAGGCCAGGCTGATCAAGAAGAAGGTGAAGTTTCTTCTCTTGTGCTGGAGGAATTATTTCCCTCCAAAAAAACTCTGGTCCAAATGTGGTTGGTGGAAAGGTCTCTATAGAGTAACTGCTTGTTGTTCACTCTTAACAGAAGTACTTAAGACCATACAAGATGGTGATTCTGATGAGCTGACAATTAAGCGTTTTACTGAAAGTCGAGAAAAACCTGGAGCTCTGTGGCACATCTATGCTGCTAAGGATACAGAGAAGATCCGGGAGTTCCTTAAAAAGGTAGGCTGTTCCATCTTAAAAACTTAAAAACACTTTTACTGTTTATGCAGACTTCTAAATACAAATCCTTGGCCTTTCTTTTTACCTCCTTCCTGTCCCAGTTTCAACAAAAACACAGTTTAATCTTAAACTAAACCCTTAAAAATGTGTATGAGATGGTCTTTGGAAATGTCAGTCGTGGTTTATGAAGTCTCCATTCTTTGTTCCTACACTGTATTTTTCTTTCTGTAGCTTTCAGGTTTGGATTGAGGGAGAAATGAAGGTTTTTTCAAGTAGCTTTCATGGGAGGGAAAGAGTCTGTGAAAGGAAAGAGGTGATACTACATCAAAAAGGGCTGCTTTCACTATTTGCCACAGGTGGTCAAGAATTCCTGGCAGTCTCATTTCTGGAACTTTTTTTCACTAAAAGAGAAAATTTCAATGTTTAAAAGGATAAATGGAATGGTCTGAAAAACTGTTGGTCTTGGCAGCCTGACTACTGTCTTAGACAACAGCTGGGAGAAGCTACAGCCGGTTTGGTTAAGATTTGTTCTTTGTTAATACTGTATCTGATAAAACGTGCTAGTGAATTTTATAAGCAGTAGTGATTTGATGCTTAGTCTCTTGTGGCACACTTCCCTGCAGGCCTGAGACTTTCAGTAGCTTCTCTCAGGGTAGAACCAAGGCATTCATCTTCTAAATGAACTCTTAAGATTCAGATGTCTGGTCCCCACATCCTCCTGCCCCTCAGTTTGGCCTTATGAAGTCCTCATGCCTCCCTGCCTGGTAACTTCTGGAACTCTTGTTAGCAGGCTTTGTTTTGGTCAGCAGGCACACTGAGTAGTGCAGGCCTCAGGGCAGGCACCTGCTGCTTTTGGCACTCAGTATGTTTTCTCCAATTACATGCTAGAGTAGCATAAGAGAAATGATCTCACGTATGAGAGGTTCCTGTTGTGAACATGAGTCACTTGACCCTTTTTCTTCTTTCCTATGTAAATTGGAATGATTTTAATGTACCATATCCACCTTTGCAGCATGTTTGTGAAGCAAGTGGAAATGAGAAATGAGGTAGCCTTGACAAACAAGAACTGAATAAAGAATCCAAATCTTGCATATACTCTTGTATCTGATCACATGGTGCAAGCTGCTTTATGTGGAATGCATGCATATGCAACACCACATGCACATCTTGATTATCCTGCAGGACTGGTGTGTTGTAACAAGTCTCTTTCCCTGGCTTTTCAGGTTGCTGAAGAACAAGGTCAAGAAAATCCTGTAGATCACGATCCCATTCATGATCAAAGTTGGTACTTGGACCGATCTCTAAGAAAACGCCTTCACCAGGAGTATGGAGTTCAAGGCTGGGCTATTGTACAGTTTCTAGGAGATGTAGTTTTCATTCCAGCAGGAGCTCCGCATCAGGCAAGGACCACTGGCACTGTTTGCAGCCTGACCACTTGGGCAGACTTTGCATATTTGGCTAATGCTTGTTTGTTCTCTCCAGGTTCATAATTTGTACAGTTGTATTAAAGTTGCAGAAGACTTTGTATCCCCAGAGCACGTCAAGCATTGCTTCTGGCTCACTCAGGAATTTAGATATCTGTCACATACGCATACAAACCACGAAGATAAATTGCAGGTATGTTTCCAGTGCTCAAGGAGAACTCTGTCCCTTTTCTCCCTTTAAAAAACAAACAGAAGCCCTCAGCAAACCCCTGAAGATTTAGCCATCCATGCAACCTTTCATGTTTGGATTAGGTTGCATTGGACCTTGAGGGGAGGGAAAAAAAAAAAAAGGGAAAACATGTATGTTTTTAACTGTTACATGCATTGAGTGCTTCTGAGGAGGCCTTCTGATATTGCACTGAAGCATTACCTTCTGTTTGTGCTGTCCTTCCTCTGGTTGAACCCACAGTAATCTGAGGCTGCTACATTTCAGCTAATGCCCCGCTAGCACTGCACCTTGTTTGCACAAATCAGTGATGTGAGGCTCACACAAAGAGGCAGGTTTGTGTTTATGGGTGCAGAGAAGGTGGGAATCTGTGCAGCGCTATGTCAGGGCCCTCTGATCTGCCCTACCCATCCTGTTTAATTGTAAAACTGAATGCCTTTTCTTTCCTTCCTAGGTGAAGAATGTCATATACCACGCTGTTAAAGATGCAGTTGGGATATTGAGAGCTAACGAATCCAGCCTTAGCAGATCATAAAGTAGAAAGCCTTAACACACACTATGAAACAGAAGCGCTGGCAGCTGTTTTAACTACTCAGTCAGGACCTCTGTGGACTTTGAGATTATATGAATGTTACCTCATCTTCCTTTCAGCAGTACCAGAGGATCGTGGTACTATGTTCTGTGTATTCTTCCAATGTTTACAAACCTGATATGTATATGTAGTAATATGTATGGACTGTGGCATACTGTGAATGCTCAGTTGCAATAGAACTTTATATGGAGTTGCTCTCCAAACTGTACAAAATACCTCCTATAGAACTGTCGGGAATTATTCCAAACTACTCATTTGAAAACTATTATCTGAGACATTGTAAAGCTCCACTTTTTAAAACTTACTTCAGGGTGGGAGGAAATACAGTCACCCAACTAATAACCAATTTACGTTAACTAAGAATGCGGTTCTGTAACTTCACATTAACATAGAACTAGCATTTAAAAGTAGCTTTAAGCTATTGTATAGTAACATAGAGATGGAGATTAACCATCTTTAGGTAAATGTATTTAAATTTCTAAATGTTAAAAGAAACTTTTAATCAAATGTCTTCTGTTTGAAACTGATCTTTAATTTGAACTTACGTTTGATTCTCTGGTTTTTAACACTGAATGGTCTACATAAAATTCTTCTATTTCAGATACTGTTCCTTGCCCAGCTTCTTCAGTTGACTCTTTAAAAAGCAATTAATTTGATGCAGTGCTTTGAAATGCAAAAGTAAATTGTGTATCATATTGTTGATAGAGTTTTTTTAAAGTACCTGAAAGCTCAGTGTTTAATTCAGTGATCTGTTTGTAGCCTTTTTTGGTTACCACAACGTGGCTTAGATTGATTAATGCTTCTCAGCTGCTACTGTGGTCTGTATTGAATGAATTCTGCAGCTTCCATCTTAAAAAGCACATTGCTCTAAAATTACTTGGACACCGAAAACATCACAAATTGTAAAAACAAGCAGAGGAGAAATGCATCTGTCATCTACCAAGATAAGCTAAAATAAAATCAGCTTTTCTATTCCTCAGTGCCCCTTTCAGCACTGAAACACATAGGACAGCAGTTGGGCTGAGCAGACACAGGGCAGTTTTATGAGCCAGAAGTTGTTTTTCTGAACTCAGTGTTAACTCCTCCGGGAGAGGACGTGGAGCAGCAGTGGGTCAGTGCAGGTACTGTGATGCATCTCCGTCTGCACAGAGATGTTCCCATTCACTTAACTCCTGCTGCTACCTTGAAGTCTGCTGAACAACTGTGTGTGTTCAGTGAGAACTTCCTTCCCTCCATCTTTACTTGCTGAGGTCTCCAGCTGGCAGAAGACAGATCAGCCACCTAAGCCAGAGAAGCCACTGCTCTGTCTGCCTTCTGCAAGGAGAAACAAAATGTTCACTTGTCGCTTCGTGTTTGAAGTAATGAAGAACCTTTCCAGACAAGGCTGTTTCAGATGAGCATTCGTTCTTGCAAGTTTCAAGTAAATGAAATAAAGCAGCTTAATTGCCTTTCTTGGATCTGGGTGGAAGAGGGGGGGAGCTGGCATGCAGTATCTTAGCACCCAGAGAGTGCAATTGGTCACACTGATTTTACACACAGACACGTGCATGTACATCTGAGGAGACCCGTTTATTGAAGATGGATTTTGAATTTCCTTACCACTGCTGTTACACAACCTCATCTTACCTCAGCTTTCAACTGCTGCCACTCCGTGACTTCCCACGTTTTCCCTTTCTGTTCCTTTGAGTTGTGAAGATGATAAGAAACAGGTGGCCCCATCAGTCAGCTCTTTGCTTTGCATTGGAAAGGGAGCACTTGAGTTTTATCACGCCAAAGCTGGGCCCCAACCCAGAAGCATTAGGGCTGCTGTGGGCTGTGCTTCTGTTTGCCTCCAGCATGAAAGTGAACAGCACTTGGTTACTTCTTGCTTCGTCAGCTGAGACTGAAAGCTGTTGGGCAGCACCCAGCTCTCTGTGTGCCTTCTCTGAACGCAGTTACAGTCTTAACTTGGACTCGGTAACCAGAACTCGGTAACTGAACTAGACTCAGTAAGTCTGTCTTAAAATTAGAGACAGCCTACTTTGCTTGTGAGGCTCCTGTGGTACTGACCTGTTGGAACAGAGGAAGCTAATGATGTGTGCTGCCTCTACTGCATCAAGACAAGTTTTGCCTGAAGTTTTCCTTTGGGAGGAGACATCTTGTGCTGTGGACTCAAACCCCAACAATGTGTCACTTAAGCAGCAGCTACTTCACAAACTGTGACACAGAAGTACCTGCTATGGTTACGACGATGTTCAGACAGCTGCAGTGACCCTCACCTCTCAGTGTTAACATACCACATACAGAATGGAGTTCTGAGCATTTGTCAGTACTTATCTTTACAATGAAATTAAAACTGAAGATGGAGCTTTGTCCCGAGCTGAGTGGGCTTTATTGGAATGGGACTTCTTATGAAATTTGAGAGCAAGGAACTGAGGTGGCACGAATGGCAATAGCAGGTTCAAATGAAATCGTCCTTCTCTGTGAGCAGGTGCTTCTCCAGCCTGCAGTGAGAACTGTTAAAGCACTGCAGCCACCTTCCTTGCAGAATCTTCAAGCTGCTCTAAGGGACCTTGGATCTACCCCCCACCACGATAATGAGATGAATTCAATCAGCTGTCCTTGTTTATTATTGTTACTCCAGTGACCGTACCAGTGTCAGATGGTGAGGCTCACAGCTGCTGGCCTGTAACACTGCTGTATTCTGTTGCTGGGTTTGGATGAGCAGAGTGGGTAACAGATGCTGCTGTTCAGCAGTGGTGGGCTACAACTGTTCTCCTTGGGGGCGTTGTGGGTACCGAGCTTCATCTTAGAGATCTTTAGTTACATTTTTCAGTATTTGGACAGCATCTGTTCTGATCAACTGCACCCAGCCACAGACAGAAGAGCTGCCACTATGCTAAGAGCTGTGTGAGTGCCACAGCTTGCCTTTTACTTCTGCCACCTCCTTTCTTATCACTTTCTGTTTATGCTTACTTGTTCAGGCTGTTGTTTCTTCCTGTGCCTACATCCTCTTCTGGCTCTGTCCAGACACTGTTTTTATTTAACAGCTGCTGCTGCATGAAAGCTTTTCTTTAGCTTTGTAAACCCAAAAGGGAGCTGTTAAAGGTGAAAACTCCAAAGAGGTGCAAATGAGCAGTTGTGTCCATGCATCAGTTTAAGAGCAGCTTTAATAAAATCTGGATTGAGTCAGTAAAACAAAGACCTTACACCAGGGAAGGTTTTTGGTAGCTGATTAAGCCAAAGTGCTGATTAGCTTCAAGGAGCATCCTTCCCTAAGAATTCAAGACCTGGTATCTAAAAAATACATAATGTTACACGACCTTTGCCCTTTCACCATCATCTCCCACACGAGATAGGCTGAATGAAAAGGGGAAAATAATCTCTTGAGACTGCAGCCCCCGAGAAGAAGTGTATATTACAGTAGATTCTTGGAGAATACAGGGCTCAGGCAGAAAAAAATATATATTACATAAAATATTTGCACATATTAAGTTTTGCATTTTGAAGATAGAACATCCCATTGCAGAAAAAAGGCAGACTGTACATTTCCTCCTTAGCTACGCAGGGTAGCCAACCGCGACTGCATTGCTTCAATGTCTTCCTCCTCGTCAACAGCAGCAGCTGCTCCCATGGCTTCTGGCTCTGGAAGAGCATCTGTGACTTTACTAGGTGCTTTACCCAAGGCCCCTGTGAACAACATAAACAGAGCCCTTAGTGAGCATTAAGTCGTAATTTAATTATCAGCAGCTTTTTGGTGCAGGTGCTTCAATAATTCTGCCAGCCACTGTTAAGTAACACACAACAGCTGTCTGACTTTACAGGCCCTTATGGCTGAGACAGTTGGACTCATTGGGCTCCTGGTGGCCCACAGAGACTCACCAGCTGTAATTTCAAACAGAATTTTGTCAATTTCCATCTCTGCTTCTTCCTCCATTTCCTCCTCATCCTCCATGCTTTCAAAGGTGTCCTCTAGCATCTCCTCTATGATACCAGCCTAACAGGAACAAGAAGACAGCAGGTGATGCCTTTGGAAACAGGAGAGCGGTCATTTCCCACTCTGAGTATCAGACTGTGCCCATCCAGGACATCCAACCACTGCTCAAGCTTTTAGGAGTAAGACTGGCTGCTTGCATGAGGGTTGGCCAACATGCTCGCCCACATTCTGAGCCTGAATCTGTACAACTGGTGCACAGGAAAAGCAGTAAGAAACAAGGATTAAAGATGCACGTTCTCACATTCACACCCTGCAGCTGTTATTCATTTCAGTTGTACGCTGAAACATCTACAACATCTACAACCCAGGTTAATGCAGGTTTGCAGCCACAGGGGCATGTGTACTTCACATGCTTCAGCATGCTATACAACAGGCTGTAAAATTCGTGTCTGACATACGCTTCCCCTCTTTTCCATCTGTATTTAAAAATACTCCCCTACAGGGCCCACAAGCACCATATGGTCAAAGCGTTCTGGTGTATAATGGTGAAGTTGTTCAGAAGTTGCACGGTGCTTCAGCTCACTGGACAACCACCCCCTGTTCACCCACGCCTGATGTGTGTTACAGATCTTACCTTCATCATCTCTTTGGACAATTCTCTCATGGTCGCCTGGATTTCAGGGATTTTCACTAAGCTCTGCATAGCTTTCATGACTTCTGTGCTCTTCTGCAACGAACCTGCTACTCTGAGGACAGCTGTGAAGGAGAAGCACAGAATAACTTGAATGATCCCCAAGGAAGGAAATTATATCCTCCCTATGCAGATAAAAACTTGCATTTAGGCAATTTAATTTTAAAAGAAACGCACAGCCTGCAGCACAAACTCCAGACTGAATTCTACATTCCTTCTCATTGCTTGGTCAGCACGTCAGAACATCCATAGTACAGTGAAGATGCTGGCAGCAGGAACACGGAGGCTGCTCTACATTTTTCCTTTTAAAGGAAATCCCAATCTGCAAGAATGGCCCCAGTATGTGGGGAGTCACGTTTGACCTTTGAAATGTGAAGTTTCAGTAGCTTATTAACCTGGAGTTTTGGCGTTTGCCTCCTTGTTGCCAGTTCACTGTGAGCGCTGGCAATGTCAGATCACATCCATGCAGTCTACTCGTGGATCTCAGTCCTCATCAACCACACAGGAGGATCAGCACTGAGCCGTCAGTGCTGCTGATGTTCAGAGCTGTGTGATTAAGGTGTGCTGGTACATGCACTGCTGTGAGTGAGCCTATAGAGAGCTAAGTGCCCATCCCGGCTGGATGTGGTGACTCAGAACTGCAGCAGCCATATACCTCAGGGTCAGGTACAGGAGGAATTTCCCCAGGTCCTGAAACCCCCCCCAGAATCAGCTCCCTTTAACAAGAGGAGTCTGCTTTCAGCTTTCATCTCTCTCAACTCATCCTACAGATGACCTTCTGAAAATGAAAACTCAGCCCCTGCCTCTGGAGCTGGGAGAAGTCACTGCACCGAGGCTTAGAAGTTCTTACCAAGCTGGTTCTTCATTCCCATGAGAACAGAGTTCATGTGAGCTTTGGAGGCATAGAGTTTGCTTACAGCCTTCCTAGAGCGGATCAGTTCCTTGGCCAAGATCACACACACATCCTTCTGCCCCTTTTTGGCAGCATCCTTTATCGACCGCTTCACCTTTTCCTCTTCTCTCTGAATATCTGGAGAACAGAATTACAGCCAATAGTTACAGGCTGCTATGGATTTGGAAGGAAAAAAAAGTCATTGGCTGGAGTGTATTTTCAAAGAAAAGAATTGTTCAGGTTCTGTGAAGGGAAACCAAAGAGAACAAACAGCAGTGTAATAACACACAGCTCCTCTGCTTTTCAAGACCTCTCGGAAAGCATCATGAACATAAGAGCAAAACAACCATTAAGAAAAGGAAGGGACTCCCACTTTTATGTGCTCTCTGGGACACTGCATACCCCCAGAGCTTCTACACGGGAAGTGCCACACTGCACCAACGCCATTCGTTAATTCAGTCCGGGGAAGTTCTGGGTGGGTGAAATTCATCCTACCAGATGGGACACGGATACGTTACACCTCACTGGGAGCAAACAATTTCAGGTTACGTACAACATTTTACTTGTAGAACTCCAGAATGATGACATTTCTGTGTGACAGATCAACTCGGCCCCAGGACCACGTTATGCCTCCATTCCAGATGCAGTAACATACCCTGGGTTATTCCATTTCAGTCCCTTCCCTGCTATAAGAAGAGAAGGCTGAGGAGACCTCACTGTAGCCTTCCAGTACTTGAAGGGAGTGTATAAACAGGAAGAGGAATGGGTGCTCACGAGGGTAGATAGCAATAGGACAAGGGGGAATGGTCTTAAACTGAGACAGGGGAGAATTAGGTTAGATGTTAGGAGGAGGTTTTTCACTCAGAGGGTGGTGACGCACTGGAACAGGTTGCCCAAGGAGGCTGTGGATGCCCCATCCCTGGAGGCATTCAAGGCCAGGCTGGATGTGGCTCTGGGCAGCCTGGTCTGGTGGTTGGCGACCCTGCACATAGCAGGGGGTTGGAACTGGATGGCCATTGTGGTCCTTTTCAACCCAGGCCATTCTATGATTCTATGACAAGGACAGCAGGGAAACACAAAAGAGGAGCCAAAGCACACACCTCTGATCTGTCTGTCAATGACTCTCATCTCCTTCCTTATCTTCAGGGACCATTCGTTGACCTCAGAATGAGAAAGTGTGAGAGTTAGCTGGAGTTGGGCTGCAGGAGGGACGCTATCCCTGTATGTCAGCACGCAGCGTAATACCAAACCGAAGCACCTCACCGCAGATATCCCCAACGGCCGCAGCCCCCCCCACTCACCGCGCGCGGCCGACTCGACCTCCCGCACCCCGAGGCAGCTCCGCGCCGACGAAGCCCTCGGCCCGCACGGCCGCTCGGCGGGGGCGAGAAGCGCTCAGGGAGCGGCCGCTGCCCGCGAGGCCGAGCAGCCGAGACGCGGCCCGGGGGCTCAGCGCCGGACCCCCCCGCTGCCACCGCAACGGCCCGCGCCGCCTCCCAGCCCCGCACCCTCCTCCCCCGCCGGGCCCTCACCAGCTCCTTGGGCGGTTTCTCGGGGGTCTTCCCGAAGAGGCCCATGGCGGAACCGGCCCGCCCGGCACCGCCTTCCCCGCCCCGCCCTCTGACGGGGCCTCGCGGCGCAGAGCCCTCCGCGCATGCGCCGACGGCCACCGCCCCGCCTCGTTGCGCATGCGCGCGCCTCCGCCCTGAGCGCCGCCGTGTGGGAGGGGCGTAACCCAATCGGCCCCGCCCCCCGCGAGCCGCCCCTGTGGGACCGCAGTCACCGCCGGCGGTTAAAGGCCGCGGAAGCTCTGGGAGGTAGCAGTGCTGTGAGCATCATCTCGCTGCGATGACTTTCAGTTTTACTTCCCCTTGTTTTCCAGTTCCCACAGAAAGCCATTTGAATAGTAGACCGCCCGCACGCTGCAGCAGCTGCTGTGGATTCTGAAGCAGATGCATCCAGCAGGCCGCGGATGGCAGTGATGGACGCAACGCGGGCTCACAGGCGCAGGGAGACCAACCCTCAGTCATCCCCATCCACTGGCCGTAATTACCCGTGCATATGGAAGTGCCCTCTGTGGCTCTTCTGCTAATTAAGCAGCACTTTCTTGTCGTTTATCAGAAGGATCGGATCAGGAGAGCAACCGAAGTCATTAGAAGTCTTCCACGTGGAACAGGCGTGCACAGCGGCTCACCACACGGCTGAGGCGGCGCCCAGCAGCGCTGCCTGGCACGGCTGTGTGTGCTGGGACTGCTCCGAGGACACGGCGCTGTGCCAACACGCCCTGCTGGTGCTCAGCAAAGCACCCCAGCGCCGTGCGGCAATACAGGCAGGCTGCGAGCTGCTTACAGTAAGCGCGCGTTGCGCACTGCAAGCTCCGTGCCCTCACTGTGCCTTTCCACCGCTCTGCCTCAGTAATGAGGGATGAAGGACGTGAACCGACAGCCCTCCGCTGGAATAAAAGCACTTTCTGCAGTACAACAGGGCTGGTGATGCTCCTTCTGCCCCCCCTACCTCAACGCTGCGATAGGATATAAGGAAAGATGCGCTCACTGTTCAGAACAGCTCTTCTGCTTATTAGGAGTGTCCTCCTGCCATGAGCCCTGCTGATGGGAGGTGTGAAACATTTGGTGATTCAACCGACGTGTCCAGGTCCCCTGCATGGATAAAACAGCGCCAGATGGCTTTGTGAGCACTCACATCCCAAATGCCTCTAAAGGCACAGGAAAGAGATGGAGCAGAACTGCAACAGGGACCTGCGTTTATGCTTTCCAATATCTTTGTTAATTATCCTCCTTTCGTACCGCATGGGCAAGGACTGGGGAGGAGATAAAGCGAGATTTCCTCATTGAATTTGCAGTCATATGATTTCTGAAAGGCACAACCAAAGGCGCAGTTTCTTACTGAAATACAAAGAGAGCAGAGCCCATTTCTCACGGCATCAAACAGCCGTCGCACTGCTCCAGGAAATCAGAAATCACTGCAGAACACCAACACTTGGAATCTGGAACGTTCTACCTTAACAGGGTACTCCAGTCATGCATGCCATTCTGCCGCTTTTCATGATGGTTTGAGACTGGAGACCATGAAGCCTTTCTAGATGTCTGCAGATGAGGTACTGGAGAGACAGCTTGTAAGGAAGAGGGTCTGAGAAAGCAATTTGTGATCCATCAGGAAACCCCTTATCAAGCAGAGAACCTCAGTGAGACACCACTGCCTTCTGCTCGGCCAGTGGTTCATTGAAACATAGAATCCTTCGAGTTGGAAGGGCCCTCTGAAGGCCATCTATTCCAACTCCCCTGCAGTGCACAGGGACACCACAACTACCTTTGCAGGACAGAAACGAATGCCAGCATCCCCAGGAGATGATTTATCAGTCACAAAAGTTGTGTTATATTTTTATTGTCTTCACAGATAAATCAGACCAGCAAGACATCTGTAACTGTACACACAAAATATTTATCAAAACAATTAACATTACAAATCTCCTTTTAAAATAATTTATTTCACGTCTCTCTCTTTAAACGGTACTGTCTTACAACGTACATTATTCAACAAGGATGTGCTGAACAGACTCTAAAAGAAGAAACACTTAAATTAAGCAATCATCTCCGATTAGAATTTGGATTCCCCCCCCATATCCTCACCTGTAAACGTTTGCTGGGATACGCTTCTGGTGGAGGTTTGATTTTGTGCTTACAAAAACAGCGTTGAGTTTCCGGATGTTGAAAAGAAAGAAGTTACTGTACGGTAAGAATGCATTCAGTCCAACACACAAGGCAACCAAATAACTCTGCCGTTAACGTTAGCATCGTGTATATTTTAGTTCACTGCACTAACATTTAAACTAAAACTTCAAACCACGTAATCTTTAAGTGACTAACATTTAAAAGGCAAGCAGTAATATCCTGAAAGCTGACAGAGGACATGGACACACGGCTAAGACGGGCTATCACTGGACAAAGGCTGTGGATGCGTGTATGGCTGCTTTTTCTTGTAAGAAGCCCACCTGCAGACAGGGCAGCAGTGCCGCCCGCCTGCCAGCCACATCACGATGCAATTCTGGTGGAACACGTGGCCGCACGGCAAGCCCATGAGCAGGCAGCCCCTCTCGAAATTTTCGAGACACACCACGCATTCCGTACAGTGCAGCATCTCAGGGGGCCATGCTGACCAATCTGGCTCGTCTGCGGTGCTGTACGAGCCGTACGACCTCGCTTTCCGTTCACATGGCTCCTTGTGACAACATGTACTGGCACACGAACAGCTGCCAGCACGGCTGCGAGGCTCTCCTGCCCTGGGCCTATGAAATGTACTTGGCTCATCGTCCTCCGAGATGTCTTTTTCACTGCTGAAGACCTCTCTGTTCTCAGTGTCAGAGTCACTTTCGCCATCTTGAAGGGTTTCCAGCATTTCCTCATCCGAATGGACGCCGAGGCATTTAAACCTCCACACTGGTAAGTTTTTGATATAATCTGTGGGTATCAGAGGGTGAAGCCAGAGATCGGGGAAAGCCAAACGCTCCAAGAACAGATCTGGGTCTTCATCCCAATCCGAGTCAAAAGGGAAGTGTTGAAAGGAAGCAATAGGATGAAACAAGTAGCTGGTGTACCAGTCCCACAGGCTTGAGAGCCACTCCAGGTTGTTAGCATTGACTTCATCGTTGTTGTTATTGCGCCTTCTCTTCTTCTCAAAGTAATCAATCAGTAAACCATGACCAAGGTATGTGCTGAGGAAGAGCGCTGGGTGTGAAGAGTAGAACATCCAGTCGGCTCTTACCCAAGAAGCCAACGTAGTTGTGTTAGAGTACCTGAAGAGTTTTAAACTGTACTCGTAAAAGCTGTCCAAGTAAGGTAGTTGCAAAAAACCCAACACGGGTAGCCAGGAAATAATTAGTAGTGAGTTATACGTCCCTAAAGTGCTTATAAGAACCACAAAACGCTTTATAGTAGCGCCTTGCGTAATGAACAGGTCCATCCAAGCCATCAGATTAACCAAAACTAAGCTTAAAACAAATAAATCATTAACTTCTGGTTGCAACGAGCGCAAAAAGGAATCCATGGCACGCAGTGATATAAATTCACCAGCATTACTTCCATACCTGTAAATCCCTTCAGGAGTCCTAAGTATGTAGGATGGTGTCTTGTAGACACCAATTTCTGCCATGTAACTTTTATTGTCCCAGTTTTCCACGTTCACAAAAATGAACTCTACTCTCCCGGTAAACTTTACACTTAGTGCAGAGAAGAAGGCTGGAGGCTGGTCGAGGCTGGCAAATAGGTATATTTTCACACGGTACTGGTCACTTCTGTTCCACTCTTCTCTTAAATGTTCAGAGTTGTAGATGGTTTTGATCCGAGAAGCAGCGTGGGCTGTGATCCATTTGAAAATGTGCTCCACTTCAATTTTGCGCCCGCTGTATTCTTTAAGCATTACTTTTCCCTTGGAGGTGCTGGTTTGTGGAACTGACATAATGAGGGTGGATTTCAGCCAGCCCCTCCTCCTGCAGTATCTGCAAAGAAAATGGCAAGTTAGGTTATGGAGCTGTACACTCCTGCAGCTGCAGTCCTTACATCTCCTTAATGAGTCCAAAGATTAGACACGGTGAGCACCTGGGAGTTCTTACAGATAACAGCATGAAATACATCATCCAATAATCTCTGACTGAGAGCATTTATTCTTACAACACATCTGTTATCTCTTTTATCAATCTTTTGTCTCTTTGTTATCTATCTTACAAGAAAGCCAAGAGCAGATATGCATTTGTCAAATGCTGAAAGAGGAACGGTGTGCATTTTCATTGGTTATTATAAACAAGGCCATACATTAGAGTCACCTTGCCTGGGAACTGGCTTTGAGAAGTACACAAGTAGACTTTTTTCTCTACACCACAGAGCTTTGGTAGTGGAGCTGTTTTTTCACAGGCATTCTGGCCAAAACAAAAACCATTACAATACAAGTCAGTGTCCTGCAGCTTTCAGATAACTTTTTCCAGTGCTTCCTTCCAACCTAGTTTTGCCAGTCAGCAGCGGGGTGAATTTAACAGGACACTGGCATGTTCACAGCTGCTTCAATGAAGTGAGAGGGGTGTGCACTTCTTACTGGGGCCATTTTGGAAGGATGCAGGAAGGCCAACCGGAGTGGTGAGAGCTCACCATAAAACCAGCAGAGGCTGAGATGGGATGAACTCATGAGGATTCTATAATAAAACTGAGGCTAGTTAGGAGCTCTGCAAAGAGAAACGTTGCCAAAGTTTCAAGATGCTCAGATATCAGTGCTTTTACTATATAAGATTATTTCTCTAAACACTGCAAAGTCTAAGAATCCTCCCTTTCAATTAATTTTGCAATTTGGTAAACATTTAGCATTTGAGATACCTAAGGTGTATGCATATTCCCCAGACCAAAATTCTAGACAAGGTTTCCTGTAATGTGAAGCAAATGCTTCCAGCAAAACGCTATAAAACGGCTGCTTTTGCAGCAGCACAGGATTATTAATAGCTTCTTTGACTCTGCTTTTCTTCCTCATTTGAAATCATATGTAAACAACAGACAATCTTGCACAGCACACTGTCTGCTGACAAAGGGTGTGTTCATGTTTATATGGAAGCATGCATATATTTGTCAAGGAACAGGATGGCAGTAATCCTGAGAAGCAGGCAGTGCTCTGAAGCTTCGTGCTCACCTGTGTTTCTCCTTTCTAGATGGCAAAAGAACAACTCTGCAACCCAGAGCTCTCTTATATGGGTGATATTCAGCTTCATTCTAAGCAAGCACAGTTCCTGTCCACGAATGCCCTAAGGCCAGATTCTTCTACTCATTCTCTATCACTGCTGTATGATGCTCCACACAGTCTAATCATGTATTTCCCCCACGATGCTTTAGCAAGCTGCAGACCTGTGTTTACGATGCTGATAAATAATGCAGCAGAGAATTCTGAAGAGGCTTTAGCAGAGAAATAAATAAAAGCACCTTCTATCCCAGCTGCTTTTACAATGCAGGAAGCCCTGCTGCTGGAATACAGCTCGGCCTTAAATATTCTGGATTTAGATAATCCTTTAAGAATATACCTGGGGTCACTGGAACAGTTAAAAGTGCCAGTACGTATGCCGAATCTCGATACTTTCTTCACCATTTTCTCCCAGTGGACTTTACCCACCAGTGGACTTCTGTCGTTTGCTATGACCTATTGCCAAAAAAAGATAATAGTTCAGTATCACGGTAAGTTTGCTTTTCAAAATAAAGAGCAAATTTCATGAAAAGAGGGATCTGGTCACTCTTGATATTGTCTTCCCCTTCCCTTAGACAATACAACAGGAACATAGAACAGATAATTGCACTGTCTTTGGTGAGTGACACTCTAGGACAGAAATACTCTTTGTGCAGAGAGGCAAAAAAAGCACACTGCCATTTTAAGTTACAGCATACCAAAGAAACACTGTCTCAAAGCAGGTAAAATGCATACAGGCATAGTGTCTGTACCTGATATCAGTTTATTCTGCCATCAACCACCTCTGAGCAGTGGAAACTAATAATTAAACTCCCAGATAATGCCCCAAAATCTTCTGCCAGTGACTCAGTCCGTGAGGTTATGTCACTGTTCCACCAACTCCCACGTCCCACCTACAATTTCAAGATGGTAATTCACTGTGATAGATCCCAAGGTCTAATTTGCCATAACCTACTGCATTAAAGAAATACTTCTGGCTACCTACATGTAAGCTTCTACAGGTGCAAATGACAAAGGATAAGGACTGATTAATAACTGTACGAGGAAGGGGAAAAAAAAGGAGAACCTGTCTGCCTGCTGCTGGCAGGTAATGCTGAATGGCATGCCTGATCATGTGTTGTTCCATGAGCTGTCACAGTTTCTATTTTAGAAATGCCTCACATGCTTACACAAGCTGACTGGCAACCACTTGAAACACGTTTTTAAATCAAGTTTTGAAACTTCTATTTGTTAGGCATTTGTTTACCCACCATTAAACTGCTCCAAATCGTTTCTGGGCTTCATAACCTGAAATGTCAGCTCTCCTCCCTAAGTTAGGCTGTCAGCATGATGAAGAGCTCTCCCTCTGTGTACAGGCTGAGACACTGGGCTGGAAAGCATGCCTGGCCTCTGAGACTCAAAAATGTATCTGCTTTGTGCTAAGTAGCATCCACTCAGAAACTGAAAATAAACAGATTCGGTGCACAGGATGTCCTATATAGAGACACAAAGCTAAACTGAAGCTATGGATTGCACTGCATTTAAATCAATGCGTTTAAATAAAATCACAGCTGAAGACTGAGATGGGAATCCTTCCAGCTGTTCTCAGAACTCACACATCACGTAGCCTGCCTGCCCATGGGTTGGCTCAGTGTAACCTTCAGGCACCCAGGCAACCAGCTGGGGACACTGCTGTGTTATTGAGGCTTCTTCACATCACCTGCTGGCTATTTTTTATTTCTTCCTCCTGTATACTTCAAGCCAAAGAGACCACATTCCTAAAAACAACTTAAGACATTTGTATCAATAAATCCCCAAAGCTACCACAGCACAATAAAGGCACCTGGCACAGCGAGGAGTCATTACATTTTATTAAGAAGTATTGAAATAAAACGTTGGAATGTGTATTACTCTTTGGGCCAACTGCTAAGAGATCCTTCTCACTACAAACTACAATACCCACTGCCAGTGCACAGAGAATGCGAGGTGCTGCACAGATCACCACTATGTGTCACTGTGTTTGTCTCACTGGCTGTTGGTACTGCCTGATTTTCAGACTAGATTAATAGTAGATTCCCTGTTCATTGCAGGGGAGTCGGACTAGATAGCATTCAGAGGTCCTTTCCATCTCTAAGAAGCCTATAATTGTGTGATTCTAATTCCCATCCTATCAAAAAGTCTGTGCTCTTGGAGAAAGTTACTTTGGAAGACGAGGTAGAATTGGCAATTTTTGCTTCATAACCAAATAGAGAGAACTTTCCTATGGTTTTGCACACTTTGCAAAATGCTTTGAGCTCATGCTTTTTTTATGTCATCGTTACCAAAAAACAACACAACCAAAGATGACTGCTGCAGCTGTTCCTTGTGGGCAACACCCACTGACAGCACTGGGAGTTCACCGCACAGAGGCACTTTGGAAAGCAATCATAGAATCATAAAGGTTGAAAAAAACCTCTAAGCTCATTGAGTCCAACCCATCCCCACCAACCCACATCCCTCAGTGCCACATCTCTGTACTTCTTGAACACCTCCAGGGACGGTAACTCCACTGCCTCCCAGGGCAGCTGTGCCAATGCATTACCACTCTTTCAGAGAAGAACTTTTTCCTAACATCTATCCCAAACCTCCCCTGCAACTGGAGGCTGTTCTCTCTCATCCTATCACTGTTACCTGTTTGAAGAGGCCAACTCCCACTTTGCTCCAACCTCTTGTCAAGGAGTTGCAGAGAGCGATGAGGTCTCCCCTGAGCCTCCTCTTCTCCACACTGAACAATCCCAGCTCCCTCAGCTGCTCCCCATAAAGTTTGTGCTCCAGACCCCTCACAGCTCCAGTGCCCTTCTCTCGACACACTCCAGGGCCTCCACGTCTTTCTTGTAGAGAGGGGCCCAACACTGAACACAGTACTCCATCATCTCTGTGGATGAGGGTGTCAGCAACAGGGTAAGCAACCATAGTGTAACCCAGTCTAAAGCTAACTTATAAACACTTGTAGCAGATCTTATTTAAGAAGTGTGAATTTTCATCAGATAAGACATATAGCTGATAAGAACTGTGGGTGAGGAGAGCAGGTAAGTGAATGCACAAGAGGTCTGCAAGTTCTTTGAGGCATCAAAGCAATCCAAATTTTGCATTTTAAGCAAAGGGGAAATGTGGTCTCAAAATGAACTTAGTGCTCTGCCTCTGTTGCCAGATGAAGAGGAGATGGCTGGCTGGGGCCGGGCTAGCATGTTTATGGCACCTGAAGATGGAAACAAAACTCAAATAGCATCATGCAGTTCAAATCAGATGAAGCAGAACTGCAATACAATGAGCACACAGAACTACAGATCCACCTGCAAACATTTCTTATAAAACCACTGTAATGGTGATCTGCACTCTGACAGGAGGGTTAGTTACTATTTTTAAGAGCAAACGAGGAAGTTATCTCACTACTTTGATCTCAACAAATTGCAGAGCAAATTTTAAAGGCATGGAGGTGATTGAATTTCCCATCCCCTCCAGCATGGAATCATAGAATTGCTCAGGTTGGAATTACTAAAGTTGTATCATTCCTGATTAAGATGAGAGTGAAAAAAAACCCAATCCTCTCCTGGAGAAAATGAATTGGATTTCAAGACAAAGGAAAGGCAGTCATCTGTTCACACTTTGGTAGAGCATTAGAACTGTGCTGCATGGGAAGCTTGCAGGTGAAATGGAGATCAATTTTTGTAATGAGTAAAAAAAATAAAATAAGCAGAAAGTAAATCAGAAATTGGCTGAGGCAAGAAAATATCAAAATGCCAGAAAGGTATTAACAGAGTCCTTAATGGATTTCTCTCAGAGATCTGTTCTGTATATGTCCCTACTACTGCCCTTCCTGCAGAAAGCCCGAAGCCATTCACAGCTGACACACAGCTCGGGAGCACATCTACGGGGGGGAAAAGAGGATTGTAATGCCATGGAGGAAAAGCTGTACAAACCTCATAAAGCAGAGTGTCAGAAATGAAATTGAAATCAATAGCAAACAGGACACTCAGAGTTCATCAGGTAGAAAGCACAGCAGGATGCGAAGCGTGGGGCTGCCAGCTGATCCAGCAGGGCTGTACGGCATCAATAGTAACTGGCTATGAGATAAGCAAGCACTAGGAAATATTACACCTGGCAAAAACAAACTGCTTGATTGATTCCATGCACTGAGAGTAGCAAGGTAGGCATTTGGAGTCGGTGGAATTGAAGGGCAATGTCAATTCAAGCACAATCAGAACAAATTAGCCATGAATACCCTCAGGCCTAAAGTCAAGGCACATTTCCAAGATGAATGGAACAGTCAACTGGAGTACTACACACAGACAAGCTATTTTAAAGAGAGAGCAAGGTATTTTATAAACACGTACTCCACAGCCTAGCAGAGGTGAACTCACTAATCAAGGAGGTCCCTTTTGGCCATATGTTCCACTTAAACTGGAGAAATCAAGAGAAAGCTCATAGGAAAAAAAAGAACAGGTATATTTTATGAGATCAGCCAGCACTGCTGGGAAACATCTGTGACATTTACAGGAATACAGGCTCTTCAAGCTCTTCTTGTTATTAGCTGCGTTCACGTTCTGCAAAATATCATCTGTCAGAGTGACAAATAATACAAGGAAGATAATCCAATTAATCCATTAATCATCTTAATGGGCTAAGAGAATCCAACAGGATCAAAGTTACCCTGCCATCTGACAATCCTACGGCATGGAATAGATCTGCTACCTACTGCACACCTAATCCAGGCCAGAGGACTGGATCTGAGCTACTGTTCTTCCTCTTCATATCAATGTCAATTTGCATTTAGTGTGGGAGAAGAAACTGGAGAGAAGGTTTGGCCCTCATTGTGCTCTATTTATCTACAAGCTTCCTCTGGAGTCTCAGACATGAGTTTCTTCATACGTCATCTGTGAATTTGGGAGGACCACAAAACACACCAGAAGGTCAGGAGACTCCCAAGCAACTGTTGTGAAATACTGCAGGTAAGTTATGCTACCAAGATGTGCAAAGCAAAGACGGAAAGACTGCATCTTGGAGAGCTCCTCAATTTCTATGTCTTGTGACTGAGTTTTCTTTTTCACTTTCCACTCTATAACCATATACCCAAAAAGATGGATTTCAGATACCACATGAAAACAAACAAAACAAAAAGCATAGAATTACAGAGCCACAGAATCACTAAGGTTGGAAAACACCTCCAAGATCACCCAGTCCAACCAATCACCTATCACCAATATTTCCCACTAAACCACGTCCCTCAGTACAGAACCTAAACATTTCTTGAACACCCCTGGATCGGTGACTCCACCACCTCCTTGGGCAGCCCATTCCAGTGCCTGACACACTTTCAGAGAAGTTTTTTCCAAACATCCAACCTGAATCTCCCCTGGTGCAATTTGAGGCCAATAGAAAATATGAGTCGAGGGACACACCGGACATATCATTTTGAAAGTATTAACATCCTGATGTTTTCAGCAGGCAGTTGTGTGAGTCGCTTTTGCATTGGAAGAGTTCTTCTGACTGTGAATTAGACAGAACAGTCCCATGAGACATAAACAGGTGACGCCAATGAAGAACCTAATTCATAGAATCATTTTGATCTATAAGTTAAAATAGCCACAGTTATGACATTTAAAAAGCAAACAGACTTTGAAAACAAATATCCCAGAGAAAGAAACATAAATGTTTTAAAAAATAAGACAATGTCAGTGAGACATTTCACAGAATCACAGAATGGCCTGGGTTGAAAAGGACCACAATGACCATCTGGTTTCAACCCTTCTGCTATGTGCAGGGTCGCCAACCACCAGACCAGGCTGCCCGGAACCACATCCAGCCTGGCCTTGAATGCCTCCAGGGATGGGGCATCCACAGCCTCCTTGGGCAACCTGTTCCAGTGCATCACCACCCTCTGTGAAAAACTTCCTCCTAATATCCAACCTAAACCACCCCCGTCCCAGTTTAAAACCATTCCCCCTTGTCCTATCACTATCCACCCTCATAAACAGTCATTTGTTTATTCCAGTTTGCTTAATCCAAAAGGAAAGCCCTTCAGGTAGATGCATGGACATCACAGTGACCACTTCATAACTCAATGATGCAGCTGCATTGTAACTTCCCAGCTATTGTTAAGGATCATTCTAAATTATTCTATGCAACTTTAAGAAGATAAGTACCAGTACAAGTTGTAATGGCTACTGAAGAGACTCAAGGAAACATTTGCTGTAGCAACATGCAAAGAGATTCCTGTTCTGGTAGCCCAGCAGCATTTGAGTACAAGTCAGAAGCTTCATTCGAGCATTCTTCTATTTTCTGCTCATTCAAATCAGATATTGCTCAACCTCTTTTACACCTCTATGCAGAGATTTCAAAACAGGCCTGTCTAACAAGAAGTGGTCTCAGTAAGTTTTGAAGCTCACCTACCATGGAGACTGTTCAAACATCACAAGGCATGAGAAGGAAAGTCAGACATAGAAATATGAAGAACAAACAACACTTTGTGGTGCTTCGGCTCTCATTATTTTAACCAATTCCAGCTCCTTTAGTCATTTTCTCTTCCTTCTCTGATAGTTAAGACATACAGAGAAAAGGAACATACAAACCATTTGATGTGTATGAAGAACTACTGCAAGATGGAGGAAGGAGCTTCCATGTAGCAAACCACACTGCCTGCAAGGATACAGACCCTGAAGACTTTTGACAGGCAGCTCTGTAAAGAGGACATTTTAAAACCACTCCTTAAATCTAGTTATTACCCATTCCAATGGCTCCAGAAACCTAAAGTAACCTCAGCAGCACTACAGAGAAAAACACCCTGACAGATTATTTACTTTGCTACTCAACAACCCTTGTGCTTCACTGGTTTGATTAAGAGCCGCTCTACTTCTATTTGTTACATTGCACCAGAGATGGGAATACTAAGAAAAAAAGGGAACAAAATAGAAAGGCAGAATCGAGATTGCCACGACACAACAGAAGCTCAGAGCTCAGAGATGCCCATGTGTTTTCTACATTATTATTATTTTTTTTTTTGTGATGGAAAAATATTCACGTTGGCAGCATCTCTGAGCCATTATGGGATATGAGCGTGTGCCATTAAAGGAAGAGAAAGCTATCCAAATGAAAGCACCAAGGGAAGCTCCAACATTATCCAAGCTGGAAGTTAGCCAAGATACCAGGTGTCGGGCACACCTGCTCATACCAAGCACACAACGTTCTGAATACACACAAATAGTCAAAACTTGGTTTTACAGCCTGGGCACAAAGACAGCTCCAAGTACCCATCAAGACAGGGCACTGGGGAGCTGTAACACAGATTAAATCGTAAGGAAGAACAAAACCTGGGAATTTAAGAGCCATCATCACCCTCTGCACACAAACACATTCAGGCAGTCCTCCCAGGAGCACTCAGCCCTCACCTGGCCTCAGCAAGGCAATCTCTGCATGCAGGAACACAGACTGCCGAGCTGGAAAGACCTGCACGATTTTGCCACAAGCAAAACCCATTCCTAACTTATTTAAGGAACTGGTAAGGTCACACGTGTGTGAGAGCTGTCAGCATGGCTCAGCACTCTCCAGTCTGAGATATCTCACAGAGGTTCAGGAACTCCGACAGGGTGCCTGCAGTGGGTAAGCGAGCAAAGGCAGCCTCATAGCACTGCACAGTGCACATATGCTCTATGGAAGACTTCATCCACAAAGATATAAAAGCTGAAAAACACCAATCAATTAATTAAGCTTCCTATGTGTCTTACATAGTTGTTTTTTTTTTTTTTTTTTTGTCATTAACTGTTATGTTACTATCCTTCCATTGATAAAACAATAGAGATACTGGGACAAGTCACAGAAATATATCTAATTAAAACTGATCTGGTGTGTTATCTACTAGAAGCATGGGAAAATGCCTACTTATGCATTCCTAGATGCACTCAAGGCCAGGCTGGATGTGGCTCTGGGCAGCCTGGCCTGGTGGTTGGCGACCCTGCACACAGCAGGGGGGTTGAAACTTGATGATCTTTGAGGTCCTTTTTAACCCAGGCCATTCCATGATTCTACGATGATATAAGAATATCTGCACCTGCAATCATTCTGAGACATCTCACACACAGTTGATTATTCTGCACTGTGCTGATGCAACTGATTTCCACACAGTCCCTCTGTCCCAAGGACTCACAACTAATTCCCATTCCATCCCTATGGATTAAAGATGTCGGGTTTTTGTTTTTTGTTTTTGTTTGTTTTGTTGTTTTTTTTAACTTGTCTTTTCTGAGAAAGAAACAATGAGAAATTTGGTTAAAATAGGCAAAGACAGAAGAATGCATCCATCACAGCACATAACTATTAACTACCAGGAAATTACATGTAGTTTTTCAAGGCAGGCAAGCTGTTCTACCCTCCAATCTGAACATCTCTGTTGAGTCCTCTCCACATACAGGGGCTGAAAATGAATGAGCTGCTATAATGAATTAACAAAGACATGCAGGCACTGTGAGAACTATTACATTTCAGCTGATGGTATTGCACACCCTTGGCTGGATAAGAAGGCTCTCCAGAAGGATACTGAAAGCTAAAATGGGGTATCCTGTGGTAAATGATCCTGAAGGGCTACTGGAAAAAATGGCACAAACATTGAACAACGTATTTTAAATGAGCTAAGTGCTTACACCTAATTTCCTTCTAATGAGAACAAGCAGTCACCTGGCAAATTTGAAAAGGCAAATATGAAAATTACTCTGCATGCAAGCAAAAGCAAATCAAAACAGAAGAAAGATCATCAAAACTCTGCACAAACATCCCTCACTCTTTGATTACACCACGTGAACATGAAGCTCAGATGCCGAACAGACTGGAATGTAAGAGGCATGTGGACATGGCACTAAGGGATGTGGCCTAGAGCTGCCACACGGCAGGTCAGGTTGTTGGCCGGATTGATCATCTTGAACATCTATTCCAACTGACATGGTGCTATTATTTTCCATCCACAGTCACATCTTTTGCATCTCTCCCAGCCATGCTGGCTGGTGGACATGTCTGTCCTGCTGCCCCGAGGCCAAGGATAAAGTTCTCTTTGCTTCCTTCTAACACCATGTTACAAAAGGTCTTTCTTCTAAACAAAAGAAAGGCATAAATTTAGATTTTAACTTCATTCAAAGATTTTTTTTTTTTTTATCTGCAGATCCTTTATTGTATGTTTTTAAAAAGCCTTAATGGCTATGTACATTGTTGGATGTGATAAGCTTCTAGAGGCTAACCAGAGAGCATTAAGGCAAAGCAGAGCCTGGAAAAGCAAGAATGTTGTGTTACTCCTCTGCCAATAAACCAAACAGCACCATTCTCTGCTCCAGAAGCTACCACTCATCCTTCCTGTTCACCAGAGAAGTGCATAACAGCAGCTGGCAAGCAAGAAGAAGAACATAAACGGAAAGGTGATGATATCATGAGCTAATAAGAGAGAGAACATGCTGCTGTCTGAGGCTCTATGGAAGCCCCATACAGGAACATGGGACACTTGCTAGCAGCTGCATTGGTAAACAAACTACTGTTGTACCACTAAACCTCAATTCTTTGCATCTTGATTTCCAGAAAATGGAACATAGTCACAAAACACTTGCTTTCCTTGCATACGGTCTCTGACTTCCTTCAAGAGATTCATCTTGCTGGCTCTCAACGAAAATTCACCTCTGAATTTATCAGACACATCAAGAAATAATCGTAGTTTCCTCATTTTACTCACATCCTCTGCAGACAGTGCATGCTATTACATTACCAGCTTGTGCCACCCCAGAAATCTCATTTATGTGCACTGGAAAATTAAAATCACCTTCCGAGTCTTCATCTTCTGATCCATCATCATGAAGTCTCCCAGACCAACTCAACCAACAAGCACTGTGCAAGCTGAGCCAGAACCATTCTTTGCCCTCCACTGCTTTCCCAGACCACATGGAACAGATTCAGGGTCAGGAAAGAATCTGGAGCTCCTTTCGTCTTCCCAGTCAGCAGCAACAACAGAGCAGGGAATACTCCCCCCTTCTCTGTGGTCACTGAACCTCTACATAAAGCATCCTCACTCTTGCCCTGTCTCCTGCCTAAGCACTGAGCTGAGCAGCTGTTTCCACAGTATGCTTAATGGTAAAGCAGAATGGGTAATGGAGGGCAATCAGGAGTTGGAACTGGAAGTGATGACAGGAAGATTTGCAGGGAAGAGGCACGTGAAAAGAGCATGGAAAAACCTGTGAAAGGACACAAAGAATCCAGTGCAGGAGTGAAGTAATTGTGGCGAGGGAAACAAATGAAAGCACAGCGATGAGAACTTGAGGGAAGGCAAAAATGAAAGAAAGAAATTTGATATCTTGAGTGGTTTTCATTGCGGAGAAAAGAGACCAACAGCATTCAGCAAGTAAATTATTCAGTAAATTCCAATAATGTTTCTTTCCACAGCTATTGTGACCAACTGAATAGCTGTTCAAATATTTCCAAGACGATGACAACATTCATCACATCTGAGATATCAAAACGCAGCCTGACTGATTGGCTATTATGAAGCTGGCTGAAAATATATTACCATTAAAATGCAGCAAACAACTGACAACAGAGAACTGCCACATTTTACTCTTTTGAACTGTATGGAGAAGAGTTTTTCCACATCATACTCATATGAATTTGTCAGCTAGCTGAGAGACAGAAAGCACAGTGTCACTCAACAGCCCCTCTCTCTGCTTGACATATCTCCTTCTGTATGATTCAAACCTGAAATTTGGACTCAGTGATTGTTTCCAAAATGCCAACACCATTTTGACTACAAAAGTAATCCGTCATCTCATGGCCTATTTCAGAGGTGGTGAGAGCATAGCTCTAGTAACACAACGTCATTAAATCCTGATAATCAATTTAAATAGAATACATGAAGGGAGGAGATCAGACAAACCGTTTAATGTAGGAAGGAGAGCTGTCAACTAAACAATGAATTACCTGGTGGAAAGTCTGATAGTCCACTGTGGCTGGTAGCATGGAACTTTTGCCTAAAAAGATCACTTATCAATGGAGAAGTTGACGAAAGAAAGTATTTTTTCACATTTTTAATCTAGACTACTTATCTTATGTTCTCATATGTTCTCAAGAGAGATGATAAATTGCTCCAGAGCCTCATCTGCAGAAGCCTGAATGTTTTCTCATTCTCGTGCAGCCCTGGGGAAGCACGCTGTAAATCAGTGGGCCCGCAAGGTTTGGGTAAAGGCAAACTTTAAGCCTCCAGAATATACTTTGCAAACAGGCTGCTGGATTGGAAAGCTGCACCTCTCTCATTTGTGAAGAGGTAAGAGAGACTGCTAAAGTGCTCTGAGCCCCTGAGATAAATAAACACTTCAACCAATAGGGTCTGAGCATGTAATAAAAGAAGAGGAAGACCAGAGGCACTGCTCCTGTGCCAGCTGGGAGCACATACATCTAATGCACTTACTTCACACAATACACATCAGGGCCAAGTACTTGCGCAGTCTGTGTGCTAGTGTGCTGCTCTGCTTGTTTGCTGGCTGCAAAGCACCTGTTTTCAAAAAGCAATCCACCGAGTAACAGGTTTTCTTCTTCTTCTTCTCTGTATAGGAACTCTGTCACTTCCAGTCTTGCTCAATTTTTAGAACAGATTCACTCCTTCTGATCTCCCTGATGTGGTTTATCTCTGCCACCATCTCTGTTGCACACTTTTCCTACTAGTTAACCACTCCCAAAAATTGCTCCTTCAAAACTTACTTTGAATGTGATAAATAGATAAAAATACACGATAAAATATCCATACCTGTACCAGCCAGATCCCATCTTTTGTGTCTTCTACAAGTTCATAGAAATGCATTTCACCACTAAAGTTTGTACTAGAAACTGACTCAGAGGCCTCTTCCTCCTTGAGAGCAGAATAAAGTTCCCCTTCCATAAGGTCACCTGAAAAAGAGACAGTTGGAGACATTCAGTTAAAACATCATGACAGATTGCTTAATAGCAGCAAATTCTAATAGTAACTGCAATTCTATTTCAGAAAGCAGCAGTTTCACTAGGTAGATTTTAAATGGGTGCTCAAAATCCTTATCAGTAGGAAGGCACTGAACTGAAGTTATTTTAGTTCCATCGTGGTGACCTGGCTATGAACAATTTGGCAATGCTTCTGATTACACAGATGTACCACACATGAGAGTAAATGAACATCTCCTGAGCCTCCCTACCTGAAAATAACAACATCTCAGAGGCAGGCAGCAATTTGAATTCACGTATTTTGGCTTGCATTTCAGGGGATAGTAATTTTGGAGCAAACAAAGTCTTAGCACTGATCATTCAAACGGCATTTCAATCAGTAATTTAGTACCCAAAAACACATAGATTGCCCCACGAGAAGCAAAAATCCAACACAGAACAATGCAGCTGTTGGGTTCTGTTTACAGAGTTGCAAATCAGTTCCCATCGACTCCATCCTAGCGACATAAGGGGCTCGTGGTGAAATCATTCGATGTTTCCCCCACAACCTCATTTCCTTCCCATGTTTTGTTTCACCATCATTGCAAACGCTCCTAATGACAACTGGTGGTTTTGCATCTAATATGTTAAACTTGAAGAAATGAAGTCTTGCCCAAAGAGGCTGCTTCCTACATAATGAGGAGGGAAAAGAAGTGCTGAGTTACAGCGGAAAGACTTGAGAGCTTTCAAAAAGTATTCATGGAATTCAAACTTCAAAATGAGAGACAAATTCTGCAAAGCCTATTGGCACCAGAGTTGTTTCCATGACATTTCAAGTCAGTTAATACAGTTTGTTTGGCGTTAAACACTTCCCTGCAGCATTTGCAGCCCAAACATAATGACATCATGAAAGTACGTGACAGCCAAGGAGCGAAAGTGATTGGAAACAAAACCGAAATTGCCTCCTGGTGCCTACTGGCGAGGCAGCAAAGTGAATAAACAACATAAATAAACAACAAACAATACAAGCAAATTAGATTTCCACGTCCAGCTTTAACATCAATTATTAAAGCCAGTTAGCGTTTTGCGGCTGTGACCCTCCCTGTATTCATCCAAACCCTTCTCTTTATTTCCATCTGGCCTCCCGAGTCCCCTTACTGAGCACAGGGATTTGTCTCTCCCTAACAACAGCCCTTTGCCCAGCGATTTACCAGCAGCAATGTCCTGTTGGCTGGCACTACGCTGATTACATCAGCCAATCTCGAGCCCTTTGGGCCACTTCCCTTTGGGCCACCATCTGTACTTTCCACGCACTCCTGCAGCTCTGCCCACCCTGAGTGCTGCAGCGCTGCCCGGCGCCCCACAGCCCCCCACCTCCACCTGTCTGTACCAACTTCTGCAGCACTTCCCTGCCCTTTTCCACGCTGCTTTCCACGCACGGCACCTACTGATCCCACAGCGCTGCCTCCCTCCTGATGACACCCCTCAGCAAACAAGAGAACCGTAGGGAAAGGGACGCGGAGAATAAGCCGGCCCGAACTGTAAATAGCAGCCCACCAGCCTGCGTACATTCGGATTCTTTCCTCCTCGTTTTTCACGGCGGATGACATTCGCTTTCAGCCGAGCAAACGGAGCCCAGCGCCGCGCTCCACACCGCCCGCGGCGCTCCGACAGAAATAACCCCTTCCCCGAAGGAAAACCATTCCTCGGCAGCCTCGCCGAGGCCTTCTCCGGAACGCCGCCACCCCGCCGCCTGCCCGCGCGTCCCTCCACAGCCGCCCCAACAACTCCGCCGAGCTCGGGGCGCTCAGGGGTCACGCCGGGCCCGTGCCGGGCGCGCTGACGCAGCGGGGAGCGCCGCGAATGCCGCCGTCCGTGCGCTGCCCGCGGCTCCGGCCGCAGCACCGCGATGCCCTTGGCCGGAGCTGCCGCCTTAGGCCCGAGGGGAGGGAGGGAAGGGAGGAGGGAAGCGGCCCTACCTGACTTCTCCACCAGCTCCCGGACATCCTTCTTCTCGGGCAGCCCCGAGTGCCCCAACCCGCGGCACTCCAGGATGGTCCGCAGCTTCCTGAAGCTCAGCGCTACCGGGTCCACCAGCTGCGTGGCGAAGAAGCCGGTCTCGTACCACACCACGGCCTCGAACACCCTGGCCAGGACGAAGAGCACCAGGAAATACAGCAGCAAGAAGCACAGCTTCAGCCACATCTTTCCCGGCGGGCTGACGGACGGACGGACGGACGGCCTGTAGAAGCCGGGGGGGCCGGCGCTGCCCCGCGGGTGGCGGCGCTGAGGCGGCGCGGGGCTGTCAGCGCGGCGGGGCTGCGCGCCCCCCGCCTCCCTCCCGCCGCTGTCCCCGCCCCGGCGGAGCCGCGGCCGCCGGCGGAGACATAACAAGTGACGTGTGCGGGCGGGCGGGGACCGGCCGAGCGAGCGAGGGGGGCCGCGCTGAGCCTGCCGTCCGCCCGCTGCTCGCGGCCCCGGAGGTTCTTACGGCCCCGGAGGTCCTTATGGCGCCGGCCCCGCCGCCCCTTGCTGGTTGACGGCAGCGCCCCGCCCGGCCCCGGGCTCCGCCGGTCCGTTTTGCGGCAAGGCGCCGGAGGCGGTGAGGGCGGTGAGGGAAGGCGGGCTGCGCGCACAGCGGCTCCGGCCTGCCGCCCGAATGGGCTGCGCCATAAAGAAGGAGGTTGTGCCGTAAATAAAGGGGTTGTGCTTGCCCTAGGCGTCAGCTTTGGACCCGATTGCTGCGGTTGCTATAAAATAAATTACAACGAAAGAAAACCACCTTAGAATGGACAAACTGCAACCCAGATTGATGTTTTTCATTAGGAGAAAGATGTTTATGCAGCCGGAGCTGAAGCGCTCGGACAGTTCACAGGATCACAGAGTCATTAAGGTTGGAAAACACCTCAGAGATCACGAAGTCCAACCACCAACCCGTCCCCACCATGCCCACCAGTGCCACATCTCCAGGGTTGTGAACATCTCCGTCAACAGTATTTTGACAGCAACCCAATGGGACTGCTATCACTGGGACCACTCATACCATAGAATATCCTGGGTTGAATAGGACCACAATGATCATCTAGTTTCAACCCCCCTGCTATGTGCAGGGTCGACAACCACTGCAGACCAGACCCCTTTGCTGGGGTTCTGCACCAGAAGCATGAGAAAGGCTGTAAAGAGGTGCTTTAGCCTGCTTAAAAACACACTGCAGTCACACTTGGTCTTTGAAATGAAGGCTCTCCTCTGAAGGAAACTCAGCATCGCCTCTGTAGGTTTAGTTATTTTAAGAAACCACAGTTTGCATTAAAATTGCCAACTCATACACAAACACAGAAATAGCACGGCTTCATTTAAAGAATACTGACAACCCCTCAGAGTGCACATGCTTAAGTAATTCTGTACTAAGGCGTAAAAATCGAATTTTAACATAAATATTGACCTGTAGAAAGCATCTAAATGGCCACACTCTTCAGAGCTGTTAAAAAACAGTTAGAGGGTTCTCCACATGTTGATACGAAGGGGAAAAAACCACTAACCATTCCACCCACACCAACCACCGTATGAAAGGAACGTGAATGCTGCTCTTCTGCTTCACCTTTCCCTGCCTTCTCCTATCCAGCTTGGGCATCCTGGATGCAGATTCAGCTCATTTTGTCCCATTTAGCTTTGCAGGTTACTGCACAGCCATGACAGCCGTCCCTTCTTCCGCAGTGGGCTCGTTTTGTTTCTGGAAAGGGGGAAGAGAAACTGCAGAAATAGCTGCTCACAAACCAAGTCCTCGTGGGCTTCTAAATGTTCTGTGCTGTACTGGGAGCCGTACAACTCTTCATTCCTCATAATGGTAATGTGGTACAGTAAAGATTAGAGGAGGAAAGGGTGGACTGCACCAGAGCTGCTGCTGTTGCTCAGCTGAATGAATATAAAGGGGTTTCAGCAGCTCAGTCTGATTTGGACTGAGCTTGCACAGAAGGTACTGGAGGAACAAGTGGTTGTAGGAGGACAGGCTGTAGCCCTCTCCTTCACAGTCATTCCATTTGTTTTAAAATCCCCTTCAAGGGCCCATCTCCCTGATGAGAAAGTGTCCGTGGCACAGCATAAGGAAGATTAATCCTTTCCCCTTGGCAAAAAAAAAAACCAAGAATGGTTTTGTTATTGCAGTTGGCAGAACCAAGGGATTTTCAATAAGAAGCACATTTAATGTCACCTGTCTGTAGGACCAGAGGGAGGCTCCCCTGGAGTGCTGAGAACGCACTGCAAGACCATGTTTCTTTTTCAGAAGTTTCACAGAGACCCTTTACTTTGGTCACACATACAAGAAGCTGCCCCATTTCCCTGCTCTCCCCGTGTTTCCTCCCAGTATCTTTTGGCTGTGTGCTGAGCTGAGGGATGCCCTGCTTCCTCCAGCTGGAAAGCACCTAGCATTAATTAAGGCTACGCTCACAGCTCAACTATTTGCAACACCAACTGCTGGGGAGGCTGTCACCAGTATGTTATTTCCTACTGCTCATGGGCTGAGTTAAATCAATTCTTAACATTCCCCAGTGGTAACTGATGATGAGTCCCCTGCAGATGCTAAGCTAATCATCTGCCAAAACTCAAAACCCTGGAGTAATTTCAAGAAAGTAGAACTATTGTTTCAAACTTCTATCCAACACATACACACCCCAAACAATCCAAAGCAAAGCAACTGCGAGCACAGCAGTACAAAGACAACAGAAACGTGAGGGAGGGGGAAAAATGCAAGTGATGAGCAGGGCAGGGATGGGTATGAGCAAGAACCACAGGTGATGGGTTAGCCAAAGGCCTGGGGGACAAAAGGGATAACGCTAGGAAGCTGCACAGTGGGCCTGGGGCCTCTGTGCTGAAATACTGGTTCTGCAAAGATTTGTGCTGAGCAGCACCGAGGGCTGCACTTGTACAAACCTGAGGAGCATTCACATATTCACAGAGTTTTGGCTTTTTTTTCTCCCTCCAACTCATGTTTAATATGCCGAGAAAGACTTCCTAGTTGAGTACTGTCTTTACATCTTCAAGTTTACAAACCTGATATTTTCTAGATACGGCTGACATTTGTTGGTTTCTAGTTGTAACTCAGAATGTCTTTGACATGTCACCTGCAAACAACTTTTCAGAGAGTTATAATTAGCTGGAAAATTTGAATACCATAGCAGTGAATTAAAAATTCATTTGGGGTGAAGACAAACAAGACACGCGCTGACATTTTAAAGACCTCCGGGTTAACTCAACGTAATTAACAATATTAAACAGTCATCAGACAGACAGTTCTGTGCTCACTGAGCAAATATTACAGATGTAATGAGAACTAAGTATATAAATCCCACCTTTAAAGAAAACCCCAAAGCAGGGATCTGCTTCTACACCATCTTGGCTGAAATAATATTTTACTTGGATTTCTGAGAGACTGAGACCAAATCCTGAGAACTGGGACAGACATCTTTTCTTGTCAGACAGCCAAATCTGAAGACTCTGCTGCCCGTTGATAAATGGCAAGGATTCCCTCTCCTCCTCCATCCTTTCCTGTGAGCAGCTGCTGACTGCGCGCCCTGGGAATACAGACAGTAATCCACCTTCTAGACCCAGCCACCTACTGGGAACATTAAGACAAGTATTGTCATTTTTGAAGTCAATACAACTGAAGACTGAAAATATTAATTCCATTCCTTACCACGTTAAAATATTATCAAGCCCTTCTCTTTGGACAGCCTTAATATTGCCACATACCAAGACCAGTCAACTAACATTTAAGCTACTAGAAACCCAGTTTTACCACGAGTCAGCTGACTCTGTAAATATAATTGGCAGGCGTTTAGTAACATATAGTCTTCTTGGATTACATTTTTAAACAAAATGGGTGCATCTCAACAAGCTTTTATGTGTGCTATAAAATATTACTTAGCTGATGTTAATTAAATAAACCAACAAGCCTCTGTGAGAGTGTCAAAACAAAATGGCGGCAGCCAGACAGCGCTATTTTATCTAGAGGAATTTTGAATTCAAAAATGTTTCCTGTAAGTGGCCAGAAGGAAGTACATTTAATATACAGGTGTTACTGTGCAGTAGATTGTCCAATAGTTGACACCTCGGTTAAAGCTCTGGTTATTCAGGTGATGCAGGCCTGATGTGATCCAGCAGTGAGTGAATCACACGGCAGTTCTGGTGGGACCAGATCTCCAGAGGTCACAAAGTCCAACCTCCTGCTGGAGGCAGGGACAGCTGGGACATCAGACCAGGCTGCAGGCTGTGCTGGGCTTTATGCAGGCTGGAGTTTTTACTCTTTGATCTGATAGACAATCTTTCCTCTCCTGTGGTAATTGCTCGTAAGCACTCAGCAGTTAACAGCGCAGAAAGATACATGAATCAAAACCAAAGCAGCATACAAGAGCAGAATACGTTAATTACATCTTGAATTGCCTTTTTTTTTTTTTTTTTTTCCTAGATATTAGTAGGTACTACATGGTTTGAGTTTTGGGAGTGCCTACTGGAGGAAAAACCGCATGCATCAGTGCAGGTTATGGGATGAGCTGCTGGAGAGGAGCTCTGTGGAGAAGGACCCGGGGGTGCTGGTGGACAACTGGTTGGCCATGAGCCAGCAGCCTGCTCTCGTGGCCAAGAAGCCCAATGGTATCTGGTGTGCGTTAACAAGAGCATAAAAACTTGTACTTAAGAAGCTCTGTACTAACATGTGGGGGAACTTCTATGCAGTGAGGGTGACGGAGCAGTGGAACAGGCTGCCCAGAGAGGTTGTGGAGTCTCCTTCTGTGGAGATATTGAAGGCCCATCTGGGTGCCCACTGTGTGACCTACTGTAGGGAGCTGCTTTAGCAGAGGGGTTGGTCTCACTGATCTCTTGGGGTCGCTTCCAACCCCCGTGATTCTGTGATTCTGTGACTCTGTGATCCCTGCGGGTTGTGACCGTGTGCTTCTGTGCTCCAAACTCAGACCAGAGTTTTCTCAGTTGATTCTAACAGGACAGGAACACACGGTGACACCTGCCTGGGGCTGCCGTACCCAAGTACTGAAGAAGGGGGTATTCAAGCAAAAATATTTATTTCGGCTGCTTTTTTTAAACCAAGTGCTTGCCGAGCACTCTGCGGGGGGGTGAATTCCCTCAGCCCTGACCCCCCAGCGGCCCTGCAGCGAGATGCCACGACGCCCACAGGAGCCGTACAGCCGTCCGAGGGCCGAAAGCACACAGCGCAGCCTCCTCCCCCTCCGCGCCCCACCCCCACCTGCCCGTCCCCATGGCAACAGCGCGGCCTCAGGACCCCGCGCTTAGCTGCCCGCCTCGCTGCCTGCTCCCTCACGCAGGTAGGCCAGGGCTGCCCGCCGCGCTGCCTGGGCAATAATCGCTGCCCCTCCCTCTGTCCCCGAAGGCCCCCGGCTGCCCGCAGCGCTGCCTGCTCCCCCGCCGCCGAGGTCCCCGCCTGTCCTCGGCGCTGCCTGCGCACAGCTGGGGGAGACCGGGAAGTTGGACGCCGGGCCGGGGCTGGCGGAGGGCGGCCGGGACAGGCCGCGGAGCCCGGGGGTGGGGGGAGACGAAGAAGAAGAAGGCGGCCCGGTGCCGGCCGCTATGGACCAGTGCGTGACGGTGGAGCGGGAGCTGGAGAAGGTGCTGCAGAAGTTCTCGGGCTACGGGCAGCTCTGCGAGCGGAGCCTGGAGGAGCTCATCCAGTACGCGGGAGGGCTGCGGCGGGAGATCCTCCAGACCGAGAGTACGTGAGGAACCCCCCTATCCCCCGCCACACACCCCGCTTTGCTTCCCTATCGCCGTCCGTTCCCAGCCTGCCGCCCTCCTTCCCCATTCGTCAGGACAAAAACGCTTCAAAGGGTCTTAAAATCCGGCAGTGTGGAACGCGAGGCCTGCAGGCTGCCCTCAGCCCTGCCCGGCTGTGCCCTCAGCGCGGTGCGACCCCTCTCAGAGCGCTCATCCCTGCGCTGTGGGGACAGCCTGGTGGCCGGGGAGGGCCAGGGGATAAAGAGCAGGCTTGCAATAAAGCAGCGAGCCCGCTGTTTATTTCGTCTTTCTCTTTGTTTTCTCTTTTTCTTGATGCTTTTGTCACTTGTTTACGTTTGTCGTGGCAGTGTGGAGGGCAAAGCCGCTCTTCAGCTGGAAGCAAACACGGCCTCGTGAGTTGAGTTTCTGTTTTGCAGCTGGTGTGGGAAGGCTCAGTCTCCGAAGCACACTGTAAACATGAGACACTCAGCTTGCAAAATCACCGCAGCGGAGGCAGCGCCGTGTTTATGGATGGTGTGGGAGGGGTGCTGAGGCGGCTGAAGCGACTTCACCCAGCGCCCTGCAGGAAGTGAGTGGTGGCTCAGGGATTAGGAGTGGGAGCTGCCTATCTTCTCTGCCCCAACCTGACAGCAGAGTGCTATCTTGCTGCCTTCTGCGGTTTGCTTTGGTTTGGTTCAGAGTAAAATGTGTTTGCTGTGGGTTTGTTACAAATACAGGTGCAGCTGTCGCTTAGGAGTGCATTTAGTTCCGGGAACATAAACAGAAGTGTATGAGAGTTGCTGCGTGTACAGAGCAGTTTGCATAGAGAGCAAATATGGAAATGCAGTTCTGAGGCAGTTGTTTGGGATGAAGTAATGTTCTGTCTTTTTTGGTATTATTTGGAAGTATATCTCAGTAAATGCGCTCAGTGGCTTTCAAAAGAGTTTGAGCTTGTATGTTTTATCGACTGTCTTTAATGCATTATCCTCACAAGCAGATGCTGACCTTGCTTGGAAGGCTTTGTGGCACAATCCTTAGGCTTGCATTGATACTTGTAGGAATCTGTGGGGTTACAAGCATCCTATTCCAGTCTGGATGTGGCCCTGAGCAGCCTGGTCTGGTGGTTGGTGACCCTGCCCATGGCAGTGGGGTTGAAACTAGATGATCTGTGTGGTACTTTTCAACCCAGGCCATTCTATGATTCTATTCCACATCCAGAGCTCTTACTTTTATTGTAGTAAAGTGAAAACCTGGGGTGCTCCCTCCACGCTCCACTTGCAAGTGTTTTGGGATGGTACTGTAAAACCCCAGATGTGTTCTCAGCACTTACTGATGAACTGGTGATGCTGTCCCAGCAGAGTGCATCCCAAACTGAGTTTTCTTTTAGTCAGCACTCTGGAATGAAGCTAATGTGTTGTCAGTGCATACTCAAATATCTCAGGGCTCTATTAAATTTTGATGTCTGTGGGTAGACAGCTTTCACGTACATTCCTAATAACACCATATACTTGCAGCTTTTGTGTGCTGTGACCTGAATTTTTTTTTAAAATTAATGGACGTAGAAGCAGCCAGATATGCTAATGTGGAGCTCTGTAATTTGGGGGTGTGAACTGCAGAAATATCACTCTGTGTATGTGTTTTTAAAAGAGAAAGTAAATAGTAACAAAAGGACAAAACAGGTCCAAAAGTAATAGAAAGAAGTTCACGTTGTAGGACGAAATTTCAAAGCAAAGATGTGTGAAAAGGCCTTAAATAGGCAGTGGCTATCAAAAGGAAATGGGTGGAGAGCAAAAACCTATGAGTTCAGAGGCAGAAGCAGCTTCTCTTATGCTTTTTCCTGCTCTTAACATTTCTTGAGCTATTCTTCATGTTAAAGCCCAAGCACTGAGCAGCCCTGTGTTGAGCCCTGTGGATAAGAAGACCAAGTTTGGTTTTCTTTTCCTTTAATACATTTCATCTCCCAGAGCAGCCAAGGCAGGATTGCTTATTCTTCTTGGATGGTGGAAGCAATGTCTGGTCAGTGTCTGGCTGACTGAACTTGGCTTTGAGCTCTGCTCAGTGCCCGCTGTCTGATTGCTGAAGTATTTCCTTTTAAATTGCAGCTCTGTATACCCAGTGCAGTGAAGCTGTCAGTCCGCTGTGTTCTGCGAGCACTGAATGCTGAGAGGGGTCTGTCTGCAGGCTTTCTTCTGCTGATTTATTGCAAGTAATCATGAGTTTAATTAAAGCAGAAAGAGATGTGCATAGAGGGAGAGATCTTTTCTCTTATAAATTTGATGGCTTTTCTGCTGTAGTATGTGTGTGAGGGGACAATAATCCACTTATTTGCTTGGGGTGGAAATACCAGTGCGTGTATAAGTTGTTAAGTTTAGCTTAATGGCTTTTCTAGGGAAAAATGGCTATTAACGTGTTTTATCTTCTTTGTTTATTGGGCAGTGCAGATTTGGGGAACGAGCACTTATGTTTAGGTTGTGGTATAATCTAACTGAGCACTTCGTCCTGGGAGAAGGCACCAGTAAGTTACTTAATCCTTTATGCAATTTTTAAATGCCTGTCACAAGAAGGAAACAGTAACAGAAATAAGCATTATTGTTGAAGTAATGGTAGGAGGCCAACTTCAGATGGCAGTTGTGTGAAATTTCTTCTTTAATGTAGGATGTGGAGAGCTGAATTGGTGACTGTCCACTGATTCCATCCTCAGCAGGAAAAAATGTAGAGCTCTGTCATTTTGCATCAGAGCTTAACATTATCTTCATGGAACCAGAGAAAGAAACTTGATGCTTTCTTTTTCCTTCATCCTTAAAAGCTTTGTCTGTTGCAAAAATGCAATTAAATCTTCCATAGCAGAGGCTTGTGGAGATGAGCAGGGGTTATTTACTTTCCTAGGGATGAACTAGTTGTAGTGTGTAACAACATAAGCTTGTTTTTGCTCTTGACGTCAACAGCAGAGTTGAAAGTTGGGATGCATAATAGATGCTAAGAGTAAGCGGCTGCTGAGTGGTTCCCTACCCCCTCCGACTGCAGCCTTGTTCTTTGTGACGCTGGGTTTCCTTTGCTCTCTCCAAGGCACATTGTTAAGTGTGCATTGTAATAGTTACTGTTTGTTTCTATTGTTCTCAGCTCGCCATCATTGGAACTGGTCTCTTCACGTGTCACGCAAACCAGGAACGTGCTGAAGTACAGAATGAGACTGGAACAAACTTTATGAAAATGTGGTTGCTTTTAAAAATCTTTCCTTCAGAGGAATGGTTTGGGTGTTTATTTTCCACATGAATTGTTTAGATCTGGAATGTTGGGAAAGCATTTCTGTGCTGGTCTATCTAAATTAGCCTTCAGTAGAGTTGAAGTGCCCAGTCTGTGTGCCTAAAGGAATTCATCTTCATGTAGAATGAATGTTGAGAGAGGAGAGACCTGCAGAGGTAAGGCTGGCAAGTAGTCTCCTTCTGCTAGAAACCAAAAACAGAGAAAGGGATGAAGTAAAGCACGGAAGGATGCTGTTGGTGACTTTGTCATTGGTTTTGGCACGAGAAGTGTGAATTCGGTGAGAGGGGGTGGTGAGGGGTTTGTGCACATTGCATATTCATATTGCCCCCAGTGTGAGTCATACAGCACTGCACTTGTTGGGTGAGCTGAACAGCGTCATACTGCTAGAGATGAATCTCACCTGACCATCCACTCTTTCTTGGAACCCTGATGTCTGCAGTCAGGGCCTTCATGGGCTATTTCACATCCCTCAAGGAGAGGCTGTGAGGGGCACTGTTTGGGGCTGTCCCCACTGCTCAGGAAGCAAATGTTTCACACAGCTCAAATTCAAGCTTATGGAGTAAGGAGGTAGTTTGGGGGTGAGAGTGAATTGGGACCTCATTAACCCAAACTTTGCTATCGCATTGTTGACTTTAAACACTGTGCTTTGGTGTGTCTTCAGGGTGATGTCTAGAAGAAAACTGATCCTGTAGTAGGTTAGACACTGTTTCCTGTTACAGTTATCTCACATTCTGTGAGATGTGTGTTTGAAGGGTATTTCTTGGAGACCTGTTTATTGATCTTCTGGACTCAAGTAGAATGCACAAGATATTTACATTACTTCTTGAAGTGCTGCACTTCTTGAGTGTTATTTTTGTACCAGACTGGTTTCCTTGTGGGCTGAGCCATGTCCTGTGTGTTTTAATTTAAGCTGCACTTGCTTCACCAATGCTTTCTAATTGTATTTCTTTTAATACCACTTGTCTTTATATGATGTTGCATGTTGAGAGATTTAAGTTATCATTTCTTCATAACAGAGTTGGTAATTTTCCTCTCTTTTGTGTTTAGATCAAGATGGAGACCTGTCAGGGACAATTTCACTTGTTATGACGCAGTGTTGTAAAAGAATAAAGGACACAGTTCAAAAACTGGCCTCAGATCACAAAGACATTCACAGCAGTGTATCCCGAGTTGGAAAAGCCATTGATAAGGTATGTGTGTTGTGCTCTGATGGTGCTATTGCATGTATTCTGTGATCTGTGCTCTTTCACAACATTGGAATTTGGGCTCCAGTTCATCTTAAGTCTTCCTGTCCACTGCAGCAGTGTAGGGTTGGAGGCAGACGTAAGACCATGGGGTGTACAACAGCACTTCAGAACTCCTATACAGAGTGCTTCCTTTTGGAGCAGCTCGAATTTGTCGTTTCCAAGAGAACGTGGCACAGAGGTCCTGCTGGACCTGGTAACAGAATGTAGTATATCTGCATAGCAAAATGTTTGTTTCAACATCAGTCTCGATAAGGAGTATTATATATAGATGTGTGTTTCAGTTCTGGTTCATTGTCAGTAGTGAATGACCAGGAAGTGGTATTCTGTTCTTGAAGGCAGCTTAGAAGCTGAGAGAATTTGAGACAGACATTCTTACATATATCAGATGTGTTGTCGATTCTTAGAGCTTAATTTCACAAGATTTACATTGAATTTACTTTCATTAAAAACAACTTTTCAGCTGGACAAAAACACTTGTATCATTACAGAGCACTAATTCATCACTTGAATATCTCATTTCAACTTTGTTAGTAAAGGTAAGCTATTAAGGCATAATTTAACAGTAGCACAACAGACTGATGAAGTGCATAATGCTGCACTGTGGGACAGAATGTCTGTGCAGCTGTTAGGATTGTTTTGCTTATGATTGACCATCATGGAGAGCTCAAACTTTGTACTAATAGCTTTAATCCAAGCATCACTGCTATCCAAAGCTTAAGGATGCATCTGCCTCTAATCCTTGCTGCTGTATCTAAACCTATTAACTAGAGTAAAATTCCATCCTTATTACTGGTGTGAAGCCTGAAATAAATCTATGTAATCTTGTCCTGTGTTTGAAACTTTCCTATTCTGCCTTATCTAGTGGACTTTATATGAAAAGCTTTCAGATTTGGGTGTACCTTTTTCATTTAAATAGTCTGACATAGAGCAGCCCTCTTTCTTGTATAAAGGGTGTAAATCTGCTGTGGAAATTAGTGGCAGTCTTTCTTAGAGGCCGAAGGAGACAATGCATACAAGCTTAATAAATTTGAGACTTGAGTCTGATATTTAAATTGCTGCTTCTTTGTCATGTGCGTAGTTCTGACAGTGTTGTTGCTGTCTTAGCTTTCTGTCTACTGGTTTCATGTGAAAAAGAGTAGCTGTAAAGGAAGGCATTTGTTACATTTGAAATGCTTGGTTTTCTAAAGCTGCAGAAAGGGATGCAGTGATCTACTCCGTGCCTGTTCAGGGTTAGAAAAGCTGTTTCAGAGGGCTGTTCCAAACTGAGCTCAACTTGCACTATGTAGCCTGCTTGTTCCCCTGGATTCTCATTCTTGCTACATGTCTATAATGTTTTCAACAAAAACCTTCCAGTGGAAACTGTGTCAGTCCCCAGTCCTGCTGGGAGTGAAGGACACATTTCTGTGCAGTGCAGAGCACCAGTGAGGGTTATCTCCTCAGATAGGAACTGCTCAGCATGCAAGTAGTTTGGTTTTATCACTTCTCACTGATTGTAGAATCTCTGATACTTGAAAGTATATTCTGAAATCCCAGCATGTTTGTCAAATGAGCGTGTGATGTTTAAACCCTGGACAGTAACACCTGAAGGAAGCTTTCCATGTGTGTTCAGTGCATTGTTTCCATGCTGCTGTTTGAAAACATGCTCAAAAACTATTGAAATTGCCTTCCCCACATTGCTTCCTTATAATAGACTTAAGCTGAAACTAATAGCAGTAATTAACTGTAATTGATGTCACAAATTGATTCTTGACGCATTCTGGACAAAATATTACTGCTTCCAAAGTAAAATACTTGTCTGAATTTAAAGAAGCAGCCCCTGCTTTGATTCATGAGATTTGGGTTACATTTGCTGTGCCTAAATCCTCACCCAGCATTTTCTCATTTATTTTATGGCTGGATTAACATCTCTGGAACACCAGTTATGGTGGTTGTAGCTGTATTTGCTCAGGCACAGATAAATATAACTCATGATTTTAATGCCTGGTTTGAGGTTGGGAAACATGCTAGTGCTGGTACCAATTTAATGTGACACATCCGAATGACAGCTGTTGTTACGCATAGAATCAACAATCCTACTGAAAGAATTTGCTATATTTTCTTCTGGTGGCAAATGGGTTAATTTTTTTTCCCCATTGTTGAGGAAGGGGTTCATTTATATATCAGTTTTAGCCTGGTCTGCATTTAAGTTGGTTTAGTCATTACTAAGTTGGATGGGACCTAAGGGATTACGTGCTTGTGTGCCCCTTTCTTCTGAAGAGCATTTTCTTCTTTGGAAAGGAATGTTTGCATCCAGTTGCATCTATACTGTAGCAGCATCTGCTGCACTTTCAGTACTCATTACCTCCTTGTTGTTCAGCATGGTGTTAGCAGGTAGCTTATGCATCAGTCTCCCTGTACATCACTCATCTGCAATGAGTTCATCCTCAAGCATGGATGAGACAACTACATGGGGCAAGTAAATGTTTCCCTCTAGCAACCGTGTGAGCAGTAGTTGAATGCCTTCATTTAGGAAAGCTTTAGTAGTCTTTGCAAGTTGAGCATTATCTTGTGAACTCACAAACTGAACAGAGAACTTCTAACAAGTGTGTTGTGTTTGTGTTTGGGGTCAGAATTCAGAAGGAAGGAATGCCCAAAGTAACTTAAGCTGGAAAACTGGCAAATAAAACTGTCCTTAGTCATCATCCTTCTTCATATCATGTTATTAATAGGGAAGGTTGTGTTGGTTGAAATGGCTCATCATTTGAGTGTCTTGAGTCCTCATATTTCAACAATTATCAGTAGTATATTTTTCTTTGTATTATTGGTAAATTTAGCACATAATACTCTACACTTTTCCCTTAGGCTTGTTAGGCTCCTTAAAGAGTGGCTGCTGCTCTGCAATAAGAACTGACGTGCTTCTAAGCTTAAAATTGAAAGTGTAAAATAAACATTTTGGGGTCTGTAACGTAAGGAATTCATTTAACTTCTGAAATGCTGTGAAATTCCCCATGCCATCAGTTGGTACTCTGTTGGCATTTAGAAAACAAAGCTAGGAGATGTGTAGTCACGAGCATATAATGCTGGCATGACAATTATGAAATAAGTAAGCGAAAGGCAAGCAGTAATTTGTTCTGATGTGACAGTCACTCACTGCATTATGCACTGTCGGTTCTTGAAACTGCTCAGGACCCACTGGAGGCAGAGCTGTAGGATCCCACATACCATAAAGACCCCAGAAATCGTTAGGTTTTTTTTTTTTTTAAAGAAAAGTAATTGAAATGAGAGCCTGCTCAAACATGGGCTCATCAGAGAACAGATGAGGGGGAGGTTTTTCCTTCCATTTCTTGAGGTCCCTGGATTGTATTATATGACTTGAAGCTACAGCACTTCTAGGTTGGTGTGAGTCACTGTTACCATCTTTTATGGGATTAAAAAAAAATCTGATTTGCAGTGGGGTTTTGAGAAGTTTCTCAAGGCTCATAGGCTTGTTTCAGAATAAAACACATATATATTGTATGTGTGCTAGAAGTTGAAATGGTACAAAGAATAATTTAATTGATAAATGAATCTTCTTTTCTCTCCCAGAAACCAAAGTAATGAAAAAAGAACTTATATGTTCTCAGTGCTGCCTCTGTTATTTGTTTAATACCTTCTCTATGGATTTGTTACCTGCTAGGGGTGTCTGGAAAGCAGTACCAGAATCAGCAATGGTATTGAACTGTAAAGGCTTCAAAGAATTGGCACAGATGAGAACGGTGTTGTTTAATCTTCAAAATTCTTATGTTTTTCTATACAAAGTTTAAAGATAAGCAGCACGGCAGGGAACACAGAAGTTGAGACACCTGTGTGGAAGCGTTAGCTCTAAGACTTGTCTCAGTGACAGTGATTTAGATGCTTGTCTTGCCCCACCATCTCCAAAAGATGGATGAGAATTTGCTAGCCTAAGGTGAGTGTTTTACTGAGGGTTTACAAAGGGAATGGTGGCTTTGAAGCTGTGCGTGTGGGGCTGAGGAGGCTGCTCCTTTTTCATGATGTTGCAGAGCATCATTAAAGCAGTTTCAGCCCTGGAGGCTGGCAGCTGAAGGGTGGGTAGGTATTTGCTACCTGTTAAAGAGGAAGCAGCAGGCATAGCCGTGTGGGTATTGTGAGGGAGACGTGTGATTAAAAGCGAGCCCTTCAGTCTGGAGATTGGGCGGGTGGGTTAGGTCTGGGGGAGCTCAGACACGGAACTCTGGGGTGCTGTCATCCAGCCCAGTGTTCCCTGAATGGTGGGGAGGGCTCAGCAGAGTGCAGAACTGCTGTGCTTATTGTTTCAGCTGAAGTAAACTTGGGATTGATGAGGTGAAAGCTGCAAGGATGTTGCTCTCCACTGTGTTGTTTGAAGGAGATTCTTAAAAAAAGAAAAACAACTTGATCTCACTTCTAGAACAGGTTAATAGGAGGCTCCTGAGTGCTTTTGACAGCATTGCTCTGCAAATGTCTGTTGCCTGGTGTGTGTTGTCACAAAACATCATCTGACTTGTTGGGCTCTTTCTGAAGGTCAGAGGTATTGCAGCACTGGAATACAAAGTGCTGATCTAATGCAAACCCACACTCCCAACTCGCATTTGTTCTGAAGCTGATTATCCAGCTCTGTACCAGCAGCCTTTACCCCAGATCGGGTTTTGGCTAACCTGCTGCTCCAGTGTTAGCTGGCTGACAGAGAACCGGTGGTGCCTGGCTGGCAAACAGCTCACACAAGCTCAGTGGTGTTTACCGTGGCTGCTGTGACAGAGGTGAGTGCTTGTGCAGTAGAGGTGTTCCCATATGGTGCAAAGCTGTTATCATCCCAGAGCCAAAGCTGAAGCTCTAATTTCACCGAACTTCTGGTTTCTGAAGTTGCTTCCTAGAAGGCAGCAGTAGTTACCAGGCAATCAGGCGATGCACTGCCTGCTGGGCTCTGGTTCTTTTGCAGAAAGTTTATTTTGGGCAATGGGTGTGGATATTTATTCAAATTATCTTACTTGCCCAGAGCACTAAACATGTTAGCAGTTAAAATCCTGTTTTATATCTGGGTTAGAGTAAGCGTTGCTCTCCCGTTGCCAAGAGGCACAGTGCCAAGTGTTACTAAAGAATCACTGTGACAACATTTTTACTTATTCCTGGAATATGTCCGTAGGCCACTGACCTAAAAATACACTGCAGTGGGATCACTGGGGTTAGATCTGCAAAAACACTCTGGGATCTTCAAAGTTCGGGTGCTGGTATATTGAGATCTGCAGAGATTTGGGTTTCGTTGTCATTGGGAGCCTGGGGAGAAGTGACATTTTCCTTTGCCAGCATTGTCTGCCCCCCCAGTTATGTCAAAAATTCTTGAGTTAAAACTTTTACTTCTAATTTGGTGCCCTGTAGTGACAGTGATGCATTGATAATGCTATTTTGATTTTAACGTGGGCGATTTTTGTCTTCTGTTCTTTATGCTGTTCAGTTTTCATGTATGGAAGAACTTTTCTGTAGATACTTTCTTCAGAAGCACATTGTGGTCTGCAAGTCCCTTTATTAGTTAATTCAATTTCTCATTTGCTAGCTAACTTGTAATTTGTCAGTATAGTTCCTTATAGTGGATAATATTGAGACGTGAGATGAGCAAGCCAAAGGATGTCTTCTGTACACAGGAGATAATGAAGCAGCTGACAGATACATTTCACTTTGAAGAGGAGGTAATTAAGGGCAAACTGAGTAATAGGCAGAAAGCACTGGAGTGGAGACATAGGTGTCCTGCGTAATGTGAGGAAAATTACATGGGGTTCTTTGTTCCAACCTATTAAATGTGAATTTGTACCTTTCAGAATTTTGACTCTGACATCAGCAGCGTGGGGATAGATGGGTGCTGGCAGGCTGACAGCCAGCGGATCCTCAACGAGGTGATGGTAGAGCACTTCTTCCGGCAAGGCATGTTGGATGTGGCCGAGGAACTGTGTCAGGTAATGACGAGTGTGGATGTTAAATGTTATCCAATGTGGAGCATTATGCTTTGTGATAGCATCCTTATCTGAATGTTAATTTTCCAGGTGAATATTGAAACTGTCAGAAAAAGAACCCCAGCAGTTTAATTTCATATTTTTTTTTAGGCTTTAACCTGAAACGTGCCTTTGTTTTTCAGGAATCTGGTCTATCAATAGATCAGAGTCAGAAAGAACCATTTGTGGAATTAAATCGAATATTGGAAGCATTAAAAGTTAGAGTTCTGAGACCTGCATTAGAGTGAGTCTGCTCATTTTTTTCCTCCTTTTTATAAATTCTTTTAATAAATCCATAGTTTTTCACTTTAAATATTATCTTTGTTTGTGTCCTCATTTGTTCTTTGTGACATCTAATTACTGAGCAAACGTTTTCCAGTTGTTCTCTTGTTGTCCCTCCCAATGGCCAATGCTTAACTAGCTTAACTTCTTTCTTAGAGTCATAGGATCATAGAATCGCTCAGGTTGGAAAAGACCTTAAAGATCATCAAGTCCAACCGCAAAGGATTAAGGGTTAATTTAAGGTTTTGGGAGGAAAATTAACTTAGAGAACCAGTGATCTGCCATGATGGTACTTTACTGTAGTTACAGTGAAACACTAGTGAATATTACACACAAAGATCCAGCTGTTGAGGATAATAGAACTTAATAAAGGTGTTGAGTATCACCAAGTTGTCTTTGCTTCACCGAGCCCTGGTGGTGAGCAACACTTAGACTCAGGATCAACTGTATCACTTTTTCCTCAGGCCAGTTCTCTTTTTAGAGCAGGTAAAGGTTGGGAAGAGAGAGCAAAAGAATAGGTGTGACCTGTAAGGGCTACTGCTGCCAGGTAGGTGGTCATTAGTGTTGGGCCAGGGACGTGTCCCTGGTAGCCAGAAAGTGTTTCTGGTGCATGAGCTGCAGGTGGGAGCGTGGGCTGAAAGTGTGATCTGAACAAAACAACTCAGTGAGTCCAAGAGTTGGAGGTTCTGTATGAGCATTCAGCATTACCTGAAGTCTGAGAGTAGCTGAGATGTTATCAGTCAGCCTTAGACTAAGATATTTTCATCACCTTAATAGGCTTTACAACCACTAGACACATAAGATGGTGCTATAAGGGAAAGATGATGAAATATCTCATGGACTGCTGTTTTATAGTTTCCAGGAGTGGATACGTATCTATGCTGTACAAATCAGAGCAGTTTTTATTTTAAAAACAACAAAGTACAAAACCAACCCTCAGCCTATTTTTGTGGCTTTGGTAAGCTTACTCAAAAGCAAGAAAAAATAAAATAGCTTTTTAGCAACATTTTACAAGTAAAAGACATGGAATAAAACATTGAAAATGTACAAATTAAGATCTAGAATAAAATACATTTGAAATACTTTTTTTTTTTTGCATTATTTGGTTAACTAAATACTTAACTGAAATGTGCTTAAATACATTTTTCCACTTTTAACGTGAACCAACTCAGGCATATGTCAATTCAGAGGTCATTGGCATCTACACTAAATGCAGGGTGCTCTGATTAGTCAAACCTAAAGTAAAATCCTGGAGTACAGCTCTGAGTCATGAAAAGTTTGACCCAAATGATCTTTGAATATAGGCACGCAGATGGAAAGCTCAGCTGGTTTATTGCCATTACATTGGGTAAATGAAGGGAAGCAGCACTGCAATGCTTTGTGATACAGCTGAAGCAGAATGTAACATCAGCTACACCACATACTGCCTGTAGTTCAAATAGTAACATAGCTGTTGTAAAGGATGCTCTCTCTCTGAGAAACAGTAAATTATTGCTGGTATGTCCATCTACCTCAAGTCACTAAGTTTGTTTAGCTCAGGTTACCCAGGCCCTGTGTCTTATTCGTGCCAACTTAGCCACATCTTGTCATTCCTGCAATGTATTAAATATTTTTCAAACAAAGGAGAAGGCATGGTCCTTCTTCAAAGGAAGCCTTATTCTCTAGACAGCTGAATTAGACAGAGAATAGAGTGTATTGTTGGTTCAATTTGTATGCTGGCGTCCCTCCCCCACCATGCCTCATTTCTGCTTATAGTGTGACTTTTCAGGGCAAAAGCTCTCTGCCTCTGTGTTTGCCTAGTGCTGGGCATGAATGCTTATGTAAAAAATATGGCTGTTAACGAGGACAATCAAAATGTGACAAAACTCAATCCAGCTTAAGAACTGAGCTGTGTCTCACAGTGCAGTTATTCCTCAGAATCGCTGGTGCTGATGAAGTAGTTTCCCATATTTCTCAGCAGTGATCAGGAGGAACACTCTTTGTGAAGCTTTGATGGGAATAACTGGCAGGTTCAGAACTTCTGACTGTAGTCTTCCAGGGAATAGGTGTTTTCATCCTCTGTGTCTATAAAGCAGTCACGTCTTAGTATTCATTGTGACCTTTGGGACATGGTTTAAGCTTACTTTAATCTTTGTCAGGCTTTGTGAGATTCTTCCTAACTAAATCTAACTAAATTCCACATAGGAGCTAGAGGAGAGCTGTGGTTTGCATACTGTACAGTATACTTCAAAAATTTTGGATAGATTTGAGTCACAGAATTGAAAACACTCTGAAAGTATAATTTTGAGAGGCATTAGGAAGACAGATGTTGTGATTACTGATGATTTTGAACTGTGATGGGGAATATGTGAGTTGAATGTTTTAGCCATCATTTGCTGCTTTTTCTCTTTTGATTGCAAATCCTTTGAATTGGAATGGAACATGCTAGTCCAAACACCTCAGGCCTTGTTTCTGTGTTTGCTTTCTTCTCATCCAAATCAGTGCTGCCACTCAGAGAACAAAAAAAACAAAGTTTGCCTAAAAGCTGGTTTGGAAAAACAGTCTCTATTGCAGCCAGTTGAAAATAACACAAATTGCATTTTTAGCAGAGCCAAGTACCATATCCAGGCTGATTTCTCTTCCCCTTGTACCTGCAGTGCATGGACTTGTTCTTCGATGCTTCCATAGTGAACTTCCCCTCTCCAGGGCAATGTACACATAAACACAGTGTTTTAGCAGAGGGCGTTTGGTGAATGAGGAAGTTGAAGAATATGTTGTTGAAAGTGTTGGTCAAACCTGTATAATGTGCAGCAGAAGACTGTAACTGTTAAGATTCAGTGACATTAATTCAAATATGGGAATTAATTTCAGCTATTTCTACCTTCTGTTGTGCCTAAATCAGTCTTGCCTTCCAGTTGCTGTGTTAGAAGGCAGAGGCTAACCCATGCAGCACTAGGAGATGTATGTTGTACATGTATTGTGCGTGCAGCATGCCTCTTACTTCTAAAGGACCTTACTCTTTTCTGTGCTGTGTGTAGGCTAACAGAAGTTCAAGGAACAGTCACCTTCTTGAAATAGATGTTTGATAATTGTAATAATTTCATATCGTGTGGGCTGACATCTAATTACTCCTGTGTCACGTCCCTTTGTACCTCCTCGTTTCTTCCAGGTGGGCGGTATCCAACAGAGAAATGCTTATGGCACAGAATAGTTCACTGGAGTTCAAACTACACAGATTATATTTCATTAGTTTATTGATGGGTGGAACAGCAAATCAAAGAGAAGCGCTTCAGTATGCAAAAAACTTCCAGCCGTTTGCCCTAAACCATCAGAAAGGTAAGGTTTTATTCCCCTCATTGTGACCAAGGCACTTGGAAGTGGCGTGTGGTAGTTAAGTACAAGTCATGTTCCAAGTGTGTTTTTGGTCATCGTTTTCACTTATTTTCATAGCACATTGGGGCTCTCATAGGTGAAAGTGTCTGCTCTGTGGTGGCTGGAATTGTAGGTTGTAGAGGTGAGGATATGTGTCGTTGTTTTGGTATATGTTCCACTTCTGCTTGTTTCCCTCGTACAATCTAGAACTGAAGACGCCAGCTTTTATTCATAGCATAAAACAACTAACTGTTCCTGGTCCCTCACAGATATTCAGGTTTTGATGGGCAGCCTGGTGTATCTGAGGCAAGGTATAGAGAACTCGCCGTACGTTCATCTATTAGATGCAAATCAGTGGGCGGACATCTGTGACATCTTCACAAGAGATGCCTGTGCTCTTCTGGGTCTCTCAGTTGAATCACCGCTCAGTGTTAGGTATGCTGCTTTTTGCTTGCTTTTAAGACCTAGTACACAGAGTTTTGGTTTCTGTTTCTAATTGAGGACAAAATAAATGCTGACAAATAGTCTGATGTAGCTTGTGTAGCACAGTGTGGTTACAACTAGCTCCAGTGAGATTTGCAAAGATGTGAATGATGAGAGATTCTGGTGTGCTGAGCTTTCTCAGCTGGAGACGAAGCATCTTTTCATCTCAAAAGGAAGCATTCATGGGTGGATCTTGGCTTCTGTAGCTTAGACAGAAGGATGAGGGTGGCCATCAGCCCTTTATTTCCACAACAAGTGTGTGAAAACTGTTCCTGCTGTGTAACCACAAAGCACTAAAGCTCCAGCCATGACTGTCAGCGCTTGATCATCTCTTTTTAATCCACACCTTTTTTCACCTGTCTTCTCCTTACAAGAGTGTTTGAATCAGATTGCTCAGGTTTCCAAACTATTTGTTGGCCCTCATTTGCAAAGAAGAAAAGGCACTTTGAAGCCCGGTAGCTAATCTGACAAAATGCAAATCGATAGTGGGCTGTCAGAAATGTTAAGAAAAAGCAGTTTAATCTCCTAGCTTTTCAGAAGATAATACAGATCAGCTGCTATTTAACCTTTGGCTGCCAATTGCCTGATGTTCTGATTTCTATTTAAAACGTTTAATGGAAAATAAATTACATGCATCTTTTTGGGCTAGTTTCAGTACTCAGCAGAAGCTTCCTTACCTCTTCTTGGGTTTGTTTTTTATCTACTATTTGCATTTTATTATTCTCCTTTAGAGCTCTGTTTAAAATTGTCCTACCTTCTGCTTCTCCTGTTTTACACCTCTGTCATAAACTACAACGAAGGAAGTGCTTCCACATAGTTGTCTTCCTGGAATAAATAATGCCAGTTGCAGTTGGAGGATTTTATAGATAACTTAAGTTATGGACATCTATAACTTTGGTTGTTAGTACTCATCTTGTTCCTGTTGCAGTGAAATGAATAACCACCCTTTGTGCTTCCCTTGTGCTGACACTGTAATGCTGCAGCTTTCAGTGCAAGTGTCTGAGATTTTCAATGAAGTGGAAAAATCCCTCATGTGTGGATCTGTTGGTCGCTTGGTTTGGGCCCAATATGAATTTGATTGTGCTGAAACGTGTTTACTGCACAGGTGGTGTTGATATGCCTGTCATAAACAAGGCTGTTTGGAACTGTAGTGACCTCTGGTGCTGCAAATCCTTTAAAAATTGAAGTGGCTTAAAGTGAAATCCTGTTATCAAACGTACTGCTTTTTAGAATGTTGAAAGCAGTCACCAGCCGTAGTTTTCTTTTAAAGACTGATTGGTTTCTTCTATATGTGTCTAATTCAGGTCTCGTGGTCTGAATTACTGAGTGGAGGCAATAGGAAAACTTAGTGCACTGAGGAAGTCATTGTTCAGGGTCTTGAAGGACAACAGGATGCCAAATTGTTATTCACATTTACTATTTACTTGAATTGTTAGACGCCCATAGGACTCATCTAGAGATGCTGTTGTATAGGACAGTTAAAGCAGTAGTGCTTTTATGATACCACCTATATAAACTTCCCAAAGAGCTAACACAAGTTACACTCAGTGCTGACACCAACAAAAAGCCATGTGTGAGGAATGAAAAGGCCAGCCATTACAAGAGGTATTTCATTTCATTTCATTTTTCTTTAAAATAGCAGGCAGCAGGCTGGTAGGCTTCAGGCACATCCCTCACAAGAAAACTAGCCACAGTATTGCTGTAGAAACCTTAAAAATAAGCATCTGGAGGAGCAAAGGAGAGGAAGGTCATGATAATAAAGCATGCACAAATAACAAAATGATTTGCTGGAGAAGCAGGGCAGACTGATAAATTCTGTTCGTGGTGCTGCTGATTTCCAGGCCCATAGCACTGTCATTAGACTTAAATTATTGTCCATCAAAATGTCTGTTAAATTGTCAAAAAAATCGTTGTTCACACTTTGAAGTATTTCCCTAAAATAACGTGGGAAGTTCTGGAAGTGGGTTACTCAGGGCAGGCAGAAGGTTTAAAGCTCTGTCATGGTACAGCTGTATACTGCTGGTCTTGTTTCAGTCACTGCACATTGTGCTTTCCTTTCTTTTCTTGTCTGCCAGTGTTTTCCTACATTTGTTTTCTTTCTTTATTCAGAAGCATGGACACAAATTGAATGAAGTAGTATAACACTGTTGTGTCTGAAAGTTTTTTTTTTTTAAGTAGGAATACAAGAGATAGTTATTTGCTAAAACTCACATTCTGTTAATGTTTCTTTTTTTTTTCTGCAGTTTTTCAGCAGGTTGTGTAGCATTACCAGCTCTAATTAATATCAAGGCAGTTATTGAACAAAGGCAGTGCACAGGTGTTTGGAACCAGAAGGATGAACTACCGGTGAGTTAATGCTGAGCTGTTACGGAGCAGACAGATCTCTAATGGGGAAATGCAGATTTCAGGCTGCTTGTGTGCTGAATGGTAAAGGATGTCATACATAACTGCCACCTCCAGCAGCTCCAGGGTCTGAGGTTTCCTCTACAGAGACTTCAGGATCTCTGCTCAGGCTGATCATGGAATCATAGAATGGCCTGGGTTGAAAAGGACCACAGTGATCATCTAGTTTCAACCCCCACCTGCTATGTGCAAGGTTGCCAACCACCAGACCAGGCTGCCCAGAGCCACATCCAGCCTGGCTGATGGACTTGGCTGCTGCTTTTCTGTTTGTAGGCTCAACCCATAGTGAAGCTGAGCATGAGTCACCACCCATGCATACTTACACAAGGGCCACTGGTATGACCAGCTGTGCAGGCTGCCACAGACAAGGAACTGCCTTCAGCAGCACCTACGTACATGACTTGCATGAAACATAAGCATGGACAGCTGAGTCCCCTTCCTCTTCTGTGGCTGATAAAGTTTGAATCCCACTGAGGAACATGAACGTTCTTCAGCTAGGCTTGAGATCTGTTCGTAGGCTGCTTTGCATTGACACTTGATCAGGCAGATATGAGGTAAAAGATGTAGTACTATGTCTATGTCTGAGGAGATACTGGGATCCAGTGCATTATGCTTTCAGCACAACTCTTGAGTTAAAATGAAGTTCAGTTGTTACAAAATCCTGTTTTCCCTTTAGAGATTTTACTAGGCTCATGTAGCTCTCCAGTGACCTGCTCCTGATTTGGAAATAAATCCTGCTTAGTGCAACCTGGGCATGGACTGAGTTAGTCTCACTGATTGTAGCAAGAAGAGATACATATGTAGCTTCAGTGCATGTGTTTTTTCTCAGATGCTTTTTTGTAACAGTCAGAGCGGAACCCTCAAGTGTGCACACTGGAGCCCTGCAGTTGTCAATCCATTTCTTAAGTCATGTATGTGCTATTTTCTATTTGAGGTGTTCCTTTCTGAAATCATTTAGTGCTGATGGCAAGAGTATTTTTGCACCAGTGTTTTCTGTGTTAGTACTGAAGAGAAGTGATTCTGATACGCTTTAATATTGATGGGATTTCTAGGTGAGGGAGGAGTCTTTTAGGAAGCTGTAGAAATCACTGGCTAGAAAATAAAGAATGCCTTGTTGGGTCATCAGCTCAGTTTTCCTAATAGAGCACAGATCTACACTAAAATATACACCTGTCTTTTGTTGGAATACTCTGTTTTTTTAGGGAGTTGGGAGGGGGAGCAATGTAAATTACCATTTTAAGGTCACAATGAAGTATTTTTTGACTGGGAAGTTGTGAAGCATCAACGTGATGGACTTCGCTGCCTTCAATGCTGAGTTACAAAATCCCTTAAGTAAGAACTGTGACATAAAGGAATAATTGTCTGAAAATGTTGCTTCCCAAGATAAATTATCTTCATTTCTTTCACAGATTGAAGTGGACCTTGGTAAAAAGTGCTGGTACCATTCAATATTTGCCTGTCCCATTCTCCGTCAGCAAACAACAGATAATAATCCACCTATGAAATTAGTCTGTGGTCATATTATATCAAGAGATGCTTTGAATAAAATGTTTAATGGCAGCAAGTAAGTACCATTTTTTTTTTGCATTCCAAGCAAAATACAAAGAATGATGAATCTTAAGACTAGAGTATGGTATTTGAGGAAAGCTGGATCCACAATTCCATAACTGGTGGAAGCTTTTAAGTCTTGGAGTATGACTTTGAAATCAGATTGCTGAGCTGATGTGCTGGAGAATAGCATAAGAAACCCTCTGATGTTGTAGAAGGGGATTACATGAAGGAATGTAGTGAACAGAGTAATTTTCCAAGCTGCAAATACCATCATGTTGTCACAAAATTCAAAGAGAAACTGTTTTTTCACTGGGAGCAAGACTGATAATGGTGGAAACTCCCTTTAAAGTAGGCAGGGGAAGTAAATCTTTGGGGAGATATGGCTTAGTAATTGAGTGGGTAGTTGAATGATCATGCCCTGGTAGCTACAGGCTTTTGGAAAGGAGGAAAAGTGAGGGGAGAGCTGTACAGTTTTCCTTTAGGAAGAAGGTAACATGGATTGAATGTATACAGCTTCTGTGAAGGCTGTTGGCTTAATTTAGAGCTCTTGGTTGTTTTGTGACATCCAGCGTGAAAATAAGTGATACTGTGATTGAAAACATTGAGTAATGTTTGCATTCTTTGCTCTGTTTAAAAAACCAAACAAACAAAAAAACAGGGAAGGTATACTGTTTGGGTAACTTCATCTATTTTAAGCCAGTAAGCTTACTGCTACGTTATTCCTGTCTCTGGTCACTCATTCCTGATGCTTTTATTCATGAGCTTTAGTGACAGAACAGCTCTGACAAAATTAACTTTGGGGAATGAGAGGTGCAAACTTAGAGTTGAGGAAAAATGCATCAGTGCTAGAAGAAATGCAGTGAGCAGATGGAATTGTCCTGGTGGAGACCTCAGCAGGGAGGCCAGGCTGACCTATTTAGCCATAGCCTGCAGGAGCTGATCTATGCGGATTGAGAAATGACAGCATTTTGGGAACCAGAGAGTAAGACTGACTGGATGTTAATGAAATCACACTGAAAGCCACCAGCCTGCTTAAAATGGCTAAAATGCAACAAACTAACCCCAAAGCTTAAATAATAGATTAACCATGAAGAATAATTTCCTGGTATTTAATAATTCAGAGGTGAGTGGGTAAAAGGTGAGGAAAACGTAATTAGAGGGAAAAAAAAAAAATGGGATAAGGTTTCTCTCTGTGGAAGGTAACTTTTAGCAGAGCCTTCAAGTATTTTTGTTGTGTGCTGCTGGGGGGAAAAGAAGAAGGACTGTCACTGCCAATCTGATGCTTTCATCATGGAGGAAGAAGCTTCATGGTTAGCTGTGTTTCAGCAGTGCTAAGCCTCCAGAAAGCATGCTGGTACCCAGCTTCTGTCTGCATTACCACCATTCTAACATGTTGTCTTTGTCCCCAGATTAAAATGCCCCTATTGTCCGATGGAACAGAGTCCTGGAGATGCCAAACAGATATTTTTCTGAAGAAAAGCTTCATTATGCGGTCTGTAAGTGACACTCTGCAATTCAGGTGCATTTCAGGAGAATTAAAACACACCTGTTCCATTTTATGCAGCAGACTGAGGACTCCAATGTTTGTATAAGCTAATGCTACAGAAACTTTGCCAACATTTAGTATATACATACCAAGTGGAAATGCTACAGAAATATTATTACCATAGGGCTTTACTATACTCTTGGTCTCCATACCTGATCAAGTTACTACACCAGCAGTTGTCATTCAATGCAGGTTTTTGTACTCAATTATATGGTGACTTTTTACTTTTTAAAAGCAGAAATGGATCACCCCCATTTGTTTAATATTCCTCCTGCTATCATCTATCGGTAACTGTCACCTTAGAGAATGTTTGTGCAAGAGGTTTTATTTCCTGTAATGTGTACATAATTAAAGGTAAATACTTCAGGAAAAAAAAAAAGTTTGATAAATTGAATAGTGGTTATAAAACTAATTTGTATTTTTTTTGCTGAAAGAGCTGTGATATATTCTGAGTTTTTCTTTCAAACATTTTTTCAACTTTTACATAGAATTCAAAGTAAATGTGCATATATATAAAATATATAAATATATAGCCCTAAGGGGCTACCTGTTAAAATCCATCACTAATTTATAAGGGTGATGTGTGGATAGATTACTGCTGGAACAGAGGGAATAGGAAATCCTGTTCCCTAGGTTTCAAATGTTTGTGTAAAAGAATACTCAATAAAAGGAAATTCTGAAGTGGAAATGCTTTTAGTTGATGACGTTTGCTCTCTGGCCTTCGTAGTCATGTTCTTTGGACTTTGTATTCGGGATTAGGCTATAAATGTCATGTTGCTGTATAGTTTAATAGTCATTATAGTGTGCTATTTATAAACAGTTATCAAAACCAAATAAATTGTATAAGTATTCATTGTTAAATGGGGGAAAAGCATGTTCTGATGCAGTCTTCTGGTCACGACGCTGCACTTGGCAGAATTGGGCCCTACGTCACGTATTAGGAGGTAGCAAATTTTCTGTAGCTTGAGAACACTTTGCTTCTAGCCTTGTTTTTGTAGTAGACTATTACTGCCATTGCCACTTTTTCTGCTCAATTTGTCATATTGTTGACTAGGTAAATTTGTACTCATGAACAAGGTGTAGATCATGGCAGTTCAATCTTTTTCTAGTGTGCAGATATTTGTATTTATTGCACTGTCCTATAGTAGGGCAAGCAGCCATAAGGCATGCGAAGCTACGTGTAAAATCCTATTTCTGTATTGTGGAGTAAAAAACCTGAGCTTACATGGTTGAATACTGACACACTGGTTGAATGCACTAGCACAATGCACTACAAAGAAGACCGTCTGTGAGACATCTCCACCTTTTGAATCTGTGTGCCACCTGACTTGAGAGACTGAGTTGGACTCTGTCGGATCAGTGACAACGGACATCCTGAAAGAGACACTAAGAGCAACAAGTCAAGGCACACACGTTTTGAGCCTGAAATGTGTTTGGCACGTGTGAACAATGCAGGTGTGTGACTTTCTGCAAAACTTCTATTGTATTCACACTGAGTTCCAACCAACCAGGTTACCGAGTGGTAAAATTAACAATAAACAGGTGAGGATATTATTTTCCATGTAGGTTTCCTAGTCTTGGTGAAATTGCTTTCCATCTTTTCTTTTGAGTGGAGTTGCTTTGAATTGAAACGTGATGACATACGGCCTAGATGGAAAAAAAAGAAAAATAGTTCAATTCTCCCCAAGGAACAGCTCTGTTCTGCCACATTGCTCATGGTTTGGCACTGATGTGAATGTAAGTGCACATTGAAAATGCCTCTGATGCAATTCTCTGAGTACAAAAAATGGCAGCTATTAGATGGCAGTGCGTTGGAAACGTTCTGAGTTGAATTTCAAAGTGTGATCCTGTTTTCTAAACAGTGCACATCGTAGACACGTGGCTCATTTACAAAGCTGACTGTGAGCCCCAGGTGACTGCAGCTCTTTCCCTCGCTGTGTGACTGCTTGCAGTTTTGAAGCTCCGCCAACAGATGATGCTCGTTGTCTGAGTATAGAGTGTTATGTGCAGTGGGATGTGGTGTTGGGTGTTTGTGAGGCACTGCCTGCACTTTGGTTCTTAGAGCTGCCCTTTATTTATCTCCTACTGCTGCCTGAGTTGTTTCCTTAGCCCAAGGAGTGAATAATAATAGGAGGCTTTCTTATTTCAGGTCTGATCAGCAGCCAATGTGTCCATTTTCTGTACTGCAGTTTGGAAACATCCACAGTGTTTTTAAAATCAAATACTTCTGCGTAATGCTTTTAAAGCATTTTAAAGTACTGCGGTTGCCTCTGAGCTTCTGTACCAAATTCTGAAGCCTTTCTCAATCCCCTTGCACTGTAATGCCTTTTAATGAGACTGCTGCATAGTAAGAGGAAGGTTCTGGATGTATCTAGATCACTGTAACTTCTGCCTGCTGCACTGGGCTTGGAGCTGGAATGAAACACGTATGTAACCTTTGACTTCAAGTGCTTGTTAAAAGCTATTGAATGTTTTTGTGGTGCTGTGAGGGTGGCATTGTAACAAGCCCATGTCCTTTGGCTCCCTCAGTCCTGTTGGTGATCTGCTGCTCTGTGAAGTATTTTAGAATAAGGAAAACCTTTTCCTGCAGGGACTTCAGCGCTGTAAATTGCAGGCACCAATTGCAGGCTGGTCGTTCAGCCATGCCTGCTAAAAATCAGTTTCTCTGCTGAAATGCTGTATTGATTTGAGTCTTCTGTCCATAAGTCAGGTTAATTAACTTGCACAGCAGCTGCAGCAAAAGCTATACACTAGAAGCAATGAGTTAGAGCTTCTGATCCCTGCTAACTTAGATCTCACTCCTCCTGTTGCTTTCATTCTTTCTTTATCACGTTTTACAACGCGGCTGCTGCTAAACTTCAGCCTTCAAGTTATTTATGGCTACTTAGAGCCAACCCACCGGATTTAACAGAGCAGTAAGTTTGGGTTTGGTTTTCCTTGCAAGGTTAGTTTGCCTGCTGCAAAATACTGTTGTCTTCTCTCTGCTTTTCCCTGCTGAGACTGATGTGTCTCTGGAAACGTTATGCCCTATAAACCATCCCCATTCTTGTGCTCTTCCTTCCAGCATAGGGAACAGTGCTTTGAGAACAGAAGAAAAAGATGAGAGAGCGCCAGAGATGATCTGTAATGAGTAAAGCTGTAATGCAGTGTTGGGTTACTACTCGAAACTTAATGCAAGTCTTGCTATTTATGCACAAGAGAAGTGTGGTTTAACAAGATGTGTGAGATAACAGCCTGTCGTTCCTTGCCACCTACCTTTGAAAGTTACTTTTGCTTTTTCCTCCCTGATTTTCAATGTGTGGGTTAACTTAAAGGCTAATGCCTTGTTTCCTCCATGCCTGTGTTAATGGCTGGCTGTGCATGAGCTCTGCCTTTATGGTATGCATTTGGGTAGTGGTATCAATAGGTTCCGTAGGGAAGCACAGCTTTATCTGCACATTCTAAATACAAAATCCTGGTAGTCTGTCCCAGTTTGTATTCTGCTTTACAACCAATGTGTTTTTTCTACAATCTGGAGGGTTACTTTGAATGTAGCTTAGCTGCACAGTGTCAGTGCAAACTGGAATGAACTCAGGGTCAGCATGACCTGTCCATCACTGCGTGTCGAGTCTGTTTTATACAATATGAATCAGAAGGAAGAAACCTCTTTACAGGAGAGTCATATTTTACTGCCTCTACTGTGATTCTCAGGTCTCTGTCACTATTTCTATCCCTTTACTGTACTTTTTCTGCCTGGAATGCTGAAGCAGCAGCATGGTATGGTTTCCACGGGGTGCACATCATGTGCCAGGAGTTTGGGCTGAGCTGCAGTGCCTCTTCCCACTGAGCAGTGGATTTTATTCTGTGTTCAGGAGGGAAATTGCACCTGGCAGCATTGCAGTTTTCCCCCCAAACGTTGATTTTCTGTGCAAGTTGAGATTCCTTACAGCGTGTGCTGCTTCCAGGTCCTTCACTGCACTCATCTGTGGTGTTGGGATGGCTTTGGCTGCGTCTGTCTCCCTGCAGGACCAGGATCTTGGTGCAGCCCTGCACAGTGGAGCATCTGTGTAACATCAGTAGCTGCTGATGTCCAAATATGTGTATTTCACACTACTTAGGGTATTGCTTTCCTGTGCTTTTCCTGCTTTTCCCTACAGGATTGACCTCTGGGGACTCTCATAGCAGCAGAGCTCTACTAAATATCGCACACGTGGATTGTTTCATTTTAAAGAGCAGCAGAGCATACAGGGGAAAAAATACAGAGTAATGCTTCTGCTAGGTTCTCTGATCAATGTTAAAGCCTATCTCAGTGTATGTCACCTACCACATTGTGCACACAGCCAGGTATCTGCAACCAAGGGGGCTAACATCAGTGGGAAGAGCTGCTGCATGAGACGTGCCAGCTGTAGAGCTTCATCTTTTCATCTGCCTGAGCTGCTTGCACTTTCTTTTCTGAAGTGCTTTACAGTTAAATACCGCACCTGGTTTTCTGTTTGAGAGGTGTTTTGTATTTCTTTACTTAGGATTACTTCTTATTTGCTTACGTCTCAATACCTGTGTGACTGCGTCTGTGCCAAGTGAGGCAGGAGGATAATTCCTGCACTTGGGTTGCACATGGTATGGGAACCACCTGAGCTGCTGGGAGAGGATTTTTGGGGTAACATCATTGGAGCATTGCCTGAAGGGTTACATGAGCATGGCTGCATGCAGTGCACGTGGGGTTGCCCAAAGCTGCAGTGCAGTGACTGAGAGCAGTGAGGAAACAGCTGTAGAGGACGGTGAAGCAGTGATGTTGGTGCACTCTAATGAGCTTTAGATGTGCTCATTTACTCTGTCTTTTTTCAGTTTACTATGATAGGAACTAAGCTGAAAAACTGCTTCTCTCTCAGTTTCTCTCATCCCCAGCTGTCCTGCTGTCCCCCCCTCTGCCAAGAGCTTCATGTTCTTTGTTTTTCCCCAGGCCTTTATCAGCCCCTTGGTGACAACACCGAAACCTTTACCTCCTCCACCTCCATCGTGCAGAGGAGTGTTTCTGGGCCCATCCTACATCTCCCTGAGAAAGTCAATGCAGACATTGTCTCAAGGCTGCAGTAATTTGGAACCTAAACTGCGGCATCCGATGCCCTTGCAGATGACTGCCTCCAACCCTCAGTTATATTTTCACATGGGGTTTTGGCTTCTCTGAGGCTAGCAAGCGAAGAAAGAAAGCAGCATTAGTGAATCTGGCTGGAAATGCTGCTTTATTTTATCTCAGGTATTGACGTGTCAGTGTAACGAGGAAATATTTACATCAGGCACAGAGCTGAAAAAATAAACACAACTCTCACTCACAGTGCCCCAAGTATGCCGAAAGTCCTGCTTAGCCAAAGCAAGTAACAAAGGCTGTTAGTTTATCAATACTCAACCATTTATTCCAGAAGGAAGGGAAGTCCCACTCCGTGCCCAGGTGCTGAGCAGTGGCTGCGGGGCTAGCAGCAGGATGAAGGGAGCAAAGGAGAAATAGGAAACTTCAGCCTGCAAGAGTGTAAACCCCCCCCCCCCCAAAAGTACAGCCCTTATATCCGTGTTTGCTTTCTCAGCGCAGCCCTGTGTTATATGAGGTGAAACTTTGCTCAGGGTTGGGTTGGATGGTGCCCTGGGCAGCCTGACCTGGTGGGGTCACCCAGCCCATGGCTGGATGGTCTGTAAGGTCCCGTCCAACCTGAGCCATCCTGTGGCTCTATGAAGCTTTGAGGGGGGTGCACAGCAGCACAAAAAAGAGGGCAGATGTCCAGTCAATATCCTTATTTCTCATCCACTTATCTCCAGTGGGTGTTTGCATCAGGACAGCTGCAACCACAGAGCTCCTCTGGGTCTGAAGGTGGTGTTGGGCCTTTGGAATCCAATGGAAAAGCTCTGGTTCTGTAAGAGCTGTGCTTCAGGGAGATGCTGGCTCGGTGTCACTCTGCTCCTTTGCTGTCTTTCTGGATTTCTCAGGCTAGCATGCGTGAAGAGTAGTAGCTGTGTGGGAGATGGCCTTTGGCAGCAGTGGCTCCCAGATGCCGGGCGCTTCAGCTGCTCATATGTGTCGGGTGGGCACACAGGGTTTTGCACCAGGCTTCCCATTTGGAGGTCTACAGAGAGAGGGGGGGAAAAAAGGATTTAATTGGGTGAGTAGGGAGGTAGTTCCCATCCTCCTGCTCAGCTCACTGAGTGGCCTCGGACCTCCCAGCCAGCTGCGAGCATCGCTGTGCCCCCTTTGCACTCGTGCAGCAGCTGGATGCTGCTAAGCAATAGTTGAAATAATGACAGGAAATAGGCTTCCAATGTGCCTTGTCTCAGCCGGTGGCACCAGAAGGTGCCCCTCTAAATCATCGAATCACAGAATGGCCTGGGTTGAAAAGGACCACAATGACCATCCAGTTTCAACCCCCTGCTGCGTGCAGGGTCACCAACCACCAGACCAGGCTGCCCAGAGCCACATCCAGCCTGGCCTTGAACGCCTGCAGGGATGGGACATCCACAACCTCCTTGGACAACCTGTTCCAGTGCGTCACCACCCTCTGTGTGAAAAACTTCCTCCTAATATCCAACCTAAACCTCACCTGTCTTAGTTTAAAACCATTTCCCCTTGTCCTATCACTATCCGCCCTTGTAAACAGCCATTCCCAAGGGTGGGAACGACATATAAAAAAAATACATAACAAATAAAAGCCCCAATATTCTGCAGTGGCTGCAAATACAGATGTAGGGATCCCTTTTCAGTAGATGCAAGTAGAGGGGTTTTCCCTATTAGTATCAGAGAGCGATTCAATTAAATTGTATTATAAAACAACTCTCTTTCTTGATGATGAAACTCGTGGATGTGTAACCAGCAGGCTGAATTTATCAGCTGCAAAGGTGCTCCGTTTGCAGAGAAGGCTGCAGAGGTATGAAACTGCTGTTTGCAACCTCTCGCAGCACAGCTTTTGCAGCGCTCACGCGATGCTGGTGAAGTTGGAGCAGCACGGGGGATTTCCGTGCTTGAGCACCCCTCTGTGCAAGCCCTGCAGAGGGCTCAGCACCAATCTTGCAAAGTGCAGAAGTGGTTTTCTGCAGAGCAGGCTGGCTGAGACCTGCTGCAGGGAGATCAGGCTGCAGAAGCAAGGTCTGTGCTGCTGGTGGGCAATGGGAGTTCCTGTTCAAAAGTGGTAAACTGCAGCCTGCAACACTATTATTCTGACTGTGTGTTCTTGGAGGCTTGGGATGATGAGGGAGATGGGGAGGGATGAGCACTGGGTGGTGTGCGGGGGGTTTTGGTTTCTGCTGATGCCCCTGGCTTTGTGTGTAGTGTCATCAGTGCTCAGTGATTTGAATGATGTAAGGTTCTTTTCTGTTTGCTTATCTCTTTTCTTTTTCCCCCTCTCCCCCTCTCAACAATTACACAGTCCTCTCCTATCTACTGTACGCTGGAAGAAGAAAGTCCAGGTGCACTTCAGTGTTTGCTGTGCCACCTGCTTGCCTTATGGCCCAGTACTAATGCTACAGACTTCAAGGCAAAAGCATCCCCGTTGTCACATACTGACCTCTTACACCTGCATCGTCGTCTTCTGGTCTCTAAGATGAAAAAAGCAAACAGTTCAGAGATACGAAGTCACAGCATGAGAAAGCAGTACAGCTGCTGCATAGGGCTGGCATTCCCTAACAACCCGCTGCCTTCCTATCTCCTATCAGGCTGACAGCATGCGAACTGAGCTGATGTGTACAGAAAGCCATGCACTGGGTGCTGCTGCAGCTCCTGTTCCCTCAGCACTCGGCTTCAGTGCTGCCATGTCAGCCTGGGAGCACAGGGGGGAGTTCCTTTTTGCTGTCTCCAGCAACTTTGGCATGCCGCTGAAAATCCATTGGCAGCAGTTATTGCTGCAGAAGGTGAATGGCACGGCTCCCACCTGGCGTGGGACCACGGCTGTATCCAGATGGCTGTGATCTGTCTCCACACACCAGGAGGGTGTCGTGGGCTGAGGTTTTACTCCCAGCTCTTCCTCACTGCTGCTACAAATGTACAGCGGGATGCAGACAGATACAGAGCACTGCTTTTAGCCAACGCCTACTAAAGGCCTGGTCTTAGGATCTAAGGTAGAGCCAGTGCAGTTGGGTACAGTAACATTTCTCTTCGTCATTTATTGTCTGGCAGTAGGATGTGATAAATATTTCTGAAGCTAAATGTGTAGATGGGAAAATGTGGAAAAAGGATTTTAAGAGCAGTCCTTCAGCATTCCCTGTGTCCTGGATACGCAATGGTTGCATGGGGGCAATAAGCAGAGAGCCCATTCCCCTGGAGGAATGGGCTGTACTCTGTGGTGTGAGGCTCCAGGAACCTCTGCAGGGTGTCAGGGTGCGACTTACTTTGGCAGAGCACGATGGTGACGATCAGAGCTACAAGGAGCACGAGGCAGACGCCAGCAAGGGGAGCCCAGATGAAAATCTCACAGTACAAATTCAGAATGTTCTCACTGCTTGTTCCTGCAGGAAGGAAGGAGAGAGAGGAAAAAGGAAAGGCCCACCTCCCAGCTGTGGTGATGTCCAGCTGTGGCAGAGCCATCGGGAGGTCCTGCAGCATAGGAGACTGGTGGTAAATGTATGTGAAGAGAGGGCTTCCACAGAGCACAGAGGGAGGGGTGGGGACCAGGCATGTCCTCAGGTGACATCCCCAGCTGTGGGGTGCTGCTGTGGGCATTGTGCTGGGGAGTTGAGGGAAGAGAGGTAGCCAGAAGTCTTCTCATGTCTCCTTCTGGGGCTAAAACCAGTGCTGGCTCAAAATACTTTCCCTTCTTTTGGTGTTGTCCAGTCATCAGAATTCTTGTGCATTTTATGTCACCCCAAGTGGGATAAAAGTTGGGTTTGGAATCATGAAATCATGAAATCATTGAGGTTTAAAAAGACCACTAAGATAATCGAGCTCAAGAATGGCCACCATGCCCACTAACCCATGTCCCTCAGTGTCACGTATACTTATTTCTTGAACGCCACCAGGAAAGGAGAATCGACCACTTTCCTGGTCAGCCTGTGCCAAAATGTGTTAGTTTCATCCCCTCATCAGCAACTCACTGATGAAGCTCAAGATATTTCCCCTCACCCTGCATCCCAAAATGCCTGTAGTCAGCATAGGCCTTTCTTTCATCTACCCACAGCTGGGTTACCTGGCTCTGAGCTCGGCATGCAGATGTCCTTGTTGACGTGGCTGCTCTGGGTGGTGGCAGCAGCTGTGGTGGGTGCTGCTGTTGTTGTGGCTAAAAATAAATAGGATGAATACAGTGAGATAGAATACAAGAGTTTTCTTTAACCTTGGCTGGGACACAGACACCACAGGAGGGATTTTCAACAGTGATGCCCCAACATGCTGCCAAACCATATGAATTGAGTGCTGTGGTCTCCTAATTTCTTAACAGTGCCCTGAGCCTCTATGAGGAGTAGCAGTGCCTGTGTGATGACATGGCTTGGGCAAAGAAGCAGGGCCATGAGGAGTGTGGGCGATGGGCCGGATTGAGAAGGCACGGGCAGGGGTGGTGTGTGTAAGCGAGGTGGATGAAGCTGTTGCTTACCTGGGAAGAAGGCGGGTTGTCCCGAGCTGAAGTACAGCATCTGGTTGATGTTGGCAATGCAGAAATAGGTCCCCTGGTCCTGTGCCCTAAAGTTCTTCACCACCAGCCGAAAGGAGCTACCTTGCTTTGACCCCTCGAACTGTGAAGATGTTCTCTCGTTCCGTGGGAAAGCAGTCCGGGATAAGGGGGAAATGTAGACAATGAAGTGAAGCTTCCCATCCTTGTCCTGTCGAATCCAGGAGACACCATTGTCGATGTTGAAAGGCATGCACTCCAGCTCCAGCGGCTGTCCCTCCTGGGGGTGCTTCATGTTCCTGTTAAGGAACCTGGCCTCCATCGTGTTCCTCTGTCCCTGGGCACCGGTACAGCCTGTGGGCAGAAGTTGTCCATGTGTGCTCAGGTGCTGCTGGGGATGAGCTCCTGGGGCCTTTGGGCAGGGCTCTTCCCCAGCGCTGCGGTGCGTGGCAGGCAGGCAGCCGGGCTGTGAGGGTGAATGTGGAGGGAGGGCCTCAGCATCCAGCATGCTTGGGTGCTGTGCTGGAGTCCCTGGGGACTCAGCGTTGAGAGCGCCGGGCTCTTGAGTTGGGTGCTGCCCTTCAGAGCAGCCCTTCAGATGCCTTCTCGGAGCTGCTGCCATTTCCCAGCTTCTCCAGAGTTGTTTCCCCCTAACAACTGCCTTATGCCCCCGTCTCCCCTGCCCCATCCCCTCCAGCAACACCTGTCCGAACAGGCTCTGTTCCTGCTGCGTATCACACTGCAGTCCCACCGTTCCCGCTTCCCTGCACAGTCACCAAGCAACCCTGAATTCCGTCCTTCCCGTTTCCATACTCACAGAGCCCCAGGCTGAGCAGGAGGAGCAGTGCAGGAGACCCGGCCATCGTCCTCAGGGCGGTGCAGTGGAGCGCGGGTGATCTTTGTCACTGAACTTCGTAGGCAGTGTCACTTACAGGAGAGGATGTGATGTCATCAGGACCCTCTTCTGTGAAGAGCCATTGTTCAGCCTCTGAGGTGGAATAGCGTGAGAAAAGATTTCAAAAGAACTTCAGTTGTGACCCAAATCTTGGTCTCGTTTATCCTGATAGTGTTGTTTTTAATGGTGCCTCTTGGATTTTGCTGCGATGTCTTCAGCTGAGATTCAGACTGGCAACGTTCTTCTTGAAGTCAGATGAATCGCTGCAGACTGCTATCTGACAGTCATTTGGGCTGCTCTCATCATGTTCAGATCTGCAGATGAAGAAGTCAAGTCCTGTGTCATGGGCATGGAGCACAACTTGTATATATTGGCAGATATTTAATTTTATGTAGTATTGAATTCTTTTTGCAGCTTAAAGAAGACCTGGGAATGTTTTACAGCATCTCTCCACCTGCGCTTATAATCTCTGAGCCCATGCATTGCTGATACCTATCTGAGTACTTCAGCTCTGTTGTTCTCTGTAATTGTTCTTTGTTATTTCTCTGCAGAAGCCGCTGTGTGCAAGGCAGGAGTTCTGTGATGTGACACCCACCAAGACAGCCCTGTGCCCCAGTTGCATGCAGATCTGACAAACAAAAAGTTACCCTGTGTTTTTTTTTCTTCTCCAACCACAGGGACTTCCGCCATGCCAAAAAACCTCTCCATACATGCTTCAACATTCAGAGGCCAGCCTACCATCTCTAGGTGACCACACACACCCTGGTAAGGGTTTTGACTTCCTGCAGCTCTGCACATGCCGTCTCAACAGCTTTGCTTGGCTGCTATTTGATTATGTTTTTCATACTTTCTGCCTTTCTTGCATTTTTTTTTCCCAGTGTGGGAGGTGTTGTTCCATTACTCCTTTGGAAAGCATGCCCCTGTTCCTGGCTGTGAGAAACCTGGCACTGCTGAGTGATGAAACTGCAGTGTTATGTGAAAATGAGCTGGAAAATGAAGAATGGAACAAGGCAGCGAGTTGGGTCAAGCAGCGTCACCACAGCAGCAAGCATACCTAGGTTGTGAGATGAGATAAGGGATCCCTTGGACTTCAGCCTGCTTTCATATGGCACTTGGTTCTCTATTCCAGGCATGCCCAACTCACAGGCCGCACGCTGCCCAGCCCGTCCTGCTGCTGCCTCCTGCCCCGCACCATCATGGCAGCAGCTCTGGCGGTGGCTGAGCGGCCTGGCCCTGTACGTGTATCCATCACTGACGCAGCCACACAGTGGCGTGCGATTGGCACTGCATCAGCTCAAGCAGGACATGGGCAGGGCACAGTGCTGTGCTATCTCCACCTCTGGCACTCACCACACACTCAGTCCCATCAAAACCTGGGTGTGTTACCCATGTGTGCCACTGGGTGACTGAGACGCACTAATTACCCCTAGTAACCTTTCAGCCTTCCTAATGTCTTCTCAAGAGATAACAGAAGCCTCAAACGAACGAAAATTGTGGTTGAAGGAGAAGTGTTCAGTGAAAAATGGACAGATGGGTACTGTTTTGTTGAGGTAAAACTGCGTTACTGCTGTTGAGTTACACCCCGGATGGGCTTGGTGATAAAGGCCAGTGATGTGGTGGCAAATCTGATGGCAGAAGCAGCAAAGCCGTCTGCTGGTGGTGAGTTTATTGAGCAACGCACAGACAGCATCAGAGATGCAATGTGCCCTGATTAAAACAGGGTCTTTTCTCAAATCAGTTGGTGTCACTCAACCATTGCCAGGTGGTCTGAAGAAATGGACAAATCTGTGGCAAGAAAGTTGGAGAGGAAAGCTGCTAATTTCAGAAGTTATCCTTTGGCGACAGATGAAATGACTGACGCTACAGATATGACTCAACTTCCTTTTTCATGGAAGGTATTGATAAGAAGTATCATGTCACTGAAGAAATGGCTTCCTTGGTACCCTCAAAAGGCAGAAAGAAATCTTTTGATGTGGATGAAGCAGTGGAAATGGCATTGAAGTGATTTTATTTAAGCTTTGTTGATGCTTCTGGTAGAGCTACTGATGGCGCCCAGGCAGTGGTTGTTCAAAAGGGGGGGGCTTATAGAATGCATAGAAGAGAATGGAATTGCTTCCAGGAACTCAGGTCTGATGAAACATCTGTGCATGGTACATCAGGGCAATATAAGCAGAAAAGCTTTAAAGATGGGTACTGTCACGTCAGTTGTCATGGAAGGTGTGAATTTCATGAAGCCCAGGGGACTGAACCATCACCACTTCCAGGCATTCCTGACACGTACGGATGCTGATTATGGAGACATTGTTTATTTTTATAAAGTAAGGTGTGTAAGTGATGGTAAAACGCGAGGCAGTTTTAGGATTTGCAAAATGAAATCATTTCTGGGATCAAAAGGAACATTTGTATCAGAACGCGAGGCTGAGAGCGCATCACAGATTTAATGCTTCTGGTGGACATGGCCTCTCATTTAAGTAAGTTAAACATACGTCTTCGAGGCATAAACCAACGCACCTGTGCTGTGTTTCAAGCCATAGCAGCATTCCCAATGAAACAAACAGTGAGCGGCTCAGGTTATGGCAAATGATTTTATGCATTTTGACATGTTGAGAGATGAAGTTTCAGCTCTGCAGGCCCTCCCGGCCTTGAAATGCAGCATTTAAGTACAATGTGGGTTGATGTACATGGAGTCTGTAGAGATACTGGTCTGTATTTGGTTTATTTATGTCAAAGAATTAAGCATGGGGGCGTGCATATAGGAAGGGACAAAATCCTGCGGGGAATATAGAGACTGACAAACTGAGGGACGTGGCCCAGCAGGAGGTGAGTTAAGAATTAATTTTCTCGCTGCCTGCTGAGGAGATTTCAGGTGGAAAGGGGCTGTAGCGAAATGCAATTATGGACCCTGGTCAGACAGGAAGTTATTTCAGCAGAGTTTGGGATGGCCTTTTCAATGGGTACTTTTCTTCTTTTGAAACACTAGTGGGGAAGGTGGTGGCATGTTCAGTCTCCCTGCCCTCATGGATATAGGGCAGCAGAGGAGGAGCAGCCAAATGCCCGCACTGCATCAGGGCAGCTGTGTGTGTTGCTGATGGGATCCGTGCGGTGCTTGAGGAGGACGGCCGTGTGCCTTCTGCTGAGCAGCGACGCAGCACTGCTTGCTTACGGTGAGCTTGGTCCTGCAAGGGGTGGGCTTGTGGTGAGTGCCTGTGTGACGCATGGCTGTGTTTATTTCAGGACTGCTGGTGCTTCTGCTGTTAGCATGGGAACGTCTGGTCTGTTTAGCAAGGAGGAATCCCAAGTATCAATGAAGATCTCTGAATATACTCTTAAATCACAATCTTGCATTTGAAATGGAGGTTTGTCAACAATGAAGAAGGATTTCGAGTTCTGCCTTAAGGCAGGGTCTTTTAAAGGCACTGTGTCTTTGCTGTAAGCTGACATAGAGCCTTTCAGGATCGATCTCCCGTTATGACACTTCTCCCCAGTTTGCATCTCTGTCGCTACTGTGGATTGCTTTCATTTAATTACAATGTTGAGCCTGACATTTTTGCAGAAAATGCAGATGTCATAGAATCATAGAATGGCCTGGGTTGAAAAGGACCATTACGACCACCTCGTTTCAACCACCCTGTGATGTGCAGGTTTGCCCGCCAACAGGCCAGGCTGCCCGGAGCCACATCCAGCCTGGCTTGAATGCCTCCAGGGATGGGGCATCCACAACCTCCTTGGGCAACCTGTTCCAGTGTGTCATCACCACCCTCTGTGTGAAAAAGTTTCTCCTAATATCTAAACGAAACCTCCCTGTCTCAGTTTAAGACCATTCCCCCTTGTCCTATCACTATCCTCCCTTGTACACAGGTGTATCCCCTCCTGTTTATACGCCCTTCAGTTATTGGAACAACACAATGCGGTCTCCCCAGAGCCTTCTTTCTCCAAGCTAAACAAGACCAATTCCCTCAACCTTTCTTCATAGGAGAGGAGGTCCAGTCCTCTGATCACCTTAGTGGTGCTCAAGGTCTGTCTCCTTGTGCCTATGTACCTGTAGGACCCCTCCTTGTTATTTTTCACACCCCTAGGCATGTTCAGCTCTGTCTGTGCCTTGGCTTTCCAGATCGTCTCTCTACGCATGCAGACAGTGTCCGCACATACTTCCCAGGCTGATGTTGTGTAACAGCCTCTGCTTCAGCATTAGTGCTGCTTGTGGCAGAAATTAATGTAGCTAATGGATCTTCACTGGTAACATAGATCAGCATGAAAAGGCCAAAATAAATTGTTGAGTAACGTTTTGGACATTGTCGGTTTCAACCTGAATATGGTGATTTCAGGATGGCAGAGCCAATGCAGTTTGTGATTCCTTGTCTGTTTACAATTTCTGTTTACAATGATATTGCCTGTTAATAGTTTCTAGTCTGAGAGTGTAGAATATGATAAAGATTTCTGAATCTGAAGCTGGTGACGAGGAAAATCTGGAGAAGAGTTTTAGGAGTGGTTATTTTGCATTCCCTGTGTCCTGGATATGCAATGGCTGTGTGAGGGCAATAGGCAGAGAGCCCATTCCCCTGGAGGAGCGGGCTGTGCTCTGTGGTGTGAGGCTCCAGGAACCTCTGCAGGGTGTCAGAGTGGGACTTACTTTGTCAGAGCACGATGGTGATGGTTATGGCAGCGAGGAGCAGGAGGCAGGTGCCAGCCACTCGAACCCAGAGGAAAAACTCACAGATGGAACTCAGTGTGTTCTTGTTGCTTGTTCCTGCAGGAAGAAAGGGGAGAGAGGAAAGAGGAAAGGCCCAGCAGCAGGAGACATCTGCCTGCATCCTGAAATGCCTGTAGTCAGCACAGACTTTAATTTGGCCTCTTCTGATCAAAGCAGCACTGCTGGCAGAGCCCCTGCATCCCCACAGCTGGGTTACCTGGATCCAGGCCCTGTTGTGAGTTGCCCTTTGTGGTGTCCTGGCTGCTCCGTGTGATGGCAGTGGGTGTGATGTGTTCTGCTGTTGTTGTGAGTGGAGGGAAAAATAGATGAAGGCAGGGAGATACAACAAAACAGCCTTCTTCCACTCCTGCCAGGACATAGACAAACCTGTGGCCAGCATAGGGGAGACTCCATAGGGCCCATTTTCAACTGTGATGCCCTGACACTCTGATATGAGATCAGCTTGCACAGCTGAGCTGCCCAGCCATGAAACCTGAGGGCTGTGGGCTCAGAATTTCTACCCAGCATCCTCAGAAATTCTGTGCTCATTAGGTGGTTTCACCCCTCAGTGACACCTCTCGGAGAAAGATGGAAATTATCTCCTGTCCTCACATCCCTAAATGCCTGCAGTCAGCACAGCCTTTAATTCATGCTGTTCCAGGTGGAGCAGCACTGCTGGCAGAGCCCCAGCCTTATAGCAACTGGGTTACCTGGATCTCGGCTGTGCCAGTTGTCCTTCTTGGTGGCCTGGCTGCTGGGGGTGGTGGCTGCAGGTGTGGTGGGTGCTGCTTTAGTTGCGACTGGAAAGAAGAAATAAGTGAATACAGAGAGGTACAACAGAAGAGCTTCCTCGTATACATGCCAGGATGCAGCCAGCAGAGGAAGAACTTTTATAGGGTCTGCTTTAAACAGTGCTGCTTTCAGGAGCTGCCCAGCCCTGGAAACAGGAGTATTTGGTCTCCTAATTTCTTATCAGCCCCATCAGTATGTGTGAGCTCTTTGTTATCACTGTTATAAAACACGTCCTGAGAGTCACAGGGATTTCGGAGTTTCTTTTTGAGGTGCTGTAAGTATATGGGTGCTGTCAGAATGTAGAGGTCCAGGTGAGGTGAGGAAGGCTGGGGTGGCTGTGCACTTTGTAACTGTCATCCCTGAGAGGTGCTGCTGGGATGGGGAGGTGCTGCTGGGCTGCACGACCTCCTGTGTGTTTGGGCAGGGTTGGTACCGCGAGCAGAGCTGGTGGATGGGGAGGCTCTGTGAGGAGGAGCAGTGCCTGTGTGATGAGACAGCTTGGGCAAAGAAGCAGGGCCATGGGGAGTGTGGGTGATGGGCTGGATTGAGAAGGCACGGGCAGGGGATCTGGGCGTGAGCGAGGTGGGTGAAGCTGTTGCTGACCTGGGAAGAAGGCGGGTTGTCCTGAGCTGAAGTGCAGCACTGGGTTGATGTAGTTGATGCAGTAATAGATCCCCTCGTCCTGTGCCCTGAAGGACTTCACAACTAGTCGATAGGAGTTTCCTCTCCATAATGCCACAAAGTTTGGAGATGTTTTCTCACCCTCCTGCAATGTGGTGGAATAAGAATGGGTACTGTAGACAATGAAGTAAAGGTTCCCACTCTTGTCCGGGTGGATCCAGAAGATGGGTCTGTTTCTCTCGTAATGCAGGCACTCCAGCTCCAGCCACTGTCCCTCTATGGGTGCTTTATGTTCTTGTTGAGGAACCTGGCCTCCATTATGTTCCTCTGTCCCTGGGCACCGGTACAGCCTGTGGGCAGAATTTGGATATGTCCCCTCAGGTGCTGCTCGGGAAGAGCTCCTGGAGCCTTTGGGCAGGGCTCTTCCCCACAGGTGTGGTGCGTGACAGGCAGGCAGCCGGGCTGTGAGGGTGAATGCGGAGGGAGGGCCTCAGCATCCAGCACGCTTGGGTGCTGTGCTGGAGTCCCTGGGGACTCAGTGTTGAGAGCACCCGGCTCTTGGGATGGATGCTGCTCTTCAGAGCAGCCCTTCAGCTGCCTTCTCGGGGCTGCTGCCATTTCCCAGCTTCTTTGCCAGGTGATTCCCCACTAAAAACTGCCTCATGCCCCCTCTCTCCCCTTCCCTATCCCCTCCAAGATCTGAACAGGCTCTGTTCCTGCTGCGTATCACACTGCAGTCCCACTGCTCCCGCATCCCTGCGCACACACTGAGCAGCCCTGAATTCCATCCTTCCCACTTCCATACTCACAGAGCCCCAGGCTGAGCAGGAGGAGCAGTGCAGGAGACCCGGCCATCGTCCTCAGGGCGGTGCAGTGGAGCGCGGGTGATCTTTGTCACTGAACTTTGGAGGCAGCGTAACTTATAGGAGAGGATGTGATGTCATCAGGACCCTCTTCTGTGAAGAGTCCGTGTTCAGCCTCCGAGGTGAAACAGAGTGAGAAATGATCTCTGCAACACTTCATTTGTGATGCAGAACTTGGGCTCGTTTATTGTGATAGTGTTGTTTTTAATGATGCCTCGTGGATTTTGCTGCAGTATCTTCAGCTGAGATTCAGACTGACAGTGCTCCTTCTAGACATTGGGTGAATCAGCTCGGACTGATGATTCCCACTCACTTCACGTCCAGATCTGCAGAAAACAAGGACAGGACTGGGGCCATGGTCATGGACAACATGTTGTATTCCTTAGGAGAGATTGTATTTCACTGTATTTTATTTTATTCAATTTAAAGATTAAAGAAGACCTGGGAATGTTGTACAGCATCTGTCCATCTGCCCCTTATCTCTCAGTCCACACACTGCTGACATGTGGCTTAGTTCTGCAGCTCAGCTCTTCTCTGCATCTCTTCTTTGTAGTTTCTCTGCAGAAGCTGCTGTGTGCAAGGCAGGAGCTCTGTGGTGTGATACCCACCAAGACAGCCCCGTGTCCCAGCGGTATGCTGATTTTTAAGTGTTATTTATACCCTCGTGGTTTTCTTCTCCAACCACAGGGACTTCCGCCATGCCAAAAAGCAACAGGAAACACCTTACCTGCTTTAACACTCTGAGTCCTGCCCACTGTCTGTAAGTGACCTCTCACATTGCTAAGAGTTTTGTTTTCCTGCAGCTTTGCACATACAGTCACAACAGTTCCACTAGGCTGGTTTATTTGCTGCTTCTTTTTTGGGGATTTCCTGTCTTTCCTGCTATATTTTGATAAAGTGTGAGGTGTTGTTCTCTTGCCTTTGCAACAACATCCTCTGGATGTTCACAAGGCAGGCACTCCCATTGCTACCTTTGCAACGGGATCAGGAGCTGAACTGATGGGCATGCCTTGTGGATGGCTGACGTTGTCCCACATTTTGTGAGGTGCTGAAGTAATCTGCTTCTGACTTATACTGGGACTGTGACCAAAGTAGGAAAATTCCTGATTTCTGTGGTTCAGAATGATGGGACTGGAAGGGGAGCTGTTGGCAAATGACGGTGCTTGAATGTTTCTGGGGATTGGATTCTCACCCTGCCATGGAGCATGGTTGCCTACCCACGGTATCTCATGTTCGGAGATGTACAGGTGGAGTGCCGGATAACCCATGAAGGGCTGTAGCCTGTCTCAGTTTGGACATCTTTCTTCCCTCTTTTCTCCCTGTGACAGTGTGCTTTTACCATGGGTCATTCCCAGGTACCTAACACATACCCAAAAGTTCCCCTCCCAAACACAGAGTTGCCCTTCCTGTTGGTCCTCCTGGCTTGCAGATGGAGCTGGTCATATGGGGTGCTTTTGGGAGTATCACTCCTTTCTGCTGCCTTTAAGAATCTGTTAGTGAATATTTGTCTTTAAGGCAGGATGAAAGCTTATTATCAGTGGAGAGGGAGCAGTAAGGGGCTGTCATGCATGCCTTCTCAGCAAGGACACACTCTATTGGGCAGAGAGCATCCCAGGCAAGTTTAGCTCTGATGGAGTCTTCTGTGTCTGATCAGATGAAGCCACTGTGCTCCTGAGCCTCCATCTGTTGTCTCCTAAGTAACAAATTAGCTTGTGAAGGGATCATCCTTTCCCGAGTCCTGTGTTTATTTATATTTTAGCACAAAGCCGTTTCTCCTGTCCACTGTAATAAAGACGAACAGCTAAGGCTGTCCCATTGGCAATTACGCTATTGTGAAAAGCTTCAGACAGTAGCAGGACCTCCAGGTGAAGATCTACTTCAATACCTTCACCTGTGGAGCCAATGTAGATCAGCAGCATGGATGAATTTTCTCTATGCCTGCTGAGGAGATTTCAGTTGGACAAGCTAGGAAGAATTTCTATTGTGGACCATGGTCAGAAACAAATTTCTTTCAACATGTTTGAGAGTGGGCTATTAGATGTGGAACTTCCTTTTGTAAACATGATTAGGATAGCATGCGAAGTTATAAATCTCTCTGCCTCCTATGTAAATAATGAATTAAACCAAACAACACAATGAAAGAGTTAAAACTATATCCATTGAACAGAGAAGTCATTGGAAGTGGCAGCTTGGGGCATTGGGGTTGAGTCTGGGATATGTTTGATTTCCTCCTCATCTCATGGAAGCATTGGTTGCCTTTTTCACAGCGGCACGGAGCTGCCCGGCTTCTTAGGGTTAGCGCTGTCCCCCGTGGTCTGGGTGTGTCCCAGATGTGTGTTGCTGATGGGATCCGTGCGGTGCTTGAGGAGGACGCCTGTGTGCCTTCTGCTGAGCAGCAACGCAGCACTGCTTGCTTAAGGTGAGCTTGGTCCTGCAAGGAATGGGCTTGTGGTGAGCGTGTGTGATGCGTGGCTGTGTTCATTACAGCACTGCTGATGCTTCCTGCTGTTAGCATGGAAACATCAGGTCTGTTTAGCAAGGAGGAATCCCAAGTATCAATGAAGATCTCTGTCTATACTCTTAAATTACAATCTTGCATTTGAAATGGAGGTTTGTCAACAATGAAGAATACCGAGTTCTGCCTTAAGGCAGAGTCTGTTAAAGGCTCTGTGGTGGCTTTATGCTGACTTAGAGCCCTTCAGTATCAATCTCCCTTTATGATACTCCTCCCCACGTTGCTTCTCTGTCAGTACTGTAGATTGCTTTCAGTGAACTACAATGTTGAGCCAGAGATATGCAGAAAATGCAGGTGTTGTGTAACAATCTCTGCTTCAGCATTAGCGCTGCTTGCTGCAGAAATTAATGCAGCGAATGGATCTTCCCTGGTACTTACTTTCACTGGGGACTTACTTTGGCAGTGTGTGATGGTGATGGTTATGGCAGTGAGGAGCAGGAGGCAGGCACAAACCAGGTTAACCCACATGACTGATTTACAGTAGAAATTGGGCATGTTCTCCTTGCTTCTTCTTCAGAAAGAAAGGAGAATGAGGAAAGAGGAAAGGCCCAGCAGCAGACATCTCCCTGTGTCCTGAATGGCCTGTAGTCAGCACAGACTTTAATACGGCCATTTTTGATCAAAGCAGCACTGCTGGCAGAGCCCGTGCCTCCCCACAGCTGGGTTACCTGGATCTGGGCTGTACTGAGAGATGTCCTTCATGGTGATCTGGCTGCTCTGGGTGGTGGCACTGAGTGTGGTGGGTGCTGCTGCTGGAGTTAGTTTAACAGAGTGGGTGAAAGATTAGAATACTTCCTATCTCCCCAGACCAGTCAGCCAAGGCCTTAATTTAGGCTCTTGAGAGTAAAGCAGCACTGCTGACAGAGCCCCTGCATCCCCACAGCTGGGTTACCTGGATCCGGGCTGTGACAGGCGATGTCCTTCGTGGTGACCTGGCTGCTTTGGGTGGTGGCAGTGAGTGCTGCTGTTGTGCCTGGAAGGAGAAATGGATGAACACAGCAATATTCATTCATTCCACCTTCTGCCACCCCTCCCTGGACACAGGCAACACGGGGAAATTATAGGTCTCATTTTGAAAAGTGATGCACTGAAACACTGCCCAACCATGGAAATAGAAGGCCTAGGGTTCCTAAATCCTTGGCATCACACTAAGTGATCTTTCTTATCAGGAATAAAGTTTTGAGAGACCTGGGAACCTTTTCTTTCCACAGTCCAACCTCCACCTCAGCTATGAGTTACTTTTTGAGGTGCTGTAAATGTACAGAGGCTGTCAGGGCATTTAGGGTTAATGTGAGGTGAGGAAGGCTGAGGTGGCTGCGTACTTTGTAACTCTCATCCCTGAGCAGAGCTGATGGGATGGGGAGGTGCTGCTGGGCTGCGCGGCCAGCTGTGATTTTGGGCAGGGTCGGTACCGCGAGTGGAGCTGGTGGGCAGGGAGCCTCTCTGAGGAGGAGCAGTGCCTGTGATGAGATGGCTTGGGCAAAGAAGCAATGCCTTGGGGAGTGTGGGAGGTGGGCCGGATTGCGAAGGCACGGCTAGGAGTGCTGGATGTGAGTGAGGTGGGTGAAGCTGTTGCTGACCTGGGAAGAAGGCGGGTTGTCCTGAGCTGAAGTGCAGCACCTGGTTGATGTAGTTGACGCAGAAATAGGTCCCCTGGTCCTGTGCCCTGAAGTTCTTCACTACCAGCCGATAGGAGTTTCCTTTCCATAATGCCTCAATGTTTGGAGATGTTTTCTCACCTTCCTTTAATGTAGACGGATAAGAATGGGTACTGGAGTGAATGAAGTGAAGGTTCCCACTCTTGTCCAGGCGGATCCAGAAGATGGGTCTATTCCTATCGCAATTCAGGCACTCCAGCTCCAGCCGCTGCCCCTCCTGGGGGTGCTGCTTCTTCCTGTGGAGGAACGTGGCCTCCATCCTCTGTCCCTGGGTGCCAGTGCAGCCTGTAGGCAGAAGTTGTCCTTGTTTGCTCAGGTGCTGCTGGGGATGAGCTCCTGTGGCCTTTGGGCAGAGCTCTTCCCCACAGGTGTGGTGCGTGGCAGGCAGGCAGCCGGGCTGTGAGGGTGAATGCGGAGGGAGGGCCTCAGCATCCTGCCCGCTTGGGTGCTGTGCTGGAGTCCCTGGGGACTCAGCGTTGAGAGTGTTGGGCTCTTGAGATGGATGCTGCCCTTCAGAGCACCCCTTCAGCTGCCTTCTCGGAGCTGCTGCCATTTCCCAGCTTCTTTGCCATGTGATTCCCCATGAACAACAACTGCCTCATGCCCTGTCTCCCCTGCCCCATCCCCTCCAGAAACACCTGTCCGAACAGGCCTCTGTTCCTGCTGCGTATCGCGATTAGTCCAACCCGCTTCCCTGCACAGTCACTGAGCAGCCCTGAATTCCATCCTTCCCGCTTCCATACTCACAGAGCCCCAGGCTGAGCAGGAGGAGCAGTGCAGGAGACCTGGCCATCGTCCTCGGGGCGGTGCAGCGGAGTGCGGGTGATCTTTGTCACTGAACTTTGGAGGCAGCGTAACTTATAGGAGAGGATGTGATGTCATCAGGACCCTCTTCTTTGAAGAGGTTGCGTTCAGAAAAGAATGATTTCTGCAGCACTTCATTTGTGATCCAGAACGTGGGCTTGTTTATTGTGATAGCACTGTTTTTAATGGTGCTTCCTGGCTTTTGCTGCAGTGTCTACTGTTGAGGTTCAGACTGATGGTGGTCCTCCTTGAAATCAAATCAGCTGCCACAAACTACAGTCTCACAGCCACTTGGGGCACTCTCACCAAGTCCACATTTGCAAAAAACAAGGATAATTCCCGTGCCATTGACATGGGCTGCAAGTTGTGTTTGAGGAAAGACGTTTTATTTTAGCATATTTTTCTATTCTATTTTCAGATTGATCCATGTGCACTTGTCATCTCAGGGTCCATGCATTACTGAGATGCAGCTGAGTGCTTCAGCTCAGCTGTTCTCCACATTTCTTCTTCCTACTCTCTGAGCAGAAACCACTGTGTGCAGGGCAGGAGGTCTGTGCTGTGGTAGCCATCCCTGCAGCCCCATGTCCCATACTCAGGCAGACTTATTTTTCTTGAGTTTAAATTCTTGTCCTTTTGTTCTGCAACCACAGGGACTTCCGCCCTGCCAAAAATAACCCTTAAATGCTGCAACAGTGAGGGCCCTTGCTGCTGCCTCCAGGTGACCACTCACACATTGGTAAGTGCTGGGCTTCCTGCAGCTTTGCACATACAGTAACGGCAGTTTCCCTGGGCTGGTGTTATTTGTCTTCTGTTGTTATTTGCTGGCTCTGCTGTTGTTTGTGATGTGTTGTTGTATTCCTCTTTTGCCAATGTGCCCCCTGTTCCTGGGTGCCCGAAAGCAGGCACCGCTGTCTGATGGAAGTGCAGTTTTGTGAGGAAATGGGCCTAAACTGTATGGTTATCCCTGGGCTCATTTGATTGGGCCTCAACACATTGTGGTGAGTAAGGAAAGATGGTGTGAAGCCTTCTGGAATGGGGTAACTAAGGTCAGCCATGGTCAAACTGTGATGTCAGACATCCACTTACAATGCTGAGTCCTCACCTGCCGAGCAGCAACCATCAGCAGTACTGTTAGTGCAACTGAGAGAGTTGGGAAAGAGAAGTGAGCTCTCAGGTGTAGAGGTTCTTCTTGCCCTTAAAAACAGGGCATCATGGTTTATTATTAGTGAAGACTGTGTTGAAATTGGTCTGTATTTAATTAATTTTCATCAATCAATGAATGAATGAGATATGGCTGTGGAGAGCATAGACCAAATCATGTGGGGAAAAGGGAGTCTGACAGGTTTTGGAATGGGCTTAGGAGGACGTGAGGTTGAGATGAATGATCTCGGTGCTTGCTGTGTTGATTTCATTTGGAAAAGCTGGGAGAGATTTCCCATCAGGGATCCCTGGTCAGATAGAGAATTATAGGTCAATATGGTTGCGTGTAGATTTCTTTGTTTTGAAGCAATAGTGATGTTGGTTTAATACCCCCGCCCCAATGAAAACTATGAATGAAAGCAAAGGACACAGTGAGAACATTAAGAATTAGAAACGTTTAATCGGGAAGACTTCAGAAGTGAAAGGTAGGTTGGGGCCTGAGAGCTGAGTTTTTGGTGTGATTGATGGGTGGGCAGAGAAGGATCAGCCAAATGACCACACTCCATCAGGGCAGCTGTGTGTGTTGCTGATGGGATCAGTGCGGTGCTTGAGGAGGACGCCTGTGTGCCTTCTGCTGAGCAGTGACGCAGTACTGCTTGCTTACAGTGAGCTTGGTCCTGCAAGGGATGGACAATGGAGTGTGTGACGTGGTTGGATTTGATCATCCATCTGCTTTGTGCATTTGTAACATGTGATCTCTTTGGTAAGTATATGGGAACTGTTGAATCACAGCCTGAACCTCTGTTTGACCACGTGAGGTGAGCCCTGAGTCAGCTGCAGGGGCACAGGTGAATGCCATTTCCCCTGAGTGACCAGGAGTGGTGGAGGCTGGCTCCACCCCTCCAAGACCCCATTTAAGGGCTGACTCCCACTGAGGTATTGTAGAATTATTAAGGTTGGGTAGGGTCTATGGCGTCATGTAGTCCAACCATTTGTCCTTCATGGGATCTCTATCTGCAGATCATCTCTCTTGCAGCCCTTCCATGAGCTCTGGACATGGGTAGGCTCTTTATTTCATTATTCCTTTGTGAATGTGCTAATCTCTCTGGTCCTATACCTGTTTATCTTACCATCTGTATACCTGTTTGCCTTTCTCTTGGTGAGCCTGGCAGTATGTATGTATATATATATATATGTGTATATTATCTAAAGCCACGATGTTTTTTTTTGTGGGGTCTTTATATGTGGATCAGAGGGGAGAACACTACCCCCTTAGATAAAATGATCCCTGGGCAGATTCCGGGATTTCTGGCATCTCCTTATTATGAAGTAGCACCTCTCATTGAAAAATGGGGTCCCCTGTGATTTATAGAGAGTATGTCCCCATTCTGCATGACGGACTACTTTCACGGTTTACGTAGAGGTATGTTAATTACGAAGGAGCGGCAGCTAGCTGCCTCTGTAGTGGCATGGCCATTGCTGCATGCCCTAAATCAAGCTGAAAAAAGAGTTGATACCTTAGAAAGTGAAAATGAGCTGTTAAGAAACTGTGTTGAGAAACAAGAACAGGAGCTGAATATATTAAAGGGAAAAAAAAAAAACTACCTTGCATCCTCTGTTAGGCCAGGTCCGTAGTGTTTCAGTAGATAATGAACAGATTTTCAGAACTACGGACCTGGTGGAGCAAGGAAATAAAAATTCTAAGGCAGATTTAGAAGCTCCACTTATGACGGATTCCTTACAACTTTGTCCTGTTATAACTCAAAAAACTAAAAAGGTACAAGATAGACCGGCAGGGGTACCGCCCTGATCAACGGCCCCATGCCCAAACACATTTTCATATACGCCTATGGAATTGATGGATATGGTACAACGATTCCGGCAAAGGCCGACGGAAAGTGTCCCAACGTGGCTGTTAAGATTATGGGACTCGGGGGCAGAAAGTGTCATGGTTAGTGGTCCAGAAATATCTAAATTGGCCACCATACACAGATGGGTCCGGCAAGGGCAACCCGAGCAAGTGGAGACCAATTGCATACCATCCCTCCACCGAGATGATCTGGTTCGATGAGGGGGATGGTCAGAGCAGCCAATGGGCAGAACTGCGAGCTGTGTGGATGGTCATAACCAAGGAACCTGGGGATGGCATCCTGAACGTCTGCACGGATAGTTGGGCTGTGTACTGAGGCCTCACTCTTTGGTGGAGGAAGCAGAGGTCCTCCCGGTAACCAAAAAGCCAATTATGTGACACTCTCAAGCGGGACCTGTAAGGGTCTCACGAAATCAAATGTTTAATGATCTTATCCAGGCTGAAGTCCAGTTTGCAAAAATTGATCGCCAACCCAATCGCATCCTCCTTCAGCTGTTTCCACAGGATGGTCAGAAACTACAGAATCACCCCAGAAAAGCGAGAGTAAGAACTATAGATGGACTACCAACCACAACATGGAATTTAGAAGACTTCATAGTCCCTAACAGGAGAAAGAAGCCCCCTCAAGTGTCTTGAGCCACAATGCCCGAGCCACCTGAAACAAAAGACTTAACCCTAGCACAATTCATGGAATGATGAGGGACCTTAGTCCCCCTAGGGCCTCCAGACGGGACCGGAGGCCCTATGTAGAATGAACGATTTATTGATCCCGGCAAATTATCCGGAGACTTTTGGCATTGGTGGACACTGGAGTGGAAATGTCAATAATTCATGGAGATCCAACTAAATTCAACTGCAGTAGAGTGATGATTGGAGGGTTTGGGGGACAGATCGTTCCAGTCACCCAAACCTGGCAGAAAATGGGTGTGGGGTGTCTCCCACCCTGGGAGTGTAAGGTATCTATTGCCCCAGTCTAAGAGTACATCTTGGGCATAGATATTTTGTGGGGTCTGGCTCTCCAGATGACTGTGGGAGAGTTCAGACTTTGGCAAAAGTGTATTAGTATCCAGGTGGTGCAGGCAATATTAAGAGGCCATGTGAAACAAGGGCCTATTTGCCTGCCAAAACCACACCGGATCACTAATGTTAGACAATATAGACTCCCAGGTGGGCAAGATGAAATAACAAGAACGGTGCAGGAATAAGAGAAAGTAGGCGTTATAAGACCTGCACATAGCCCGTATAATTCCCCCATATGGCCAGTAAGGAAGTTGGGTGGAACATGGAGAATGACGGTAGAGTTAAATAAGGTCACACCGCCTATCCATGCGGTCGTACCCAATATTGCCTCCCTAATGGATACATTGAGTGGAGAGATAAAAACATACCATTGTGTTCTGGATTTGGCAAATGCATTCTTCAGTATTCCAATTGCTGAAGAATCGCAAGATCGATTTGCATTTACGTGGGGAGGCAGGCAGTGGACCTTTCAGGTCCTGCCACAGGAGTATATCCACTCGCCATAATACTGTCACGATCTAGTGGCGTGTGACCTGGCTAACTGGGAAAAACCTGACAATGTCAACTTGTACCATTATATTGATGATCTCCTGTTGACGTCCGACTCATTGGAGGCAGTAGGACGAGCAGCAGGTGCGTTAACCAGCTATCTGCAGGAAAGGGGATGGGCTATAAATCCCCAGTAGGTGCAAGGTCCGGGCCTGTCTGTAAAGTTCCTGGGGGTAGTTTGGTCAGGAAAGACCAAAGTATTACCCAGTGCAGATAGGAATGGACTATCCATGCCCGACCAATCTGGGGCAAAGCTATGTGGTTAGACATATGGAATACAGTTAAACACAGGACTGTACTTGTCTACCGCGTGTTCAGTCATCAACCTTTACAATCACTGGGAAATGATGAAGCAGACAGGCTGGCTTGAGTTCGATGGATTGAGAATTCACCGTCTGAGAACATCGCCCGTTGGTTACATCAGAAACTACTGCATGCTGGACAAAAGACAATGTGGGCAGCTGCTAAAGTATGGGGGCTGCCCATACAGTTATCTGACGTAGTCCAGGCATGCCAAGACTGCGACGCCTGCTCTAAGATGAGACCGAGACCGTTGCCCAAAACAACAGCCCATCTTGTTAGAGGACACAATCCTCTCCTGCGATGGCAGGTGGATTATATCGGGGCCCTCCCTCGGTCTGAGGGGGCGTGGTATGCCCTGACGTGCGTTGATACTGCAAGCGGACTTCTGGAGGCCTATCTGGTGCCAAAAGTGAACCAGGCATATACCATCAAGGTACTTACCAAACTGATGTCTGCCTACAGGACACTGCACGTCATCGAGAGCGACCAAGGGACTCATTTTACTGGAGCAATGATACAGCGCTGGGCAGAAGAAAATAACCTGGAACGGCTATTCCACCTGCCATATGATCCAACGGGAGCAGGCCTCATAGAACGTTACAGTGGTATTCTCAAGGCTGCCCTGAGGACAGACTCCCAGTCTCTGCAGGGGTTGGCAAAGAGACTATGAAACCCTGCGAGACATGAATGGAAGACCTCGAGATGGCAGACCCTGTGCCCTGAAGATGCTACAAAAAACATGGGCCTCCCCTCTTAGAATCCAAATTACGGGCTCTGATAATGTGCTAAGTCCCCGGGTCGGTAATGAACAAATCTGCTCCCTGCCCCTCAGAATCTAGAACCAGGTACCTGTAGAATAAAATGGCCTTGGAAGGTGCAGGTAGGACCTAAGTGGTGTGGCTTACTTGCACCTTGGGGGAGATTATTGGAGGTGGGAGGCTCGGTAGACCCTCCAGTAATAGGCACATGGCTTGCAGACATTGTGGTCAACGCTCCAGTCTTCATTACCAAAGGGACCCCCATCGTGCCCCTATGGCAGATCAGGACACCCCCATTGGTGCCTGATATAGTCATGCAGCCACAAACATCTGGCCAGAAGGTATGGTAGCGGTAGTTGGGACATGCCCCAGTACGAGCTGAAGTGTTGACCCAGGATAAAAAATGTGGCCTGTATCTTGCCCTGGAGGGCAGACCTTCCCCTCCTGGTACCCTTGAAACATCTGTATTACTCTCCGTGAGCCTTTGAGCCTCCAGGACCACTGGAAGGAACAACATGTCACCAAAGTATCCCAGTGTTGCTGCCAGATCACGTGTGACATCCGGTGATGACTTACATGGGACTGATGGAGCATAGGATGGACCTGTGCCTCATGACTACATGCCTCCAGAAACACCGTCAAGCACTGGCCTATGACAGAACATGAACTTTTGCCGATCATCACTTGTTTTAAAATTGTCATCCTACATTGTGACGGGAAATTGTACAAGCATTGCGATGCATTGGATCTCTGTAATGGGAAGTATTTACCCTTTAGTTGATTCAATCATTGGTTCATGCCTTGAAGGGGTGGAGTGTATGGGAACTGTTGAACTGTGGCCTGAACCTCTGATTAACCACCTGAGGTGAGTGCTGAGTCAGCTGCAGGGGCACAGGTGAACACAATTTCACCTGAGTGACAGAAAGGGGTGGAGACCTTCCTAGACCCCAGGGCATGGGTAAGATCTTTATTTCATTTCTCCTTTGTCATGGATAATCTCTCTGGTCCTGTGCCTGTTTGCCATACACACCCATTTAACAGGACAGATATTGCAAAATAGAGAGAGAGTTTGGGAGATCAGATCTGAGTATTGACATGGTTGGTTTATTGGTCATCTCGTGGAAGGTTCAGCTGTCCAGCACAGCGCACAGCTCTTTTCCCCGGTGGCACGGAGCTGCCCGGCTTCTTAGGGTCAGCGCTGTCCCCCGCGGTCTGGGTGTGTCCCAGCAGTGTGGGGCAGGAGCACCTGTCAGGCCGCGGGAGGTGTGCAGTGCTGGTGGGCAGCACAGGAGGAGCAGCCAAATGCCCGCGCTGCATCAGGGCAGCTGTGTGTGTTGCTGATGGGCTCCGTGCGGTGCTTGAGGAGGACGCCTGTGTGCCTTCTGCTGAGCAGCGATGCAGCACTGCTTGCTTACGGTGAGCTTGGTCCTGCAAGGGATGGGCTTGTGGTGAGTGAGTGTGACACGTGGCTGCGTTCATTACAGCACTGCTTCCTGCTGTTAGCATGGGAACATCAGGTCTGTTTAGCAAGGAGGAGTACAAAGTATCAATGAAGATCTCTGAATATATTCTTAAGTTACAATCTTGCATTTGAAATGGAGTTTTGTCAACAATGAAGAATACTGAGTTCTGCCTTAAGGCAGAGTCTGTTAAAGGCACTGTGGTGGCTTTATGCTGACTTAGAGCGCTTCAGCATCAATCTCACTTTATGGTACTCCTTCCCACTTTGCTTCTCTGTCAGTACTGTAGATGGCTTTCTGAAAACTATAATGTTGAGCCAGAAATTTAGCAGAAGTTGCAGGTGTTGTGTAACAATCTCTGCTTCAGCATTAGTGCTGCTTGCTGCAGAAATTAATGCAGCTAGTGGATCTTCACTGTCAATCTTGATGAGCGTGAAAAGGCTGAAATAAAAGGTTGGTTAATGTTTGGATTCAGGCAATTTCAACCCCAGAATGGTGATATCAGGATGGCAGAGTCAAAAACAGTTTGTGATTTCTGGCCTGTTTATAATTTCTGCTTACAAATCCAATAATGCCTGTTTACAATTTCTTTTCTGGAAGTATAGAATTTGATAAGGTTTTCTGTACTGAAAGCTAGTGATGATGAAAATATGAAAAAGAGTTTTAATTAGAAACATAAAAAGGAGTTCTTCAGCATTTCCTGTGTCCTGGATATGCAATGGCTGTGTGAGGGCAATAGGCAGAGAGCACATTCCCCTGGAGGTGCGGGCTGTGCTCTGTGGTGTGAGGCTGCAGGAACCTCTGCAGGGTGTCAGGGTGCGACTTACTTTGGCAGTGCGTGATGGTGATGGTTATAGCAGTGAGGAGCAGGAGGCAGGTGCCAGCCAGGTTAACCCACATGACCATTTTGCAGTAGAAACTTGGTATGTTCTTGTGGCTTGTTCCTGCAGGAAGGAAGGAGAGAGAGGAAAGAGCCACCTGCAGACATCTCTCTGCATTTTGAAATGGCTGTAGTCAGCAAAGATTTTAATTTTGCCTCTTCTGATGAAAGCAGCACTGCTGGTAGAGCCCCAGCCTCACCGCAGCTGGTTTACCTGGATCTCGGCTGTGCCAGATGTCCTTCTTGGTGGCCTGGCTGCTGGGGGTGGTGGCTGCGGGTGTGGTGGGTGCTGCTTTAGTTGCGACTGGAAAGAAGAAATAAGTGAATACAGAGAGGTACAACAGAAGAGCTTCCTTGTATACATGCCAGGATGCATCCAGCCGAGGAAGAACTTTTATAGGGTCTGCTTTAAACAGTGCTGCTTTCAACCTCCTCCCAGCCCTGGAAACAGAAGGATTTGGGCTCCTAATTTCTTAATAGCCCCGTCAGTATGTGTGAACTGTTTGTTATCACTGTTATAAAACACGTCCTGCGAGTCACAGGGATTTGAGTTTCTTTTTGAGGTGCTGTAAGCATATGGGGGCTGTCAGAATGTAGAGGTCCAAGTGAGGTGAGGAAGGCTGGGGTGGCTGCGCACTTTGTAACTGTCATCCCTGTGAGGTGCTGCTGGGATGGGGAGGTGCTGCTGGGCTGCACGTCCTCCTGTGTGTTTGGGTGGGTTCGGTACCACGAGCGGAGCTGGTGGATGGGGAGGCTCTCTGAGGAGGAGCAGTGCCTGTGTGATGAGACGGCTTGGGCAAAGAAGCAGGGCCATGGGGAGTGTGGGTGATGGGTCGGATTGAGAAGGCACGGGCAGGGGATCTGGGCGTGAGCAAGGTGGGTGAAGGTGTTGCTGACCTGGGAAGAAGGCGGGTTGTCCCGAGCTGAAAGTGCAGCACCTGGTTGATGTTGCTCGTGCAGAAATAGATTCCCTCATCCTGGGTTGTGAAGTTCTTCACCGCCAGCCGATAGAAGTTTCCTGTCCAGCGTGCTTCAAACTGTGCAGATGTTCTCTTGTTCCCTTGGAAGGTGTTCCTGGGAACAGGGGTACTGGAGACAATGAAGTGAAGGTTCCAATCCTTGTCTAGATGGATCCAGTAGATACCTGTACCTCTGTCGTAAGGCATGCACTCCAGCTCTAGCCGCTGTCCTTCCTGGGGGTGCTTCATGTTCCTGTTGAAGAATCTGACTGCCATCGTGTTCCTCTGTCCCTGGGTGACGTTGCAGCCTGTGGGCGGAAGTTGGATATGTCCCCTCAGGTGCTGCTCGGGAAGAGCTCCTGGGGCCTTTGGGCAGGGCTCTTCCCTGCTGGCGTGGTGCGGTGTGTGGCAGGCATTCAGCCAGCTGGGCTGTGAGGGTGAATGCAGATGGAGGGCCTCGGCATCCAGCACACTTGTGTGCTGTGCAGGAGTCCCTGGGGACCAAGCTTTGAGAGCACCAGATTCTCAAGACGCATGTGGCCCTTCAGAGTAGCCCTTCAGATGCCTTCCTGGGGCTGCTGCCATTTCCCAGCTTATCCAGTGTTTTTTCCCTCTAACAACTGCCTCGCGCTGCCTTTCTCCCCTGCCCCATCCCCTCCGGCAACACCTGTCTGAACAAGCTCTGTTCCTGCTGCGTATCGCACTGCAGTCCCACCGCTCCTGCTTCCCTGCGCAGTCTCTGAGCACCCCTGAATTCCTTCCTTCCTGCTTCCATACTCACAGAGCCCCAGGCTGAGCAGGAGGAGCAGTGCAGGAGACCTGGCCATCGTCCTCAGGGCGGTGCAGCGGAGCGTGGGTGATCTTTGTCACTGAGAAAGACTCACAGAGGCAGCATAACTTATAGGAGAGGATGTGATGTCATCAGGACCCTCTTCTGTGAAGAGTCCGTGTTCAGCCTCTGAGGTGAAGCAGAGTGAGAAAAGACATCTGCAGCACTTCATTTGTGATCCAGAACTTGGGCTCGTTTATCGTGATAGCGATAAATCCCTCAGGATTTTGCTGCAGTGTCTTCAGTTGAGATTCAGACTGAGGGTAGTCCTGCTTGAGATCAAGTCAGACACCACAAACTGCTGTCTCCTAGATATTTTAGGCACTCTCATCATGACCTGAGCTATGGAAAAGCAGGCCGAGTGCCCTTCAGTGGACACGGAGTGGAAGTTGTATTTTGGGTCCAAGATTTTATTTCATTGTATTCCATTTAGAGATTGATCCATCTGCACTTTTCATCTCTGAGTCCATATGCTGTGGACATGTAGCTGATTTCCGTATTTTAGTTGTTCTCTGCAACTGTACTTGGTAATTTCCGTGCAGAAGCCGCTGTGTGCAGGGCAGGAGGGCTGTGGTGTGATACCCATCATGATGGCCTTATGCCCCAGTACCATGCAGGTTGTTTTTTTTTACTTCTATGTTTTACGTCTTGTGACTTTCTTCTCCACCCACAAGGACTTCCGCCCTGCCAAATAACCCTTGTGTGCTTCAGCAATCAGGGCCCTTGCTGCTGCCTCCAGGTGACCACTCACACATTGGTAGTGGTTTGGACTTCCTGTAGCTTTGCACATGAATTAGCAACTGTTTCCCTAGCCTGGCCTTATTTGTTTCCTCTTTTGGAATTTCTTGCTTATCCTGTTTGTTTGTTATTTCTCCTTCTTTTTTGCTCCTGAGGTGTTTATCCATGGGTGTGCATCGTTTTTGCTTCCCTGGGTCGTGCTGAGTGATGAGGAGCATTGTTAGGCACGAGCAAAGCTGACCGTTGTTGCTGTTGCCACTGCTGAAATGCTCCTCCCAGCAGCTCAGTGTGCTCACATGCACTGTTTGGTCTGCAGAAACATCCAACAAACATGAGTGAATATGAATGGGTGCCATTTGCTCTGCATGGAGGACTTGAGTGCTCATTTCCGTGTCAGATGCTGTTTTGTCAGTCTGCCCCTCTGCTGCTGTCTGTCACGTGGCAACCAAACGTGATGGAATACTGGTGGGAAGGTTCTGCTTCTACTGCTGTGCCACCAACATCTGCCTCTGAACATATGGGCCAGCTGAATAAATCAGGAGGTGTTCCTTTCAGAACATTCCTTTCAGAATAGACTATATACTTAACATTTAAATAAGGAATCAATTTCTTTTTCAATGCTTTTATTAAAATGTTTAAAATATGAGCGAAATAAGATAAAACAGATGGAATATGTGGCCTTGTTTTTGTGTAACTAACGTACCTATCTGGTTTGATGGCAGTGCCTGCAGTTCTCACTGAGGTCTCAGTGGGTTTGTCAGAGAATTCTGATGACGTTTTTCTCTTCCTGTACTTCATGCTTGACCATAACTGTTCCCAAATGCTGGCAGTGTCAAAACCCGATGACACGAATAGGGTGTGGTTGTGAAGCTGAGGATGCTTTTGGCCATCCTGACCTCTGTTCTTCAACTCCTGCATCAAACCTCAAAGCACTGCTGCCCAGTGTTGGCTGTTGAACAAGGCCGTGTTCAGCCAGTGGCTCCAAATGCTAAGACCTGTTTGCCCTCCCTGGAGCCGGCACTGCTTTACGCCTTCCCCGTGCCCTGCTCTCCCTGCACGCACTGAATAGCACGGCTGTTGTGCTGTGAGCGATGGCTGCATGGCTGGGGCACAGCTGCTGCCATGATGGTGCTGGGCGGGGGGCAGCCTTGGGGGTCCTGGGCCAGGGAGTGTGCGGCCTGTGGGTTGGGCATGCCTGCATGGCTCCTGTGCCAGCGTTGTTGTTTTTCTGGGAGCCAGAAACCTGGCACTGCTGAGTGATGGAAGTGCTGTTTTGTGAGCAAGTGAGCTCAAGTGATGAGGGAACAGGGTTCATTTCTTAGAGCCTCACAGCACTTTGGTGAGTGGGGAAAGCAGGAGTGAGGCCTGCTGAGCTCTGTGAGGCTCGTGGTGGTATGAGGCTGTGAGCCTTGTGACGTCTGCGTGAAGTAGGGCACACCTTTAACAAAATAACCAGAGAATCTGCTGGACCTATCCAATACGATTGCAAGCATCTATGTCCTGAAATGCCATTTGGGAAACGTGGATGGTCTGTCTCCCATTGAGACATCTGGGTTATGCTGCTTGTGTGGGCTTTGTCTGTTGTCAGTTTATTCTCCTCAAGCTAATCTGAATCCACGCTGCCTTTGCAATGGGATCAGGAGCTTTGGGGAGAGCCTGGAATCACTGCCTGGTGGAGGGCCGTGGGGCAGGAGCTGAAGGTTATGGGCATGCCTTGTGGATGGCTGAAGTCATAGCGTGTTTTGTGAGGTGCTGCATTGAGCTGCTTCTGCCTTGCAGCAGCATTGTGACCAAAGTAGGAAGATTTCTCTTTTTAGTGGTTCGGTGTGGTTTGATGGTAGGTGGACCTATTGAGGAATGCGTTAGGTTGAATGTATCTTGGGACTGGATTCTCACCCTGCCATGGAGCACAGTCCCCTGCCCAGAGCATCTCGTATTCATAGATGTGTTAGATGAACCTCTACAAGTGGAGTACAGGGTAAGCCCGGAAGAGTGCTTGCCTTTCGTAGTGGGGACATCTTACTTTCCTCTTCTGCCCTGCTGATAGCGGTGTTTTACTACGGGTTATTCTTAGATACCAAACAGGAACTGAGAAGTTTGCCTCCTAAGCACAGAGGTGTTCCTGCACCGCACCAATGGATTTCTTTTATCCACATGATGCCACTGCTTCCTGTGATGTGTTCAGAACGTGGGTGCTGTGTCACTGTTCAGAGGACTCCTTTTCCTCTTCGTATTCAGATTTTTACTTGTTGTGTAGGAGTGACTCACAAAGATACACCAAAGAGACACCCTGCCCCCACCCATTCTGATGTGTTTGATTGTGAGTGCCATGCAGGATGAGGGCAATATTGCTGTGTCATAGGGCGTGCTTTTGGGGGAATTGCTCCTTTCTGCTGCTTTTGTGAGTCTGTTAATGAATATATGTCTTTAAGACAAGATGAAAGGTTGTTGTCAGTGGAGAGAGAGAGCAGTAAGGGGCTGTTGTGCATCCCTTCCCAGCAGGGACATGCTTCATTGGCTGGAGAGGGACCCAGGTAAGTTTAGCTCTGATGGAGACATCTGTGTGTGATCAGATGAAACCACTCTGCTCCTGAGTTTCTGTCTCTTGTCTTCTAGTAAGAAGTCTGCTAGGGCAGGGATCTTCCTTTCCTGGATCCTGTGTTTATATATCTCTTAGCACAAAGCAGTTTCTCATTTCTGTAGAATCCTAAGAATCACCAAGGTTGGAAACGATCTTTAAGATCATCTAATCCAACTGTTCCACTATCACCAATATTCCCTCAAAACCACATCTCTCAGTACAACATCTAAGCCTTTCTGGAATGCGTCCAGTTTCAGTGAGTCCACCAGCTCCCTGAACAGCCGATTCCTACTCTTTGCCCCCTCTCTCCCCTGCCCCATCCCATCCAGTAACGCCTGTCTGAACAGGCTCTGTTCCTGCTGCGTATCACTCTGCAGTCCCACTGCTTCCTCTTCCCCACGTAGTCACTGAGCAGCCCTGAATTCCACCCTTCCCGCTTCCATACTCACAGAGCCCCAGGCTGAGCAGGAGGAGCAGTGCAGGCGAGCTCTGCTTGGGTGGCCATCGCCCTTGGGGCAGTACAGCAGAGCTCGGGTGATCTTTGTCACTGTACTTTGGACGCAGATTATAGGAGAGGATAACTTATAGGTAACGTATAGGGATGATGTGATGTCATCAGGACCCTCTTCTGTGAAGAGACCTTGGTCAGCCTCTGAGGTGAAACAGACTGCACCAGTGCAGTACTTCATTTGTGATCCAGAACATGGGCTCAGAGCATTTACTGTGACAGCGTTGTTTTTAGTGGTGCCTCCGGGATTTTGCTGCAATGTCTTCAGTTGAGATGCAGGCTGACAGTGGTCCTTCTTGAAGTTGGATCCACTGCCACAGGCTACAGTCTCCCCGTGATTTGAGGCACTCTCATCGTGTCCAGATCTGTGGAAAACAAAGTCAAGTGCTGTGCTGTGGAATGCAAGTTGTTTTTCTTTACGGAGATTTTACCTTGTTTTGTGTTGCTTAATTTGTTTTGGAAAATAAATAAATGTCAGAATGTTTAACAGCAGCACTCCAACTGCGCTTTTCATCTTTGAGCCCATGTATTGCTGACGTGTGTGAGTGGTTCCAGTCTGCTCTTGTCTGGAGTTGTTCCTTGTAATTTCTGTGCAGAAGCCACTGTGTGCAAGGCAGGAGGTCTTGTTTCTACTCCGGCAGGGGGATTGGACTAGATGATTGTTTGATGTCCCTTCCAGTCTGACGTTCTCTGATTCTGTGATGTGACACCCACCAAGACAGCCCTGTGCCCCAGTTGCATGCAGATCTGACAAACAAAAAGTTACCCTGTGTTTTTCTTCTCCAACCACAGGGACTTCCGCCATGCCAAAAAACCTCTCCATACATGCTTCAACATTCAGAGGCCAGCCTACCATCTCTAGGTGACCACACACACCCTGGTAAGGGTTTTGACTTCCTGCAGCTCTGCACATGCCATCTCAACAGCTTTGCTTGGCTGCTATTTGATTATGTTTTTCATACTTTCTGCCTTTCTTCCTTTTTTTTTTTTTTTCCCCAGTTGGGAGGTGTTGTTCCATTACTCCTTTGGAAAGCATGCCCCTGTTCCTGGCTGTGAGAAACCTGGCACTGCTGTGTGATGAAACTGCAGTGTTATGTGAAAATGAGCTGGAAAATGAAGAATGGAACAAGGCAGCGAGTTGGGTCAAGCAGCGTCACCACAGCAGCAAGCGTACCTAGGTTGTGAGATGAGATAAGGGATCCCTTGGACTTCAGCCTGCTTTCATATGGCACTTGGTTCTCTATTCCAGGCATGCCCAACTCACAGGCCGCACGCTGCCCAGCCCATCCTGCTGCTGCTTCCTGCCCCGCACCATCATGGCAGCGGCTCTGGCGGTGGCTGAGCGGCCCGGCCCTGTACGTGTATCCATCACTGACACAGCCACACAGTGGCGTGTGATTGGCACTGCATCAGCTCAAGCAGGACATGGGCAGGGCACAGTGCTGTGCTATCTCCACCTCTGGCACTCACCACACACTCAGTCCCATCAAAACCTGGATGTGTTACCCATGTGTTCCACTGGGTGACTGAGACGCACTAATTACCCCTAGTAACCTTTCAGCCTTCCTAATGTCTTCTCAAGAGATAACAGAAACCTCAAATGAAGAAGAACTGTGGTTGAAGGAGAAGTGTTCAGTGAAAAATGGACAGATGGGTACTGTTTTGTTGAGGTAAAACTGCGTTACTGCTGTTGAGTTACACCCCGGATGGACTTGGCGATAAAGGCCAGTGATGTGGTGGCAAATCTGATGGCAGAGGCAGCAAAACCATCTGCTGGTGGTGAGTTTGTTGAGCAACGCACAGACAGCATCAGAGATGCAATGTGCCCTGATTAAAACAGGGACTTTTCTCAAATCAGTTGGTGTCACTCAACCATTGCCAGGTGGTCTGAAGAAATGGACAGATCTGTGGCAAGAAAGTTGGAGAGGAAAGCTGCTAATTTCAGAAGTTATCCTTTGGCGACAGATGAAATGACTGACGCTACAGATATGACTCAACTTCCTTTTTCATGGAAGGTATTGATAAGAAGTATCATGTCACTGAAGAAATGGCTTCCTTGGTACCCTCAAAAGGCAGAAAGAAATCTTTTGATGTGGACGAAGCAGTGGAAATGGCATTGAAATGATTTTATTTAAGCTTTGTTGATGCTTCTGGTAGAGCTACTGATGGCGCCCAGGCAGTGGTTGGTCAAAAGGGGGGGGCTTATAGAATGCATAGAGGAGAACGGAATTGCTTCCAGGAACTCAGGTCTGATGAAACATCTGTGCATGGTACATCAGGGCAATATATGCAGAAAAGCTTTAAAGATGGGTACTGTCACGTCAGTTGTCATGGAAGGTGTGAATTTCATGAAGCCCAGGGGACTGAACCATCACCACTTCCAGGCATTCCTGACACGTACGGATGCTGATTATGGAGACATTGTTTACTTTTATAAAGTAAGGTGTGTAAGTGATGGTAAAACGCAAGGCAGTTTTAGGATTTGCAAAATGAAATCATTTCTGGGATCAAAAGGAACATTTGTATCAGAACGCGAGGCTGAGAGCGCATCACAGATTTCATGCTTCTGGTGGACATGGCCTCTCATTGAAGTAAGTTAAACATACGTCTTCGAGGCATAAATCAATGCACCTGTGCTGTGTTTCAAGCCATAGCAGCATTCCCAATGAAACAAACAGTGAGCGGCTCAGGTTATGGCAAATGATTTTATGCATTTTGACGTGTTGAGAGATGAAGTTTCAGCTCTGCAGGCCCTCCCGGCCTTGAAATACAGCATTTAACTACAATGTGGGTTGATGTACATGGAGTCTGTAGAGATACTGGTCTGTATTTGGTTTATTTATGACAAAGAATTAAGCATGGGGACGTGCATATAGGAAGGGACAAAATCCTGCGGGGAATATAGAGGCTGACAAACTGAGGAACGTGGCCCAGCAGGAGGTGAGTTAAGAATTAATTTTCTCGATGCCTGCAGAGGAGATTTCAGGTGGAAAGGGGCTGTAGCGAAATGCAATTATGGACCCTGGTCAGACAGGAAGTTATTTCAGCAGAGTTTGGGATGGCCTTTTCAATGGGTACTTTTCTTCTTTTGAAACACTAGTGGGGAAGGTGGTGGCATGTTCAGTCTCCCTGCCCTCATGGATATAGGGCAGCAGAGGAGGAGCAGCCAAATGCCCGCGCTCCATCAGGGCAGCTGTGTGTGTTGCTGATGGGATCCGTGCGGTGCTTGAGGAGGATGCCTGTGTGCCTTCTGCTGAGCAGCGACGCAGCACTGCTTGCTTACAGTGAGCTTGGTCCTGCAAGGGATGGGCTTGTGGTGAGTGTGTGTGACGCGTGGCTGTGTTTATTTCAGCACTGCTGATGCTTCCTGCTGTTAGCATGGGAACATCAGGTCTGTTTAGCAAGGAGGAATCCCAAGTATCAATGAAGATTTCTGAATATACTCTTAAATCACAATCTTGCATTTGAAATGGAGGTTTGTCAACAATGAAGAAGGATTTCGAGTTCTGTCTTAAGGCAGGGTCTTTTAAAGGCACTGTGTCTTTGCTGTAAGCTGACATAGAGTCTTTCAGGATCGATCTCCCGTTATGACACTCCTCCCCAGTTTGCATCTCTGTCGCTACTGTGGATTGCTTTCATTTAATTACAATGTTGAGCCTGACATTTTTTGCAGAAAATGCAGATGTCATAGAATCATAGAATGGCCTGGGTTGAAAAGGACCATTACGACCACCTCGTTTCAACCTCCCTGTGATGTGCAGGTTTGCCCGCCAACAGGCCAGGCTGCCCGGAGCCACATCCAGCCTGGCTTGAATGCCTCCAGGGATGGGGCATCCACAACCTCCTTGGGCAACCTGTTCCAGTGTGTCATCACCACCCTCTGTGTGAAAAAGTTTCTCCTAATATCTAAACGAAACCTCCCTGTCTCACTTTAAGACCATTCCCCCTTGTCCTATCACTATCCTCCCTTGTACACAGGTGTATCCCCTCCTGTTTATACGCCCTTCAGTTATTGGAACAACACAATGCGGTCTCCCCAGAGCCTTCTTTCTCCAAGCTAAACAAGACCAATTCCCTCAACCGTTCTTCATAGGAGAGGAGGTCCAGTCCTCTGATCACCTTAGCGGTGCTCAAGGTCTGTCTCCTTGTGCCTATGTACCTGTAGGACCCCTCCTTGTTATTTTTCACACCCCTAGGCATGTTCAGCTCTGTCTGTGCCTTGGCTTTCCAGATCGTCTCTCTACGCATGCAGACAGTGTCCGCACATACTTCCCAGGCTGATGTTGTGTAACAGCCTCTGCTTCAGCATTAGTGCTGCTTGTGGCAGAAATTAATGTAGCTAATGGATCTTCACTGGTAACGTAGATCAGCATGAAAAGGCCAAAATAATTTGTTGAGTAACGTTTTGGACATTGTCAGTTTCAACCTGAATATGGTGATTTCAGGATGGCAGAGCCAATGCAGTTTGTGATTCCTTGTCTGTTTACAATTTCTGTTTACAATGATATTGCCTGTTAATAGTTTCTAGTCTGAGAGTGTAGAATATGATAAAGATTTCTGAATCTGAAGCTGGTGACGAGGAAAATCTGGAGAAGAGTTTTAGGAGTGTTTATTTTGCATTCCCTGTGTCCTGGATATGCAATGGCTGTGTGAGGGCAATAGGCAGAGAGCCCATTCCCCTGGAGGAGCGGGCTGTGCTCTGTGGTGTGAGGCTTCAGGAACCTCTGCAGGGTGTCAGAGTGGGACTTACTTTGTCAGAGCATGATGGTGATGGTTATGGCAGCGAGGAGCAGGAGGCAGGTGCCAGCCACTCGAACCCAGAGGAAAAACTCACAGATGGAACTCAGTGTGTTCTTGTTGCTTGTTCCTGCAGGAAGAAAGGGGAGAGAGGAAAGAGGAAAGGCCCAGCAGCAGGAGACATCTGCCTGCATCCTGAAATGCCTGTAGTCAGCACAGACTTTAATTTGGCCTCTTCTGATCAAAGCAGCACTGCTGGCAGAGCCCCTGCATCCCCACAGCTGGGTTACCTGGATCCAGGCCCTGTTGTGAGTTGCCCTTTGTGGTGTCCTGGCTGCTCCGTGTGATGGCAGTGGGTGTGATGTGTTCTGCTGTTGTTGTGAGTGGAGGGAAAAATAGATGAAGGCAGGGAGATACAACAAAACAGCCTTCTTCCACTCCTGCCAGGACATAGACAAACCTGTGGCCAGCATAGGGGAGACTCCATAGGGCCCATTTTCAACTGTGATGCCCTGACACTCTGATATGAGATCAGCTTGCACAGCTGAGCTGCCCAGCCATGAAACCTGAGGGCTGTGGGCTCAGAATTTCTACCCAGCATCCTCAGAAATTCTGTGCTCATTAGGTGGTTTCACCCCTCAGTGACACCTCTCGGAGAAAGATGGAAATTATCTCCTGTCCTCACATCCCTAAATGCCTGCAGTCAGCACAGCCTTTAATTCATGCTGTTCCAGGCAGAGCAGCACTGCTGGCAGAGCTCCAGCCTTATAGCAACTGGGTTACCTGGATCTCGGCTGTGCCAGTTGTCCTTCTTGGTGGCCTGGCTGCTGGGGGTGGTGGCTGCAGGTGTGGTGGGTGCTGCTTTAGTTGCGACTGGAAAGAAGAAATAAGTGAATACAGAGAGGTACAACAGAAGAGCTTCCTCGTATACATGCCAGGATGCAGCCAGCAGAGGAAGAACTTTTATAGGGTCTGCTTTCAACAGTGCTGCTTTCAGGTGCTGCCCAGCCCTGGAAACAGAAGGATTTGGGCTCCTAATTTCTTATCAGCCCCATCAGTATGTGTGAGCTCTTTGTTATCACTGTTATAAAACACGTCCTGAGAGTCACAGGGATTTCGGAGTTTCTTTTTGAGGTGCTGTAAGTATATGGGTGCTGTCAGAATGTAGAGGTCCAGGTGAGGTGAGGAAGGCTGGGGTGGCTGCGCACTTTGTAACTGTCATCCCTGAGAGGTGCTGCTGGGATGGGGAGGTGCTGCTGGGCTGCACGTCCTCCTGTGTGTTTGGGCAGGGTTGGTACCGCGAGCAGAGCTGGTGGATGGGGAGGCTCTGTGAGGAGGAGCAGTGCCTGTGTGATGAGACAGCTTGGGCAAAGAAGCAGGGCCATGGGGAGTGTGGGTGATGGGCTGGATTGAGAAGGCACGGGCAGGGGATCTGGGCGTGAGCGAGGTGGGTGAAGCTGTTGCTGACCTGGGAAGAAGGCGGGTTGTCCCGAGCTGAAGTGCAGCACTGGGTTGATGTAGTTGATGCAGTAATAGATCTCCTCGTCCTGTGCCCTGAAGGACTTCACAACTAGTCGATAGGAGTTTCCTCTCCATAATGCCACAAAGTTTGGAGATGTTTTCTTACCCTCCTGCAATGTGGTGGAATAAGAATGGGTACTGTAGACAATGAAGTAAAGGTTCCCACTCTTGTCCAGGTGGATCCAGAAGATGGGTCTGTTTCTCTCGTAATGCAGGCACTCCAGCTCCAGCCGCTGTCCCTCTATGGGTGCTTTATGTTCTTGTTAAGGAACCTGGCCTCCATTATGTTCCTCTGTCCCTGGGCACCGGTACAGCCTGTGGGCAGAATTTGGATATGTCCCCTCAGGTGCTGCTCGGGAAGAGCTCCTGGAGCCTTTGGGCAGGGCTCTTCCCCACAGGTGTGGTGCGTGACAGGCAGGCAGCCGGGCTGTGAGGGTGAATGCGGAGGGAGGGCCTCAGCATCCCGCCCGCTTGGGTGCTGTGCTGGAGTCCCTGGGGACTCAGTGTTGAGAGCACCCGGCTCTTGGGATGGATGCTGCTCTTCAGAGCAGCCCTTCAGCTGCCTTCTCGGGGCTGCTGCCATTTCCCAGCTTCTTTGCCAGGTGATTCCCCACTAAAAACTGCCTCATGCCCCCTCTCTCCCCTTCCCTATCCCCTCCAAGATCTGAACAGGCTCTGTTCCTGCTGCGTATCACACTGCAGTCCCACTGCTCCCGCATCCCTGCGCACACACTGAGCAGCCCTGAATTCCTTCCTTCCCACTTCCATACTCACAGAGCCCCAGGCTGAGCAGGAGGAGCAGTGCAGGAGACCTGGCCATCGTCCTCAGGGCGGTGCAGTGGAGCGTGGGTGATCTTTGTCACTGAACTTTGGAGGCAGCGTAACTTATAGGAGAGGATGTGATGTCATCAGGACCCTCTTCTGTGAAGAGTCCGTGTTCAGCCCCTGAGGCGAAGCAGAGTGAGAAAAGATTTCTGCAACACTTCATTTGTGATCCAGAACTTGGGCTCATTTATTGTGATAGTGTTGTTTTTAATGATGCCTCGTGGATTTTGCTGCAGTATCTTCAGCTGAGATTCAGACTGACAGTGCTCCTTCTTGAAATTGGGTGAATCAGTTCAGACTGATGATTCCCACTCACTTCACGTCCAGATCTGCAGAAAACAAGGACAGGACTGGGGCCATGGTCATGGACAACATGTTGTATTCCTTAGGAGAGATTGTATTTCTCTGTATTTTATTTTATTCAATTTAAAGATTAAAGAAGACCTGGGAATGTTGTACAGCATCTGTCCATCTGCCCCTTATCTCTCAGTCCACACACTGCTGACATGTGGCTTAGTTCTGCAGCTCAGCTCTTCTCTGCATCTCTTCTTTGTAGTTTCTCTGCAGAAGCTGCTGTGTGCAAGGCAGGAGCTCTGTGGTGTGATACCCACCAAGACAGCCCCTTGTCCCAGCGGTATGCTGATTTTTAAGTGTTATTTATACCCTCGTGGTTTTCTTCTCCAACCACAGGGACTTCCGCCATGCCAAAAAGCAACAGGAAACACCTTACCTGCTTTAACACTCTGAGTCCTGCCCACTGTCTGTAAGTGACCTCTCACATTGCTAAGAGTTTTGTTTTCCTGCAGCTTTGCACAACAGTTCCACTAGGCTGGTTTATTTGCTGCTTCTTTTTTGGGGATTTCCTGTCTTTCCTGCTATATTTTGATAAAGTGTGAGGTGTTGTTCTCTTGCCTTTGCAACAACATCCTCTGGATGTTCACAAGGCAGGCACTGCCATTGCTGCCTTTGCAACGGGATCAGGAGCTGAACTGATGGGCATGCCTTGTGGATGGCTGACGTTGTCCCACATTTTGTGAGGTGCTGAAGTAATCTGCTTCTGACTTATACTGGGACTGTGACCAAAGTAGGAAAATTCCTGATTTCTGTGGTTCAGAATGATGGGACTGGAAGGGGAGCTGTTGGCAAATGACGGTGCTTGAATGTTTCTGGGGATTGGATTCTCACCCTGCCATGGAGCATGGTTGCCTACCCACGGTATCTCATGTTCGGAGATGTACAGGTGGAGTGCCGGATAACCCATGAAGGGCTGTAGCCTGTCTCAGTTTGGACATCTTTCTTCCCTCTTTTCTCCCTGTGACAGTGTGCTTCTACCATGGGTCATTCCCAGGTACCTAACACATACCCAAAAGTTCCCCTCCCAAACACAGAGTTGCCCTTCCTGTTGGTCCTCCTGGCTTGCAGATGGAGCTGGTCATATGGGGTGCTTTTGGGAGTATCACTCCTTTCTGCTGCCTTTAAGAATCTGTTAGTGAATATTTGTCTTTAAGGCAGGATGAAAGCTTATTATCAGTGGAGAGGGAGCAGTAAGGGGCTGTCATGCATGCCTTCTCAGCAAGGACACACTCTATTGGGCAGAGAGCATCCCAGGCAAGTTTAGCTCTGATGGAGTCTTCTGTGTCTGATCAGATGAAGCCACTGTGCTCCTGAGCCTCCATCTGTTGTCTCCTAAGTAACAGATTAGCTTGTGAAGGGATCATCCTTTCCCGAGTCCTGTGTTTATTTATATTTTAGCACAAAGCCGTTTCTCCTGTCCACTGTAATAAACACGAACAGCTAAGGCTGTCCCATTGGCAATTACGCTTTTGTGAAAAGCTTCAGACAGTAGCAGGACCTCCAGGTGAAGATCTACTTCAATACCTTCACCTGTGGAGCCAATGTAGATCAGCAGCATGGATGAATTTTCTCTATGCCTGCTGAGGAGATTTCAGTTGGACAAGCTAGGAAGAATTTCTATTGTGGACCATGGTCAGAAACAAATTTCTTTCAACATGTTTGAGAGTGGGCTATTAGATGTGGAACTTCCTTTTGTAAACATGATTAGGATAGCATGCGAAGTTATAAATCTCTCTGCCTCCTATGTAAATAATGAATTAAACCAAACAACACAATGAAAGAGTTAAAACTATATCCATTGAACAGAGAAGTCATTGGAAGTGGCAGCTTGGGGCATTGGGGTTGAGTCTGGGATATGTTTGATTTCCTCCTCATCTCATGGATGCATTGGTTGCCTTTTTCACAGCGGCACGGAGCTGCCCGGCTTCTTAGGGTCAGCGCTGTCCCCCGCGGTCTGGGTGTGTCCCAGATGTGTGTTGCTGATGGGATCCGTGCGGTGCTTGAGGAGGACGCCTGTGTGCCTTCTGCTGAGCAGCAACGCAGCACTGCTTGCTTACGGTGAGCTTGGTCCTGCAAGGGATGGGCTTGTGGTGAGTGAGTGTGACGCGTGACTGTGTTTATTTCAGCACTGCTGATGCTTCCTGCTGTTAGCATGGGAACATCAGGTCTGTTTAGCAAGGAGGAATCCCAAGTATCAATGAAGATCTCTGTCTATACTCTTAAATTACAATCTTGCATTTGAAATGGAGGTTTGTCAACAATGAAGAATACCGAGTTCTGCCTTAAGGCAGAGTCTGTTAAAGGCTCTGTGGTGGCTTTATGACTTAGAGCCCTTCAGTATCAGTCTCCCTTTATGATACTCCTCCCCACGTTGCTTCTCTGTCAGTACTGTAGATTGCTTTCAGTGAACTACAATGTTGAGCCAGAGATATGCAGAAAATGCAGGTGTTGTGTAACAATCTCTGCTTCAGCATTAGCGCTGCTTGCTGCAGAAATTAATGCAGTTAATGGATCTTCCCTGGTACTTACTTTCACTGGGGACTTACTTTGGCAGTGCGTGATGGTGATGGTTATGGCAGTGAGGAGCAGGAGGCAGGCACAAACCAGGTTAACCCACATGACTGATTTACAGTAGAAATTGGGCATGTTCTCCTTGCTTCTTCCTTCAGAAAGAAAGGAGAATGAGGAAAGAGGAAAGGCCCAGCAGCAGACATTTCCCTGTGTCCTGAATGGCCTGTAGTCAGCACAGACTTTAATACGGCCATTTTTGATCAAAGCAGCACTGCTGGCAGAGCCCGTGCCTCCCCACAGCTGGGTTACCTGGATCTGGGCTGTACTGAGAGATGTCCTTCATGGTGATCTGGCTGCTCTGGGTGGTGGCACTGAGTGTGGTGGGTGCTGCTGCTGGAGTTAGTTTAACAGAGTGGGTGAAAGATTAGAATACTTCCTATCTCCCCAGACCAGTCAGCCAAGGCCTTAATTTAGGCTCTTGAGAGTAAAGCAGCACTGCTGACAGAGCCCCTGCATCCCCACAGCTGGGTTACCTGGATCCGGGCTGTGACAGGCGATGTCCTTCGTGGTGACCTGGCTGCTTTGGGTGGTGGCAGTGAGTGCTGCTGTTGTGCCTGGAAGGAGAAATGGATGAACACAGCAATATTCATTCATTCCACCTTCTGCCACCCCTCCCTGGACACAGGCAACACGGGGAAATTATAGGTCTCATTTTGAAAAGTGATGCACTGAAACACTGCCCAACCATGGAAATAGAAGGCCTAGGGTTCCTAAATCCTTGGCATCACACTAAGTGATCTTTCTTATCAGGAATAAAGTTTTGAGAGACCTGGGAACCTTTTCTTTCCACAGTCCAACCTCCACCTCAGCTATGAGTTACTTTTTGAGGTGCTGTAAATGTACAGAGGCTGTCAGGGCATTTAGGGTTAATGTGAGGTGAGGAAGGCTGAGGTGGCTGCGTACTTTGTAACTCTCATCCCTGAGCAGAGCTGATGGGATGGGGAGGTGCTGCTGGGCTGCGCGGCCAGCTGTGAGTTTGGGCAGGGTCGGTACCGCGAGTGGAGCTGGTGGATGGGGAGCCTCTCTGAGGAGGAGCAGTGCCTGTGATGAGATGGCTTGGGCAAAGAAGCAATGCCTTGGGGAGTGTGGGAGGTGGGCCGGATTGCGAAGGCACGGCCAGGAGTGCTGGATGTGAGTGAGGTGGGTGAAGCTGTTGCTGACCTGGGAAGAAGGCGGGTTGTCCTGAGCTGAAGTGCAGCACCTGGTTGATGTAGTTGACGCAGAAATAGGTCCCCTGGTCCTGTGCCCTGAAGTTGTTCACTACCAGCCGATAGGAGTTTCCTTTCCATAATGCCTCAATGTTTGGAGATGTTTTCTCACCTTCCTTTAATGTAGACGGATAAGAATGGGTACTGGAGAGAATGAAGTGAAGGTTCCCACTCTTGTCCAGGCGGATCCAGAAGATGGGTCTATTCCTATCGCAATTCAGGCACTCCAGCTCCAGCCGCTGCCCCTCCTGGGGGTGCTGCTTCTTCCTGTGGAGGAACGTGGCCTCCATCCTCTGTCCCTGGGTGCCAGTGCAGCCTGTAGGCAGAAGTTGTCCTTGTTTGCTCAGGTGCTGCTGGGGATGAGCTCCTGTGGCCTTTGGGCAGAGCTCTTCCCCACAGGTGTGGTGCGTGGCAGGCAGGCAGCTGGGCTGTGAGGGTGAATGCGGAGGGAGGGCCTCAGCATCCTGCCCGCTTGGGTGCTGTGCTGGATTCCCTGGGGACTCAGCGTTGAGAGCGCTGGGCTCTCGAGATGGATGCTGCCCTACAGAGCAGCCCTCCAGCTGCTTTCTCGGGGCTGCTGCCATTTCCCAGCTTCTTTGCCATGTGATTCCCCACGAACAACAACTGCCTCATGCCCCGTCTCCCCTGCCCCATCCCCTCCAGAAACACCTGTCCGAACAGGCTCTGTTCCTGCTGCGTATCGTGATTAGTCCAACCCGCTTCCCTGCACAGTCACTGAGCAGCCCTGAATTCCATCCTTCCCGCTTCCATACTCACAGAGCCCCAGGCTGAGCAGGAGGAGCAGTGCAGGAGACCCGGCCATCGTCCTCGGGGCGGTGCAGCGGAGTGCGGGTGATCTTTGTCACTGAACTTTGGAGGCAGCGTAACTTATAGGAGAGGATGTGATGTCATCAGGACCCTCTTCTTTGAAGAGGTTGCGTTCAGAAAAGAATGATTTCTGCAGCACTTCATTTGTGATCCAGAACGTGGGCTTGTTTATTGTGATAGCACTGTTTTTAATGGTGCTTCCCGGCTTTTGCTGCAGTGTCTACTGTTGAGGTTCAGACAGACAGTGGTCCTCCTTGAAATCAAATCAGCTGCCACAAACTACAGTCTCACAGCCATTTCGGGCACTCTCATCATGTGCACATTTGAAGAAAACAAGGATAATTCCCGTGCCATTGACATGGGCTGCAAGTTGTGTTTGAGGAAAGACGTTTTATTTTAGCATATTTTTCTATTCTATTTTCAGATCAATCCATGTGCTCTTGTCATCTCAGGGTCCATGCATAGCTGAGATGTAGCTGAGTGCTTCAGCTCTGCTGTTCTCCACATTTCTTCTTCATGCTCTCTATGCAGAAACCACTGTGTGCAGGGCAGGAGGTCTGTGCTGTGGTAGCCATCCCTGCAGCCCCATGTCCCAGTTTCATGCTGACTTATTTTTCTTGAGTTTAAATTCTTGTCTTTTTGTTCTAAAACCGCAGGGACTTCCGCCCTGCCAAAAATAACCCTTAAATGCTGCAACAGTGAGGGCCCTTGCTGCTGCCTCCAGGTGACCACTCACACATTGGTAAGTGCTGGGCTTCCTGCAGCGTTGCACATACAGTAACGACAGTTTCCCTGGGCTGGTGTTATTTGTCTTCTGTTGTTATTTCCTGGCTCTGCTGTTGTTTGTGATGTGTTGTTGTATTCCTCTTTTGCAAATGTGCCCCCTGATCCTGGGTGCCCGAAAGCAGGCACTGCTGTCTGATGGAAGTGCTGTTTTGTGAGGAAATGGGCCCAAACTGTGTGGTTATCCCTGGGCTCATTTGATTGGGCCTGAATGCAGTTTGGTGAGTAAGGAAAGATGGTGTGAAGCCTTCTGGAATGGGGTAACTAAGGTCAGCCCAGGCTAAACTGTGATGTCTGACATCCACTTATAATGCTGAGTCCTCACCTGCCGAGCAGCAACCATCAGCAGTACTGTTAGTGCGACTGAGAGAGCTGGGAAAGAGAGATGAGCTTTCAGTTGTAGAGGTTCTTCTTGCCCTTAAAAACAGGGCATCATGGTTTATTATTAGTAAAGACTGTGGTGAAATTGGTCTGTATTTAATTAATTTTCATCAAACAATGAATGAATGAGATATGGCTGTGGAGAGCATAGACCAAATCATGTGGGGAAAAGGGAGTCTGAAAGGATTTGGAATGGGCTCAGGAGGACGTGAGGTTGAGATGAATGATCTCAGTGCTTGCTGTGTTGATTTCATTTGGAAAAGCTGGGAGAGATTTCCCACCAGGGATCCCTGGTCAGACAGATTATTATAGGTCAATATGGTTGCATGTAGATTTGTTTTGAAGCAATAGTGATGTTGGTTTAATACCCCCGCCCCAATGAAAACTATGAATGAAAGCAAAGGACACAGTGAGAACGTTAAGAATTAGAAGTGTTTAATTGGGAAGACCTCAGGAGTGAGATGTGGGTTGGGGTCTGAGAGCTGAGTTTTTGGTGTGATTGATAGGTGGGCAGAGAAGGATCAGCCACATGACCACACTCCATCAGGGCAGCTGTGTGTGTTGCTGATGGGATCAGTGTGGTGCTTGAGGAGGACGCCTGTGTGCCTTCTGCTGAGCAGTGACGCAGTACTGCTTGCTTACGGTGAGCTTGGTCCTGCAAGGGATGGACAATGGAGTGTGAGACGTGGTTGGATTTGATCATCCATCTGCTTTGTGCATTTGTAACATGTGATCTCTTTGGTAAGTATATGGGAACTGTTGAATCACAGCCTGAACCTCTGTTTGACCACCTGAGGTGAGCACTGAGTCAGCTGCAGGGGCACAGGTGAATGCAATTTCACCTGAGTGACCAGGAGTGGTGGAGGCTGGCTCCACCCCTCCAAGACCCCATTTAAGGGCTGTCTCCCACAGAAGTATTTTTGAATCACTAAGGTTGGGAAGGATCTCCAGGGTCATGTAGTCCAACCGTTTGTCCTTCATGGAATTTCTGTCTGCAGATCATGTCTCTTGCAGCCTTTCTGTGAGCCCTGAACACAGTTAGGCTCTTTATTTCATTATTTCTTTGTGAATGTGCTAATCTCTCTGGTCCTATACCTGTTTATTTTACCATCTGTATACCTGTTTGCCTTTCTGTTGGTGAGCCTGGCAGCGTAGCCTATATATATGTGTGTGTGTGTGTGTATATTTTCTAAAACCACGATGTTTTTTTTTTTGTGGGGTCTTTATATGTGGATCAGAGGGGAGAACACTACCCCCTTAGATAAAACGATCCCTGGGCAGATTCTGGGATTTCTGGCATCTCCCTATTATGAATTAGCACCCCTCATTGAAAAATGGGGTCCCCTGTGAGTGATAGAGAATATGTCCCCATTCTGCATGGCGGGCTGCTTTCACGGTTTACGTAGAGATATGTTAATTACGAAGGAGCGGCAGCTAGCTGCCTCTGTAGTGGCATGGCCATTGCTGCATGCCCTAAATCAAGCTGAAAAAAGAGTTGATACCTTAGAAAATGAAAATGAGATGTTAAGAAACCGCACTGAGAAACTAGAACAGGAGCTGAATATATTAACGGGAAAAAAAAAAACTACCTTGCATCCTCTGTTAGGCCAGGTCCGTAGTGTTTCAGTAGATAATGAACAGATTTTCAAAACAACGGACCTGGTGGAGCAAGGAAGTGAAAATTCTAAGGCAGATCTAGAAGCTCCACTTATGACGGATTCCTTACAACTTTGTCCTGTTATAACTCAAAAAACTAAAAAGGTACAAGATAGACCGGCAGGGGTACCCCCCTGATCAATGGCCCCATGCCCAAACACATTTTCATATACGCCTATGGAATTGATGGATATGGTACAACGATTCCGGCAAAGGGCGCAGGAAAGTGTCCCAACATGGCTGTTAAGATTATGGGACTCGGGGGCAGAAAGTGTCATGGTTAGTGGTCCCGAAATATCTAAATTGGCCACCATGATCGTACACCTTGCCCTCAGACAAAGATTATATGCAGGTGTCCAATTCCCTGACGAAAATTGTTCCGTAGTTGATTGGCTAATGGCAGCATGCCGCATGGTATGGCCCAACAAATCTGACATAGCATTAAATTCGGGCTTATGGTCCACCGTGGAGGACCTTCAAAATTATATTTGTGAACTGGGCATAAGAGAAGCAATATATGAGGACTCATTTGAAGGTCCAGATATGGTTAAGCTCTCTGCAGGCATGAGAGACTTAATTTTACAACAGGCCCCTTCCCATTTATATGGGACCTTGTTCTCCATGTTAAACCCCCTGGTGGCCTCAGAGGCAGTGGTCCAGCAGGCTGCCCAACTAGTAGCTGACCTGGGGGAGACCGAGCGCTTAAGGATCAGGCGCAATATCCTGCTGGTGGAGGAAGCAGAGGTCCTCCCGGTAACGAAAAAGCCAATTATGTGACACCCTCGAGCGGGACCTGTAAGGGTCTCACGAAAGCAAATGTTTAATGATCTTATCCGGGCTGGAGTCCAGTTTGCTAAAATTGATCGCCAACCCAATCGCATCCTCCTTCAGCTGTTTCCACAGGATGGTCAGAAACTACAGAATCACCCCAGAAAAGCGAGTGTAAGAACTATAGATGGACTACCAACCACAACATGGAATTTAGAAGACTTCATAGTCCCTAACAGGAGAAAGAAGCCCCCTCAAGTGTCTTGGGCCACAATGCCCGAGCCACCTGAAACAAAAGACTTATCCCTAGCACAATTCATGGAATGATGAGGGACCTTAGGCCCCCTAGGGCCTCCAGACGGGACCGGAGGCCCTATGTAGAATGAACGATTTATTGATCCCGGCAAATTATCCGGAGACTTTTGGCATTGGTGGACACTGGAGCGGAAACGTCAATAATTCCTGAAGATCTGACTAAATTCAACAGCAGTAGGGTGATGATTGGAGGGTTTGGGGGACAGACTGTTCCAGTCACCCAAACCTGGCTGAAAATGGGGGTGGGGCATCTCCCACCCTGGGAGTATAAGGTATCTATTGCCCCCGTCCAAGAGTACATCTTGGGCATAGCTATTTTGTGGGGTCTGGCTCTCCAGATGACTGTGGGAGAGTTCAGACTTTGGCAAAGGTGTATTAGTATCCAGGTGGTGCAGGCAATATTAAGAGGCCATGCAAAGCAAGGGCCTATTTGCCTGCCAAAACCACACCGGATCACTAATGTTAGACAATATAGACTCCCAGGTGGGCAAGATGAAATAACAGGAACGGTGCAGGAATAAGAGAAAGTAGGTGTTATAAGACCTGCACATAGCCCGTCTAATTCCCCCATATGGCCAGTAAGGAAGTTGGGTGGAACATGGAGAATGTCGGTAGAGTTAAATAAGGTCACACTGCCTATCCATGCGGCCGTACCCAATAATGCCTCCCTAATGGATACATTGAGTGGAGAGATAAAAACATACCATTGTGTTCTGGATTTGGCAAATGCATTCTTCAGTATTCCAATTGCTGAAGAATTGCAAGATCGATTTGCATTTACGTGGGGAGGCAGGCAGTGGACCTTTCAGGTCCTGCCACAGGAGTACGTCCACTTGCCATAATACTGTCACAATCTAGTGGCGTGTGACCTGGCTAACTGGGAAAAACCTGACAATGTCAACTTGTACCATTATATTGACGATCTCCTGTTGACGTCCGACTCATTGGAGGCAGTAGGATGAGCAGCAGGTGCGTTAACCAGCTATCTGCAGGAAAGGGGATGGGCTATAAATCCCCAGAAGGTGCAAGGTCCAGGCCTGTCTGTAAAGTTCCTGGGGGTGGTTTGGTCAGGAAAGACCAAGTGCAGATTAGGAACTTACCCAGTGCAGATAGGAATGGACTATCCATGCCCGACCAATCTGGGGCAAAGCTATGTGGTTAGACATATGGAATACAGTTAAACACAGGACTGTACGTGTCTACCACGTGTTCGGTCATCAACCTTTACAGTCACTGGGAAATTATGAAGCAGACATGCTGGCTCGAGTTTGATGGATTGAGAATTCACCGTCTGAGAACATCGCCTGTTGGTTACATCAGAAACTACTGCATGCTGGACAAAAGACAATGTGGGCAGCTGCTAAAGCATGGGGGCTGCCCATACAGTTATCTGACGTAGTCCAGGCATGCCAAGACTGCGACGCCTGCTCTAAGATGAGACCGAGACCGTTGCCCAAAACAACAGCCCATCTTGTTAGAGGACACAATCCTCTCCAGCGATGGCAGGTCGATTATATCGGGGCCCCTCCCTCGGTCTGAGGGGGCGTGGTATGCCCTGACCTGCGTTGATACTGCAAGCGGACTACTGCAGGCCTATCCGGTGAACCAGGCATATACCATCAAGGTACTTACCAAACTGATGTCTGCCTACAGGATATCACAATTCATTGAGAGCGACCAAGGGACTCATTTTACTGGAGCAATGATACAGCGCTGGGCAGAAGAAAATAACATGGAATGGCTATTCCACCTGCCATATGATCCAACGGGAGCAGGCCTCATAGAACGTTACAGTGGTATTCTCAAGGCTGCCCTGAGGACAGACTCCCAGTCTCTGCAGGGGTTGGCAAAGAGACTATGAAACCCTGCGAGACCTGAATGGGAGACCTCGAGATGGCAGACCCTGTGCCCTGAAGATGCTACAGACAACATGGGCCTCCCCTCTTAGAATCCAAATTACGGGCACTGATAATGTGCTAAGACCCCGGGTCAGTAATGAAAAAATGATCTGCTCCCTGCCCCTGAGAATCTAGAACCAGGTACCCGTAGAATAAAATGGCCTTGGAAGGTACTGGTAGGACCTAAGTGGTGTGGCTTACTTGCACCTTGGGGGAGATTATTGGAGGTGGGAGGCTCGGTAGACCCTCCAGTAATAGGCACATGGCTTGCAGACATTGTGGTCAACACTCCAGTCTTCATTACCAAAGGGACCCCCATCGTGTCCCTATGGCAGATCAGGACACCCCCATTGGTGCCTGATATAGTCATGCAGCCACAAACATCTGGCCAGAAGGTATGGTAGCGGTAGTTGGGACATGCCCCAGTACGAGCTGAAGTGTTGACCCAGGATAAAAATGTGGCCTGTATCTTGCCCTGGAGGGCAGACCTTCCCCTCCTGGTACCCCTGAAACATCTGTATTACTCTCTGTGAGCTTTTGAGCCTCCAGGACCACTGGAAGGAACAACATGTCACCAAAGTATCCCAGTGTTGCTGCCAGATCACGTGTGACATCCGGTGATGACTTACATGGGACTGATGGAGCATAGGATGGACCTGCACCTCACAACTACATGCCTCCAGTAACATCGTCAAGCACTGGTCCATGACAGAACATGAAATTTGCCAATCATCACTCATTTTAAAATTGTCATCCTACATTGTGACGGGAAATTGTACAAGCATTGCGATGCATTGGATCTCTGTAATGGGAAGTATTTACCCTTTAGTTGATTCAATCATTGGTTCATGCCTTGAAGGGGTGGAGCGTATGGGAACTGTTGAACTGTGACCTGAACCTCTGATTAACCACCTGAGGTGAGTGCTGAGTCAGCTGCAGGGGCACAGGTGAACACAATTTCACATGAGTGACAGGAAGGGGTGGAGACCTTCCTAGACCCCAGTACATAGTAAGATCTGTATTTCATTTCTCCTTTGTAATGGGATAATCTCTCTGGTCCTGTTCCTGTTTGCCATACACACCCATTTAACAGGAAAGATATTGCAAAATAGAGAGTTTGGGAGATCAGTTCTGAGTATTGACATGGTTGGTTTATTGGTCATCTTGTGGAAGGCTCAGCTGTCCAGCACAGCGCACAGCTCTTTTCCCCGGTGGCACAGAGCTGCCCGGCTTCTTAGGGTCAGCACTGTCCCCCGCGGTCTGGGTGTGTCCCAGCAGTGTGGGGCAGGAGCACATGTCAGGCTGCGGGAGGTGTGCAGTGCTGGTGGGCAGCAGAGGAGGAGCAGCCAAATGCCCGCGCTCCATCAGGGCAGCTGTGTGTGTTGCTGATGGGATCCGTGTGGTGCTTGAGGAGGATGCCTGTGTGCCTTCTGCTGAGCAGCGATGCAGCACTGCTTGCTTACGGTGAGCTTGGTCCTGCAAGGGATGGGCTTGTGGTGAGCGTGTGTGACACGTGGCTGCGTTCATTACAGCACTGCTTCCTGCTGTTAGCATGGGAACATCAGGTCTGTTTAGCAAGGAGGAGTACAAAGTATCAATGAAGATCTCTGACTATACTCTTAAATCACAATCTTGCATTTGAAATGGAGGTTTGTCAACAATGAAGAATACTGAGTTCTGCTTTAAGGCAGAGTCTGTTAAAGGCACTGTGGTTGCTTTATGCTGACTTAGAGCCCTTCAGCATCAATCTTTTGGTACTCCTTTATGGTACTCCTTCCCACTTTGCTTCTCTGTCAGTACTGTAGGTTGCTTTCAGTGAACAACAATGTTGAGCCAGAGATATGCAGGAAATGCCGGTGTTGTGTCACAGTCTCTGCTTCAGCATTAGTGCTGCTTGCTGCAGAAATTAATGCAGCGAATGGATCTTCCCTGGTACTTACTTTCACTGGGGACTTACTCTGGCAGTGCGTGATGGTGATGGTTATGGCAGTGAGGAGCAGGAGGCAGGCACAAGCCAGGTTAACCCACATGACCATTTTGCAGTAGAAACTTGGTATGTTGTTGTGGCTTGTTCCTGCCCGAAGGAAGGAGAGAGAGGAAAGACCCACCTGCAGACATCTCTCTGCATTTTGAGATGGCTGTAGTCAGCAAAGATTTTAATTTGGCTTCTTTTGATCAAAGCAGTGCTGCTGGCAGAGCCCCTGCATCCCCACAGCTGGTTTACCTGCATGCGGGCCCTGTTGTGAGTTGTCCTTCGTGGTGTCCTGGCTGCTCCGTGTGATGGCAGTGTGTGTGATGTGTTCTGCTGTTGTTGTGAGTGGAGGGAAAAATAGATGAATACGGTGAGATTCAACATAACAGCCTTCTTCCACTCTTGCTAGGACATAGATGAACTTGTAGGCATCATAAGGGGGTGCAATCTGTAGGGTCCATTTTGAACTGTGATGCCCTAAGACTCTGATGTGAAGTCTGCTTGCACAGCTGTGCTGCCCAGCCATGAAACCTGAGGGCTGTGGGCTCAGAATTTCTACCCAGCATCCTCAGAAATTCTGAGCTCTTTAGGCAGTTTCATCCCCTCACTGGAACCTCTCTGAGAAAAATGAAAATTGTTTCTTGTCCTCACATCCCAAAATGCCTGCAGTCAGCACAGCCTTTAATTCATGCTGTTCCAGGCAGAGCAGCACTGCTGGCAGAGCCCCTGCCTCCACGCAACTGGTTTACCTGGATCTCTGCTGTGCCAGTTGTCCTTCTTGGTGGCCTGGCTGCTGGGGGTGGTGGCTGCGGTTGTGGTGGGTGCCGCTGTAGTTGCGACTGGAAAGAAGAAATAAGTGAATACAGAGAGTTTCCTCATATATATGCCAGGATGCAGCCAGCAGAGGAAGAACTTTTATAGGGTCTGCTTTCAACAGTGATGCTTTCACCTGCCTCCCAGCCCTGGAAACAGAAGGATTTGGGCTCCTAATTTCTTATCAGCCCCGTCAGTATGTGTGAGCTCTTTGTTATCACTGTTATAAAACACGTCCTGAGAGTCACAGGGATTTCTGAGTTTCTTTTTGAGGTGCTGTAAGCATATGGGGGCTGTCAGAATGTAGAGGTCCAAGTGAGGTGAGGAAGGCAGGGGTGGCTGCGCACTTTGTAACTGTCATCCCTGAGAGGTGCTGATGGGATGGGGAGGTGCTGCTGGGCTGCACGACCTCCTGTGTACCGGGCAGGGTCGGTACCACGAGCAGAGCTGGTGGGCAGGGAGGCTCTATGAGGAGGAGCAGTGCCTGTGTGATGAGACGGCTTGGGCAAAGAAGCAGGGCCATGGAGAGTGTGGGTGATGGGCTGCACTGAGAAGGCACGGGCAGGGGATCTGGGCGTGAGCGAGGTGGGTGAAGCAGTGTCTGACCTGGGAAGAAGGCGCGTTGTCCCGAGCTGAAGTGCAGCACCTGGTTGATGTTGCTTGTGCAGAAATAGATTCCCTCATCCTGGGTTGTGAAGTTCTTCACTGCCAGCAGATAGAAGTTTCCTGTCCAGCGTGCTTCAAACTGTGGAGATGTTCTCTTGTTCCCTTGGAAGGTGTTCCTGGGAACAGGGGTACTGGAGACAATGAAGTGAAGGTTCCAATCCTTGTCTAGATGGATCCAGGAGATACCTGTATCTCTGTTGTAAGGCAGGCACTCCAGCTCTAGCCGCTGTCCTTCCTGGGGGTGCTTCATGTTCCTGTTGAAGAATCTGACTGCCATCATGTTCCTCTGTCCCTGGGCGACGTTGCAGCCTGCGGGCAGAAGTTGGCCGTGTGTGCTCAGGTTCTGATCAGGAAGAGCTCCTGGGGCCTTTGGGCAGGGCTCTTCCCTGCTGGTGCGGTGTGTGGCAGGCATTCAGCCAGCTGGGCTGTGATGGTGAATGCAGATGGAGGGCCTCAGCATCTAGCACACTTGTGTGCTGTGCTGGAGTCCCTGGGGACCAAGCTTTGAGAGCGCCAGGCTCTCAAGATGGATGTGGCCCTTCAGAGTAGCCCTTAAGATTCCTTCTTGGGGCTGCTGTCATTTCCCAGCTTATCCAGATTTTTTTCCCTCTAACAACTGCCTCACGCCGCCTTTTTCCCCATGCCTATCCCCTCCGACAACACCTGTCTGAACAGGCTCTGTTCCTGCTGTGTATCACACTGCAGTCCCACCGTTCCTGTTTCCCTGCGCAGTCACTGAGCGCCCCTGAATTCCATCCTTCCCGCTTCCATACTCACAGAGCCCCAGGCTGAGCAGGAGGAGCAGTGCAGGAGACCCGGCCATCGTCCTCGGGGCGGTGCAGCGGAGTGCGGGTGATCTTTGTCACTGAGAAAGGCTCACAGAGGCAGCGTAACTTATAGGAGAGGATGTGATGTCATCAGGACCCTCTTCTGTGAAGAGTCCGTGTTCTGCCTCTGAGGTGAAGCAGAGTGAGAAAAGACATCTGCAGCACTTCATTTGTGATCCAGAACGTGGGCTCGTTTATCGCGATAGCGTTGTTTTTAATGATCCCTCAGGATTTTGCTGCAGTGTCTTCAGTTGAGATTCAGACTGAGGGTAGTCCTGCTTGAGATCAAGTCAGACACCACAAACTGCTGTCTTCTAGATATTTTAGGCACTCGCATCATGACCTGAACTATGGAAAAGCAGGCCGAGTGCCCTTCAGTGGACACGGAGTGGAAGTTGTATTTTGGATCCAAGAGTTTATTTCATTGTATTCCATTTAGAGATTGATCCATCTGCACTTTTCATCTCTGAGTCCATATACTGTGGACATGTAGCTGATTTCCGTATTTTAGTTGTTCTCTGCAACTGTACTTTGTAATTTCCGTGCAGAAGCCGCTGTGTGTGAGGCAGGAGGGCTGTGGTGTGATACCCTTCATGACGGCCTTATGCCCCAGTGCCATGCAGGTTGGTTTTTTTTACTTTTATGTTTTACATCTTGTGACTTTCTTCTCCACCCACAGGGACTTCCGCCCTGCCAAATAACCCTTGTGTGCTTCAGCACTCAGGGCCCTTGCTGCTGCCTCCAGGTGACCACTCACACATTGGTAGTGGTTTGGACTTCCTGTAGCTTTGCACATGAATTAGCAACTGTTTCCCTAGCCTGGCCTTATTTGTTTCCTCTTTTGGTATTTCTTGCTTATCCTGTTTGTTTGTTATTTCTCCTTCTTTTTCGCTCCTGAGGTGTTTATCTGTGACTCCATGGGTGTGCAACCTTTTTGCTTCCCTGGGTCGTGCTGAGTGATGAGGAGCATTGTTAGGCACGAGCAAAGCTGACCGTTGTTGCTGTTGCCACTGTTGAAATGCTCCTCCCATCAGCTCAGTGTGCTCACATGCACTGTTTGGTCTGCAGAAACATCCAACAAACATGAGTGAATGTGAATGGGTGCCATTTGCACTGCATGGAGGACTTGAGTGCTCATTTCCGTGTCGGATGCTGTTTTGTCAGTCTGCCCCTCTGCTGCTGTCTGTCACGTGGCAACCAAACGTGATGGAATACTGGTGGGAAGGTTCTGCTTCTACTGCTATGCCACCAACATCTGCCTCTGAACATATGGCCCAGCTGAATAAATCAGGAGGTGTTCCTTTCAGAACATGCCTTTCAGAATAGACTATATACTTAACATTTAAATAAGGAATCAATTTCATTTTCAATGCTTTTATTAAAATGTTTAAATATGAGCAAAAAAAGATAAAACTGGTGGAATATGTGGCCTTGTTTTTATGTAACTAATGTACCTATTTGGTTTGATGGTAGTGCCTGCAATTCTCACTGAGGTCTCAGTGGGTTTGTCAGAGAATTCTGATGACATTTTTCTCTTCCTGTACTTCATGCTTGACCATAACTGTTCCCAAATGCTGGCAGTGTCAAAACCTGATGACACAAATAAGGTGTGGTTGTGAAGCTGATGGTGCTTTTGGCCATCCTGATCTCTATTCTTCAACTCCTGCATCAAAGCACAAAGCACTGCTGCCCAATGTTGGCTGTTGAACAAGGCCGTGTTCAGCCAGTGGCTCCAAATGCTAAGAGCTGTTTGCCCTCCCTGGAGCCGGCACTGCTTTACGCCTTCCCCGTGCCCTGCTCTCCCTGCACGCACTGGATAGCACAGCTGTTGTGCTGTGAGCGATGGCTGCGTGGCTGGGGCACAGCTGCTGCCATGATGGTGCTGGGTGGGGGGCAGCCTTGGGGGTCCTGGGCCAGGGAGTGTGCGGCCTGTGGGTTGGGCATGCCTGCATGGCTCCTGTGCCAGCGTTGTTGTTGTTGCTCTGGGAGCCAGAAACCTGGCACTGCTGAGTGATGGAAGTGCTGTTTTGTGAGCATGTGAGCTCAAGTGATGAGGGAACTGGGCTCATGAGACATCTGGGTTATGCTGCTTGTGTGGTCTTTGTCTGTTGTCAGTTTATTCTCCTCAAGCTAATCTGAATCCACGCTGCCTTTGCAATGGGATCAGGAGCTTTGGGGAGAGCCTGGAATCACTGCCTGGTGGAGGGCCGTGGGGCCGGAGCTGAAGGTTATGGGCATGCCTTGTGGATGGCTGAAGTCATAGCGCGTTTTGTGAGGTGCTGCATTGAGCTGCTTCTGCCTTGCAGCAGCATTGTGACCAAAGTAGGAAGATTTCTCTTTTTAGTGGTTCAGTGTGGTTTGATGGTAGGTGGACCTATTGAGGAATGCGTTAGGTTGAATATATCTTGGGACTGGATTCTCACCCTGCCGTGGAGCACAGTCCCCTGCCCAGAGCATCTCGTATTCTTAGATGTGTTAGATGAACCTCTACAAGTGGAGTACAGGGTAAGCCAGGAAGAGTGCTTGCCTTTCGTAGTGGGGACATCTTACTTTCCTCTTCTGCCCTGCTGATAGCGGTGTTTTACTACGGGTTATTCTTAGATACCAAACAGGAACTGAGAAGTTTGCCTCCTAAGCACAGAGGTGTTCCTGCACCGCACCAATGGATTTTTTTATTCACATGAGGCCACTGCTTCCTGTGATGTGTTCAGAATGTGGGTGCTGCCTCACTGTTCAGAGGACTCCTTTTCCTCTTCATATTCAGATTTTTACTTGTTGTGTAGGAGTGACTTACAAAGGGCCATGGGTGTGGACAACATGTTGTATTCCTCAGGAGTGATTGTATTTCACTGTATTTTATTTTATTCAATGTAAAGTTTAAAAAGACCTGGGACTGTTTTACAGCATCTGCCCCTTATGTCTGAGTCCACACATTGCTGATATGTAGCTGAGTTCTGCAGCTCAGCTCTTCTCTGCATCTCTTCTTTGTAGTTTCTCTGCAGAAGCTGCTGTGTGCAAGGCAGGAGCTCTGTGGTGTGATACCCACCAGGACAGCCCCTGGTCCCAGTAGTATGCTGAGGTTTTAAGTGTTATTTATACCCTCGTGGCTTTCTTCTCCAACCACAGGGTCTTCCGCCATGCCAAAAAACAACAGGAAACACCTTACCTGCTTTAACACTCTGAGTCCTGCCCACTGTCTGTAAGTGACCTCTCACATTGCTAAGAGTTTTGTTTTCCTGCAGCTTTGTGCATACAGTCACAACAGTTCTACTAGGCTGGTGTTATTTTCTTCTTCTTTTTTGGGGATTTCCTGTCTTTCCTGCTATATTTTGATAAGGTGTGAGGTGTTGTTCTCTTGCCTTTGCAACAACATCCTCTGGATGTTCACAAGCCAGGCACTGCCATTGCTGCCTTTGCAACAGGATCAGGAGCTGAACTGATGGGCATGCCTTGTGGATTGCTGACGTTGTCCCACATTTTGTGAGGTGTTGAAGCCCTCTGCTTCTGCCTTACACTAGGTCTGTAAGCAAAGTAGGAAAATTCCTGATTTCTGTGGTTCAGAATGATGGGGCTGGTAGAGGAGCTGGGTGCAAATGAAGGTGCTTGAATGTTTCTGGGGATTGGATTCTCACCCTGCCATGGAGCATGGTTGCCTAGCCATGGTATCTCATGTTCGGAGATGTACAGGTGGAGTGCAGGATAACCCAGGAAGGGCTGTAGCCTGTCTCAGTTTGGACATCTTTCTTCCCTCTTTTCTCCTTGTGACAGTGTGCTTCTACTATGGGTCCTTCCCAGCTACCTAACAGGTACCCTGTTAGTTCCCCTCCCAAACACAGGGTTGCCCTTCCTCTTGGTCCTCATGGCTCATGAATGGAGTTGGCTTCTACACAAGACTACCACCTGCTGTGATGTTCTCAGAACCAGGGCTCTGAGTCACTGTTCAGAAGACTGCTTTTCATATTCAGATTGTTATTTGCTGAGTGTGGTTGTGAGGCGTCACTACATCAAAGATACCCCCAGCCCCTTCATTGTCTGACAATGCCCATCTTGCCATGCGGAATGCTGGTGACTATGCTGTGTAATAGGGGGTGCTTTTGGGGTATCACTCCTTTCTGCTGCCTTCAAGAATCTGTTAATAAATTTATGCCTTTAAGGCAAGGTGGAAGCTTATTGTCAGTGAATAGCTTCAGAGAGTAGCAGGGCCTCCAAGTGACGATCTACTTCAAAACCTTCACCTGTGGAGCCAATGTAGATCAGCAGCATGGATGAATTTTCTCTATGCCTGCTGAGGAGATTTCAGTTGGACAAGCTAGGAAGAATTTCTACTGTGGGCCATGGTCAAACCCAAATTTCTTTCAACATATTTGAGAGTAGGCTATTAAATGTGGAACTTTCATTTTGTAAACATGATTAGGATAGCATGCGAAGTTATAAATCTCTCTGTCTCCTATGTTAATAATGAATTAAACCAAACAACACAATGAAAGAGTAAAAACTATATTCATTGAACAGAGAATCATTAGAACAGGCAGCTTGGGGCATTGGGGTCAAGTTGTGGAAATGTTTGCCTTGTTCCTCATCTTGTGGAATTATCGGTGGCTATTTTCAACAGTGGCACAGAGCTGCCCGGCTTCTTAGAGTCAGCGCTGTCCCCCGCGGTCTGGGTGTGTCCCAGCAGTGTGGGGCAGGAGCACATGTCAGGCCGCGGGAGGTGTGCAGTGCTGGTGGGCAGCACAGGAGGAGCAGCCAAATGCCCGCGCTGCATCAGGGCAGCTGTGTGTGTTGCTGATGGGATCCGTGCGGTGCTTGAGGAGGACGCCTGTGTGCCTTCTGCTGAGCAGCGACGCAGCACTGCTTGCTTACGGTGAGCTTGGTCCTGCAAGGGATGGGCTTGTGGTGAGTGTGTGTGACGCGTGGCTGTGTTTATTTCAGCACTGCTGATGCTTCCTGCTGTTAGCATGAGAGCATCTGTCCGTTTTAGCAAGGAGGAATCCCAAGTATCAATGAAGATTTCTGAATTTACTCTTAAATCTCAGAGTTTTGTTTCTAATGGAAGGAGGAAGTACAAAAATTGTGACTCAACCATTCCTCGTTCTGCCTTAGGAAGAGTGTCTGGATGGCCCTGAGCCTGATCTAAGTCTCTAAGATGCCTTAGAGCAGCTCTATACCCATCTCCCTGATCCATGCCCTTCCCACTGCGGCATCTTTATCACTACCTCTGGCTACATTTGGCTGATTGCCATGTTTAGGCAGGGATTTCAGCAGAAAATCCAGGTGTGGTGTAAAAATCCGTCCTTTTTCTGCCTACTGCAGAAATAAATGCTCCTAATGGATCTTGACTGGTATTTCAAAACAGCATGAAGAGCCAAAAATAAATAGTTCAGTAAAATTTTGTGTTCTGGTACTTACACCAGTTCATGGTGGTATAGCCAATGCAGTTTGGTAGAGGAAATTTTGTCTGTATTTATAATTTCTTGTCTGACAGTGATGAATGTGATAAAGATTTCTGATGCTAACCCTGGGCTTGAGGAAAGTTTGGAAAAGAATTTTAAAGAGAGGTCCCTCTGCCTCCCCTGTATCCTGGATACACAATGGCTGCCTGAGGGCAATAGGGAGAGAGCCCATTGCCTTGGAGGAGCGGGCTGTGCTCTGTGGTGTGAGGCTCCAGAAACATTTGCAGGGTGTCAGGGTGCAACTTACTTTGGCAGTGCATGATGGTGATGGTTATGGCAGTGAGAAGCAGGAGGCAGGCGCCAGCTAGGTTAATCCATATGACTATATCACAGCAGATAGTCAGTGTGTTCTTGCTGCTTGTTCCTGCAGGAAGAAAGGAAAGAGGAAAGGCCCCAGCCAGCTGTGGTGACAGCGTGCTGTGTTGGAGCCATCGGGAGGTCCTGCAGCAAAGGGAACTGTGAGTTTCTAAGCGAGGCTGGCGGTAGCTACAGATGAGGAGAGGGCTTTCACAGGGCACCGAGAGAGTGAGGTGCAAGCCAGGCATGTCCACAGGTGACATCCCCAGCCATGGACTGCTGGTGTTGGCATTGTGCTGGAGAGCTGAGGGAGGACACATAGCCAGAAGACTTCTCATGTCCCCTTCTGTGACTGAAAGCAGTGTTTGTTCAAAAAGCAATCCTTTGTTTTGGTGTGACCCATCATTTGGAATGCTTGTGACTTCTAAGTCACCCTAAATGGGGTGAAACATGGGTTTAGAATAATGGAATCATCTTTTCTGGGGCAGACCTTCACGATCACCAAGGCCAGCCGTCATCTTGACCTTCTGAGTCTCATCACTAACACATGTCCTTTCATGTTGTCCCACACCTCATGAACAGCTTTGCAAAAGAAATCTTGCTCCTTTCTCTGGGATACCCATTATAAAATGGAGTTAGTTTCATCCCTGGAGCTGCAGAGTTCTCCCTACATCCTGAAATGCATATTATGGTCAGCAATGACCTTAATGTAGCCTCTTCTCATCAAAGTAGTTCTTCTAGGACAACCCCTGTCTCCCCAGTGCTGCCTTACCTGGATGCAGGCTCTGGTGTGAGGTGTCATTCTTGCTGACGTGGCGGCTCTGGGTGGTGGCAGCGGGTGTGGTGGGTGCTTCTGTTGTGACTGGATGGAAGAATGGATGAATACAGAGAGAGACAACACTAGAGCATTCTCCCAGCCTAGCCTGGAGATGGACAGGACAGGGGAGGCTTCATAGAGCCTGTTTTGAACTGTGATGCTCTGACACACTACCCAGCCATGGAAAAGGAGGAAGTGGGTTCCTAATTTCTTATCAGCACCCTTGAAATGCATGAGCTGTTTGTAGTCAGTATTAGGAAAGTTGTTGGAAGAAATCAGGGATTATTTTATTTTCCTTTTGAGATGCATTGAGAAGAAGGAAGCAGCTGCATAGTTTGTAACTCTCATCCCTGTGAGGTGCTGATGGGATGGGGAGGTGCCGCTGGACTGTGCAGCCAGCTATGTGTTTGAGCAGGACCGGTACCATAAGCGGAGCTGGTGGGTACTGAGGCTCTACAAGAAGGAGTAGTGCCTGTGTGATGAGATGGCTTGGGCAAAGAAGCAGGGCCATGGGGAGTGTGGGCAATGGGCCGAATTGAGGAGGCACGGGCAGGGGTGCTGGGTGTAAGCGAGGTGGGTGAAGCAGTGTCTGACCTGGGAAGAAGGCGCGTTGTCCCGAGCTGAAGTGCAGCACCTGATTGATGTAGTTGACGCAGAAATAGGTCCCCTGGTCCTGTGCCCTGAAGTTCTTCACGACCAGCCGATAGAATCTGCCTTGTCCTGACCCCTCAAATTCTGAAGATGTGTTCTCATTCCCTGAGTAGGTCGTACGGGATAACACGGAAATGTAGACGATGAAGTGAAGTTTCCCATCCTTGTCCTGTCTGATCCAGGAGGCACCATTGTCAACGTTATTAGGTGAACACTCCATCTCTAGCCGCTGCCCCTCTTGGGGGTTCTTCATATTCCTGGGTACGAACCAGACCACCTCTGCATCCCTCTGTCCCTGGGCTCTGGTGCAGCCTGTGGGCAGAAGTTGTCCATGTGTGCTCAGGTGCTGCTCGGGAAGAGCTCCCAGGGCTTTTGGGCAGGGCTCTTCCCCACCAGAGTGGTGTGGTGTGGTGCATGGCAGGCAGCCGAGCTGTGAGGGTGAATGCGGAGGGAGGGCCTTGGCATCCAACACGCTTGGGTGCTGTGCTGGAGTCCCTGGGGACTCAGCATTGAGAGCGCCGGGCTCTTGAGATGGATGCTGCCCTTCAGAGCAGCCCTTCAGCTGCCTTCTCGGGGCTGCTGCCATTTCCCAGCTTCTTTGCCAGGTGGTTTCCCCACTAACAACTGCCTCTTGCCCCCTGTCTCCCCTGCCCCATCCCCTCCAGCAACGCCTGTCTGAACAGGCTCTGTTCCTGCTGCGTATCACAATGCAGTCCCACCACTCCCGCTTCCTTGTGCAGTCCCTGAGCAGCCCTGTATTCTGTCCTTCCCGCTTCCATACTCACAGAGCCCCAGGCTGAGCAGGAGGAGCAGTGCAGGAGACCCGGCCATCGTCCTCGGGGTGGTGCAGCGGAGCGTGGGTGATCTTTCTCTCTGAACTTTAGAGGCAGCGTAACTTATAGGAGAGGATGTGATGTCATCTGGACCCTCCTCTGAGAAGATCCATGGTAAAGTATCGTTTCTGAAGAACTCCAGTAGAGATCCAGAACTTGGGCTGTGCTTTGTCATAACATTGTTTTTAATGGACTTTTTTGTAATGTCTTCATTTGACAGCATTCCTTCTTGAAATTAAATCATCCATTACAGACTACTGTCTCTCAGCCATTTGGAGCACTCACATCACATCCAGACCTGCACAAAATGGGACAAGTTCCATGATGTGGACTCCGGCCTCAGGCTATGTTTCCTGTCAAACATTCTTCCAGCTTGACTTGCTCATGCAGAAGTGGTCTGGTGTGGATGTGAAGGCATGCTGTTTTCTTGCAGAGCAAACAAGAAGTGGGAATGTTTTACAGCATGTATTCACGTGCAGTTTTGATTTCCAAGTCCACTTATTGCTGACATGTAGCTGCCTTCTCCAGCGCTGTTCTTCTTTGCAATTGTTCTGCAAATGCTGCTTTGTGCAAGGCAGGTCTGTGATGTGAAACCCATCAAAGAAGCCCCATGTCCCAGTGGCATGCTTTTTTTCAAAGCAGAATATTTGTGGTCTTATTCTACAACCACCAGGTCCTCCACCCTGACAAATATGTGTGTCAACATTCACAGCCTTTGTTGCTGCCTCCAGGTGACCACTCACCCGTTGGTAAGTGCTGGGCTTCCTGCAGCTTTGCACATACAGTAGCGACAGTTTCCCTGGGCTGGTGTTATTTGTGTCTTCTGTTATTTCCTGGCTCTGCTGTTATCTGTGATGTGTTGTTGCATTCCTCTTTTGCAAATGTGCCCCCTGTTCCTGGGTGCCAGAAAGCAGGCACCGCTGTCTGATGGAAGTGCTGTTTTGTGAGGAAATGGGCCCAAACTGTGTGGTTATCCCTGGGCTCATTTGATTGGGCCTGAATGCATTTTGGTGTGTAAGGTCAGCTGCTGTGAAACTTTCTAAAATGGGGTAACTAAGGTCAGCCAAGGTTAGACTGTGATGCTTCAGGTGCACATATACAAAGTCCTGCTGACTCCTCAATTGCGGAGCAGCAACCATCAGCATCACTGTTAGTGCAACCGAGAGTGTTGGGAAAGAGAGATGAGCTTTCAGGTGTAGAGGTTCTTCCTGCCCTTAAAAACAGAGGCATCACAGCTTATTATCAATTATCTCTTTTACTGTGGTGAAATTGTTCTGTATTTAATTGATTTCTGACAAACAATGAATGAACAGGTCATGGTTGTGGAGAGCATAGACCAAATCTTGTGGGGGGAAAAGGGAGTCTGACAGGTTTTGGAATGGGCTCGAGAGGACGTGAGTTTGAGATGAATGATCTCGATGCTTGCTGTGTTGATTTCATTTGGAAAAGCTGGGAGAGATTTTCCCACCAGGGATCCCTGGTCAGACAGACAATTATATGTCAGTATAATTGCATGTGGATTTTTTTTTGAAGCAATAATGATGTTGGTTGTAGCTTGTTCAGTCCCTCTGCCCCTATGAAAACTGTGAGTGAAACCAAAGAACACACTGTGAGCATTAAGGATTAGAAGCGTTTAATTGGGAAGACCTCAGGAGTGAGATGTGGGTTGGGGTCTGAGAGCTGAGTTTTGTGTGAGATTGATGGGTAGGCAGAGAATGATCAGCCAGATGCCCACGCTCCATCAGGGCAGTTGTGTGTTTTGCTGATGGGATCAGTGCGGTGCTTGAGGACGATGCCTGTGTGCCTTCTGCTGAGCAGCGATGCAGCGCTGCTTGCTTATGGTGAGCTTGGTCCTGCAAGGGATGGGCTTGTGGTGAGTGTGTGTGACACGTGGCTGTGTTCATTACAGCGCTGCTGGTGCTTCCTGCTGTTAGCATGGGAGCGTCAAGTCTGTTTAGCAAGGAGGTATCTAAAGTATCAATGAAGATTTCTGAATTTACTCTTAAATCACAATCTTGCATTTGAAATGGAGGTTTGACTACAATGAAGAAGAATACCGAGTTCTGCCTTAGGTCAGAGTCTTTTAAAGTCACTGTGGTGGCTGTAAGCTGACATAGAGCCTTTCAGGATCGATCTCCCGTTATGATACTCTTCCCCATTTTGCATCTTTGTCGCTTCTGTTTCTTGGTTTGAAAAGGACCAAAATGACCATCTAGTTTCAAGCCCCCTGAGATGTGCAGGGTTGCCAACCACCAGACCAGGCTGCCCGGAGCCACATGCAGCCTGGCTTGAATGCCTCCAGGGATGGGGCATCCACAACCTCCTCGGGCAACTTGTTCCAGTGTGTCATCACCCTCTGTGTGAAAAACTTCCTCCTAATATCTAAATGAAATCTCCCTGTCTCAGTTTATGACCATTCCCCCTTGCCTTATCACTATCCACCTTTGTAAACAGGCGTATCCCCTCTTCTTTATACTGCCTTCAGTTATTGGAACGATACAATGCGGTCTCCCCAGAGCCTTCTTTCTCCAAGCTAAACAAGACCAATTCCCTCAACCTTTCTTCATAGGAGAGGAGGTGCAGTCCTCTGATCATCTTAGTGGTGTTCAAGGTCTGTCTCCTTGTGCCTATGTACCTGTAGGACCCCTCCTTGTTATTTTTCACATCCCTAGGCATGTTCAGCTCAATCTGTGCCTTGGCTTTCCAGATCGTCTCTCTACGCATGCAGACAGTGTCCGCACATACTTCCCAGGCTGATGTTGTGTAACAGCCTCTGCTTCAGCATTAGTGCTGCTTGTGGCAGAAATTAATGTAGCTAATGGATCTTCACTGGTAACGTAGATCAGCATGAAAAGGCCAAAATAAATTGTTGAGTAACGTTTTGGATTTTGTCAATTTCGGCCAGATTTCAGGATGGCAGAGCCAATGCTGTCTGTAATTCCTTGTCTGTTTATAATTTCTGTTTACAATGACATTGCCTGTTAATAGTTTCTAGTCTGACAGCGTTGAATGTGATAAAGTTTTCTGAATCTAAACCTAGTGATGTGGAAAATCGGGAAGAGAGTCTTAGGAGGGGTCCTTCAGTATTCCCTGTGTCCTGGATATGCAATGGCTGTGTGAGGGCAATAAGCAGAGAGCCCATTCCCCTGGAGGAGTGGGCTGTGCTCTGTGGTGTGAGGCTCCAGGAACCTCTGCAGGGTGTCAGGGTGGGACTTACTTTGGCAGTGCGTGATGGTGATGGTTATGGCAGTGAGGAGCAGGAGGCAGGCACCAGCCAGGTTAACCCAGATGACCACATCATAGCAGAAATGCAGTGTGTTCTCGTTGCTTGTTCCTGCAGGAAGAAAGGAGAGAGGAGAGAGAAGAAAGAGGAAAATCCCAGCACCAGGAGTCATCTGCCTGCATGCTGAAATGCCTGTAGTCAGCACAGACTGACTGACTAATTTGGCCTCTTCTGATCAAAGCAGCACTGCTGGCAGAGCCCCTGCATCCCCACAGCTGGTTTACCTGCATCTCAGCCCTGCTGTGGGCTGTCCTTTGTGGTGACCTGGCTGCTCCGTGTGATGGCAGTGGTTGTGATGGGTTCTGCTGTTGTTGTGGGTAGATGGAAAAATGGATGAAGACAGTGAGATACAACAAAATCGCCTTCTCCCAATCCTGCCAGCACTTAGATAAAGCTGTGGGCATCATAAGGGTGTGGAATCATTAGGGCCCTTTTTGTACTGTGATGCCCTGACACTCTGATATGAGTTCTACTTGCACAGCTGAGCTGCCCAGCCATGAAACCTGAGGGCTCTGGGCTCAGTATTTCTTTCTATCATCCTCAGAAATTCTGAGCTCTTTAGGTGGTTTCATTCCCTCATTGGCACGTCTCTGAGAAAGATGAACATTATCTCTTGTCCTCACATCCCAAAATGCCTGCAGTCGACACAGCTTTTAATTCATGCTGTTCCAGGCAAGACAGCACTGCTGGCAGAGCTCCTGCTTCCCTGCAGCTGGGTTACCTGAATCCGGACTCTGTTGTGAGTTGTCCTTCTTGGTGGCCTGGCTGCTGGGGGTGGTGGCTGCGGGTGTGGTGGGTGCTGCTTTAGTTGTGACTGGAAAGAAGAAATAAGTGAATACAGAGAGGTACAACAGAAGAGCTTCCTCGTATACATGCCATGATGCCGCAGGCAGAGGAAGAACTTTTATAGGGTCTGCTTTGAACAGCGATGCTTTCACATGCTGCCCAGCCCTGGAAACAGAAGGATTTGGGCTCCTAATTTCTTATCAGCCCCGTCAGTATGTGTGAGCTGTTTGTTATCGCTGTTATAAAACACGTCCTGAGAGTCACAGGGATTTCGGAGTTTCTTTTTGAGGTGCTGTAAGCATAGGGGGGCTGTCAGAATGTAGAGGTCCAGGTGAGGTGAGGAAGGCTGGGGTGGCTGCGGACTTTGTAACTGTCATCCCTGAGAGGTGCTGATGGGATGGGGAGGTGCTGCTGGGCTGCACGACCTGCTGTGTGTTTGGGGAAGGCTGGTACCACGAGCAGAGCTGGTGGGCAGGGAGGTTCTATGAGGAGGAGCAGTGCCTATGTGATGAGACGACTTGGGCAAAGAAGCAGGGCCATGGGGAGTGTGGGCGATGGACTGCACTGAGAAGGCATGGGCAGGTGAGCTTGGTGTAAGCGAGGTGGATGACGCAGTGTCTGACCTGGGAAGAAGGCGGGTTGTCCCGAGCTGAAGTGCAGCACTGGGTTGATGTAGTTGATGCAGAAATAGATCCCCTCGTCCTGTGCCCTGAAGGACTTCACGAGTAGTCGATAGGAGTTTCCTCTCCATAATGCCTCAAAGTTTGGAGATGTTTTCTCACCCTCCTGCAATGTGGTGGAATAAGAACGGGTGCTGGAGGCAAGGAAGTGAAGGTTCTCACTCTTGTCCAGGCGGATCCAGAAGATGGGTCTGTTTCTCTCGTAATGCAGGCACTCCAGCTCCAGCCGCTGTCCCTCTATGGGGTGCTTTATGTTCCTGTTGAGGAACCTGGCCTCCATTGTGTTCTTCTGTCCCTGGGTGATGGTGCAGCCTGTGGGCAGAAGTCCGCCATGTCCCCTCAGGTGCTGCTCGGGAAGAGCTCCTGGGGCCTTTGGGCAGGGCTCTTCCCTGCTGGTCTAGTGTGGTCTGTGGCAGGCAGGCAGCTGGGCTGTGAGGGCAAATGTGGAGGGAGGGCCTCGGTGTCCAGCATGCTTGAGTGCTGTGCTGGAGTCCCTGGGGACTCAGTGTTGAGAGCGCTGGGCTCTCGAGATGGATGCTGCCTCATGGGGCTGCAGCCATTTCCCAGCTTATCCGGAGTTTCCCCCCCCCTAAAAACTGCGTTATGCCCCCTCTCTCCCCTGCCCCATCCCCTCCAGCAACACCTGTCTGAACAGGCTCTGTTCCTGCTGCGTATCACCCTGCAGTCCCACCGTTCTCGCTTCCCTGCACGGTCACTGAGCAGCTGTGAATTCCATCCTTCCCGCTTCCATACTCACAGAGCCCCAGGCTGAGCAGGAGGAGCAGTGCAGGAGACCCGGCCATCGTCCTCGGGGCGGTGCAGTGGAGCGCGGGTGATGTTTGTCACTGAACTTTGGAGGCAGCGTAACTTATAGGAGAGGATGTGATGTCATCAGGACCCTCTTCTGTGAAGAGTCCGTGTTCAGCCTCTGAGGTGAAACAGAGTGAGAAAGGGTTTCTACAGCACTTCATTTGTGATGCAGACCTTGGGCTCGTTTATCGCGATAGCGTTGTTTTTAACGGTGCCTCATGGATTTTGCTGTTGCAGTATCTTCAGCTGAGATTCAGACTGACAGTGGTCCTTCTAGGCATTTGGTGAATCAGCACAGACTGATGTTTCCCACTCGCTTCGTGTACAGATGTGCTGAAAACAAGGACAAGACTAGAGCCATGGCAGAGACAACATGTTGTATTTCATAAGGGAGGTTTCATCTCTTTGTGTTTTTTATTTTGTTTAATTTAAATGTTATAGATGAGCTGGCAAAGTTTTACAGCATCTATCTGCCTGCCTCTTATCTCCAAGTCCATGCATTGCTGACATGTAGCTGAGTTCTGCAGCTCAGTGGTTCTCTGCATCTCTTTTTTGTAGTTTGTCTGCAGAAGCCGCTGTGTGCAAGGCGGGAGCTCTGTGTCATGACACTCATCAAGGCAGCCCCATGTCCCAGTGGTATGCCGAATTTATATGTTTATTAATATCCTTGTGGTTTTCTTCTTCAACCACAGGGACTTCCGCCCTTTCTAAAGGAAAGAACAACCATCCGTCTGTACCTGCTTTAATACTCTGAGGTCTGCCTGCTGTCTGTAAGTGACCTCACAGATTGCTAAGAATTTTTTTTTTTTCCCGCAGCTTTGCACCTACAGTCACAACAGTTCCACCAGGCTGATGTTATTTGCTGCTTCTCTTTTTGGGGGATTTCCTGGCTTTCCTGCTATATTTTGATAACATGTGAACGGTTGTTCTATTACCTTTGCAACAGCAGCCCCTGGATGTTAAAAAGCCCCGCATGTGTGACTGATTGAACCTCTGTTGTGTGAGAATATGAGCTGAAATTGTCTGGGAACTTGGCTCATCTCATTGGGCCTCCAAGCACTGTGGTGAGTGAGGAAAGCCAAAGTGAGGCCTGCTGAGATCTGTGAAACAGAAGGTATTATGAGGCTGTTAGACATGTGATGTCTTCATAAAGTTGTGCAGATGTGTTTCAAAAAGAAGAGAGGGTCAGAGGGTCATTCTATTAAAGAGCATAACAAGAACCTTTGTCTTGAAATCCCATCAAGCACGTTTGAGCCGTGGACTCCTCGGCCTCCATCCTTTTCCCAGCATGTCACGTAAGTTATGCTGCTTGTGTTGGCTCTTTGTGTGGTCAGTTTACTCTCCTCAACCAAAGCAGAATCCTTGCTGCTTTTGTGATGGGATCAGGCGCTGAACTGATGGGCGTGCCTTGTGGATGGCTGACGTTGTCCCACGTTTTGTGAGGTGCTGAAGCGATCTGCTTCTGACTTATACTGGGACTGTGACCAGAGTGGGAAAATGTCTGATTTCTGTGGTTCAGAATGATGGGACTGGAAGGGGAGCTGTTGGCAGATGGGGTTGCTTGAATGTTTCTGGGGATTGGATTCTCACCCTGCCATGAAGCATGGTTGCCTACCAACAGCATCTCGTGTTCAGAGATGTGTTGGGAGAACTTCTACAGTTGGATTGCCGGATAACCCAGGAAAGCCCATTGCCTGTCTGTTTGGACAGCTTTCTTCCCTCCTTTCTCCCTGTGACAGTGTGATTCTACTGTGGGTTCTTCCCAGCTGCCTAACAGGTACGCCAAAGTTCCCCTCCTAAACACAGGGTTGCCCTTCCTCTTGGTCCTCGTGGCTCAAGGATGGAGCTGGTTTCCACACAAGGCCACCACCTGCTGTGAAGTCCTCAGGCCCTGGACCCCGAGTCACTGTTCAGAAGGCTGCTTTTCATATTCAGATTGTTATTTGCTGAGTGTGGTTGTGAGGCATCACTACAACAAAGATACCTCCAGGCCCTTCATCTTCTGACATTGCCCTTCATGTCATGTAGAATGCTGGTGACTACACTGTGTCATAGTGGGTGCTTTTGGGGGAATTGCTCCTTTCTGCTGCCTTTGAGAGTCTGTTAATGAATATATGTCTTTAAGACAAGATGAAAGGTTGTTGTCAGTGGAGAGAGAGAGCAGTAAGGGGCTGTTGTGCATCCCTTCCCAGCAGGGACATGCTTCATTGGCTGGAGAGGGACCCAGGTAAGTTTAGCTCTGATGGAGACATCTGTGTGTGATCAGATGAAACCACTCTGCTCCTGAGTCTCCATCTCTCATCTCCGAAGTGACAAATCATCTGGGGCAGGGATCTTCCTTTCCTGGATCCTGTGTTTATATATCTCTTAGCACAAAGCAGTTTCTCCTTTGTGTAGAATCGTAAGAATCTCCATGGTTGGAAACGACCTCCTCCAAGGTCATCTAATCCAACCGTTCCACTATCACCAATATTCCCACAAAACCACATCTCTCAGTACAACATCTAAGCCTTTCTGGAACGCCTCTAGTTTCAGTGAGTACACCACGTCCTTGGGCAGCCTGTTCCCACGCCTGTCCACTTTCTTGGAGAGGAATTATTTTCTGCCATCCAAACTGAATCTTCCCTGGCACAGCCTAAGGCCAATCCTTCTAGTTTAGTAACATCTAAGAACAAGTAAGACTGTCCCAGTGGCAATTATTTTACTCTGAAAAGCTTCGGTGAGATGTCAGTAACGTCAATAATTAATTAAACGAAACTATGCAATGAAAGAGATAGAAGTTACATCCAGCTTGTAAAGAAGACCTGTGAATTGACAGATCAGGGCACCACAACTAAGTTTCGTATATGATTGGTTTATTGGTCATCTTGTGGAAGGCTCAGCTGTCCAGCACAGCACACAGCACTTTTCCACAGCGGCATGGAGCTGCCCGGCTTCTTAAGGTCAGCGCTGTCCCCCGCGGTCTGGGTGTGTCCCAGCAGTGTGGGGCAGGAGCACATGTCAGGCCGCGGGAGGTGTGCAGTGCTGGTGGGCAGCACAGGAGGAGCAGCCAAATGCCCGCGCAGCATCAGGGCAGCTGTGTGTGTTGCTGATGGGATCCGTGCGGTGCTTGAGGAGGACACCTGTGTGCCTTCTGCTGAGCAGCGACGCAGCACTGCTTGCTTACGGTGAGCTTGGTCCTGCACGGGATGGGCTTGTGGTCAGCGCGTGTGACACGTGGCTGTGTTTATTTCAGCGCTGCTGATGCTTCCTGCTGTTAGCATGGGAACATCAGGTCTGTTTAGTAAGGAGGAATCCAAAGTATCAATGAAGGTTTCTGAATTTACTCTTAAATTACAATCATGCATTTGAAATGGTGGTTTGTCAACAATGAAGAACACCAAGTTCTGCCTTAAGGCAGAGTCTGTTAAAGGCACTGTGTCTTTGCTGTACACTGACATAGGGCCTTTCAGGATCGATCTACCTTTATGATACTCACCTCCACTTTGCTTCTCTATCAGTACTGTTGATTGCTTTTAGTGAATTACAATGTTGAGCCAGAGTTATGCAGAAAATGTGGATGTTGTGCAACAATTTCAGTTTCAGTATTAGTGCTGCTTTCTGCAGATCTTAATGCAGCTAATGAATCTTCCCTGGTACTTACTTTGGCAGTGCGTGATGGTGATGGTTATGGCAGTGAGGAGCAGGAGGCAGGCACAAAGCAGGTTAACCCACATGACTGATTTACAGTAGAAATTGGGCATGTTCTCCTTGCTTCTTCCTTCAGGAAGAAAGGAGAGTGAGGAAAGAGGAAAGGTCCAGCAGCAGACATCTCCCTGTGTCTTGAATGGGCTGTAGTCCGAACAGACATTAAGTTTGCCACTTCTGATGAAAGCAGCACTGCTGGCAGAGCCCCTGCCTCCCCACAGCTGGGTTACCTGGATCCGGGCTGTGCCAGGAGATGTTCTTCGTGGTGACCTGACTGCTCTGGGTAGTGGCACTGAGTGAGACTGCTTTGAGTGTGATGCGTGCCGCTGTTGTTGTTGGGACTGGAAGGAGAAATGGATGAATACAGCAAAGTAAAATAAAACCATTTTCTCCCACTCCTCCTAGGACACAGGCAACACAGGGGGAGTTTGTAGGTCCCATTTTGAAAAATGATGCAGCAAAAGACTGCCCAACCATGGAAATAGAAGGCTTACAGTTCCTAAATCCTTGGCAGCACACTTGGAGATCTTTCCTACTACGAACTATGTTTTGGGCAACCTGGGAACTTTTTCTGTCCACAGGCCAACCACCACATGGAATGTGATTTTATTTTTGAGATGCTGCAAGCATTTGGAGGTTGTCAGGAGATTCGAGAATAATGTGAGGTGAGGAAAAGGAGGTGGTGGCTGCAGTCTTTGTAACTCTCATCCCTGAGAAGCTGCGCGACCACCCGTGAGTTTGGGCAGGATCGATACCACGAGCGGAGCTGGTGGGCCGGGAGGGTCTATGAGGAGGAGCAGTGCCTGTGTGATGAGACGGCTTGGGCAAAGAAGCAGGGCCATGGAGAGTGTGGGTGATGGGCTGCACTGAGAAGGCATGGGCAGAGGTGCTGGGTGTAAGCGAGGTGAATGAAGCTGTTGCTGACCTGGGAAGAAGGCGCGTTGTCCAGAGCTGAAGTGCAGCACCTGGTTGCTGTTGGCAGTGCAGAAATAGATCCCCTGGTCCCGTGCCCTGAAGTTCTTCACGACCAGCCGATAGGAGCTGCCTTGCTTTGACCCCTCAAATTGTGAAGATGCTCCCTTGTTCCCTTGGAAAGTGGTTGAGGAAAACTTGGTAATGTACACAATGAAGTGAAGGTTGCCATCCTTATCCAGGCGGATCCAGGAGACCCCATTGTCACTGTTGTTATTCACACACTCCAGCTCCAGCCGCTGTCCCTCTTTGGGGTGCTTCATACTCCTGTTGAGGAACCTGACTGCCATCGCGTACCTGTGTCCCTGGGCACGGGTGCACCCTGTGGGCAGAAGTCGGCTATGTGTGCCCAGGTGCTGCTCAGGAAGAGCTCCCAGGGCCTTTGGGCAGGGCTCTTCCCTGTCAGTGCAGTGCATGGCAGGCAGGCAGCTAGGCTGTGAGGGAGAATGCGGAGGGAGGGCCTTGGCATCCAGCATGCTTGGGTGCTGTGCTGGAGTCCCTGGGACTCAGCATTGAGAGCGCCGGGCTCTCGAGATAGATGCTGCCCTTCAGAGCAGCCCTTCAGCTGCCTTCTCGGGGCTGCTGCCATTTCCCAGCTTCTCTGCCAGTTGATTCCCCTCTGACAACTATTCATGCCCCCTCTCTCCCCTTCCCCTTCCCCTCCAGCAACACCTGTCTGAACAGGTTCTGTTCCTGCTGCGTATTGCGCTGCAATCCCACTGCTCCTGCTTCCCTGTACAGTCATTGAGCAGCCTCAATTCTGTCCTTTTGGTATTCCCCTTCTTTCCCCTTGGTTTCTTTTGCCCTGTTTCTTGGCTGTGGTGCAAGGGGTATGCCTGCAACCCATTGTTCTCCTTCCTCCCGGCACAGGTTCCCAATAAGCGTGCTTCCATACTCACAGAGCCCCAGGCTGAGCAGGAGGAGCAGTGCAGGAGACCCGGCCATCATCCTCAGGTCGGTGCAGCGGAGCGCGGGTGATCTTTCTCACTGAACTTTGGAGGCAGCGTAACTTATAGGAGAGGATGTGATGTCATCAGGACACTCTTCTGTGAAGAGGTGTTGTTCAGAAAAGAATGATTTCTGCAGCACTTCGTTTGTGATCCTGAACATGGTCTCATTTATTGCGATAGCGTCGTTTTTAACGGTGCCTCATCAATTTTGCTGCAGTGTCTTCAGTTGAGATTCAGGCTGACAGTGGTCCTGCCTGAAATCAAATCAGCTGCCCCAAACTGCAGTCTCACAGCCATTTCGGGCACTCTCATCATGTCCACATTTGCAGATAACAAGAATAAGTCTCGTGTCATTGATATGGACTGCAGGCTGTGTTTTATGCTGGAGGTTTTATTTTAGTATATTTTTGATCTATTTTCAGATTGATCCATGTGCACTTGTCATGTCAGGGTTCATGCGTTGCTGAGATGTAGCTGAGTGCTTCAGCTCAGCTGTTCTCCACATTTCTTCTTTATACTCTCTGTGCAGAAACCGCTGTGTGCAAAGCAGGAGGTCTGTGCTGTGGTAGCCATCCCTGCAGCCCCATGTCCTAGACTCATGCAGACTTATTTGGTTAGTTTAAGTTCTTATCTTTTTGTTCTACAACCACAGGGACTTCCGCCCTGCCAAAAATAACCCTTATATGCTGCAACAGTGAGGGCCCTTGCTGCTGCCTCCAGGTGACCACTCACCCGTTGGTAAGTGCTAAGCTTCCTGCAGCTTTGCACATACAGTAACGACAGTTTCCCTGGGCTGGTGTTCTTTGTCTTCTGTTGTTATTTGCTGGCTCTGCTGTTGATTGTGATGTGTTGTTGTATTCCTCTTTTGCAAATGTGCCCCCTGTTCCTAAGTGCCCGAAAGCAGGCACCGCTGTCTGATGGAAGTGCTGTTTTGTGAGGAAATGGGCCCAAACTGTGTGGTTACCCTGGGCTCATTTGATTGGGCCTGAATGCAGTTTGGTGAGTAAGGAAAGCCAGTGGGAAACCTGGAATGGCGTAACTAAGGTCAGCCAAGGTTAAACTGCGATGTCTGACATCCACTTATCATGCTGAGTCCTCACCTGCTGAGCAGCAACCATCAGCATCACTGTTAGTGCCCCTGAGAGAGTTGGGAAAGAGAGATGAGCTTTCAGGTGTAGAGGTTCTTCTTGCCCTTAAAAACAGGGCATCGTGGTTTACTATTAGTAAAGGCTGTGTTGAAATTGGTCAGTATTTAATTAATTTTCATCAAACAATGAATGAATGTGATATGGCTGTGGAGAGCATAGACCAAATCATGTGGGGAAAAGGAAGTCTGACAGGTTTTGGAATGGGCTCAGGAGGACGTGAGTTTGAGATGAATGATCTCAGTGCTTGCTGTGTTGATTTCATTTGGAAAAGCTGGGAGAGATTTCCCTCCATGGATCCCTGGTCAGACAGACAATTATATGTCAATATAGTTGGGAGTTGATTTCTTTTATCTTGAAGCAATAATGATGTTGGTTGTAGCTTGTTCAGTCCCTCTGCCCCTACGAAAACTGTGCGTGAAGCCAAAGATCACATTGTGAGCATTAAAAATTTGAAGTGTTTCATTGGGAAGGCCTCAGGAGTGAGAGGTAGGTTGGGGTCTGAGAGCTGAGTTTTGGGTGTGATTGATGGGTAGGCAGAGAAGGATCAGCTAAATGCCCGCGCTCCATCAGGGCAGCTGTGTGTGTTGCTGATGGGATCCATGTGGTGCTTGAGGAGGATGCCTGTGTGCCTTCTGCTGAGCAGCGATGCAGCACTGCTTGCTTACAGTGAGCTTGGTCCTGCAAGTGACAACGGAGTGTGAGACATGGTTGGTTTTGATCACTCATCTCCTTTGTGCGTTTCTAAGATGTGATCTCTTTGGTAAGGGGAAACTGAGAGCTGAGTGAGTTTCAGAATTTCCTCTCCAATTGCAAGCTTTGTTTCAACAGGAGGGGGGAAAAGAGAAATGCTGGCACTCAAACATACCTTTGCACTGGCTACTTTCTGAGATAAAATTAAATACATGAAATTGTGCCCACACCTGTTGCCTTCCCAGAGGTATAGCCTAAAAGCTTTCAGCATAGTAGCCTCTGAATATGTGTAATTAAGGAGGTAGTTTGGCTATAGTTCAAGCTGCTGCTGTAAGTGTTGGCATTTGGACACTTGCAAGACCCATAGTGAGGCATGTTTCTCCTGTTATTTCACAGTGCTTTGGGTTCTGCTTCTTCCAACTCTAATATACAGATTTCAGGATGTTAGAGGCCATGCAAATTGTTGGAATAAGTTTTCACTGTTTATATTCAATTCTCTGAAATTGTAGAATTTGATAAATACTTCTGATGTTGAAACTGGAGATGGGGAAAATATGGATAGGAATTTCAAGCAGAAGACCTTTTGCTTTCCCCGTGTTCTGGATACGCAGTGGCTGTGTGAGGGCAACAGGCAGAGAGCCCAATCCCCTGGAGGAGCGGGCTGTGCTCTGTGGTGTGAGGCTTCAGGAGCCTTTGCAGGGTGTCGGGGTGCGACTTACTTTGGCAGTGCGTGATGGTGATGCTTTTTCTGCTAGGACAACCCCTGTCTCCCCAGTGTTGAGTTATCTGGATACAGGCTTTGTTGTGTGGTGTCCTTCTTGGTGACCTGGTGGATCTGGGTGGTGGCAGTGGGTGTGGTGGGTGCTGCTGATGTGACTGGAAGGGGAAATGGATGAATACAGAGAGAGAACATTAGAGCATTCACCCAGCCTAGCCCAGAGATGGACAGGACAGGGAGGACTTCATAGAGCCTGTTTTGAAGTGTGATGCTCTGACACACTACCAGCCATGGAAAAGGAGGAAGTGAGTTCCTAGTTTCTTATCAGCACCCTTGGAATGCATGAGCTTTTTGTAATCAGACTTAGGAAACTTGTCCAGAGAAATCAGGGATTATTTTATTTTTCTTTTGAGATACTTTGAGAAGAAGGAAGCAGCTGCATACTTTGTAACTCTTATCCCTGAGAGGTGCTGAGGGAAGGGGAGGGAAGGGGAACCACCTCCGTGTTTGGGCAGGGCCGGTACCACGAGCAGAGCTGATGGGCAGGGAGGGTCTATGAGGAGGAGCAGTGCCTGTGTGATGAGATGGCTTGGGCAAAGAAGCAGGGCCATGGGGAGTGTGGGCGATGGGCCAGATTGAAAAGGCACGGGCAGAGGTGCTGGGTGTGAGCAAGGTGGGTGAAGCTGTTGCTGACCTGGGAAGAAAGCGGGTTGTCCCGAGCTGAAGTGCAGCACCTGGTTAATGTACTTGACGCTGAAGTAGGTTTCCTCATCTTCTGCCCTGAAGTTCTTCACCACCATCCGATAGGAGCTGCCTTGCTTTGACCCCTCAAATTGTGAAGATGCTCCCTTGTTCCCAGGGAAAGTGGTCCGGGAAAACATGGAAATGTAGACAATGAAGTGAAGCTTCCCATCCTTGTCCTGTTGGATGCAGGAGACACCACTGTTACGAATTTAATTCAGGCACTCGAGCTCTAGCTGCTGCCCTTCCTAGAGGTGCTTCATATTCCTGTTGAGGAACCTGGCCTCCATCGTGTTCCCCTGTCCCTGGGCACCAGTGCAGCCTGTGGGCAGAAGTTGGCCATGTGTGCTGAGGGGCTGCTGGTGATGAGCTGCCTGGGCCTTTGGACAGGGCTCTTCCCCAAAGGTGTGCAGCGATGTGTGGCAGGCAGCTGGGCTGTGAGGGTGAATGCGGAGGGAGGCCCAAGACATCCAGCATGCTTTGCTTTGCTGGAGTCCCTGGGGACTCAGTGCTTAGAGCGCTGGGCTCTCGAGTTGGATGCTGCCCTTCAGAGCAGCCCTTCAGCTGCCTTCTCGGGGCTGCTGCCATTTCCCAGCTTCTTTGCCATGTGATTCCCCACTAACAGCTGCCTCACGCCCCCTCTCTCCATTGCTCCATCCCCTCCAGCAACACCTGTCTGAACAGGCTCTGTTCCTGCTGCGTATTGCGCTACAGTCCTTCCATTCCTGCTTCCCTACACAGTCACCGAGCAGTCTCAATTCTGTCCTTTTGGTATTCCCCTTCTTTCCCTTTGGTTTCTTTTGCCCAGTTTCTTGGCTGTGGTGCAAGGGGAATGCCTTCATCCACTGTTCTCCTTCCTCCCGGCACAGGTTCCCAATATGCGCGCTTCCATACTCACAGAGCCCCAGGCTGAGCAGGAGGAGCAGTGCAGGAGACCCGGCCATCATCCTCGGGGCGGTGCAGCGGAGCGCGGCTGATCTTTCTCACTGAACTTTGGAGGCAGCTTAACTTATAGGAGAGGATGTGATGTCATCTGGACCCTCTTCTGTGAAGAGGTGTTCTTCAAAAGAGAATGATTTCTGCGGCACTTCATTTGTGATTCAGAACTTGGACTCATTTATCATGATAGCATCATTTTTAATGGTGCCTCAGCGATTTTGCTGCTGCAGTGTCTTCAGCTGAGATTCAGACTGACAATGTTCATCCTTGAAATCAAATCAGCTGCCACAAACTACAGTCTCACAGCCATTTGGGGCACTATCATCATGTCTGCACTTGCACGTCCCGTGCCATTGAGATGGGCTGCAAGTTGTGTTTTATGCAGGAGGTTTTATTTTAGTATATTTTTGATCTATTTTCAGATTGATTCATGTGCGCTTGTCATCTCAGGGTCCATGCATTGCTGAGACGTACCTGAGTGCTCAGCTCAGCTCAGCTGTTCTCCACATTTCTTCTTTATACTTTCTCTGCAGAAACCGCTGTGTGCAAGGCAGGAGGTCTGTGCTGTGGTAGCCATCAGTACACCCTCATGTCCCAGACTCATGCAGACTTATTTTTCTTGAGTTTAAATTCTTGTCCTTTTGTTCTACAACCACAGGGACTTCCGCCCTGCCTTAAGTAACCCTCATATGCCGTAACACTGGGGGCCCTTGCTGCTGCCTCCAGGTGACCACTCACACATTGGTAAGTGCTGGGCTTCCTGCAGCTTTGCACATACAGTAACGACAGTTTCCCTGGGCTGGTGTTGTTTGTGTCTTCTGTTGTTATTTGCTGGCTCTGCTGTTGATTGTGATGTGTTGTTGTATTCCTCTTTTGCCAATGTGCCCCCTGATCCTGGGTGCCCGAAAGCAGGCACCGCTGTCTGATGGAAGTGCTGTTTTGTGAGGAAATGGGCCCAAACTGTGTGGTTATCCCTGGGCTCATTTAATTGGGCCTCAGTCATTTTGGGCTGTAAAGAAAAGCCAGTGTGGAGCCTTCTGGAGTGAAGTAACTACGGTCAGCCAAGGTTAAACTGTGATGTCTGGCATCCGCTTATAATGCTGAGTCCTCACCTGCCGAGCAGCAACCATCAGCATCCCTGTTAGTGCCCCTGAGAGAGTTGGGAAAGAGAGATGAGCTTTCAGGTGTAGAGGTTCTTCTTGCCCTTAAAAACAGGGCATCATGGTTTATTATTAGTAAAGGCTGTGTTGAAATTGGTCTGTATTTAATTAATTTTCATCAATGAATGAATGAATGAGATATGGCTGTGGAGAGCATAGACCAAATCATGTGGGGAAAATGGAGTCTGCCAGGTTTTGGAATGGGCTCAGGAGGACGTGAGTTTGAGATGAATGATCTCAGTGCTTGCTGTGTTGATTTCATTTGGAAAAGCTGGGAGAGACTTCCCACCATGGATCCCTGGCCAGACAGACAATTATATGTCAATATAGTTGGGAGTGGGTTTCTTTTATTTTGAAGCGATCGTGGTGTTGGTTGTAGCATGTTCGGTCCCTCTGTCCCCATGATAACTTTGAGTGAAAGCATAGGACACACTGTGAGCGTTAAGAATTAGAAGTGTTTAATTGGGAAGACTTCAGAAGTGAGATGTGGGTTGGGGTCTGAGAGCAGAGTTTTGGGTGTGATTGATGAATGGGCAGAGAAGGATCAGCCAAATGCCCGCGCTCCATCAGGGCAGCTATGTGTGTTGCTGATGGGATCAGTGCGGTGCTTGAGGAGGATGCCTGTGTGCCTTCTGCTGAGCAGCGATGCAGCGCTGCTTGCTTACGGTGAGCTTGGTCCTGCAAGTGACGGTGGAGTGTGAGACGTGGTTGGATTTGATCATCCATCTCTTTTGCGCATTTCTAAGATGTGATCTCTTTGGTAAGGCGATACTGAAAGCTGAGTGAAAGTTTCAGAATTTCCTCTCCAATCGTAAGCTTTGTTTCAACAGGAGGTGGGAGGTAGTTTGGCTGTAGCTCAAGCTGCTGCTGCGAGTGTTGGCATTTGGACACTTGCAAGACCCGTACTAAAGCATGTTTCTCCTGTTATTACACAGTGCTTTGGGTTCTGCTTCTTCCATCCCTGATTTATGTATTTCGGGATGGTAGAGGCAATACAGTCTGATGGAATGAAGTTTCTAAGTTTTCAGTTATTGTCTGAGAGTGCAGAATAGATTGAGAAATATTGATCCAACCTAGAAATGAGGAACGTATGGGAAATTGTTTTAAGAGCGGTCCTTTAGCATTCCCTGCGTCCTGGAGGGCAATAAGCAGAGAGCCCATTGCCCTGGAGTAGCAGGCTGTGCTCTGTGGTGTGAGGCTCCAGGAACCTCTGCAGGGTGTCAGGGTGGGACTTACTTTGGCAGTGCGTGATGGTGATGGTTATGGCAGTGAGGAGCAGGAGGCAGGCACCAGCCAGGTTAACCCGCATGACCACATCATAGCAGAAATGCAGTGTATTCTTGCTGTTTGTTCCTACAGGATGAAAGGAGAGAGGGGAAAGAGGAAAGGCACAGCGGCAGGAGACATCTGCCTGCATCCTGAAATGCCTGTAGCCAGCACGGACATTAAGTTTGCCACTTCTGATCAAAGCAGCACTGCTGGCAGAGCCCCTGTCTCGCCACAGCTGGGTTACCTGCATCTCGGCCCTGCTGTGAGCTGTTCTTTGTGGTGACCTGGCTGCTCCGTGTGAATCACTGAGTGTGATGTGCTCTGCTGTTGTTGTGAGTGGATGGAAAAATGGTTTAAGGCAGTGAGATACATCAAAATAGCCTTCTCCCACTCCTGCCAGGATATATATAAGCCTGTGGCCAGCATAGGGGGGGCTCTGTAGGGCCCATTTTGTACTTTGATACCCTGACACTGATATGAGATCATCTTGCACAGCTGAGGTGCCCAGCCATGAAACCTGCGGGCTGTGGGCTCAGAATTTCTATCTAGCATCCTCAGAAATTCTGAGCTCTTTAGGTGGTTTCACCCCTCATTGGCACGTCCCTGAGAAAGATGAACATTATCTCTTGTCCTCACATCCCAAAATGCCTGCAGTCAGCACGGCCCTTAATTCATGCTGTTCCAGGCAGAGCAGCACTGCTGGCAGAGCCCCAGCCTCCCCGCAGCTGAGTTACCTGCATCTGGACTCTGTTGTGAATTGTCCTTCTTGGTGACCTGGCTGCTGGGGGTGGTGGTTGCAAGTGTGGTGGGTGCCGCTTTAGTTGTGACTGGAAAGGAGAAATAAGTGAATACAGAGAGGTACAACAGAAGAGCGTCCTTGTTTCTGTGCCAGGATGTAGCCAGCAGAGGAAGAACTATTATAGAGTCTGTTTTGAACAGCGATGCTTTCAGGTGCTGCCCAGCCCTGGAAACAGAAGGATTTGGGCTCCTAATTTCTTATCAGCCCCATCAGTATGTGTGAGCTCTTTGTTATCACTGTTATAAAACACGTCCTGAGAGCCAAGGGGATTTCTGAGTTTCTTTTTGAGGTGCTGTAAGCATATGGGGGCTGTCAGAATGTAGAGGTCCATGTGAGGTGAGGAAGGCTGGGGTGGCTGCGGACTTTGTAACTGTCATCCCTGAGAGGTGCTGATGGGATGGGGAGGTGCTGCTGGGCTGCATGACCTCCTGTGTGTTTGGGCAGGACCAGTACCACAACTGAAGGGGTTGAGCAGAGAGCCTCTCTGAGGAGGAGCAGTGCCTGTGTGATGAGACAGCTTGGGCAAAGAAGCAGGGCCATGGGGAGTGTGGGCGATGGGCCGCCTTTCCCCCACAATATTCTTATGTAGGAGCTGGCTGCCCATGGTGTGTATGGGTGTATGCTCTGCTGGGTGAAACACTGGCTCAATGGCTGGGCCCAAAGGGTTGTGGACCGTGGAGTTAAATCCAGTTGGCAGCCGGTGCCAAGCAGTGTCCCCCAGGGCTCGGTACTGGGGACTCTTCTATTTGACATCATTATTAATGATCTTGATGAGGGGATTGAGTGTACCCTCAGTAAGTTAGCCGACGACACCATGTTGAGAGGGAGTGTTGATCTGCCTGAAGGAAGAGGGGCACTACAAAGGGACCTGGATAGGCTGGATGAATGGGCCAAGGCAAAATGTATGAGTTTCAATAGGACCTAGTGTCTGGTCCTGCATTTTGATCACAACCACCCCAGACAACCCTATAGGCTTAGGGAGGAATGGCTAGGAAGCTGCCTTATGGAAAGGGACCTTGGTGTACTGATGGACAGTCAGCTGAATATGAGCCAGCAGTGTGCCCAGGTGGCCAAGAAGGCCAGTGGCATCCTGGCTTGTATGAGGAATTGTGTGGTGAACAGAACTAGGGAAGTAACCCTGTGCCCATACTTGGCAGTGGTAAGGCCTCACCTTGAGTACTGCAGGTACTGTGCTGAAGTGCTGTGCTGAAGTTCCCTCACTGTGCTGTGCTGAATTTCCCTCACTAACAACTTCTAATTGTCCCCTCTCTCCCCTTCCCCATCTCCTCCAGCAACACCTGTCTTCACAGGCTCTGTTCCTGCTGTGTACTGTACCGCAGTCCCACCGCTCCTGTTGCCCTGCAGTCACTGAGCAGCCCTGAATTCCATCCTTTGCGTTTGCCCTTTCTTTCCCCACGGTTTACTTTGCCCAGTTTTTTGGACGTGGTGCAAGGGAAATGCCTTCAGCCATTGTCCTCCTTCCTCCGGGCACAGGTGCCCCATAAACCCTCATCCATACTCACAGAACCCCAGCTGCTCACCTGGGAAGAAAGTGGGTTGTCCAGAGCTGAAGTGCAGCACCTGGTTGGTGTAGCTGATGCAGAAATAGGTCCCCTCATCCTGGGTTGTGAAGTTCTTTACCACCAGCAGATTGGTGTTGCCTCTCCACCATGTATCAAACTGTGAAGATGTTCCCTTACTCCCATAGAATGCCATCCCCTGGACGGAAACAGGGGTACTGGAGACGAGAAAGTGGATGTTCCCAAACTTATCTAGACGTATCCAGAAGATAGGTTTATCCCTGTCATAAGGTGGGCACTCCAGCTCCAGTTGCTGTCCCTCCTGGGGATGCTTCATATTCCTGTTGAGGAACCTGTCCGCCACTGCATCCGTCTGTCCCTGAGCATCGGTGCAGCCTGTGGGCAGAAGATGTCCATGTGCACTCAGGTGCTGCTCGTGAAGAGCTCCCAGGGCCTTTGGGCAGGGCTCTTCCCTGCCGGTGCAGTGCGGTGCGTGGCACCTGAGTTGAGGGTGAATGCGGAGGGAGGGCCTCGGCGTCCAGCACACTTGGGTGCTGTGCTGGAGTCCCTGGGGACTCAGCATTGAGAATGCCAGGCTCGCGAGATGGATGCTGCCCTTCAGAGTAGCCCTCCAGCTGCCTTCTCAGGGCTACGGCCATTTCCCAGCTTCTTTGCCAGGTGATTCACCACTAACAACTGTCTCATGCCCCCTCTCTCCCCTTCCCCTTCCCCTCCAACAACACTTGTCTGAACAGGCTCTGTTCCTGCTGCGTATCACCCTGCAGTTTCACTGCTCCCGCTTCCCTGCGCAGTCACTGAGCACCCCTGAATTCCATCCTTCCCGCTTCCATACTCACAGAGCCCCAGGCTGAGCAGGAGGAGCAGTGTGGGAGACCCGGGCATTGTCCTTGGGGCGATGCAGCGGAGCGCGAGTGATCTTTGTCACTGAACTTTGGAGGCAGCGTAACTTATAGGAGAGGATGTGATGTCATCAGGACCCTCTTCTGTGAAGAGTCCGTGTTCAGCCTCTGAGGTGAAACAGAGTGAGAAAAGATTTCTGCAACACTTCATTTGTGATGCAGAACTTGGGCTCGTTTATTGTGATAGTGTTGTTTTTAATGATGCCTCATGGATTTTGCTGCTGCAGTATCTTCAGCTGAGATTCAGACTCACAGTGCTCCTTCTAGACATTCGGTGAATCAGCTCGGACTGATGTTTCCCACCCACTTCATGTGCAGATCTGCAGAAAACAATGACAGGACTGGGGCCATGGACATGGACAACATGTTGTATTCCTTAGGAGAGATTGTATTTCACTGTATTTTGTTTTATTCAATGTAAAGTTTGAAGAAGACCTGGAAATGTTGCACAGCATCTGTCCATCTGCCCCTTATCTCTGAGTCCACATATTGATGACATGTGGCTGAGTTCTGCAGCTCAGCTCTTCTTTGCATCTCTTCTTTGTAGTTTCTCTGCAGAAGCTGCTGTGTGCAAGGCAGGAGCTCTGTGGTGTGATACCCACCAAGACAGCCCCTTGTCCCAGTGGTATGCTGAGTTTTAAGTGTTATTTATACCCTCGCGGTTTTCTTCTCCAACCACAGGGACTTCCGCCATGCCAAAAAACAACAAGAAACACCTTACCTGCTTTAACACTCTGAGTCCTTCCCACTGCTAAGAGTTTTGTTTTCCTGCAGCTTTGCACATACAGTCACAGCAGTTCCACTAGGCTGGTGTTATTTTCTTCTTCTTTTTTGGGGATTTCCTGTCTTTCCTGCTATATTTTGATAAGGTGTGAGGTGTTATTCTCTTGCCTTTGCAACAACATCCTCTGGATGTTCACAAGCCAGGCACTCTCACTGCTGCCTTTGCAATGGGATCAGGAGCTGAACTGATGGGCATGCCTTGTGGATGGCTCATGTTGTCCCACATTTTGTGAGGTGTTGAAGCGATCTGCTTCTGCCTTACACCAGGACTGTGACCAGAGTGGGAAAATTCCTGATTTCTGTGGTTCAGAATGATGGGGCTGGAAGGGGAGCTGTTGGAAAAGAGGGTGCTTGAATGTTTCTGGGGACTGGATTCTCATCCTGCCATGGAGCACAGTTGCCTACCTATGGTATCTCATGTTCAGAGATATGTTAGGAGAACCTGTGCAGATGGAGTGCAGGATAACCCAGGAAGGCCTATTGCCTGTCTGTTTGGACATCTTTCTTCCCTCTTTTCTCCCTGTGACAGTGTGCTTCTACCATGGGTCATTCCCAGCTACCTAACAGGTACGCCAAAGTTCACCTTCTAAACACAGAGTTGCCCTTTCTCCTGGTCCTCATGGCTTGCGGATGGTTCTGGAAATATGCGGTGCATTTGTGGTAATCACTAGTTTCTGCTGCCTTTAAGACTCTGTTAATGAACGTATGTTTTTAAGGCTAGATGAAAGCTTATTGTCAGTGGAGTGAGAGCGGTAAGGGGCTGTCATGCATCCCTTCCCAGCAAGGACACACTCTATTGGGCAGAGAGTGTCCCAGGCAAGTTTAGCTCTAATGAAGACATCTTTTTGTGATTAGATGAAGCTAGTGTGCTCCTGAGCCTCCATCCCTTGTCTCCTAACAAATTAGCTTGTGAAGGGATCATCCTTTCCCGAGTCCTGTGTTTGTTTATATCTTAGCACAAAGCCGTTTCTTCTCTCTACTGTAATAAGTAAGAACAGCTAAGGCTGTCCCATTGGCAATTACGCTATTGTGAAAAGCTTCAGACAGTAGCAGGACATCCAGGTGAAGATCTACTTCAATACCTTCACCTGTGGAGCCAATGTAGATCAGCAGCATGGATGAATTTTCTCTATGCCTGCTAAGGAGATTTCAGTTGGACAAGCTAGGAAGAATTTCTATTGTGGACCCTGGTCTGACACAAATTTCTTTCACCATATTTGAGAGTGGGCTATTAGATGTGGAACTTTCCTTTTGTAAACATGATTAGGATAGCATGCGAAGTTATAAATCTCTCTGCCTCCTATGTAAATAATGAATTAAACCAAACAACACAATGAAAGAGTAAAAACGATATCCATTGAACAGAGAAGTCATTGGAAGTGGCAGCTTGGGGCACTGGGGTTGAGTCGTGGAAATGTTTGCCTTGTTCCTCATCTCATCTCATGGAATCATCGGTGGCTATTTTCCACAGCGGCATGGAGCTGCCCGGCTTCTTAGGGTCAGTGCTGTCCCCCGCGGGTCTGGGTGTGTCCCAGCAGTGTGGGGCAGGAGCACATGTCAGGCCGCGGGAGGTGTGCAGGTGCTGGTGGGCAGCACAGGAGGAGCAGCCAAATGCCCGCGCTGCATCAGGGCAGCTGTGTGTGTTGCTGATGGGCTCCGTGCCGTGCTTGAGGAGGACGCCTGTGTGCCTTCTGCTGAGGCAGCGATGCAGCACTGCTTGCTTACGGTGAGCTTGGTCCTGCAAGGGATGGGCTTGTGGTGAGTGAGTGTAACACGTGGCTGTGTACATTACAGCACTGCTGATGCTTCCTGCTGTTAGCATGGGAACATCAGGTCTGTTTAGCAAGGAGGAATCCCAAGTATCAATGAAGATTTCTGAATTTACTCTTAAATCTCAATCTTTTGTTCTAACGGAAGGAGGAAAGACAAAAATTGTGACTCAACCATTCCTCGTTCTGCCTTTAGGAAGAGTGTCTGGATGGCCCTGAGCCTGATCTGATGTCTCTAAGCTGCCTTAGAGCAGCTCTATACCCATCTCCATGTTCCATACCCTTCCCCACTGTGGCATCTTTATGACTACCTCAGGCTACATTCGGCTGATTGCAATGTTGAGCCAGGAATTCCAATAGAAAATCCAGATGTGGAGTAAAAATCTGTCCTTTTTCTGCCTACTGCAGAAATAAATGCTCCTAATGGATCTTGACTGGTAATCCAAAACAGCATAAAAAGCCAAAAATAAATAGTTCAAATAAAATTTTGTGTTCTGGTACTCACACCAGATTCAGGATGGTATAGCCAATGCAGTTTGGTAGAGGAAGTTGTCTGCATTTATAATTTCTTGTCTGACAGTGAAGAACGTGATAAAGATTTCTGAGGCTAACGCTGTGGTTGAGGAAAGTTTGGAAAGAATTTTAAAGAGAGGTCCCTCTGCCTCTCCTGTATCCTGGATATGCAATGGCTGCGTGAGGGCAATAGGCAGAGAGCTCATTGCCCTGGGAGTAGCGGGCTGTGCTCTGTGGTGTGAAGCTCCAGGAACCTCTGCAGGGTGTCAGGGTGTGACTTACTTTGGCAGTGCCTGGTGGTGATGGTTATGACAGTGAGAAGCAGGAGGCAGGCGCCAGCCAGGTAACCCACATGACTATATCAACAACAGAAAGTCAGTGAATTCTCACTGCTTGTTCCTGCAGGAAGAGAGAAGAGAGAGGAAAGAGGAAAGGCCCCAGCCAGCTTTGGCTATGGTCTGCTGTGGCGGAGCTGTCAGCAGGTCCTGCAGCAAAGGGATCCGTATGTCTGTGAGCGAGGCTGGCAGTAGCTGCAGATGAGGAGAGGGCTTTCACAGGGCACGAAGAGAGTGCAGTGCAAACCAGGCATGTCTGCAGGTGACATCCCCAGCCATGGGCTGCTGGTGTTGGCATTGTGCTGGAGAGCAGAGGGAGAACACATAGCCAGAAGACTTCTCATGTCCCCTTCTGTGACTGAAAGCAGTGTTTGTTCAAAAAGCAATCCTTTGTTTTGGTGTGACCCATCATTTGGAATGCTTGTGTACTTCTAAGTCACCCTAAGTGGGGTGAAACAGTGGGATTAGAATAATGGAATCATCTTTTCTGGGGCAGACCTTCACGATCACCAAGGCCAGCCATCAGCTTGACCTTCTGAGTCTCATCACTAAACACATGTCCTTTCATTGTTGTCCCACACCTCATGAAACAGCTTTGCAAAAGAAATCTTGCTCCGTTCTCTGGGATACCCATTGTAAAAGGAGTTAGTTTCATCCCTGGAGCTGCAGAGTTTCTCCATACATCCTGAAATGCATATTATGGTCAGCAATGACCTTAATGTAGCCTCTCTCATCAAAGCATCTCTGCTAGGACAACCCCTGTCTCCCCAGTGCTGCGTTACCTGGATGCAGGCTCTGGTGTGAGGTGTCCTTCTTGGTGGACCTGGTGGCTCTGGGTGGTGCAGCGGGTGTGGTGGGTGCTTCTGTTGTGACTGGATGAAGAATGGATGAATACAGAGAGAGACAACACTAGAGCATTCTCCCAGCCCAGCCTGGAGATGGACCAGGACAGGGAGGACTTCATAGAGCCTGTTTTGAAGTGTGATGCTCTGACACACTACCAGCCATGGAAAAGGAGGAAGTGGGTTCCTAATTTCTTATCAGCACCCTTGAAATGCATGAGCTGTTTGCACTCAGTCCTAGGAAAGTTCCTGGGGCCTTTGGGCAGGGCTCTTCCCTGCCAGGGCAGTGCAGTGCATGGCAGGGCAGCCGGGCTGTGAGGTTGATACAGAGCGGGGGCCAAGGCGTCCAGCATACTTGGGTGCTGTGCTGGAGTCCCTGGGGACTCAGCGTTGAGAGCGCCGAGCTCTCAAGATGGATACTGCCCTTCAGAGCAGCCCTTCAGATGCCTTCTCGGAGCTGCTGCCATTTTCCAGCTTCTCTGCCATGTGATTCCCCCTAACAACTGCCTCATGCCTCCTCTCTCCCCTGCCCCATCCCCTCCAGCAACACCTGTCTGAACAGGCTCTGTTCCTGCTGCGTATCACTCTGCAGTCCCACCACTCCCGCTTCCCTGTGCAGTCACTGAAGGCAGCCCTGAATTCCTTCCTTCCCACATTCCATACTCACAGAGCCCCAGGCTGAGCAGGAGGAGCAGTGCAGCAGACGCGGCCATCGTCCGCGGGGTGGTGCAGCGGAGCGTGGGTGATCTTTGTCTCTGAACTTTGGAGGCAGCGTTACTTATAGGAGAGGATGTGATGTCATCTGGACCCTCTTCTGAGAAGATGCATGGTTCAATAAAAAATGGTTTCTGAAGAACTCCACTAGAGATCTAGAACTCGGGCTGTGCTTCTTCATAAAGGTGTTTTTAATGGACTTTTTTGAAAATGTCTTCATTTGACAGCATTCTTCTCCTTGAAATTAAATCATCCATTACAGACTACTGTCTCTCAGCCATTTGGAGCACTCACATCACATCCAGACCTGCACAAAATGGGACAAGTTTCCATGATGTGGACTCCGGCCTCAGGCTATGTTTCCTGTCAACCATTCTTCCACCTTGACTTGCTCATGCAGAAGTGGTCTGGTGTGGATGTGAAGGCATGCTGTTTTCTTGCAGAGCAAACAAGAAGTGGGAATGTTTTACAGCATGTATTCACGTGCAGTTTTGATTTCCAAGTCCACGTATTGCTGACATGTAGCTGCCTTCTCCAGCGCTGTTGTTCTTTGCAATTGTTCTGCAAATGCTGCTTTGTGCAGAGCAGGTCTGTGATGTGAAACCCATCAAAGAAGCCCCATGTCCCAGTGGCATGCAAATTTTCACTTTTTTTTCAAAGCAGAAATTTTTGATCTTATTCTACAACCACCAGGTCCTCCACGCTGACAAATGTTGTGTCAACATTCACAGCCTTTGTTGCTGCCTCCAGGTGTCCAACTCACACATTGGTGGGCTTCCTGCAGCTTTGCACATACAGTAGCGACAGTTTCCCTGGGCTGGTGTTATTTGCGTCTTCTGTTGTTATTTGCTGGCTCTGATGTTTGTTTGTGATAGGGTTGTTGTATTCCTCTTTTGCAAATGTGCCCCCTGTTCCTGGGTGCCCGAAAGCAGGCGCCGCTGTCTGATGGAAGTGCTGTTTTGTGAGGAAATGGGCCCAAACTGTGTGGTTATCCTGGCTCATTTGATTGGGCCTGAATGCATTTTGGTGTGTAAGGTCAGCTGCTGTGAAACTTTCTAAAAATGGGGTAACTAAGGTCAGCCAAGGGTAGACTGTGATGTTTCAGGTGCACTTATACAAATTCCTGCTGAGTCCTCAATTGCGGAGCAGCAACCATCAGCATCACTGTTAGTGCAACCAAGAGTGTTGGGAAAGAGAGATGAGCTCTCAGGTGTAGAGGTTCTTCCTGTCCTTAAAAACAGAGGCATCGATGTTTATTGTCAATTATCACTTTTACTGTGGTGAAATTGTTCTGTATTTAATTTATTTCCGAAAAACAATGAATGAACAAGACATGGTTTTGGAGAGCATGGACCAAAATCATGGTGGGGTAAAAGGGAGTCTGACAGGTTTTGGAATGGGCTCAAGAGAACATGAGTTTGAGATGAATGATCTCGATGCTTGCTGTGTTGATTTCATTTGGAAAAGCTGGGAGAGATTTCCCTCCATGGATCCCTGGTCAGACAGACAATTATATGTCAATATAATTGCGTGTGGATTTTTTTTTTTGAAACATGAGTGATGTTGGTTGTAGCATGTTCGGTCCCTCTGTCCCCATGAAAACTGTGAGTGAAACCAAAGAACACACTGTGAGCGTTAAGGATTAGAAGCGTTTAATTGGGAAGGCCTCAGGAGTGAGATGTGGGTTGGGGTCTGAGAGCTGAGTTTTGTGTGAGATTGATGGGTAGGCAGTGAAGGATCAGCCAGATGCCCACGCTCTGTCAGGGCAGCTGTGCGTGTTGCTGATGGGATCCGTGCGGTGCTTGAGGACGACGCCTGTGTGCCTTCTGCTGAGCAGCGATGCAGCGCTGCTTGCTTACGGTGAGCTTGGTCCTGCAAGTGACAACGGAGTGTGAGACGCGGTTGGTTTTGATCATCCATCTCCTGTGTGCATTTCTATCATGTGATCTCTTTGGTAAGGAAGAACTGAGAACTAAGTGAAAGTTTCAGAATTTCCTCTCCAATCGCAAGCTTTGTTTCAACAGGAGTGGGAAAAAGAGAAATGCTGGCACTCAAGCATACCTTTGCCCTGGCTACTTTTTCAGATCAAATTGAAGATTTCAGACATGAAATTGTGTCCACACCTTTTGCCTTCCCAGAGGTGTAGCCTCACTGCTTTCAGCATAGCAGCCTCCGAATATGTGTAATTAAGGAGGTAGTTTGGCTGTAGCTCAGTGTGCTGTTGCATGTGTTGGCATTTGGACACTTGCAAGACCCATAGTGAGGCATGTTTCTCCTGTTATTCCACAGTGCTTTGGGTTCTGCTTCTTCCAACCCTGATTTATGGATTTCAGGTTGGTAGAGGCAATGCAGCCTGGTAAAACCAGGTTTCAGTGTTTTCAGTTATTGTCTAACAGTGCAGAATGTATTAAATATTTCTGAAAGATAAAACTAGAGATGAGGAAAATCTGGAAAAGCATTTTCAGATTGGTCCTTCAGCATTCCCTGTGTCCTAGATACACAATGGCTGCGTGAGGGCCTTAGGCAGAGAGCCCGTTGCCCTGGAGCAGCAGGCTGTGGTGTGAGGCTCTGCAGGGTGTCAGGGTGCAGCTTACTTTGGCAGTGCATGATGGTGATGGTTATGGTAGTGAGGATCAGGAAGCAGGTGCCAGCCACTCGAACCCAGAGGAAAACATTACAGATGGAATTCTGTGTTATTTCCTTGCTTGTTCCTGCAGGAAGAAAGGAGAGAACGAGGAAAGACCTGGCTGCTGTCTGGGGTTATGTCCAGCTCTGGCAGTGCAATTGGGAGGTCCTGGAGCAAAGGGAGCTGTGTGGCTCTGAGCAAGGCTGGCGGTAGTTGTAGGTGAGGAGAGGTCTTCCATAGGGCAGCAAGAGAGGTGGGGACCAGGGATGTCTGCTGGTGGCATCCCCAACTGTGGACTGCTGGTGTTGGCATTGTGCTGGGGAGCTGAGGGAGGCCATGTAGCCAGAAGACTTGCTTTGGTGTGGCACATAATCTGGCATGCTTGTGACTTTTAGGTCCCCCATGTGGGACAAAACATAAGTTGAATGATGGATCATGGGATCATAGAATCGTTGAATCATAGACTTGCTCAGGTTGAAAAAGACCTACAAGATCATCACAACAACCTCAACCTGACCAAACTACACCAACCAACAACCCTCTGCTAAATCATGTCCCTGAGCTCCCCATCCAAACAGTTTTTAAACACGTCCTGGGATGGTGTCTCAGCCACCTCCCTGGGGAGCCTGTTCCAGTGCTTAAGAACCCTTTCTGTAGTTTTTCCTCATATCCAACCAAAACCTCCCTTGGCGCAACTTGAGTCCTATTCCCCTCGTCCTGTCGCCTGTCACCAGTGAGAAAGGACCAACCCTGCTCTCACTGCAATCACCTTTCAGGAATTTGAAGAGGGCAATAAGGTCTCCCCTCAGCCTCCTCTTCCCCAGACTAAACAGCCCCAGTTCCTTCAGTCGCTCCTCACAGGGCACATTCTCCAAGCCCTTCACAAGCTTTGTTGCTCTTCTTTGGCCCTGGTCCAGCAACTCAATGTCCTTTCTGTACTGAGGTGCCCCAAACTGACCACTGTTTTTGAGGTGCGGCCTCACCAGTGCTGAGTACAGGGGCAGGATTTCTTCCCTAGTCCTGCTCTCCACACTGTTCCTGATACAAGCCGGGATACCTGGGCACACTGGTGGCTCGTATTCAGCCGACTGTCCATCCATACACAAAGATCTCTTTCCATCAGGCAACTTTCCAGCCGCTCTTCCCCAAGCCTGTGCGGTTGCCTGAGGTGGTTGTGACCAAAATGCAGGACCCAACACATGATCCTATTGAGACTCATACAGTTTACCTCGGCCCATCTATCCAGTCTATCCAGTTCTCCCTGTAGTGCCTTTTTCCCGTCTGGCAAATCAAAGTTTATTCTCAACATAGTGTCATCTGCAAACTTAATGAGCGTGCTCTCAATCCTATCATCAAGATCGTTACTAAAGATGTTGAATAGGATTGGCCTGAGTACTGAGCTCTGGGGGACACCTCTCATGACTGGCCACCAACTGGATTTAACTCCATTGATCACAACTCTTTAGGCCTGAACATCCAGCCAGTGCTTCACCCAGCAGAGCATATGTCCATCCAAACTGTGGGCAGTCAGTTTCTGCACGAGGATGTTGTAGGGGACAGTGTCAAAAGCTTGAAAGAAGTCCAGGTAGACCACACTGGCAGCCTTACCTTCATCCACTAAGTGGATTCCCTTGGTATAGAATGAAGCCAGATTTGTCAAACAGGATTTACCATTCATGAACCCATGCTGACCAGGCCTGATTCCCTAGTTGGCCTTCAATTGGATGATGGTGGCTCCTGAGAACCAATTCTCCCCACGTCAGTGAGATCAGGCCTTAATTTAGGCTCATGAGAGCAAAGCAGCACTGCTGGCAGAGCCCCTGCCTCCCCTCAGCTGGGTTACCTGGGCCTGGGCTGTGCTGGGAGATGTCCTTCTTGGTGACCTGGCTGCTCTGGTTGTAGGCAGTGAGTGTGGTGGGTGAAGCTCTTGATGCGACTGCTAGGAAGAAGTGTGCGGATACATAGAGTTAAAACAGATGAGCTTTTGTTCAGCCGTTGCAGGACATGGGGGGACTTTGTAGGGCCATTGTGTTTGGGCAGCGTCGGTACCACAAATGAAGCGGGTGAGCAGGGAGCCTCTATGAGGAGGAGCAGTGCCTGTGTGATGAGACAGCTTGGGCAAAGAAGCAGGGCCATGGGGAGTGTGGGTGATGGGCTGGATTGAGAAGGCACGGCCGGAGCAGCTGTTGCTGACCTGGGAAGAAGGTGGGTTGTCCAGAGCTGAAGTGCAACACCGGGGTGATGCAACTGATGCAGAAATAGATCTCCTCATCTTCTGCCCTGAAGGATTTCACCGCCAGTCAGAGGTGCTGACTCTCCATGATGCCTCAAAGTGCGGGGGTGTTCTCTTACCTCCATTAAATGCGGTGCTGTTTGTACCATAACTGCAGAGAATGAAGTGAAGGTTTCCACTCCTGTCCAGGCGAATCCAGGATACTTTCCAGGAGGTTTTGTTTCTCCAGCAGTCCAGCTGCAGCCGCTGTCCCTCCTGGGGCTGTATGATGCTCCTGCTGAGGAACCTGACCAGCACTGCATCCCTTGGTTATCCTCCCTACACTTGGGTGCTGTGCTGGAGTCCATGAGGACTCAGCGTTGAGAGTGCTGGGCTCTCAAGATGGATGCTGCCCTTCAGAGCAGCACTTTAGATGCCTTCTTGGGGCTGTGGCCATTTCCTAGCTTCTTTGCCAGGTGATTCCCCACTAACAACTGCCTCATGCCCCCTCTGCCCTTCCCGATGCTCTCCAGCAACACTTGTCTAAACAGGCTCATGCAGCAGCTCTGGCAGTGGCTGAGCAGCCTGGCCCTGTATGTGTATCCATCACTGACACAGCCACACAGTGGCATGCGATTGGCACTGCATCAGCTCAAGCAGGACATGGGCAGGGCACAGTGCTGTGCTATCTCCACCTCTGGCACCGCCACACACTCAGTCCCATCAAAACCTGGGTGTGTTACCCATGTGTGCCACTGGGTGACTGAGAAGAACTAATTACCCCTAGTAACATTTCAGCCTTCCTAATGTCTTCTCAAGAGATAACAGAAGCCTCAAACGAACGAAAATGTGTGGTTGAAGGAGAAGTGTTCAGTGAAAAATGGACAGATGGGTACTGTTTTGTTGAGGTAAAACTGCGTTACTGCTGTTGAGTTACACCCCGGATGGACTTGGCGATAAAGGCCAGTGATGTGGTGGCAAATCTGATGGCAGAAGCAGCAAAGCCGTCTGCTGGTGGTGAGTTTATTGAGCAACGCACAGACAGCATCAGAGATGCAATGTGCCCTGATTAAAACAGGGACTTTTCTCAAATCAGTTGGTGTCACTCCACCATTGCCAGGTGGTCTGAAGAAATGGACAAATCTGTGGCAAGAAAGTTGGAGAGGAATGCTGCTAATTTCAGAAGTTATCCTTTGGCGACAGATGAAATGACTGACGCTACAGATATGACTCAACTTCCTTTTTCATGGAAGGTATTGATAAGAAGTATCATGTCACTGAAGAAATGGCTTCCTTGGTACCCTCAAAAGGCAGAAAGAAATCTTTTGATGTGGACGAAGCAGTGGAAATGGCATTGAAATGATTTTATTTAAGCTTTGTTGATGCTTCTGGTAGAGCTACTGATGGTGCCCAGGCAGTGGTTGGTCAAAAGGGGGGGGCTCATCGAATGCATAGAAGAGAATGGAATTGCTTCCAGGAACTCAGGTCTGATGAAACATCTGTGCATGGTACATCAGGGCAATATATGCAGAAAAGCTTTAAAGATGGGTACTGTCACGTCAGTTGTCATGGAAGGTGTGAATTTCATGAAGCCCAGGGGACTGAACCATCACCACTTCCAGGCATTCCTGACACGTACGGATGCTGATTATGGAGACATTGTTTACTTTTATAAAGTAAGGTGTGTAAGTGATGGTAAAACGCGAGGCAGTTTTAGGATTTGCAAATGAAATGAAATCATTTCTGGGATCAAAAGGACATTTGTGTCAGAAAGCGAGGCTGAGAGCGCATCACAGATTTCATGCTTCTGGTGGACATGGCCTCTCATTTAAGTAAGTTAAACATACGTCTTCGAGGCGTAAACCAACGCACCTGTGCTGTGTTTCAAGCCATAGCAGCATTCCCAATGAAACAAACAGTGAGCGGCTCAGGTTATGGCAAATGATTTTATGCATTTTGACATGTTGAGAGATGAAGTTTCAGCTCTGCAGGCCCTCCCGCCCTTGAAATACAGCATTTAAGTACAATGTGGGTTGATGCACATGGAGTCTGTAGAGATACTGGTCTGTATTTGGTTTATTTATGTCAAAGAATTAAGGAAGGGGACGTGCATATAGGAAGGGACAAAATCTTGTGGGGAATATAGAGGCTGACAAACTGAGGAACGTGGCCCAGCAGGAGGTGAGTTAAGAATTAATTTTCTCGCTGCCTGCTGAGGAGATTTCAGGTGGAAAGGGGCTGTAGCGAAATGCAATTATGGACCCTGGTCAGACAGGAAGTTATTTCAGCAGAGTTTGGGATGGCCTTTTCAATGGGTACTTTTCTTCTTTTGAAACACTAGTGGGGAAGGTGGTGGCATGTTCAGTCTCCCTGCCCTCATGGAGATAGGGCAGCAGAGGAGGAGCAGCCAAATGCCCGCGCTGCATCAGGGCAGCTGTGTGTGTTGCTGATGGGATCCGTGCGGTGCTTGAGGAGGACGCCTGTGTGCCTTCTGCTGAGCAGCGATGCAGCACTGCTTGCTTACGGTGAGCTTGGTCCTGCAAGGGATGGGCTTGTGGTGAGTGTGTGTGACGCATGGCTGTGTTTATTTCAGCACTGCTGATGCTTCCTGCTGTTAGCATGGGAACATCAGGTCTGTTTAGCAAGGAGGAATCCAAAGTATCAATGAAGATCTCTGAATATACTCTTAAATCACAATCTTGCATTTGAAATGGAGGTTTGACAACAATGAAGAAGGATACCAAGTTCTGCCTTAAGTCAGAGCCTTTTAAAGGCACTGTGGTGGCTGTAAGCTGACATAGAGCCTTTCAGGATCGATCTCCCGTTATGATACTCTTCCCCATTTTGCATCTCTGTCGCTACTGTTTCTTGGTTTGAAAAGGACCACAATGATCAGCTAGAGTCAACCCCCCTGAGATGTGCAGGGTTGCCAACCACCAGACCAGGCTGCCCAGAGCCACATCAGCCTGGCTTGAATGCCTCCAGGGATGGGGCATCCACAACCTCCTTGGGCAACCTGTTCCAGTGTGTCACCACCCTCTGTGTGAAAAAGTTCTTCCTAATATCTAAACGAAACCTCCCTGTCTCACTTTAAGACCATTCCCCCTTGTCCTATCACTATCCTGCCTTGTAAACAGGCGTGTCCCCTCCTGTTTATACTGCCTTCAGTTATTGGAACGATACAATGCGGTCTCCCCAGAGCCTTCTTTCTCCAAGCTAAACAAGACCAATTCCCTCAACCTTTCTTCATAGGAGAGGAGGTCCAGTCCTCTGATCATCTTAGTGGTGCTCAAGGTCTGTCTCCTTGTGCCTATGTACCTGTAGGACCCCTCCTTGTTATTTTTCACACCCCTAGGCATGTTCAGCTCAATCTGTGCCTTGGCTTTCCAGATCGTCTCTCTACCATGCAGACAGTGTCCGCACATACTTCCCAGGCTGATGTTGTGTAACAGCCTCTGCTTCAGCATTAGTGCTGCTTGTGGCAGAAATTAATGTAGCTAATGGATCTTCACTGGTAACGTAGATCAGCATGAAAAGGCCAAAATAAATTGTTGAGTAACGTTTTGGATTTTGTCAATTTCGACCAGATTTCAGGATGGCAGAGCCAATGCATTCTGTAATTCCTTGTCTGTTTACATTTCTGTTTACAATGACATTGCCTGTTAATAGTTTCTAGTCTGACAGCGTAGAATGTGATAAAGTTTTCTGAATCTAAACCTAGTGATGAGGAAAATCAGGAAGAGAGTCTTAGGAGGGGTCCTTCAGTATTCCCTGTGTCCTGGATATGCAATGGCTGTGTGAGGGCAATAGGCAGAGAGCCCATTCCCCTGGAGGAGCGGGCTGTGCTCTGTGGTGTGAGGCTCCAGGAACCTCTGCAGGGTGTCAGAGTGGGACTTACTTTGGCAGTGCGTGATGGTGATGGTTATGGCAGTGAGGAGCAGGAGGCAGGCACCAGCCAGGTTAACCCAGATGACCACATCATAGCAGAAATGCAGTGCGTTCTCATTGCTTGTTCCTACAGGAAGAAAGGAGAGAGAAGAAAGAGGAAAATCTCAGCACCGGGAGTCATTTGTCTGCATCCTGAAATGCCTGTAGTCAGCACAGACATTAATTTGGCCTCTTCTGATCAAAGCAGCACTGCTGGCAGAGCCCCTACATCCCCACAGCTGGTTTACCTGCATCTTGGTCCTGTTGTGAGTTGTCCTTTGTGGTGACCTGGCTGCTCTGGATGGTGGCTGTGGGTGCGATGTGTTCAGCTGTTGTTGGTGGATGGAAAAATGGATGAATACAGTGAGATACAACAGAACAGCCTTATCCCTATCCTGCCAGGGCATAGATGAAACTATGACCAGAATAGGGGGGACTTCATAGGGCCCATTTCCAACTGTGATGCCCTGACACTCTGATATGAGGTCTGCTTTCATTATGAGTTGCGCAGCCATGAAACCTGAGGGCTGTGGGCTCAGAATTTCTATCTAGCATCCTCAGAAATTCTGAGCTCTTTAGGTGGTTTTATCCCCTCATGGGCACGTCTCTGAGAAAGATGAACATTATTTTGCCATGTTTGGGCAGGGTGGTACCATGAGCAGAGCTGTTGGGCAGGGAGGCTCTATGAGGAGGAGCAGTGCCTGTGTGATAAGACAGCTTGGGCAAAGAAGCAGGGCCATGGGGAGTGTGGGTTATGGGTGAGTTGAGAAGACATGAGCAGGGGGGTGCTGGGTGGGAGCGAGGTGGGTGAAGCTGTTGCTGACCTGGGAGAAGGCGCGTTGTCCTGAGCTGAAGTGCAGCACCGGGTTGATGTAGTTGATGCAGTAATAGATTCCCTCGTCCTGTGCCCTGAAGGACTTCACGACTAGTCGATAGGAGTTTCCTCTCCATAATGCCACAAAGTTTGGTGATGTTTTCTCACCCTCCTGCAATTTGGTGGAATAAGAATGGGTACTGTAGACAATGAAGTGAAGGTTCTCACTCTTGTCCAGGCGGATCCAGAAGACGGGTCTGTTTCTCTCGTAGTGCAGGCATTCCAGCTCCAGCTGCTGTCCCTCTTTGGGGGTCTTTATGTTCCTGTCTGAAAAACCTGGCCTCCATTGTGTTCTTCTGTGCCTGGGTGCTGGTGCAGCCTGTGGGCAGAAGTCCGCCATGTCCCCTCAGGTGCTGCTCGGGAAGAGCTCCTGGGGCCTTCAGCAGGGATGAACTTGCCCAGTTTAGTGTGGTGCGTGGCGGGCAGGCAGCCGGGCTGTGAGGGTGAATGCGGAGGGAGGGCCTCGGCGTCCAGCACGCTTGGGTGCTGTGCTGGAGTCCCTGGGGACTCAGCGTTGAGAGCTCCAGGCTCTCGAGATAAATGCTGCCTCTGGGGGCTGCAGCCATTTCCCAGATTTTCCAGAGTTTTTTTCCCCCCTAAAAACTGCCTCATGCCCCCTCTGTCCCCTTCCCCATCCCCTCCAGCAAAACCTGTCTGAACAGGCTCTGTTCCTGCTGCGTATCACCCTGCAGTCCCACCGTTCCCGCTTCCCTGCACGGTCACTGAGCAGCCCTGAATTCCATCCTTCCCGCTTCCATACTCACAGAGCCCAGGCTGAGCAGGAGGAGCAGTGCAGGAGACACGGCCATCGTCCTCAGGGCGGTGCAGTGGAGCGCGGGTGATCTTTGTCACTGAACTTTGGAGGCAGCGTAACTTATAGGAGAGGATGTGATGTCATCAGGACCCTCTTCTGTGAAGAGTCCGTGTTCAGCCTCTGAGGTGAAGCAGAGTGAGAAAAGGTTTCTACAGCACTTCATTTGTGATGCAGAACTTCGGCTCGTATATCGCGATAGCGTTGTTTTAATGGTGCCTCATGGATTTTGCTGTTGCAGTATCTTCAGTTGAGATTCAGACTTACAGTGGTCCTTCTAGGCATTGGTGAATCAGCTCAGACTGATGTTTCCCACTCGCTTCATGTACAGATGTGCTGAAAACAAGGACAAGACTAGAGCCATGGCAGAGACAACATGTTGTATTTCATAAGCGAGGTTTCATCTCTTTGTGTTTTTTATTTTGTTTAATTTAAATGTTATAGATGAGCTGGCAAAGTTTTACAGCATCTATCTGCCTGCCTCTTATCTCCAAGTCCATGCATTGCTGACATGTAGCTGAGTTCTGCAGCTCAGCGGTTCTCTGCATCTCTTTTTTGTAGTTTGTCTGCAGAAGCCGCTGTGTGCAAGGCAGGAGCTCTGTGTCATGACACTCATCAAGGCAGCCCCATGTCCCAGTGGTATGCCGAGTTTATATGTTTATTAATATCCTTGTGGTTTTCTTCTTCAACCACGGGGACTTCCGCCCTTTCTAAAGGAAAAAACAAGCATCCATCTGTACTGCTTTAATACTCTGAGGTCTGCCTGCTGTCTGTAAGTGACCTCACAGATTGCTAAGAATTTTTTTTTCCCGCAGCTTTGCACCTACAGTCACAACAGTTCCACCAGGCTGATGTTATTTGCTGCTTCTTTTGGGGGATTTCCTGGCTTTCCTGCTATAATTTGATAACGTGTGACGGTTGTTCTATTACCTTTGCAACAGCAGCCCCTGGATGTTAAGAAGCCCCGCATGTGTGACTGAGGGAACCTCTGTTGTGTGAGAATATGAGCCGAAATTGTCTGGGAACGTGGCTCATCTCATTGGGCCTCCAAGCACTGTGGTGAGTGAGGAAGGCCAAAGTGAGGCCTGCTGAGATCTGTGAAACAGAAGGTATTATGAGGCTGTTAGACATGTGATGTCTTCATAAAGTTGTGCAGATGTGTTTCAAGAAGAAGAGAGGGTCAGAGGGTCATTCTATTAAAGAGCATAACAAGAACCTTTGTCTTGAAATCCCATCAAGCACGTTTGAGCCGTGGACTCCTCGGCCTCCATCCTTTTCCCAGCATGTCACATAAGTTATGCTGCTTGTGTTGGCTCTTTGTGTGGTCAGTTTACTCTCCTCAACCAAAGCAGAATCCTTGCTGCTTTTGCGATGGGGTCAGGAGCTGAACTGATGGGCGTGCCTTGTGGATGGCTGACGTTGTCCCACGTTTTGTGAGGTGCTGAAGCGATCTGCTTCTGACTTACACCGGGACTGTGACCAGAGTGGGAAAATTTCTGATTTCTGTGGTTCAGAATGATGGGACAGGAATGGGAGCTGTTGGCAGATGGGGTTGCTTGGATGTTTCTGGGGATTGGATTCTCACCCTGCCATGAAGCATGGTTGCCTACCAACAGCATCTCGTGTTCAGAGATGTGTTGGGAGAACTTCTACAGTTGGATTGCCGGATAACCCAGGAAGGCCTATTGCCTGTCTGTTTGGACAGCTTTCTTCCCTCCTTTCTCCCTGTGACAGTGTGATTCTACTGTGGGTTCTTCCCAGCTACAGACAGGTACGCAGAAGTACCCCTCCTCAACACAGGGTTGCCCTTCCTCTTGGTCCTCGTGCTCAAGGATGGAGCTGGATTCCACACAAGGCCACCACCTGCTGTGAAGTCCTCAGGCCCTGGTCCCCGAGTCACTGTTCAGAAGGCTGCTTTTCATATTCAGATTATTTGCTGAGTGTGGTTGTGAGGCATCACTACAACAAAGATACCCCCAGCCCTTCATCTTCTGACATTGCCCTTCATGTCATGTAGAATGATGGTGACTATACTGTGTCATAGGGGGTGCTTTTTGGGGGGAATTGCTCCTTTCTGCTGCTTTGTGAGTCTGTTAATGAATATATGTCTTTAAGACAAGAGGAAAGGTGTGTTGTCAGTGGAGAGAGAGAGCAGTAAGGGGCTGTTGTGCATCCCTTCCCAGCAGGGACATGCTTCATTGGCTGGAGAGGGACCCAGGTAAGTTTAGCTCTGATGGAGACATCTGTGTGTGATCAGATGAAACCACTCTGCTCCTGAGTTTCCGTCTCTTGTCTCCTATGTAACCAATCCGCTGGGGCAGGGATCTTCCTTTGCTGGGTTCTGTGTTTATATATCTTTGCAAGAAGCAGTTTCTTATTTCTACTGTAACACATAAGAACATCTAAGACTGTCGCAGTTGTAAATAGCCTATTATGAAAAGCTTTGGACAGAAGGAGCACTGCCAGGAAAAGCTCTAATTTAAAACCTTTGCCTGTGGAGGTAATTTAGATCAGCAGCAGGGATGAATTCTGTCTATGCCTGCTGAGCAGATTTCAGTTGCACAAGCAAGGGGTGAGTTTCTACCACGGACCCGAGTTAGATCCTCATTTCTTCCAGCTTCCTTTGGTGTGGGACTTCATGTTGGAATTTTGTTTTGGTCAATAATAGTGGGATAGCACGTTAAATTATAATTCTCTCTGGCCCCTGGGTCAATAATGACTTAAAGTAAACTATGCAATGAAAGAGATAGAAGTTACATCCGGCTTGTCTGGAAGACTTTGGAATTGACAGACTGGAGCACCAGAATTGAGTTTTTGTATATGATTGGTTTATGGTCATCTCGTGGAAGGCTCAGCTGTCCAGCTCAGCACTTTTCCACAGCGGCACAGAGCTGCCCGGCTTCTTGGGGTCAGCGCTGTCCCCCACGGTCTGGGTGTGTCCCAGCAGTGTGGGGCAGGAGCACATGTCAGGCCGCGGGATGTGGTATTTTAATAAAATAAATAAATGTGTATTTTAGTTGTTCTCTGCAACTGTACTTTGTAATTTCCGTGCAGAAGCCACTGTGTGCAGGGCAGGAGGGCTGTGGTGTGATACCCATCATGACGGCCTTATGCCCCAGTACCATGCAGGTTGGTTTTTTTTACTTTTATGTTTTACGTCTTGTGACTTTCTTCTCCACCCACAAGGACTTCCGCCCTGCCAAATAACCCTTGTGTGCTTCAGCACTCAGGGCCCTTGCTGCTGCCTCCAGGTGACCACTCACACATTGGTAGTGGTTTGGACTTCCTGTAGCTTTGCACATGAATTAGCAACTGTTTCCCTAGCCTGGCCTTATTTGTTTCCTCTTTTGGTATTTCTTGCTTATCCTGTTTGTTTGTTATTTCTCCTTCTTTTTCGCTCCTGAGGTGTTTATCTGTGACTCCACGGGTGTGCATCGTTTTTTGCTTCCCTGGGTCGTGCTGAGTGATGAGGAGCATTGTTAGGCACGAGCAAAGCTGACCGTTGTTGCTGTTGCCACTGTTGAAATGCTCCTCCCATCAGCTCAGTGTGCTCACATGCACTGTTTGGTCTGCAGAAACATCCAACAAACATGAGTGAATGTGAATGGGTGCCATTTGCACTGCATGGAGGACTTGACGTGCTCATTTCCGTGTCGGATGCTGTTTTGTCAGTGTGCCCCTCTGCTGCTGTCTGTCACGTGGCAACAAACGTGATGGAATACTGGTGGGATGGTTCTGCTTCTACTGCTATGCCACCAACATCTGCCTCTGAACATATGGCCCAGCTGAATAAATCACGAGGTGTTCCTTTCAGAACATTCCTTTCAGAATAGACTATATACTTACCATTAAATAAGAACTCAATTTTCATTTTCAATGCTTTTATTAAATGTTTAAATATGAGCAAAATAAGATAAAACAGGTGGAATATGGGCCTTGTTTTTATGTAACTAACGTACCTATTTGGTTTGATGGTAGTGCTGAAATTCTCACTGAAGTCTCAGTGGGTTTGTCAGAGAATTCTGATGATGTTTTTCTCTTCCTGTACTTCATGCTTGACCATAACTGTTCGCAAATGCTGGCAGTGTCAAAACCTGATGACACAAATAAGGTGTGGTTGTGAAGCTGATGGTGCTTTTGGCCATCCTGATCTCTATTCTTCAACTCCTGCATCAAACCACAAGCACTGCTGCCCAGTGTTGCTGTTGAACAAGGCCGTGTTCAGCCAGTGGCTCCAAATGCTAAGAGCTGTTTGCCCTCCCTGGAGCTGGCACTGCTTTACGCCTTCCCCGTGCCCTGCTCCCTGCACGCACTGGATAGCACAGCTGTTGTGCTGTGAGTGATGGCTGCGTGGCTGGGCACAGCTGCTGCCATGATGGTGCTGGGTGGGGGGCAGCCTTGGGGTCCTGGGCCAGGGAGTGTGCGGCCTGTGGGTTGGCATGCCTGAATGGCTCCTGTGCCAGCGTTGTTGTTGTTGCTCTGGGAGCCAGAAACCTGCACTGCTGAGTGATGGAAGTGCTGTTTTGTGAGCATGTGAGCTCAAGTGATGAGGGAACTGGGCTCATGAGACATCTGGGTTATGCTGCTTGTGTGGGCTTTGTCTGTTGTCAGTTTATTCTCCTCAAGCTAATCCGAATCCACGCTGCCTTTGCAATGGAATCAGGAGCTTTTGGGGAGAGCCTGGAATCACTGCCTGGTGGAGGGCCGTGGGGCAGGAGCACAGAGGTGTTCCTGCACCGCACCAATGGATTTTTTTTTATCCACATGATGCCACTGCTTCCTGTGATGTGTTCAGAACGTGGGTGCTGTGTCACTGTTCAGAGGACTCCTTTTCCTCTTCATATTCAGATTTTTATTGTTGTGTAGGAGTGACTCACAAAGATACACCAAAGAGACACCCCGCCCCTGCCATTCTGATGTGTTTGATTGTGAGTGCCGTGCAGGATGAGGGCAATATTGCTGTGTCATAGGGGGTGCTTTTGGGGAATTGCTCGTTTCTGCTGCCTTTGTGAGTCTGTTAATGAATATATGTCTTTAGACAAGATGAAAGGTTGTTCTCAGTGGAGAGAGAGAGCAGTAAGGGGCTGTTGTGAATCCTTCCCAGAGGGACATGCTTCATTGGCTGGAGAGGGACCCAGGTAGTTTAGCTCTGATGGAGACATCTGTGTGTGATCAGATGAAACCACTCTGCTCCTGAGTTTCTGTCTCTTGTCTTCTAGAATAAGAAGTCAGCTAGGGCAGGGATCTTCCTTTCCTGGATCCTGTGTTTATATATCTCTTAGCACAAAGCAGTTTCTCCTTTCTGTAGAATCATAAGAATCACCATGGTTGGAAACTACCTCCCCAAGGTATCTTAATCCAAACTGTTCCACTATCACCAATATTCCCACAAAACCACATCTCTCAGTACAACATCAAGCCTTTCTGGAACTCCTCTAGTTTCAGTGAGTACACCACACGTCCTTGGGCAGCCTGTTCCACGCCTGTCACTCTCTTGGAGAGAAGTATTTTCTGCCATCCAAACTGAATTTCCCTGGCACAGCCTAATGCCAATCCTTCTAGTCTAGTAACATCTAAGAACAAGTAAGACTGTCCCAGGGCAATTATTTTACTCTGAAAAGCTTCGGTGAGATGTCAATAAGTCAATAATTAATTAACTAAACTATGCAATGAAAGAGAAGAAGTTTACCATCAGCGTAGAGAAGACTTGGGAATTGACTGACTGGAGCACCAGAATGAGTTTTGTATATGTTGGTTTATTGGTCATCTCGTGGAGGTTCAGCTGTCCAGCACAGCACACAGCACTTTTCACAGCAGCACGGAGCTGCCCGGCTCTTAGGGTCAGCGCTGTCCCCCGCCGGTCTGGGTGTGTCCAGCAGTGTGGGCAGGAGCACATGTCAGCCGCGGGCGGGAGGTGTGCAGCCTGGCTGGTGGGCAGCAGAGCAGTAGCAGCCAATGCCTGCGCTGCATCAGGGGCAGCTGTGTGTGTTGTTGATGGGATCCGTGCGGTGCTTGAGAGAGGACGCCTGTGTGCCTTCTGCTGAGCAGCGACGCAGCACTGCTTGCTTACGGTGAGCTGGTCCTGCAAGGGATGGGCTTGTGGTGAGTGTGTGTGACCGCGTGCTGTGTTGATTACAGCACTGCTGATGCTTCCTGCTGTTAGCATGGAACGTTTGATCGGTTTAGCAAGGAGGATCCAAGTAACAGTGAAGATTTCTGAATTCACTCTTAAATTAACAATCATGAACTGGCATTTGAAGTGGTTTGTCAACAATGAAGAACACAGAGTTCTGCCTTCAGGCAGAGCCTGTTAAAGGCACTGTGGTCTTTGCTGTACGCTGACATAGAGCCTTTCAGATCGATCTCCCTTTATGATATCGTCCCCACTTTGCTTCTTTTTTCACTACTGTAGATTGCTTTCATTGAATTACAAGTTGAGGCCAGAGTTATGCAGAAAATATGGATGTTGTGCAACAATCTCATTTCAGCATTAGCGCTGCTT